>NC_134861.1:72883495-74083495 GCF_049852395.1 Peromyscus maniculatus bairdii
CCTCTCCTCCCCTCCCCTCCCCTCTTCTCTCCTCTCCCCTCCCCTTTCCCCTCCCCTTTCCCTCCCCTCTTCTCTCCTCTCCTCCCCTCTCCTCCCCTCCCCTCTTCTCTTTTTCTTGAGACAGAGTTTTGATATGTAGTCCCGAATGGTGTGGAACTTCAGATCCTCCTGTCTCTGCCTCCTGAGTGCTGGGATCATGGACACACATCACCACACCTATCTATAGAGGACCAACGTCCTAATGGGATGCCACTGGTCTAGCATAATGACATTTAACATCAGTTAGAGTGGCATCAACCCAGAGTATTACAGGCCTATTTGGAACGGTCTTCACGTCACAGAGTGGATGGCAGAACTGAGTTAATAAATATAAAGTGTTTTGAATAGTACTATAGAAGTGTAGCTGGGCCAGGCGGTGGTGTGGTGGCACATGCCTTCAATTCTGGCACTCGGGAGGCAGAGGCAGATAGATCTCTGTTAGTTTGAGGTCAGTATGATTTATAAAGCAAGTTTCGGGACAGCCAAAGCTACATACACAGAGAAACCCTGATTTTGAAAAATAAAAAGCAAAACGAAACAAAACAAAAAACCAACAGAAAAAGAAGTTGTCTTAGGGTTTACTTTTGCTGTGAAGAGACACCATGGCCACAGCAACTCTTACAAAGAGAACATTTAATTGGGATGGCTCTTTTACAGTTTCCGAGATCATCATGGCGGGAAGCATGGCGCCGTGCAGGCCGATGTGGTGCTGGAGCTGAGAGAGCTACATCTTGACTCAGAGGCAACAGGATGTCGGCTGACTGTCACACTGAGGGAAGCTTGAGCAAGAGAGACCTCAAAGCCCGCCCCCACAGTGACACACTTCCTCCTACAAGGCCACACCTCCTAATGGTGCCACCCGCTTTGGGGGCCACTTTTTCAAACCCCCACAAAAGTGTAGCTGGATTGCCCCTACATCTCCCAGTCCCTGAAAAACACCGCGAGCACTCTGCTTCCTCATTCCGTGTCCTGTGCACTCACTACTGTCCCATCCTTCTTCACCTCTGTTGTAGCGACAGACAGAATCATACCGACATGACCACCACCACCACCACCACCACCGGTGACTGCGTCTGCTGCCATCACCACGTCAACGTCAACTGCCATTTCTGCATTGTTACCTCTGCTGTTTCTACGGCAGACGTCGCCCCTGTGGTAGCAACACTGTTTCCAACGTTCAAGCAGGGCAGACTTCCATGATGATAAGAATTCAGCCTGGACCCTGTGCCTCCAGGGTGGCTGGAGCACACGGTATGTTTACCGCTGGCCCTGCAAAAGATCCCTGGCTAGTTTCTTCTCTTCTGGCTGCTGATTCTTTTGTTGCTGCTCCGATCTGGACAGCTGTCATTGGCCCTCAGCTCTCTGAGGTAGCAACTCTGCTTGCCTGGCTCATCCTTGTCAGTGACAAATGCTCCTCAGATCCAGTCCCAATGGCCGGCCCTGCGAAGGAGACACACATCTCCACAGCTGTGAAATATCACGTTTTAAGTGGAAGCCACTGTGCCTACTGTCACTAGTGGCTCAGCAATGGAGTGCCTGATCTCAGGGTGGCTTCAGATATTTAGGTGACAACAATAAGAACTGGCCTTTCTGGTACTTATTATATGTTATCAAGCTGCTGCTGTAAACTACAAACACACATTGATTTATTTGTTACGCCGCAGCATCTTATGGGGCGGCTGCTACTGGTTAATCTTACATTGCAGTTGTGAAAACGGGGGCATGGAGAAATGAAAACGCTTGGTCAAAAGCCGCTGCTGGCCGCCACCAGCCAGCACACCAGATCCCTGTATATTGACTTTTAGTCAGACAGGTCCAGGATGCACGAACAGCAGCTCATAGTAGGTGCACAGTAAACCCTCAGACTAGTGAGTGACTGCATGAACAATGGCAGGAAGCATGAGATCATCTAGTGTGCCATTTGGGTGAGTGATGGAAGGGGCAGGCGGGGTCGACGTTCTAAACCGAAGGAGCCGCTCAGCCTCGGGCAGGACCAGGTTGACTGGGCTCAGGAAGTGGAGACCTGGATAAAATAAACAGTGTATGCTTGCCAGGGATTAGATTTATCACCACGTTTTCAGGCTTTCTGGTGTCTGGGAAGTGGGGGCCAGCTTAGAGGTGGGGGACTCTAGAAGACTTGATCTGTCTCCCACCCTTCCTAGTGTGGATTGTGATGGCTGTATCCTCTACTCCTGGCTTATTCGTTTCTTCACCCTGATATGAGACTGTCTTATTGAAACAAAGACTTTCTTTGTTTCAGAAAGAAGACTGCCCCCTCCCCTCCCTTTCCCCTCTGTCTCCTTTCCTGCCCTTCCTTCCTTCCTTCCTTCCTTCCTTCCTTCCTTCCTTCCTTCCTTCCTTCCTTCCTTCCTTCTTTCCTTCCTTCCTTCCCTCCCTCCCTCCCTCCCTCCCTCCCTCCCTCCCTCCCTCCCTCCCTCCCTCCCTCCATCCTTCCTTCTTTCTTTCTGCTGGGGATTGAACCCAGGGCTTTGCTTATGTTAGGAAAGTACTTTACCATGATGCTCTATCCCCAGCCATTGTTTGTAAATTTTGAGGCAAGGGTTCTTTCACTAGGCTGTCCACACTGGCTTTGAACTCACAATTCCTCACACGTATGCATCTCCAAGCCTGACTGGCTGGCTGTTTTTGACAGCAGCTGTTTTCATAAGCTTGAGGTGAGAAAAGGCAAGAGATAACAAGTGCTGTCTAGGACCCCGAGAAATAAGGACTTTGGACTCTACCGGCCAAGATGCTACAGTGGATATGGAAAGTGCTATGGAGGATCCTCCAAAATAAAAAATATAACCACCATATGACCCATCAATTCCCTTTCTTGATGTATCCAAAGGGGATGAAATCAGTGTGTCAAAGAGACATCTGCACTTTCACATTCTTTGAAGTATTATTTGAAATACCTCATGTGGAATCCACCATGGTGTCTATCAAGGGATGAGTGGATATAGAAAACATGATTACTTCAGCCTTACAAAGAAGGAAGTTCTGTTTTTTTGCAACATGTTTAACCTGCAGGGTATTAAGTTCAATTTAAGCCAGACAAATCTTACATCTTCCTTATATATGGAACCTAAAAGAATTGAGGCATGGAAGCAGAGTGGAATGGTGGTTACTAGGGGGCCGGTGGGGTGGTAGGTTTAGATGGAACTGGGGGAGGTCTAGTTAGAGCACACACAGTGGCTAAATTATGGAGACTTACTGTGCACGGTACTGATTACAGTTAGCGGTAATAGACTGTGCACTTGAAAATTACCAAAAGATTGCTAATTGCTGGCAGAACAGATTCTAAATGTCCTCACCACAAAAAACATGATAAATATGTGAGGTGGGATATTTGTTAATTAGATTGATTTAATCATTCCACTCTGTATAAATACATAAAACCTTATGTTATATGCTGTCAAAACACACTTTTGATTTATCAGTTATATCTTATTGAAGCTGGAGTTTAAAAAGGAAAGAGAGAGAGAGAGCATGAGAGCGAGTGAGAGAGGACTAAGGTTGGGCCACCGCAAGCATATTTTGTCTTTCATAATACTGGCGGCAACAAAGATCTAATTAGCTAATGAATCCACATGGCATTCTCTTGGTACAAGGTCATACAACTTTCATCTTTAAGATGGACAAACTAAAGCAGCTTGCATTTTCCCTCATTTAATATTTAACATCTCTTTATAAGGAAAACGGCGGCAAAGAATTCTGTTTGCGCTTGTATTAATATCGCTTAATTAAAAACATTTTTCAGCATTATAACAAATAGGGAAAGTACCTTAGCTGTAATGTATATCCTCCTAGCAATGAAATTTTGCCTCTTTATGCAGTCAACAAATGTGAGCATCAAAAGATTGTCATAAATTATTTAGAGGATATTTACTTTTAATTATAATTTCCTCAATAAATTCTGAAAGTTAATACCAAAGAAACTAAGGTGACTTAGTGTCACACAAACGCTTGATGGTAGACCCATTTTTGCTTTCTGGGAGGGGCGACGTTAAAGGTTTCTTTGGTGTTTAGTTCCTCATCGTGCCCTGCCTAGCATGTGTGACTGTCCCCAACTGGACTTTTTCCCTAGCTCTTCCTTCGTACAGCTACTAAATCCATCTCCGGATCCTCTCTGTAATTACTGCTTTGTTCTGACACAAAACAGTAATTAGAGTAACTCTTCCCTAGAGCCCGTTGGACATCTAACACTAAAAACTTCTTGTCAGATTCCAACGTGATCTGGGGGGTTTAGTAGTTGAATATATAGGCTCCTTATTGATTGCCCCCTTCTTTGATCATAGGAAAAGGAAAAGAAAATGCTGTTTTTTTTTTTTTTTTTTTTTTTTAATCAAAGCACTTTGTGAGTGACCATTTGGTGGAAGTCACACGGATCGTGCAGTTTTTGCAGCAGGTGGGTAACCGGGTTCTAATGCCTTTGATCGTGGGTGGGCACATATGTTTTTGCTGGCTCTGTGGCTTACAGTTCAACTTGATCCCAAGCCTTCCCCGTTTCCTTTCCCTCTCTTACATCCTGCATCTACGGATCTATCGTGTGATTCTTGTGGGATTTTATGAGTGGGCACAGACGGTGGAATGCAAATGTTCAGCGTTAAGCCCCTTTCTTCCTTGATAGTGCTCACGGCAGACCAACAGCTGACTCCAGGATCGCCCTCCACTTATTTGGGAACCCACTGAGGACCTGCTGTTGGTTTTCTATTTTCGTAGGTAGGCATATTAAGAAAGAGCTGTCATGGGGGATTTGCTGCAGGTTGTAGACACAATTAAGGTGGCAGTCAAGAGGACTGTTTCATAGAAATGAAAATCAGCTAAACAAATGAAATCATCGCCCGAAACACAATGTTAGCTGAAAGAACTGGCCTGGAAGGACTTTGGGTAATGTGGTAAACAGCAGCTTCGTGGAAATCTGGGGACATGCGGGAGCTGCTTCTGAATCTTGGGACCACAGTGATGGAGGAAGTTGCATCTCCTTCCTGCAGAATCTCCCTCGGCACTATTGTCAGGTGGTTGGCTCTGTGATGTTTCCCTAAACTCCTTTTGGTGTTTTATCTACCGGAGCGTTCATTTGGGACAAACAGCTTATTTACTCATTCTAGCCAAGCAGAAACCAGAATGTCTGAAAAAAAAATTCACCTAAGAAACTCTGTGTTCCTGATTTTCCATGCGAAGCTGTCTGGAGGGTCCCACTTCCCTCAGGAAGCCTTTGTCAGGCTTTGCCAATATCTGTCACTCGCCTGGCTGGCCGTGGGGGTGGTGGCTTCCAATGCTCCAAAATAAAAACAGCACATCAACATATATAAAAAAAATGAGTCCATCCTCAGTGTCAGCTACATTCCCAGGGTTTAGATGAACAGTGTAGGTATAGTGTTTCCTGAGTCTCGTTGAAACCCAGACTTGTTTCATAGTGACTTCATTTATTTTTTATGTTTTTATCTTTTTTTTTATTTTACAATACTATTCAGTTCTACATAATAGCCACAGATTCCCTTATTCTCTCCCTTCCTGCCCCTCTCCCCTTCCCTCCAGCCCACCCCCCATTCCCACCTCCTCCAGATCAAGGTCTCCCCCAAGGACTGGGATCTACCTGATAGACTCAGTCCAGGCAGGTCTTATTTTTTATGTTTTATTTTCATTCTTATTTACATATTTTTCTCATTTTTGAACATTTCTCATATACCAGTTACTCAAAACAGCTCCACCACTGGGCATTGTCATCCTTATAGGATAACACCAGGCTTAGGTGATTTGCCAGGGTTACTCAACTAGCTGGCATAATCAAGTCTGTCTGATTTGAGGTCACTGTTTCTAATCATGATGTGCAGATCCAAGCTGACTCTGTGGTTCTTAAAGATGGACTACCTTGAGGACAGGCCACTGAAGGGCTGTGGGTGCTTAGAATTTTTGTTTGGTTCCTAGGAGTTGTGGTAAGTGCAAGATTGGCTTTGAATAACTTTCATGTTTTCAGTGAGTATTGCTTTGGCTCTAGGCTTGCTGGTGTGTGTGTGTGTGTGTGTGTGTGTGTGTGTGTGTGTGTGTGTGTGTGGTGTGTGCATGTGTGTGGTATGTGTATGTATTTTTCTTTGACTTAGAAAGTGAGCAATTACTGATGATCAGGATTATCCTTATCTCTTTTTCAGGAAGGTATCTCAGACTTCTGGATACCAAGGTCATGTTGAGTCCAACACTTCTCCCAGAGATTCCTCTGCTATGTTTTCAGCAAAGACAAGGAACGTATTAGGCGACAATAAAGGAACAGAACCACATCAGTCTCCAGACGCCCACACACAGAGCAGTTTGATTCTCTGTAGGCGGGCACTCAATAGAGTCTGTCGGCATCGCTGGTTCTGAGGCTGCGGTTCTGAGTACCAGTATGTGGTTATTCCCCTCTGCCTGGTCAGATTCCTCTTTCTCTGCACCACCACTCTGCCTGGGGGTCCATCTTCCCGGATTCCTCAATGGACTGGAGATTTCCAGGTACTTTGACCATGGCTGTCTTGTTGATCTGCCCTCTACCTGCAGCTTTCAGTACCTCTTGGCTTCCTCGTTCCTTGGCCAGGGGAGTGGCGGTGATTGCTTCTCTCTAAGCTTTTGTTGCTTGGGTAATGGAAGCTTCTGTCCAGGGAGCTTCTTCACCCAGTTCTGCTTTCTACCATGGCAGGCAGCCTGCTTTTCTAGTGGCAGACCTTTCCATCCCCCGCTGGATGCCCAACTATGGCCCTTCCGGGTTAAAGAGCATTTCCTGTGCTCATCAAGAGTGAAAGCCCTCTTGATGGGTGATGCCATTCTGTACGCTGTGAATATGTGTTGCTCTGATTGGTTGGTAAATAAAGCTGTTAGGCCAATGGTGAGGCAGAATAAGGTGAGGCGGTACATTCTAACTAGAGAGAGAGGAAGGAGAAAGAGAGAGAAGACGCTGCTAGCCCTCCGCCAGGAGAAGCAAGATGTAAAGATACTGGTAATGCCTCGAGTCATGTGGCAAAGTAAAGATTTATAAAAATGGGTTCATTTAAGATGAAAGAGCTAGCTAGCGAGAAGCCTGCCATGGCCATAGTTTAAAAATAATATAAGCCTGTGTGAGTTTGTTTGGGACCAAGCAGGATGTGGGTGGGAGAGATTCCATAGGACCAGAGAAAACTTCTGGCTACACACTCTGCTGTGTCAGCCACCATTCTGCTTTCCTAGTTGCTCTGTGTGGACCCATCCACCTGGAGAACTGGGTAAATACAGAAAGCGACCTTGACTGTCCAGTGGCAGTAATTGACGCAGAGGAAGAGTGTTCCCTTTCTGTATTTTGTTCTCATATTTTTATGAGACATAAAATATGAACTCTGTGATGATCTCTGGGTGAAGCATGTTTTACTCCCCCAGGATGGCCCCTGTTCTGGGGTGGAGCTTCACTCTGGTAGATATCTCATGAAGACCCATGGCAGTTCTGTTGGTTTGGGTTGCAGGTACTATCAGAGAAAGTGGGGACATATGGAGAGCATGGTAGGGACTAAGAGACCACGTCTGCAGAGTGGACTTGAACGAAGAGTCACCAAGCATAGGAACCTGGCCGTGCCACTGACGTGGTCATGCTGTGAGCACACTGAGCCAGCCTTTTGTCTTCGCTTCACCTGCTCAAAATTCAGATGAATGACAGGGGCTGTCAAGCTGACCTTGATCAGGTGTCCATGCTGTCCATCAGGACCTGAGGAAGGACAGGGGTGAGATTTAGTGGTTCTTCTGTGAGAGTCTGTGGGAAGGGTTTGAGGTTATGTTCAAAGAGCCATGGGTTCGTCAAACCAGGAAGAGGTCAGGTTGGTTACCAGACTGGCATAAAAAAACCAAACCAAACCAAGCTAACATCAACAGCAACACTGCTGGCCAGTTTAATGCCTTCCCTTTTAACTCCCAATTAGTATTCTTAACACTCCTCTCAATCCATACTTTTTGTTTCCTCTCAAATATACACTCTTTAGCCTTGCAGTCGCCTTAATACTGTTAGTGTCTTCCTCAGAGACTGTAGAGTCCCTGCGAAAGTGTGCGGTCAGAATTAGATCCACAAGATTGATGTCCTCCTCAGGCTGCAGACCATCTGATTACTGGACCTCCTCTGGGCAATGAAGCTGCCTCCTTCCTCTCCTCTCCCGGCCGTCAAGCTTGCACCCCAGTAATAATGTTTAATAAGAGCAGCCGTAAAACTGTGTCATTGTATCGCTGACGGTCAGAGTGGAATGCGGCTCCAAATAAAACCGGGCGATCGTCACACAGATAACGCGGCTGCCTCCGTCTTTTCACCTTGAGGAAGGGTGAGGTGGCTCAGAATGTGGATGGACGCCTGTCTCTCAGAGCTTCCTGGAATAATACATGAGGCGTTCGGGGTGGAAGCGTGAGACGCACTCCATCATGCATTAAACATTTGTGAACTATTTGCTGGTGTCCTTTCTGACTGGAACACAGAGAACAGCCTTGCCTGCCCACTCTAAAGGAAATATAGCTTTTTTGTGGTTTCACCCTTCTACCTAAATCAGGGAACTCTCTTTTTCTTTCTTTCTTTCTGAGGGTATGCGGGCTCTTTGCCACAGACATTTGTCTTTTTTTTTTTCATGCCACTCCTGAATAAGTGACTATACATAACACAGGGACCTCATTCAAAACAAACATCTACACAGGGAAGTCTGCATGTGGGAGCCGGAGTGATGGCTCAGAGGATAAGGCTCTCTCCATACAGGTGTGTGGACTTGAGTTCGAATCCCCAGGACCCAGGTAAAGCCTGGCACGGTAGTGTGTGCCTACAATTCCTATGGTGAAGTGGGAGGTAGAGACAAGAGAATCCCTAGGAGCTGGCAGACCAGCTAGCCTGGCATCCCGACAGTGAACAACAAAGAGACCTTGCCTCAAGTTAGAAGGCAAAGACCAATGTCCAAGGTCATCTTCTAATCTACACATGCAGACATACACCCAGACCATGTACATGAGTGCCCACACAGCTACATACTTGCACACTAAATCTGTGCATAAAAAGTGAAGAATATGGAGATGTTATTCATATTAGTAATGCTGTATTGCTTTTCTTCAGCTGTAATAAAATATCATGAACCAAAGCAACCCAAGGAGGAAAGTATTATTTTTAGCTTATGCTTCCTCAAAGTCATGGTGTAGCCAAGGATGACCTTCAATTTAGGATTCTCCTGCCTCAACATCCTGAGTGCTAGGATTACAGGCATATGCCACTCACCCAGTTTTGGGATTTCCTATTTGATTTTACGAAAGGATTCACATTAAGATTTAGGCTGTAAAATCCCGTAGTTTCCTTTATGTTGCTGGCATGAAGACCATGACCAAATGTAACTGAAGAGGGAAGGGTTTATTTGGCTTGCATATCCTGATAACAGTCCATCATTGAAGGAAGTCAAGGCAGGAACTCAAGGCAGGAGTCTGGAAGCAGGAACTGAAGCGGAGACCATGGAGGAACTCTGCTTCCTGGCTACAGGGAAGAAAAAAACGTCAATGAGTTGCACCTCCTGCTTGGTCTTAAGAGTCTCACTGAAGCTATGGAGATTCATCATTATCCTAAATGGGTCCTGAGCCTGATGGTTGATGGGGTAAGAGGGAACACAGATGTGAAAGCAATGGCCTAGATACAGACTGGGTGTTTGTGTTCCGAACACATATGCTGAAATCTAACACCCAGCATGGTGGTACTGAGAGGAGCAGCTGTTGGGGGTGATGAGGACATGAGGACAAGATACATGGCAATGGGATTAGTGCTCCTCTGAAGGGGGCCTCAGGGCTTTAGTTTTCCTCTCCACAACATTCAGACACCCAGGAAGTCCTCTGTTAGAGGAAAAGGTGCTTGCTTACCAGACACAGAATCTCTGCCTTGATCTTGGACCTTAGTGATCAGTACTGGGAGCAACACACTGCTGTTGTTTATACCACTTATTCTATAGCGTTCTGTTATTATAGCTCAAACTAGGGTAGGTCCCTAGAAAAGTATGTCCCTAGAAAAGTTGAAAGTCACATGATGTCCGTCTTTGAATCCTGTAAATGTGTTTTAGGCACATAGAGATGCATATAGGGTTTTCTACATAGGCATTATGCAATGACTTCTCATGCTAAGCATCTAGTCTGGGCCCCGCTTCACAGGTTAACTGCACAGTCCTCCGTGAAGCTGTCCTCACTTCGGACATCGGCTACAAGCTTGGGGCCTCTTAGACTATGTGCTCCTCTCTGCTCAATTTGTAAATTTCTACTATTACCCCAAGTTCAATAATTCACTAAAATGACCCACAGGACTCAATAAAATGCTATACTTAGGAATATACTTTTATGATACCAAGAAAGGATATAAATCAAAATCAGCCAAAAGAGAGGATGCAGAGCTGAGGTTAGAACATTGAAACGAAAGCTTCTGGGGTTGTCCTCTCCCTATGGGGTCAGGATCCCTCCTCCCTCAACACATGACTGTGCGGCAGTAATCAGAGAGCACAACTGTGGGAGCCCGACGGAGGAGCTTCTGTGTCCAGAGTGTTACTGGGGCTCCAGTATTTAGGCATGAGTCACTGAATTCTTAGCCAGAGACTCCAAGTCCCATCCTTTTCATCTTGTACAACTGGCTGCCATGCCCAGTCATTTCATTGGCCAAGCTAGTTAGGGGACATCCTGAATCACCTCTTTAGTATAAGTCTCAGGGGGGGGGGAACCTGAGTCTCTTCACTGGGGATTCTAAGAATTTAGTCTTCTTTTCAAGAACCAAAGGGCAGCTACATTCTTTAATGTCCAGCTCCATTGCTGCTGTCTGTTAAGCAGTCATTGGAAGGGTAGAGCTTAGCAAGCTGCAGATTCTCCCTGACTCTCTCTCTCTGACAGAGACTTCAAGACTGAAGTAAGGTTATTCGTTGCTTTAGAAAAAAAATCTCTAATACCATGGGTTGAGTTTAGGCAACTTGGGCTTATCTGGTTCTATCAGTTTCTAGCTTTCTGGTCCTTGGCATGTTACCTAATAATCTCTCTAGCTCTCTATTCCCTCTGCAGGAAAATGACTGCTCATCAAGCTGATGTCTGCCATGTGCTGGTCATCATGAGACCCAGAGTCTGCCATTCATGCTTTTGTATCAGAGTATTTCAATGAAGATTGAAAACAAATGTAGCATGCCCTAAATATCTCCAGGCCTGAGATTTTTCTCAATTTTTTTTTCTTTTTTAGTTTTTAGAAGTTGGTCTCGTTGTCAAAAAGAAAGCTTTCACAAACTCCGTATCTAGAAAGCAGAGAAAAATCTATACAGGGCTGACCTCCTCCAGTTGAGGAGGGTCAGGCACATTGAGCTGTTCCTTCATCTTCAAGGTATTAAAACACACTTGAGGAAGTTGGTTTGAAAACCGGTCTAGGCCATGGCCAATCTCCCTCACCTGACCTCTCCAGGCAGCTCCCGTGACAGAGTTAACAGAGCTCTGCACAGTGTCACAGTCATGCCAGAGTTTCATTATTTCAGTTTCTCCATGAGCAAAACCGGGGAGATAATGCCAGGTTTGTTGCGACAGCATGTCAGATAATGTCTATAAACTATTTTGAGCCTTTAGACAGTGGCTTTGGGGACAAAGGTTTTCGGTGTATTTGATTTCTAGCTTGCTTCTAAGCACTCTGCTCTATGGAAGGGGACCCAGTCTTCATTTTTGTGTAAGATTAGGATAGCACGGAAGTAAATAAAAAACCTTAACAGTTAAAGAAACAAATGTGTTGTCATTAATTGGTTAGAATAACGTTTAAATTAGAGTTATTCAGAAAGCTGGGTCAGGAAGAGACAGGGTGCGTGGCCACATCTGCAGAAAGAGGGATGTGAGGCTGGGTTCTTAGTTGGCCCTTTTGTATTTATTTTAATTAAAGATCCTTTGCTGAGGTCTGAGGCAGACTTTTCCTATGGGTTTCTTCTTCTCACACCATGAGTTTCGGACCAGCCATTCAGTATCACAGAGCACAAAGGTCATGCTCCTTAACTGCAAGAGCTGTGCTTTTAGCCTTGAGTTTGACCTCTTTCTGTCATATCATTAGGGGAAATTCTGTAACTCATTTCTGGCATTTGAAGAATGGAAATAATAACACATATCTCAAGGGGGAGGCTGCAAAGATTACATGAGATAAGACATGCAAAATGCTTAATACAGTGCCTGATACATAGTACATGATCCTGAGAGGGCAGTTATTTGAAATATTACCAGTGTTTATCGCTGTTAGTGGTTAAATGGGTTATCATGGCTTCTGTATCTCTACCTATCCTAGATCTATAATCTCACTCTGAAGTTGTGAGTTCTAAAATGAATGGAAGTTAGAGCTTTGGAGTTACAGAACTTTCTATAGCTAGAAAACTTGAATCAGAGAGATTTTTGGTTTGCTCAAAGATATTCTGGGAGCTCTTGTTATCTAAGATTTCATTACCTGGGTCCTTGTAATTATGAGTTTCTTTTTTATTTTTATTTATGTGTGTACTTGCCTGCATGAATTTATGTACATTACGTGCATGACAGTAAAGCTTAATTCTCCTATTGAAGATAGTCTGGCGTTATAGATTTCCCCCTAAGAGGGGAAGGATGACGGAAGTGATTCTGTGTGACTTTACAGACTAGGTTATAAAGAGTGATTGGCCTCTGTCTTCTCTGTAAGGTGCCCCAAGTAGCCATATGAAAGTCCAGGCACCTGAAGCTGCCATGATCCTTGAAAGCTGACGTAGTGGGACAGGCAAGGACTGAAAAAGAAGCCTGGGTTGTGGGGAGCTTTTGCTGTTTGAGTTCCTGAGCTATCGAACCCCTCCAAAAGTGCCAGATATACAAGTGGGCAAGTTGGCCAATCACCCCAGCTCTCACACTGACTCCTCTAGCTACTGATGGTAGGAGTCCTAGGTTCAGATTGCCTGTCGGTGAGCAAGATAGGTATTGTCATCTTTCCCTTTTTGAGATTGGGTCTCACTATGTAGCTTCGGCTGGCTTGGAACTTGATATGTAGATCAGGCTAGCCTCAAATTCACAGAGAGTCATGTGCCTCTGCCTCCCAAGTGCTGGGACTAAAGGCGGGTGCCACTGTGCCCAGCAGACATTGTAACTTTAAGACACGGAGCTTGGGTGAAATTGGTTGGGTAGCTATTATTTTCTGGGACAGCACCTCCGAGAAGGAGGATATGATTATCAAAAGAACAACTGGGGGAAAACAGAAGAGACCTTTGAATATATATTATAAAAAGTTGTTTTTGAGACAGGGTTTCACTATGTAGCCTAGGCTGGCTTTGAACTCTTAGCTGTGCTCCTGCCTTAGCCTCCCAAGTGCTAGGATTACAGGCATGAGCCACCATGCTTAATTGAAATAACTCTACATTATTGTTCTTTTAAAATCCAATGTGAAGTAAAAGATGATAAATTGGGTTGTCAGTCAGTAGACACACCACATCTCTACATTTGGACTTGGTATTTGAAGATGTTCAGAGCTTCTGCTGTGTTAACATGAGACATAACACACATTCTCTCAATTCACGCATGAATGAGAGGAATCTCTTCTACATGAAGTCTCAATCCAACCTTCCTTGACCACTATGATTTGCACCCTAATCATTAAGCAACCTTTTCCCACTTACCTGCTTTCTTGGGACATCCTATGACAGTCACGGACAGAGTGTGGGATGAATGAGGCTCTCTGTTAATTGTGATTCCTGTACATGGCTGGCTCCGGTGGGCTCTGGAGTAAGTATGGGGGCATCTATAATAAACCTAGAGCATAAACAGTGTTACTAGGAGGAAAGACACAAGTGTCACTGTTGTAGGGAGATGATGGTTTTTTAATCAGAGGGTGCTACCAACCAAAGAAACCCTCCTGAAATGAAGGTTCCCGAAACAAAGGTTCCGGAAAAGAGTGTCTTCCAATTGGAAGAGGTTACAAAGGCTTGTCTGACATCAGCGTAACAGCACAGTCCTTGGTTTAATAGAACAAGCTTTTACTTTGAACATCAAGATGCATGAGTAGCTGAGAGAGGGCAGCATACAGAGACTTCGGGGTCAAACATTTAAGCTCGGGAACTACACTGCTTCGAGCTTTTGTTTAGCAACTGAGGTCCCTTAGGACGAGCCTGGCGTTTTCATATTGATTGATTCTCCACTAATGCAGTGAGGGAGCAGAAAGAATTTTTGCAGAATGTGGAATTTAGTAGAGGGAGAATGTATTGTGTTTCCTTGCTTCTAGGCATGGTTTGTTCCTTGAAGGTCAGAGCCAAGGGGATTCTTTATCTTCCAACATGTTCATTTAGGACAAGCAAACACCACAATCTGCCGTCTTCAGCTTCAGGGAATCTCAGACTTCAATAAAGAGGATGGTATTTTATTATCTCCCCGGGTTGTTTTTGAAACTTAGAAAAAAAAAATTACGCAAACACTTCTCTTAACTGGATGACCATAACAGCGCAGAGCAAACCACTTGAGTCCTGTTTCACTTAGAAAAGCAATTTTCATTGTTCAGGACACTTGTACTAAGGGTTCTCCTGCAAGTAGATTTTGGATCTCTTAGAAACCTCTTCTATAACTAGCCAGTACTGTTGGGGTAAGTATCAGCACTCTCATTTTATTGAGGGCACAGAAAGGGGAGGTGTAACTCGAAGAAATTGCTCACCGTAGACAAATGAAGGCTCTTGAATTTTTTTCACCAAGCTTTTACTGGCCAACGCAACCACATTTACCTACTGTGGGCTTTCATCCCCTTTCAAGCAAATCTGCACTTGGAATTCTTTAGAAGCCAATGGAAGAAGATCTGTATGACATGGCCAAGTGCGGTGTTGAGGTCTGAAGTCCTGGCTTGGCTCTCTGAGGTGACATGACCGTGCTTGAATCATTAGGCCCACTGGGTCTCAGTGTCTTTATCTCTGACTTGGGAGTAACTGGTAACTGTGGGAGCCCATTTTCAGGTTCCTCATGGCTTTACCCAGCAGGTCCACATAGAGAGGATGATTAGGACCACGGGCCTGAGTGCAAGTGTCTGAGATGGTCTGCACTTGGATGTGCTGGGGGGAGGTCTTTTGGTCCATTCCTTGGCATTTCTATAAATACCCGGGGGCAGAGCCAGTTGGAATAGGTTCCAGGCCCTCTCGAGGCTGTCCTGTATTTTCTGTCTGTTTATCTCCACAATCTAAATCCTTCTAGCTAATATTTCCTGCTGCTCTCACTCAAGAAAACTCTGGGGGAACTGTGGGGTTGGTGGGTAAATGTCCCTCAGGTAACCAGCTTGTAGCTGAGAGCAGAGGCTGATGTGAGGTCACTCGTGTGGTGGCTGGGGACAGTGCCTGACATATAGTGGATTATCTACCAGTGGAAAGAGGGAGGCTGTGGACTTCCCCAAGTCTTGTCTTTCCCATCAGCAGGCCAGGAGTACAGTGGGAATGAGATGTCCATGGCTGGTACACTATGATGCAAGAATTAATAAGGCATACAAGCTATTCAACCCATATGCTTTAAGACAAGTGTCTATAGAGGATTAGGAGAGAGTGTTAGAACAAACAGCTCTTGAGGGCAGGGGCTATCGCTCAGTGTAGAGCACTTTACTTGGATGCATGGCACCTTAGGTCCCATCCCCAGTACTGTCCCCAAACCGAAATGACATGAAATGAAATAAGAACAGACCAAAAGCAGCTCAAAGATGATCAGCGTGACAGCCAGGGACAGGATCTGGGGGGTAATCATCATGGGATAAGGGTGTAAGGAGTGATGCTCACACCACTCGTTGGGTCCCACCTGTCACCCTAAAGCAGAAGGAACCATTGCTGTCACTTGTTTAAAGTGGGTTTATTTCTTGGGTCTGCAGAAGGTCGGTAGAGGTAATACTGTACATTAATTGTCATTTCAGGCTCCTGGCACCAAACTTCTGGACCCCTTGGGGGATTGCTGAGTGGCAGAGGTGAGTTCTTTTCTACCACATGAGGGTTTGTGCTCCAGAAGTCAACACTTGGCGGATGGGGCCCAAGACATTTGGAATGTTTTTGGACTTGAACCATTGGAGAAGATGGTCTCAGAAGTGTGGCTTTCACTCCTCAGGTCAAAAGCCTTCCCTTGTGGGACAGACTCCATGCTGGAACACATTGACCCACGGGCCACCCAGCCTTCCTGGAACTTAGAACGTTAACAAAAGAGCAGGTGAATTCTCTGCAGCCAGCCCGTCTGATCTTCCATGACAGCTGCTCCTCGCCACGCACTGCACGCTGGAGTGCTTTGACGGGGAGGAGCGTGAGTGGGGCTGCCCATGAGCACAGTGAGTCGTGGTCAGCACGCCGCATTTTATGGAGAGCCGTTTTCAAAAGGCCAGTGTGTTTTCTTCTCAGCCTCACCATCCCTGCGAGAGTCCTCACTACAGAGTTGACAGAGAAGAAACGCGCGTGTGTAGAAAACACAAAGTGATGGCCTGTTCTCTAAAGACTGAAGGAGACCCAGGAGTCTAACTCTTTCTGATCAGATGGCAGCACAGTTGTGCTTGCTTGACGTTGGATGGGGGCCTTACTGCCAGAGGCAGAAATGACAGGAGTATTCGGGTGACATGTCCCACCTCATGCCTGTATCTCAGTAGAGCCTGAAGTCCAGCACGTGTCTCCATTGCTAATTCTTCTCTCTTAGGAGCAAGACAAATCTTTCCTTGGGTAGATACAGTTTAATTAAATAATTAATTAATTTTTCAAGATAGGATTTCATGTCTCCTAGTCTGTCTTTAAAGGTACTATGTAGCCAAGGATGAGCTTGCACTTCTGGTCCTGCCTCTACCTCCTGAGTGTTGAGATGGAAGGTAGCTCCTGCCATATCCAGATGATGTGGCACAAGAGACTGAATTCAGGGCTTCATGAATGCTCGGTGGGCATTCTACCAACTGAGCCATACCCCCAGCTAGACGGTCAATTTTTAGAGAAGCCCTCGCTGACCCATGATGATGACGTCATTACTCGTCTGTGACAGAGGCTTTGAGGAAATCCATCCTGGCTTCTGATTCCATGTTTGTTCTTACTGGTCGTCACACTGTTCTACACATGACAGCATGTTTCTAGCTGTAGTTACAACCAAGGCTTGAGGCCCAGACGCTATCATCACAGGCTCCGGCTCCACAATTTATTTACTGTATGACTCTTGGACAGGCCCCTCAACTCCACTTTAGTTTTTTCATTGGCAAAATGAGCACAATACACAGTCTGTCTCAGAGGGCTATGGCCAGGATAAATTAAACATTCAGAGTGCTGGAAGATGCTGGAATGTAGCTCAGTTATAAAGCATTTGCCTAGAATGGTCAAGGCCCTAGGTTTGATTCCCAGCCATACACAGACAGACGGACACACACACACACACACACACACACACACACACACACACACACGAAAATGCTTCTTGGCTCATTGTGGGCCATGCATAAAGGCTTGCTCTGATTAATAATACACAACACATTCAATGCTAGATATTCTTTGAGGTGAATCTAAATATTTTTCATGCAGTAACCAGCATGCCCATACTAGCTCTTAAGACAATTGGTTGGTCCTGAACCTGACTTAGTACTCTGTCCATGTGTGACCATGGCCAAATTACTAACCTCTCTGTTGTTCAGTTTTCTCATCTATTAAACAGAGAAATGGAGACAAGGAGTGCTAATCCTCTGATCAGATAGCACACTAAGAATAATCCAATCACCTCTCTGTATCTCAGTTCCCTTAAAAGTAAAACAAGGGCGGTCATGCAGACAGCTTTGCGGGCCTATTGTAGAGATTAACCCAGAGTAAACACAGAGAAAATACTTAGGACAGTACTGTAAACCCAGTACTTGCACAACACAGCAAGTGTTTTTACTCAGCGATTACCCTATGACATCACTGTTAAATGAATCTTCCCATTGGCTCCGTGTACCCTGCCTCTAACATCCCTCTAGAGGAACCAAGAGATTCCAGCTGACTGTCTGGATTTCCTCAGCCACCAATTGTTTTACATGCCCCTCCCTGACTCTGGCCTGTTTATCCACTCTGGTTTTTTATTGACTCAGGCATAGCCTCCCTGGGCACCATTCATACACAGTAAGTTAATGGCTCGCTATTTGCTGAGTGAGGTCTTTCCCATCTTGCTTCAGTCTGTGAATGGTCTCTGGAGCTCCCCTGCCATCAAGAGCTCAGGTGTAATGTCATTAAGGCTCCCAGTGGACTCCTGGAGCACCTCGGGTTTGTGGTTATAACTGCTTTTAAGCAATCGCAAAATGTTATTAGCCTGAGGTCTTTGCTCAGGCAGGAAGAGTTAACATTCATTAATGAGAGCTCCTAGTCTGGGGCCTTTTGAAATCTTGGCTTGTGTGTTTTACTCACTGTGGTGGTTGTCAGAGCCTATAAAGTCTGCTTCATTTAACTCCTGAAATCCTTCCTGCAAACAGCTAGATATGCCAAGGAAATGGCGATCTTCCCTGTGTTCGTCATTGATTGCGTACCAGACGTGTGGGAGGGAAGCAGAGATGACAATGAGAAGGCCATGAGGAGGAGAAAGATGTCACAGTGCTACCCCACACATCCACCACATACAGAAGAAAAACGCAGAAGAGTCACTGGTAACTGGCACGGAGCCCTGAGTTTTGCATCAGGACTTTTTCTCGTGCAGTTCTCACAGCATAGTTATTGTCATGTCTGTCTTCTAGAAGTGGAGCCTGAAGCTCTTCTGGAGGGGGCAATGGACTCTAGATGGTACTTACTGATGTGGGAGAAGCATTGTGAGAGGTCAGGAAGGGTGGGCCTCAACCCAGACCTGGCTGCCTCTCCAATGCCCAGTCATGCCACGGAGCAGCAAAGACAGTGTGAGGGAATTGAGGAGCTCCCATGGAAAATGAGCTGCTGGCAAGCCACACGGGTCCCTCTGTCCCTGTAGCGAGAGGACAGCCATATCAGATGCAAAATGCCCAAGCTCTAGATACTCCTTCATTCACTTCCTGGCTAAGGAGGCTTGTATGATAGCAGCTGCTCTGGCAGTGCCCTGGCTACTCATGATTGACATTTCCCAGTCAAAAGTGTCCGCTAAGATCCAGTTTAATGATGTTAAAATATACACATATACATATATAAAAGGAGTTCAAACCATTACACTACAACAGGGTGACGACTCCTTTCCCAGATTCCACAGGCTATCAGATTAAAAAGCCTAATGCAGTTGTTGGTTGGTGGGGGTCCCATAGATTCCCCAAACATCGTAGACTATTGTCACGTCTCTTGGTTGCCTTCCAGAACTTCATGGTAAGGTCCAGTTGCTGAAGATACACCAGTCAGAGGATATGGAGAAATCAAGCTTGCACTGACCTAGAAGCTTCAGCCCTACCAGTTAGCTTTCATAAAGCTGGAAGGAAGACTCCATGCGTGTGTTCAGGGGAGAAAAAACATCAACAGTTTTAGCCACCTGTGGATCCTTGGAGCTACAATAACATCCGAGACTGACGAGATATGCCCACTCGTGTAACAGTGGTACAAATGTTATGAAAGTAACCCACGACTATTTTTTTTAAATTGGATTTAAGATATGTTCCAGAAGACGGAACACATGCCTGGGACTGTTAAATGGGCCCAAATCCCAGGGATACTCAAGTCATGGCTGAGAGGGAACCTAATACTCTTATCCTCAATGGACATAGGAATAAATTGTCCCTTCAGTAGACCCACGACTAGTCAATGTGCAGAGAATAAGCCACTGTGGTGTGCTCAGCTCTCAATAGGACATCTGTGTCACTCGCCACCTGGCAAGGCTCACGGGCCAGAGGCAGAGGACATCTGCTGCAAAACAGTATTGGCTGGGCATGACAGAGCCGCTGCACACAGGAACTCACAGTGGCTGTGACTCCATGCTTATGATTATGCAAGATCAAACCAGTTAAAAACCCAGTGTGAAAAGGGGAAGGGATCTTGAGGTCTCACCCCTGGCTGAGGAGCTGTTGGCAATTGATGGCTATTGGCCCAGTGAGGGTTGGTTTTCTTCAGGAATGGGTTCCAGGAAAGACTGTACATGCTCTATTGGATGATCCTATACCCATGTCCGTACAGGCAGCACTAAGTAGACTCAGTGGGTTTAAAAACAAAGCATATGCATTTGGGAGGGAAAAGAGGTGGTGAAGATGGGGAGAAACTGGAGGGGAGGGGTTGGGGGGGTGGGTTTGATTAAAACACATTATATGCATGTGAAGTGGTTACTTTTATTGTTCTATGATTGAATAAAACTTGAGTCAGATATTGGGGTATAAATCTGGTAGCTCCACAGAGCAATGGAGAGATGATCAGCTGACCCTGCCTCTCCACCTTCCCAGATAGAAAAAGCCTGCAAATCTTTCTAAGCCCCTCCCTACTCCTTCCCATGTCTCTCTACCCTAATCTGGGTCTGCCCAAAACTCTATGGTTACTTCTGGCCTGCTGAATGCTTACTCTTCCCTCTGATTCAAGGTTTAATTTTATTGTCAGTCTTGGGAGTGTCAGAGTACGATCAAAATACCCCACAACAGGCATGTATGGATTTCTCAAATAACAAAAAATAATTAAAAGCAAAACAAACAAAAACAAACCCCAGAAACAGCAGCTGGCACATCTGCAGCCCTATGTTAGAAGTTCTGTTCTCTGTGTTGTTTAGTTCTCAGAAGAGCACATGCCAGGCATTCCCCTGGGTCCCGGAAACCCGTATAGAGACTAGCATTTTAGGACAGGAAGCTGTAGTGTAAGTGGTGGAGATGAAGACATCCCAGTGAGAGTGTGGGGAAAGGAGACAGGTGAATCAAGAGTGGGCCTGTGCTTCTGGAAGACTCGGGATCAGAGCAGACCATGTGCCTCAGAGTTACTTTGCCCCAGAGATTGTGGAGGGCTGGGACACTTATATACCCCATCTTATTAGGCACCGGTTCAACATCTCTTTTCCCTCATTTTTCCTTGGAACTTCCCACCAGGGTGCCATAGGTAGAGTGAACTGGATGGGAGTCTGAGTTCAGACCTCCAGAACCACATTGGCAACACCCAAAGAGATTCATGTATTGTCCAAGAGATGTGCTCCTATTCTTGTACCTACCCTAGAGAATGGAGGCTTCTAGAAGCTAAGTGGCTTGCCCAGGGTCACTTGGTCAAAAAGTGGTGGTGTGGATTGAACTATGTCCCCTCCTCCCTATAATTTATACTTTGAAGACTTCAAAATGTCTTTGGATCCTCTTTGGAAATTGGGTCATGGCAGTTATAATTAGTTAAGTCAAGGCCATGGAGGCCAGGTTGAACGCAGGGTGTCTGTTGTCCTTAGGAAAAGAGAAGATTTGGTTCACTACCACAGTGAGAGGGCCACAGGGGATGGAGTCAGAGTCATTCATCCATGTGAAGAGATCCAGAAGCAGGTCAGCAGACCCCCAGAAGCTCGCAGAGAGGCACAGACCAGCTGCTTCCCCACAGCCTTCAGAAGGAGCCAGCCCTTCCGGACCCTTGACCATGGACTTCCTGCCGCCATGGCTGTGGGGCTACATACTGCTGCCTTTGGAGTTGCCTCGTTTACAGATTTTATCACAGAGGCCCCAGCAACCTAACTCATGTGGCAACTGTTGTTTGTTGACCATGGTTTCCAGCTCCAATCCAGATGAACAGTGTGGGGGGGAGGGAGGAGCTGGATGCTGGCAAGCAAGGTCAGGAAGTCAGGACCAGTCTCACTTCCATCTTGCGGTCTCCTCCCACTTCTTCAGCCTCTGACCATCACTGGGCATTCAGTGTGTTCTGTGAGCAATGTGATGGGCTGAACATTTCACACCCGTTTTTCTACTTCATCCCACATGGTCTGACTGGAAGGTCCAGCTGATATTTGCTTTAGAGAAAAGGTGACTTTAGATTTCTAGAGGCAGACTAATCTGTCCAAGGACGCAGCATGGATGTGAACTCAGGCTTTCTGACTCATGCGATGCTGGCTCCCCCAGACTGACTCATGTCCTCTGAACGGACTCTCTGTTCTAGAGATCTTTAGGATAAGTCAAGATATTGCAGGGGATGTTAAGATCAACCACATGAGTCTATTTAATCGGTAATAGGGATTTATTAAGATACAAACTGAGGAAATACACTCACGAATACAGAACCGAATAAACAGCTGAAGTTGTCCTCTGTTCTGACTGGGAGTGAATCCACCTGGCATTCCGATCACACCAGGAAGCAGGAAGCAGGAAGCAGGAAGCAGGAAGCAGGAAGCAGGAAGCAGGGACCTCGTGACTCTTCTCCCTTTCCTTTTAAGAGGTCATGGATGACAAGAAGCACTGCCTTCTTCGGGCCCTGTAGCCCAAGGTCATGGGCGGAGCAAATACCACTGCAAAGGGAGATCTGAGGTATTTCTAGAAGCTAAGAAATATTATGTGTCATCAGAACACTGAGTTCTAAGTTAATTTTTCGAATAGAGTCTTTGATTTAAGGCACTCACGTGTGTTCCTTCCCTATCTCTGCAAGGTGATGTGGGGAGTCTTTTCCCTGCTCCTGTCCCAAACCTGTCCTAGGATGCTTGCAGTGTTGTGTGGGAGTAGCCACAAGGACATCATCATTCCTCGGGGCCGCACATGTCCCCACCCCCTCTCACCCCACTCCTCGTCAATACCGCAAAGGATCTGGTTCCACGACTTTGTCAATCTTCACAGCCAGAAAAAATGTTCCACCATGTGTCTTTTGTTCTTGCTCTGAGGCAGCTGTAGAGTTATAATTTACTGGCACATAGAGAGGAGTGGATTTTTTTTTTTTCATTGCAATCCCATTTCCCCTCTCCTTTGGGATTCTTGGGAAAACCTGATTAAAATGTCAGCCAGAAGAATGGCTGGTGATTTTTTAAAAGGACTGATTAAACCAGGATGACCCGTTGTACCAACAGGAGAAGCAAACCCCCGGGGAATCTGAGTTTGTAACTTCCCTGTTATTGAAGTATATCAGAAAAAGTAAGAAAGAGAGAAGCAGCTTGGGTGGAGAGTAGAGATGCTCTTTAAATAGTTTTGATTAAAAAACGACAGCAACCAGTGGCATCAACCAGTGGCATTTGAGTGGTTTCTCTCTCCAGCTCTCCACTAAGTCTTTATTTTATCATCTCTAGTATCTAAACCCTTCAAGGTACACAGGATTGCTATGCTACCCACACGAGGTGTATGCGTCTGTTTTCTGTTGCCAATAACACAATACTCAAGACTTGGCCAACAATAAAGGAAGGGGGTTTAGTTAGATTCATGGTTCTGGAGGTACCAAGGTCAAACATCTGCCTCCTGCCTGCCTGCTGACAGAGTCCCAAGGCCATGCAGGCCATCACCGGAGGGAGAGAGTTGGGGAGGCTGAGACTCGGAAACTGAGGAATTCACTTAAGCCACATCCAAACTGCAGCCTGAGGTGTGCCTTAGCCTAGGCCTCTCTCCTGGGCCTGCAGGTCCCACTCAGAGGAATCTAAGGTCCGTGACAGAAGAAGCCTGGCAGCCAGCTCCAAGATAGAATCTACTGGATTCCTTTGGCTGGGATTTGAACACTTGTGCTTCTTGCTTTTCAAGGATTGGCTCTTTTTCTTCTAATCTGTACCCACTTCCAAAATTCCTTCTTCATTGTGGCCTTCTGGACATTTCTCTTTGAAGAAAAGCTGCTCACAGATCCCTGCAGAGAATCTTGTTTCTCCGTGGAAAAGCGGGCATTTGCTGTAGCATTTTAATCTTGCGTTTTCTGAGAATCGTTTTCGAAGTGTTGAGTGGTGTGGGAGACAGACCTCAGAGAGGGACCAAAAATCGGGGCCAGTTGGACTCCCACCAGGTTCTCTGTGGCGCCCTCTGCACTCTGTGGGTGGGGCGCAGGAGGGGAGACCGCTGGCCAGACAGCCTACTGACTTTGGGCAAGCTTGTGTGGGCACGGAGTCTGTCTCATTTTCTCCCCCTCCTTGCTCCCTACCTCCTCCCTTCTCTGTGCCAATCAAGATTCCACGCAGGTTAAAAAGCACACGGTCTTTTCTTTAAATACCACATCTACTGTGCTTTTATGACACCAAGCGACCTATTCTGCTACCCTCTATTTTGCTCCTCCCCCCAATCTCTGGCACGGATTTCCACGTGAGGCAGCAGAGGGTCTCAGTGTGTTGCTGAACGTGACCAAAGGGCATCATTACTGTGCTGCCTTCCTATCATAAGGCATGTGTTCTGGAGAATGGAGAGCAGTTTCACTGTTGGGAACGAAGCACACGCAGGCATCTTGAAAGAGGAGACCTTGGAAGAACAATGGCCTTAGAGAGCAACCATTGAGCCCAGTGTTAGGGGATTCCCTTTACGAGTTCCTCCCTTCTCCTCTCTGCCCGTTTCCCCAGACCAGCGGGACACCTGCCACGCAAATGCTAAATGCACACCTACTTTTTTTTGTGCCTACTTTCTGCCACTTTCCAGAAACGGACCAGACTGGTGATCAGGGGACCGTGAGTGATCATGGACAAACCTCAGACTGAAAGCTCCTGGTTTAGAAAGAGTGATTTCTATCAAAGTCCTGGGAGGAAGCTCTCATCGTCTTGAGTGGAAGTGGCATCATTGAATGTCCCTACCTTCCATGCGCTCTCTGGAGGGCCAGAGACAGGGTCATCGCCTCAGACCTCTGCTCCACGTGGTTCCTCTTGGCTGCTCCCACAGCCAAGAGCCCCCTTCTCAGCCGTTCCCCACGGCAGCCCACCCTTAACGATTGTAAACATTCATTCTCTGTCCTTGGTTCCAGCAATTTTCTCATCACTGTAAGAAACAAAAACAAACAAAACTCCCCTGAACCCTTCGTCAGCGGTTTCTTCCCTGGTACCTCTAATCGCCATGGCCCTGGAACACTGATCCTTCCACACATGGATTCCGGACTTCTTACCACATGCAAATCAAGAGACTCTCCAGAAGTCATGGCCATCAGTCATTCTCTTCCTCTTCATCATCAGTTTTCCCATGTTTTTGTTTTAAAATCTATCCCAGAGGGAAGAGTTCAACTAATTTTAAGCAGACTTTTTAATGCAAAACACACACACACACACACACACACACACACACACACACACACACGAGCAAAGGGCAAGAATTAAAATTACATGAGATGATGAATTCTTTCCAGACGATACAGTTATTTGATAGCACTAGCTTGTCCTGCAATTTCTCATTTGCAATTATATATGTGATGCTTCTTCTTCTTCTTCTTTTTTTTTTTAATGGTTTTGTATTCAGGAGATAATGTTCCATATTGAGTGGTGTTTTTTTTTTTTTTTTTTTTTTGTTTGTTTGTTTGTTTTTTGAGACAGGGTTTCTCTTTGTAGCTTTGTGCCTTTCCTGAAACTCACTTGGTAGTCCAGGCTGGCCTTGAACTCACAGAGATCCTTTTGCCTCTGTTTCCCCAGTGCAGGGATTAAAGGCGTGTGCCACCACTGGCCGGCCGAGTGGTGGGATTTTAAAGGACTTACACTGGATATGAAAATCAAACGAAAGTGTTTTTCCCAAACCCTAACTAACAGTGTCCCAATTCAGTATGCCCGTGAGACTGGCCCTGTGATCCTGGTTTCTTAGCTAGCCTTCCTGGGCTAGATTCTAGAGTCTCAGCCTTTTGGTTAGCAGCCTTGTAGTGAGCTTCAGAACTCTGGCAGGGTTGGTGGGAGGCCGGCCTAATGTCTTGTCTAGTCAAGTATTCAGTCTTGATGCTACTCTCCAGTATCTCTACTGAAAAGGTCAGCCCACCTCTGCCTGGATACTTAAGGCACACAGAGCTCACTACCCCCTCAGGTATTTCATTTGTAGACAACTCTGTAGGAAGCCTTTTATGCTGAACAAAAAGGAATTCAAATATTAGTTGTGTGTGTGTGTGTGTGTGTGTGTGTGTGTGTGATATGTGTATGTGTTTATGCGTGTGAATGTACACCCAGGGAGGTTTGTGTATAATGCCCATGTGTTTGCAGGTTCATGGGCATGTATGTGGAGGTCAGAGGATCAATTTTGAGTGTGATTCTTTAGTAGCTGTCCATTTTATTTTAAAGACGGGGTCTCTCACTGGACCCCAGGGATCACCAATTAGGCTGGGCTGGCTGGCTAGCAAGCCTTAGGGATGCTCCTGTCTCTTCCTCCACAGTGCTGGGATTATGAGTGTGTCACCATGCTCAGCTTTTTATGTGGTTGATGGGGATCAATTTGAAGTCCTCCTGCTTGGATTGGCAAGTGCTTTAATGACTGAATTATTTCCCAGATCCTCAAATCCCTTTGTTGAACATTTACTACTTTTTGGTTGTTGTTTGTTTAAGACAAGGTTTCCCCCCCCCCCCTGTGTAGCCCTGGCTGCCCTAGAGCTCACTGTGTAGACCAGACTGACGATGTACACCATGTTCCCGTATTGTTTGGGTTCTGGAGAGACAGCAGTAAGCACAATAGACAGAAATCCTTGTGCTCTTGAAGTGTGCTTCCAACAGAACAGAGAAGGAGGACAGAGGCAAGTGAAATGAAGAGAACAAAAAGGATGAGGCAGAAAGAAAGAGGATGTCAAGGACACGCCCTCGAAACTTCAGCTGGTGTGATGAGGAAGTCCTCCTTGGCAGACAGTTCTCCAGCGGAGTATCTGATGGAAGAACGTTCCACCAACAGACACAGTGAATGTGAATTCTCCAAGTCAGCAGTGGGCTAAGTGTGCTCAGGGGCAGGGAAGGCGCTACTTGTGTTCAGAGGGCAGGGTGTGTGTGTGTGTGTGTGTGTGTGTGTGTGTGTGTGTGTGTGTGTGTGTGTAGGACACGAGGTCAGACAGGGAATGGGATCGGGGCACGTGGAAACACGTGGCATGGCATTTCCTCTGAGAAAAACGAGGCAGCCCCAGAGCACACTAAGCTGGCGACATTAAAAAGATTTCCTGTGCAGATGCACTTCATAGGAAAACAAAGGGACTCACTCCCAAGTGCTTTTAGGAGGCTGCTCTGGTGCGAGGCAGAGCTGGTGTGTGGGTGTGTGAGGCGAGTGGTGTGCGTTGGCTCTAACGGTGCTCTTCAGGTTTCTCGGGCGGTCGTGGTGTCCCTCTCTAGGTCTGTCTGACACACGAGGCCCTTTTCCAATACACGGGCTGAGCACACACACGACAAGCTCCGCTTCCCTCCCACTCCCCACCTTTCCTCTTCCACAGGCAGTCATTCCAACGCGGGAGGCGTATTTTTCCATTTTATGAGTTCTTATAAAACAGGTCTATTTTGTCATAGATTTCTTTAAACAAATGGTCTGCTTCAGACCACATTCTGTGTCTTCACATACTTAAAAAAATGTGTCTGTGTTGCTGAATGTACAGTTACCCGCTGCTTCTAGCCATCTGACTCTTACCAAGGAGACCACTGAACCAAGCAAGGAGCAGGCTAGCATGCGCTTTCTTCAATGCTTCTCATCAGTCCAAAGCTGCCCCTTCTTTCCAACTGTCCCCAGGTGGGATGGCTGCCCTCCTCCTCCTGACCACTGCCTCCCGCTCTCCCTTGACTCTCACCCCAATTCTGCACACACTTCATGCCTGGATACCAGGGTCAGTAGCTAAGTGGGTGCAGGGACTCAGGTACAGAAGAAGTAACGCCACAGACAGAGTGAGACCCTGGACCCCAAGTGGGCCTTTGCCTGCATTTACATGACTTGGCCGCAGTGGAGAAGAACTTAGGCTTGTGGTTGAGATAAATTTAGGTTTGTCTTTTAGTTTTCCTTCTTTCCAGCTGTGTGACTTTGGGCAAGTCAGTCATCCCTCGGAACTGCAATTTCTCCATCTGTAAAATGGGGATAATCACATTGCTGATTTTTGTTATATTGAGTGTAAACCTTTGGCTTAGAGTCCAACACAAAACTGGGCCATTCATAAGATTTAAAAATATATATTCATAGCCGGGCGGTGGTGGCGCACGCCTTTAATCCCAGCACTTGGGAGGCAGAGTCAGGCGGATCTCTGTGAGTTCGAGGCCAGCCTGGGCTACCAAGTGAGTCCCAGGAAAGGCGCAAAGCTACACAGAGAAACCCTGTCTCGAAAAACCAAATATATATATATATATATATATATATATATATATATATATATATATATATATATTCATGTAGAATGGAATTGATGTTGGGTTTGGTAGAGTATAATTATTATCCCAGTACGTGAGAGTCTAAGGGAAGAGGCTCTCTAATTTGAGGCCAGTCTGGGCTACTTAATGAAACACAATCTCAGAACACCAATCCAATCAACCCTCTTAGCAAGTGTGTCCATTCATTTATCTGTGGGCTGTGTGTGGCCAAGAATAGTTATGAATGTGGCCCAACACAAAAATCATAAGCTTACTTAACAACATTGAAATTTTTTGATGTGTTTTTTTTTGGGGAGGTATCTTGATTGTATAGTTCTTGAATATGACCCTTGTAGTAGACAAAATGTGTCAAATGTGTCAAAATGTTGGCTATGCCTGCTTCTCACAAAAATGAATTAAAAGATTTTCATTTGTGTTGAAAAAAATAGGTGTTAAAAAGGTTCTTTTTTGTAGCAATTTTCTCTAGCACACCTATGCTGTGTTTTAAATGATAAAAGTTGGGTTTCACTCTTCTTTTTCTATTGCTGTGGAGAAACACCATGACCAAAGCAACTTGTAAGAGAAAGCATTTACTTTGAGGTTCTTGGTTCTGGTGTGTGGGGGGGAGCAGAGTCCATGAATAACATGGTGAGGAGCATGGCATCAAGTAGGCAAGCAGGCAGGCATGGAGCTGGAGCCATAGCTGAGAGCTTACATACCGAGACTACAGTCATGAGGGAGAGAGAGGGGGGGGGGGAGGGAGGGAGGGAGGGAGGGAGGGAGGGAGGACAGGGGGACCAACTAGAATGTCTTGGGTTTTGAAACCTCAAAGCCCACCCCCAGTGGTATGCGTCCTCCAACAGGACCACACCTCCTAATTTTTCCCAAACAATACCACCAACTAGGGACCAAGCATTCAAATATATCAGTCTGTGGGGGCCATTCTCAACCAGACCACCACAGTGTCTATAGTGTTTTTCAGTAGTTTGCTTTATAGTCTTGGTTTACACGTAAACTGACAGGAAGGACGGCCGCTTGTGTGATGAGGGAGTGTGTGCATGGGACGCTTCCTGCCTGTGCCAGCACTGTGTGGGATCTCTCCTCACTTCTCTCCTCTTCTCTGTCTCCCTTCCCACTGGGCTATCTGTTTTTTTTTTTTAAACAGTTTTGGGGATAATGCTGTATTCTAAGAAGCAGTGCAGTCTAGTTTTCCAGCGACAACTCATAATAAACAAAAACCCCGGGACTTTAAGAGACCCTCTGAGTGAAGGCGTTAAACGCTCCCACTTTCACACACAACTGGATTTAGGTTCCAGTTCTGAGAAGGGCAAACGGGTGTCTTTTCCAACAAAGGGTCATTTATCTACAAGGCCCTTACATGCAGTTTTGAGGGCGAGAATGAACACAGAGGGTCTAAGTCAGCCTCACAGTGTCTCAAGGTCAAACCCAGCAGCCCGCTTCTGAGTCATGTGCAAGCTTGTGCCGATGTGTCCAAAACGATAAGACTAGGCCTCAGCCAATTAGAAATATACTAATGTAACTGCTGCTTGCTTAACCAATTGTGTAGCTGACCCTGAAACACCCCTTAGCCGTGCTTAAAAGGAGACTGAACGTCCCTCTCAGGGTTGTTAACATTTGCACTGGTGAACGGCTCCACATGCAGGCTGGTATTATAAACATTCTTTGTTCTTACAGGCGATTAGAGTCTGGGGTCTTCCTTCAGTGTTTCCTCAGACTCTACACGAGTTAAGTGTCATAGAGATCACAGACTTGAAGGGAAACTCAGAGGTCACCAGCATCTTCTCCTCTCTGTAGGTGAGGACTCTGAGGTCACAGAGGTGAGCACCTTGGCCAAGGCCACTCATCTCATTAGTGGGACCACAGCAGGGGTTGAGATTTCTTAGTCATTGTTCTTTCTTCAGCTCAGACTATAGTAAGGTCTGGATTATTTATTTTTCCTTAGAGATTGAGAGAGTTGAATTGGAGTCTTTCCCCAGTAAGGGACTCTTTCCTTAACACAGCCCGGTTCCCAAGCTCAGGCCTAGCACGATTCCATAACTTTCCAGGTCAGGACAAAACGGAAAACATACAGGGAAAGGCACACCTTTCCCCACCTCGTCTTGCCCCAACTCTTTATCTCCACCCCTACCCCAGTCAGTCCCCACACACACAGAATGTGAGCGTCAAGAGACCCAGAAAGGCCAGAGTGTTTACCTCTTTCATTCCCTGATAGACGACAGGTGCCTGGCACAAAAGAGAAACCAGGTGAGTCCTTGCCAAGAGGTAAATCCCTGGACCGAAGGCCTCCTATCCACCAGGCACTCTTCTTTGACCCCAGAGCTTAAACTCGGAAGTAAATTAATATTTCAGTTCCTCCTGCCTGTTCCTGGAAGACTCAGAGGGACTGTTTAGACTGAAGGGCCGTTTGCTGCTGCCTGGATCCCTTACATCCCGCTAAGCCTCACTACTCTGGCTCTACGTATGAACGCATACGTAGACGTACGCACACTGGGCAGTGTAGAGTGATTTTTGTAGCACCTAAATATTCATTTGTTTCTCTAACATATATTTTATCCAGATTTGTGTGGCACCTAAAATCCCCACCATGGAAATGATTTCCTGAGTTAAGGAATATCTATCGTAGCCCGACTCTAAATGATCAGTCTTTCACTTAGGGACACTAAACATTAGCTGTTAGGAGCACCACTGCTTTTACCCAAATTCATTCCTTAGATCTGTGACAGAAAATAGAAACAGGAAATGGACACATTCCATCGAGGAAGGAGAGACAAGAAAGGGCTGAGAATGTTCTAGAACAAGAAGGTATTAGAACATTTCGGTACAAAGTGTGATCTGGAAACGTGTGTGTGTGTGTGTGTGTGTGTGTGTGTGTGTGAGAGAGAGAGAGAGAGAGAGAGAGAGAGAGAGAGAGAGAGAGAGAGAGAGAGCATGTTGTATCAAACCTTTCCCAAAGAAAGCTGCATATTGATTTCTGTTCTAGTTGCATATTCTTTGTTTCATCACTATCCACAGCAAGCCCACGGAGCTGCTGATGTAGAAAGTGGGATACTATTGAGGCAGAAGGGGAGCTGCATAGCACTGATCTAGAAAGTGGGATACTATTGAGGCAGGAGATCTTTGGGAGACACTGGGAGGAGACCCCTGAACTTACCACAGCAACATGACCATTGTTCTTTGAAAATGGGTATGAAGGTTAAAGTCAAATATACCTACTTAAAGTGATGTCTAAGGACAGGGCTTAAGTTTTAAATTTTATTACTTTCAATCTATTTAATTTTTCTGCTCACATAACACCTTGGACTGAGGTATTCTATACCTCTGCAGTACCATGGGAGAACAGAGTCTAATCTAAATGAGTTCAAATCCCTGCTTCTGCCCTGATAAGCTTGGGGGATCTTGGGCAAATAATTTTTCTCTTCCTTCATTTGTAGAAATTTAAACGTTAGAAGATACTGTACACATTTTATTATAGCAATTAGGTGTGGCATCATCTCAGAAAGCAGAGTTCCAGGTACAGGGATGTTTTTTAAATAAATGGATCCTGTGACACTTTAAACACATTGTCTCACACGTTCCTCTCAGCACAGATGTGAGGCAGCCCTCTCTGGTTTTGTGAGTGAGCATCACACTACACACCTGTGATCCCAGCACTTGGGAAGTGTGTGTGTGTGTGTGTGTGTGTGTGTGTGTGTGTGTGTGTGTGTGTGGTGTGAGGGGTTCAAGGCCTTGGTTACAAAGCTGAAGGACATGAGTTGCTATTTCAAAAGATTAAAAAAAAAAACAAAGACAGGAAAAAACAACAAACAGACAGACAAAACCCAAAACAACGCCCCAGATAAACACCCGCCCTCAGCAAAATCAAAACAAAACCCAAAGCCTAACAACAGTTGAATGTTTGGTCTAAAGTTGGAGCTGGCGTCATGGTGACTCACAGTTCAAAAGAGCTGCTTAGAAGTGGCCCCCACAATTTTCCTAAAGGCTTTTTTTTTGTTCTCTCTGGTACTAATGAGTTAGCTGCGTAGGCAGCGGCTTGATAAGGGGAAAATGAACTGAATCATTAAGCTTTCTTTATCGTCTCCTCTTTACAGACCACAAAACTGAGTGGAGAAATTTCCACCAAAAACTTTAATATGGAAAAAAGAGGAAAGAAATGAAAACATCAGGATCCCCCCCACAAAGCTCTGCAAAGGTCAATGGGATTAATATACCCTTTGAACATGGTTATTTAGCTGAGATAAAGGGAGCAACATGGGGGAAACGTCAGAGACCACTTGTATAATAGCAACTTAATGTATCTGCCCTTTTCTCTTCTTTTGTAGTGAATGTGCGGTTGCACGAGGCAAGCTGGTTCATGGAACCACCCCGAAGAGGTGTTCTGGAAATCGGTTGATTATCTCCAAATGTTATTTTTCATTCTCGGATTCATCAAAACCATCGACTCAAGGTGCCTTGCGAAGAATGAGCAGATAATGGACAGGTAAAATTGATGGATTAGAAACAGAGAGAAAAATGTGTGCTTTTGGGGACATCTGCAACTGCCTTTCATATTCTGTGTAATTTAAACAAACTACTTCTAACTTACTTTATAGGTCAAACTTAATTTTTAACCTCCCGTGAAATGAAAATTAACCTTGAGGCAAATTCGTAGAATTTCCCAAGTAGAAATTAGAGCCCCAGCAGACACTAATAAGTGTTTCCAGGAGGAAAAAAAAAAGATTGCATATGTAGTTAAAAAGTTTGGACATCACTGGGGTTGGCAGAACGTCATACTTTTCAGGCACTCTGATGTGTTGATGTTGACTGTGGGCCACCTGGAATGCTGCAGACAGTGAGAAATCACTTGATTCTCTAAAAATCCTCCTCCACCTGGACACTTTCTAATGTCTTACTGGGACAGTGTTCTCTGGAGTACGCTTTCGGAAATGGCGATCTCCTATAACACTGTTTTCTTTTATAGTTTGGAGAATAAAATTTCACAGAGTTTATGTACCTCATGGCATATTAACTTTGTATCTGCCTATGAGGTGTGACCGCAGAGGGATCTAAATTGTCACTGCATGAGCCTGGAAACACTGCATGGAGGTGAGCTTGGTCTTTCACAGAAGGGCCTGTGAGTGCACACGCAGTGTCTTGGAGATGACGGCATCATTCACAAGAGTTTCCAGGTTTCTCTTGGGTATGGCTTCCTTCGGGTTTCCAGATAGCCAAACGTCACAGCCAGCCAGGGACTGCAGAGAGACAACTGAGAAGGAACAGTGGATGAAGGCACCTGAGACACTTTGGTTGCCATCTGCTCATTACTGTGACGAAACTCTCACAGCCCAGCCTCTTCATCTCTGAGTTGGTCATTAGAGTAGCTACTTTTGGGTGGCTGGGTGTGGTGTTTGTGCTTGTAATCTCAACACTGGAGTGGCTGGGATAGGAGGGTTATGAGTTCAAAGCCAGTCTGGGCTGTTATAGAGTGAGGCCCTGTCTCTGTCCCCACCTCGACCCCAGTAGCAAGCAGTCTTCTCGTCACTATTTGCATTAAAGGAGATGAAGAGTGTGGCTATGCTTTATAAAACTGAGGTTAACCGTGCAGTTTCCATACATTAGCTTGCTTTGAGGAAATTACTTTATTCTCTTTCCCGTTAGAGAGGGAATGGACTATAGTTTGGATTTAGGTGTCACCCAAAGACTCACATGTTTCGGGTTTGATCCTCAGTCTTGGTACTACTGGAGGTGGTAGAAACTTTGAGGTGTGAGGCTCAGAGGGGAGGTCTTTGGGTTATTGGAGTCATGCTCTTGAAGAGGATTACTGCATAATAAACAGGACCCTGAATATCTCTTGGAAAAAAGTCATGCTTTCTATCTCAATCCCCGTGTGTCAGGAGTCTGCACTTGGCTTAGTTAGGTTGTCTTTAGGGTCTGAGTCTCATCAGAACAGTTAGAGCTCCTGCAGTCGTCAGGAACACTGTTCCATCCACTATAGAGAAGGCTGACTGCGGGCTTGATTTTCTCAGGCATGGCCTGTGAGTTGTAGGCTTGCCTTTATCTCCTTGCTATTCAGTCTTCCCAGGGTGACTTGCTTGCTTCCTCAAAGCCAACAAGGACAAGAGCTGAGCAGAAAGATGCTTGATTTTGTGACTTGATCATGTACATGTAATATTCTCTAGCCAGGAGCAAGCTCCAGACCCATCCTTCCCCCGAGTCAAGGGAAGGATGTCACATGAGGATATTGGTACCATGGAGTGGAGGTCATGAGGAACACCTTAGCTTTTGCTTGGTATATTTTGACCTGCCAAGAACCAGCCCACCTTAAAAAGATCAAGGATTTGGCAGGATTTGTTCCTGAAACCAATCTTAAAAGATGATTTTTTCCCCATTTTTTTTTTCAGGATAAGTGGACCCACTTTTTGGGATTGGTACCTGGTTTCAACCAGCATTTACATCTTTTCATGCTGACATTGAAGATAGCTACATGATTTCATCATTGAATTTCATCTATTCCAAAATGAGGAGAGTGTTTGCATGACCTCTCATTATCTAGAGAGATCTAAAAAGATAAGCCCGCCTTTATCTGACTCTCCTTGACTTTGTGTAGTCAGGCTTCTGAATTTACCACACAATAGAAGGGGCTTTCACTTCTCTTTGGCTGTGTACGCCTATGGGAGCTGTGTTAAGATGTTCCAATGGCTTTTATTAAAATCGAATACAATAGTCGGCATTTGGTATTGAACCTCACGAAATGGAAGGAGTGAGGTATAGTGCTGTGTCATGCTCATCTGCAAGGCAATCACCTTGAGGAGAGTGACACACGTCTCAAGGCATCACAAAGAAACCCAACTTAGTAAGTAAATTCCCTGAAGCCTAAGGCCGTCATAACTTTGGAGTTTAAGGATGCTGTAACATCAGCGAACCACGGGGTATAAAAATCTCTTAATTTTTGAAGATACACTTTCAGTTGTACTTTAACTAGGGAATAGGAAGGAGAGTATAACCAGCCACATGAAAAATGAAACTGAGCTGGAAGGGTCTTGCTTAGTTTCTACTCCATAGAAACTGCAGTGAGCCCATAATAAATACATTTAGATGCTGAGATGGCTCCCCGGAAGAGAAGCCTCTGTGAAGATTTTTCAGAACTCTGATTCATTCCCCAGGATTTGCAGTCGTGTTATTGATTCATTACTTTCAGTTCATTTGAAGCATTATTCATCTATGACTTTGGCTTGTGGTTTGAGTTCTACTGAGAATAAAATCAGCAGAACATTTTTTCCCCCTTGAACTCCAGGTTTTTTTTTTTTTTTTTTTTTTTTAGGATGTCTGTGGTAGCACTAACAGAACCTGGAGGGTTTTTGTCATGAGAAAGGTTAGGTTTGTGTGTATTGAAATCTGATCCACTCATCATTGAAAGTTGGGTTATCATAGGAGAAGGTGTAGGCTGTTTAAGTAACTATGTAAGCGAATCTGAGGTTTCTTATAAATATTACTGTTTGGAGAGATTTAATATCTTAGGCTTATACTTTAGAAAATGTCACATTTCTAGAATAAATCAACCCAAGACCTCCCAAAGAGAAAAACTTTAACATTACCTCTAATGGCAGATTGATGAACACAAGAGCTAGCTCACCATCATCTTAGATTTTCAGTCCTGTGTCTGCCCTTACCTGATCTGTGCCCTTGAGAAGTTCACTTAACCCCAGACTCAAGCATTATAGAAAGCGCTTTTGAGATTTCCAATCCCATAACTTCTAAGGAGAAAGAAAGGTGGCAACCTTTTACAAATAAAGTGTCAAACTTCTAACCTCTGATCTCCTGGTATTTTCAAGGGATATTTGAGGTCACTTTGTGTTGACTCCTGTGAGCCGGGGTGAGAGCGGAAGTACAGGAATGATACAAAGATGAATAGCAAGTCCTGAAGGGTCAGAGGGAATGTGTTATTGATAAATTCAGCTATCTTTATTGAGTATCTTCAAGTGCAGGGATCACTGCCCGGTATTAGAAGAGGTGTAAAGAGAATTGAGACATAGTCCTCTGTTTTAGAAAGGCTCATAGGACAGGAGGAAAGTAAGACTTGATAAAAAAAAAAAAAAAAGCCTGAGAAAACTAACTGCCGGCAAGGCATGGGGTGATTATTACTATTGGAAAGGTTTAAAAGAGGTGTTATTAGGGTTTACTCAGGATGATTATATGAGTTTGGAGAGGAAGGTTCCAGAAAAGAAAAGCCTTCATTAAAAGATGACACTTGACTTGAACTTTAATGGATGGAGAGGTGTTTGCTTGATGAAAATGAAGGGAAAGTAGCTTTGGGTAAAGAAAGTCAGAGACACTATGCTTGGAGATAAGAAACTGTAGCCATTTGAAATAAATTTGAATGAGGCAATGGGGGCTGGCAAGATGACTCAGTTGGTAAAGGGTTTGCCATACTGAAGTGAGGACCTGAGCTTGGACTTCCAGGATCCATGGGAAAACCTGGGCATGGTGGTGCTTGCCTATGATCATAGAGTGCTCTCCCCCAACATAAGGTGGAGAATAATTGAGGAAGACTCCCAACAGGGACCTCTAGCCTCCACAAATATGCATTGCACAGACAGACAGACAGACAGACAGACAGACAGACAGACAGAGGCATGCACGTACGGGTTGGGGTACGGTACAGGCAATGGACTTATGACTTAACAGCCACTAAGTTTTGGCAGTCCAGACAGGTTACGTGGCTGGGCATCTGGCTCACCTAGCATGCTCGTCCTCTGAGACACACTTTTCTTCACTTCGCCAATATGACGCATTTTAAGGAGACAAGGGTCATTGCAACCTGTCTAGTCTTGCACGGACCCAATGTGGTTGCATGGCCCTTATCTGTGTAGTACAATGCTTTCAAATTGCATTAGGGAATTGCTGAAAATCTTTACCATTTCATGGCAGCAAGCGCTCATATTGGCATTACTGAAAAACCCTTCTGACTTCTACATGCAGAAAACCACTCTCTGTTTAGCATACACTCTGGACATGAGAATGGCCTGGTCCTTAAACCAGAGGAAATGGGGCCATCTCCAAAGCAGACTAAATAAGTGGAGAGAGTCACCTATTTTTATTATCCTGGTGCCTATTACTTTTGCAACCTCTTTGGACTTAACTGTCCATTAAATATTTTTTCTGGAGTTATTTTTTTAACTTTATTTTGCTCTTGTTTTCATTACAGAATTCTCTGCCAGCTGCCTCTGTTATCAGAGCCCACATAAAGGCATGTGAGGAATAAGCGGCTCTTATGCAATTTCCCCCGTCCTTGTCAATTGCAGGCATAACTCTCATGAATTATTTAGACTCGTATTGTCCTGGAGTGAGCCCTGGAGTGCCTCAAGTAGTCACAAGGAAGGCTCTCGAAGTTTACCTCAGGAATCAGACTTGTGGTGAGGGAAGAGAGGTGCTGGGCGCAGCTTGAAGCCTGCGATAAAGGCTGGGCCAGAGTCCTCAAACGAGGTTCTCAGTACATTTGTGCTTGTGGGGTCAATGTTATCATTGGTGTCCAATGGTAGCTAACTTCAAAGTAATTTTTTTTAAGGTAAGGAAGAGGAAGATTTGGGAGCAAAAAACGCAACCACATGTAGCAACCACGTCATCGTCGATACCCTAGCAGGAGGCATTTAATGGGGGCTTCTGTGTCAAGGACTATATAACCTGGGGGGCGGAAATCCCACAAAAACGGTTTTTGTTTTCATTTTTTTTCAGATGAGGAAACTGAAGTGCATGGATGTTAAATTGTCCATTAACGTGGTGGAGTGTGACGGGCAGAAGCTGCCTCGCAGAATGAGGCAGAACGTGCAGCTTTGCCCTCACAGCAGGAATGGCAAGCCCAGAGTGGGTGTGATGGGGAGCTTGTGTGTGGCAGATGCTGTAGAAGTCAACCAGGTCTCATCTGTGGAAACGAAACACCTCAAAACCTCTTGTTTTTAGAGAGGGCTGGAGACTCTCATTCCCTAGCTCCCCAGAGTCCTGAAGACACTGGGTCCTTCTCTGGCTGTTGTCAACAGTAGATGGAAGCCGGAGAATCTAAGACCACGTTTTCTCCTTGCGGTAGCTGGAACCTGGGTCCGTGTCTATGAGAGAGAGCCTCCCACAGGGCTGTGCCCTTTGCCTTTCCATTGGACAATCATCCCAGTTTCAGACTCTGACCACATGTCCTCTGTTCTGCAGGCATGGAGACCAAAGCTCTTCCTGTCGTCGTTGGCACACCATTTCAGCGTATGGAGAGAGCTTTTCAGGAGGTTTACTTTCTCTTCTGGCTTTGACATTTCCTTTCCTGCTGGACCTAGAGTGTATTACACCATCTGACAGTCTCTGCTTTAGTATATGTTCAATGGGAATGGTGGACCCATGTGGCCGCTGGGATCAGCTAAGATGAAATGTATGAAACACATTGCGTGGTACTTAGTTGGTGGCTGGTCCCCAAATTTATAATAGACAAATCTCCTATATTGCTTCTCTTGTATAAACGCATATGAGTGAGCCTGGAGGGAAGGAGAAAAAGAGAGAGAGGGAGGGATGGAGGGAAGGATAGAGGGAGGGAGAGAGACAGAGACATGGATTCCAATCTAGGCTCTTGACTTTCATGTCCTTTGACTGAAACCTCAGAGACATATTTTACTTCACTGTTTGACACATATGCACAGACGCTTACAATTCAAATACAGATTTTGTGAACAAATATAGGCTTTAACTACATGCAATGTGCTGTACTCTTTACCACTCTGTCTAGTTCCTCCCGTTCCCTATGGAGTGGAGAAACCAAACTCCATATCCCCAGAGGCTTCTTCTCCCTACCCTCAACTTAATAGAGAGCTGGCTCAGGAAGTCTAAGCCATCCCATGGAAGGACAGACTCTCTCTGTCATTTCCTCAAGCAGGCACTCCCTGTACCCCTGTGTTGTAGAGACCCACGGGCCTGAGTCTTTTGCTGTGGATGCCCAGTCAAGTCAGCTCAGCGGGATGCTCAGGAGGAAGCTCCTGTATACACTGCTCCTGGTCTTCTTCTTTTTTTTCTGAGACAGGGTTTCTCTGTGTGGAGCCTGTCCTGGAACTTACTCTGTAGCCCAGGCTGGCCTTGAACTCACAGAGATCCGCCTGCCTCTGCCTCCCGAGTGCTGGGATTAAAGGCGTGCGCCACCACCGCCTGGTCTTCTTATAGGTCTCCTATGAGCATTTGTTTGAGACAAGACCTCTTTGTAGCCCAAGCTGCTCTTGAACTTTTGATCTTCTGCTTCCATCTCCTGGGTGCTGGGATTGTAGGCATGCGCTCTTACATCTGGTTTATGTAGTGCGAGGATTCAACATGGGTTTTACTTGTTTAAAAACAAGCCTGTCAGATCTAGCTGGCTTTGCCTTCCTGGAAGCAGAGTGACTGGAGGACCATGGGCTCCTGTTTGGACCTCAGTTCTCTGGTGAGGAAGAGCTGTTCTTTCTTCATATTGTTCATTCTTCAAAGGGAGGTTGGTCAACTCAGCCTGGAGCAAAAGAAGCCTAATTCTCATTTGTGGTCCAGGCCACAGAAGGCTTTGTTCAACTTCCTGTGGTCTTGACCTCTTATCTGGGGCAGGCATGAAGAACAAAGCCACCCAGAGGGGTGGGGAGGTGCTTCTCTCTGGTGCGTCTGCTAAGTGGTTAACCGCAGGTCATGAGAACAGGTGATGGTTGGAACGATGAAGAAAGCCTACTCTACCAAGCACCGTGGAGTTCAATTGCTAAGTTACTGAAGACCAGTGCAAGTGCAGTGGTGGACAACCATTTAGAGAGGTTGGTGCTGATGACCTTTCCTGGACAGCCCGTACCCAGACACAACTGAAGAGGAGTTGCATCAGACCTCACAGATGAGGGATGTCATGAAAAAGGTGAAGGGATTTCTGGTTTGCTTTCCCACTCTCATAAACGAGGACCCCTGTTACAGAGCAATTGAACTCGGATATGGGAAGGAGACTTCTTCCACACTTCAGCTGTTGTGCCAAAGGACATAGGTTATGGCATGAGATGGGGGTGGGGTGGCATCTACAGCATTAAAGGGGAACATCTGAGGAGCAACAGCAGGAGAATTTGGAAAAGGAGTTCTTCATAGAAATGCAATGAAAACCGCGCTGAGATTTCATCTTTTCCAGTTGGTGTGGCTCTTATCCTGCAAACCAAAGATGACAAACACTGGCTGAGAAACGGGGAAAGAAGAGCCCTTCACACTGCTGGTGAGAGTGTACTCTGGTGCAGCCACTGGGGAAATGGCTGTAGAAATTCTTCAAAAACTAAAACCGAATCACCATGTGAACCAGCCATGCCGTGCCTATGTTTATACCCTAAGGCATCTAATTCAGACTACCACCACTGCACATCCATGTGTACAGCCAAGAAGTGGAACCACCAGCAAAGCTATTAGATGTAGATAGAGACAATATGGTTCATGACATGATGGGTTTTGCTTAGCTGTAAAGAAGAGTGGAGCTGTGACATTTGCAGGAAAAATAGATGGAACAAGAGATCGTTAAGGGAAATAAGCCAGACTCAGAAAGACAGCTAGCTCATTTAGTGGGAAGGAGAGGGCCAGCAGGGTGAGGGCACTGGGCAAGGGGGACTGGGGATGGGGATAGACACACAGGGGAGCTGGTAGGGGTGAATATGAGCAAGGTGCAATGATATGCCTGTATGAAAATAACATAATTAAACTCAATATTTTGTATGCTAACCACAAAAAAATTTTAAAAAGAGTTTATCCCATATCCCATCCTGTGCTTGAACAAGAAACTCTTTCCCTGTAGGAAGATAAGGCCTACTCGCTGAGAGATGAACCAACCTGGATTCTGCCTGAGGGCCTATCAACAGGCACTATCACAGGTCCTGATTGTGCCTAGCCAATGAAGGGTGACTACTCAGTGTCACTGGATAGGGATGCAGCCTGGGTGCTGGGAGGAGGGTGTGTAAGGATCTTCCCATTGCTGAATAAACGAGTCTGTTGTTTACCTTTTACCTGACTCCCATTGTCTGTGCTGTTGACGCTGCACCCTCTCACTCTCCCCCCCAAGGGAGCTGTTAGGACCCAGCAACATTTCCCCTTTTACTTTCCTGTCTTACTTTTATGTGTGGTCTATGGAGTTTATGAGAAGGGTTACAGCGAGAGAGGGCAAGGGGGTGAGAGAGGAGAATGGGAGGGTGAAAAATGACTAAAATTCATTTTACATATATGAAACTGATTGACCACATACGTGAAAAACAGTTCCCTGTATCCTGATGTTCTTTAATCTTATGCTAACGGACTAGAAAGCACAGGTCTCAACTTTAGCACTGGCAACTTTAGGGCCAGCTGACTGAGGATCTGCTCACTGTTCACATTCATCGTCGTCTCCGGCTCTACACAGGTACTGTACATCTCCTCACCTCATCTGTGAAAATAAAAAAAAAAAAAACTTCATGTGTTGACAACATCATTTCCGGTTGAGAACCAGGATTTAGATCATTATATTGTCCTGTGACTACATCACTCTGCCGTCTGCCTGTCTGTCACAGGGCCAAGCATTCCTACTTTCAACACATAATAATGTCAAGACTTTTTATAATGTTCCTATTTACTTCTGATGCACATGAATGCCACATTTCCATATATGGAGTTGGACACATTCTCACAATGACCATTAAACATGAAGGAAAGACTATGAAGCCCAACTGCTGAAGAGACACACTATCTTCCCTTTCTTGGTTTGGTACAGAGAGAACTCGGATTTATCAGGTGATGTAAACGGAGGTTTCATTGGATATTGATTAGAGAGAAATGCTTCAGTGATAAATCCCATGATGAACCCCACAGCTTATTGTTAAGCTAGAATCAACAGTAATATATTAAGATTTCTCAGGGATTGCCAAGGTCAGTGTTGTTAACGGAGTCCACAACAAGACCTTTTCAGAAAGGAAGCACACACTCTCAATTTAGTGTAAGCCTGCCCATCCCTTCTCCCGTTCTTGGCCTGGCTTCTCTTCCTCCCAGTGTGTGCTGGGAAATGCAAAGTACTTTAGCCTAAACAAAACATAATGGAGGAAAGAGAAGAAACTGGGAAAATAATAATAATCACGTCTCCAAGCTCGTGGACTCTTGGTGTTTGAACGCTCTCTGTCAGGATGCCCTCCACACAGGGCTGACTGTCAAGTACTGGCAGGGAGGAGGGCGGTTGCTGGCCTTAGTGGAAACGCAGAAGCACTCAGAGAGAGGAAATGTCTTTGTATCCAAGGAACAAACAGTAGTTACCCTCTCAGCATTTAATAGCCTCGGCAAGGTGAAGGTTACCAGAGAAAGCCGAGAAAAATAATGTAGGTTTTGCCTCCAAAACCTCAATAATCAAGGCTGTTTGGCTTGCAGACAAAAGAGCTAATTGTTTTCTGAGGAGAACAGTTTTCTTTTCTTGTTCCTTCACCATCTTTCAAACCCATTTTTTTATTGTTCCTTTCTGTATTAAACATGTACACACCTGTGTGTCTTTCTTATCCTCAAGTGCACATATGCATGCAGTGAAATCTCTCTGTGACCACATTTCCTGCCCTGAAATCCAGGGAAATTCAGAGGGCACAGCCTTTCATAGCCGCTCTCTGCTTGAGGTGAACTCTACCTGTCAAAGGCCTCTGTCTGCATAACGCTCATTTCTGATCTCACAAAAGACCAAGAATTGGAAAGTGCCTTTCAAAACACCTTTTATAAAAAAGCCTGTTGTAAGATCGATTTTCCACCATGATTGGAGTGTTACATACCTATCTCAGAAAAATTGGAATTTAAATAAAAGAAAGCAGAAAATAGAAAGGGGAGGGAGAGGGGAGAGGGGAGAGAGAGGGAGGGGGAAGGGAATGGAGATGTTTTCCTCATGGCTAGGTGGGTACTCTAGGTGGGGCCCTGATCAACTGCAGGGTACGCAGTAGGATGTTTTGCGGGTAGTAGTTTGCAGGCCCTCAATGAGCTGCCTGCATTTATCTCTGTCCGTATGCCAAGTGGACCCTAATACAAAGTAAGAGTGCTATAAATATTCATCAAATATTCAATATTTTACTTTAATTGTGATCTATATAACACATGCTAAGGAATAAAGAGAATCAGCCAGCAACCAGTGGGACCCTGGAGCACCAGAAGCAGTCATTGTGGCCAGTCCTTCGTCTAACAAGTAAAGGACAAGTGGGAAGAAACATCGTGTACCATTCTGATTAAGCCTTCTTAGAAAAGCCTAACTGTATGCTGTCATTTAGACTCAGTCTTCTTAGCCTGGTGTGGTGGCACATGCCTTTAATCCCAGCCCTTGGAAGGTAGAGGCAGACAGATTTCTGTGAATTCAAGACCAGCCTGGTCTATACAGAGAGTTCCAGGACAGTCAGAGCTACATAGTGAAACCCCGTCTCTACAAACAACAGACAAAACAAGATATCAGATTCTTGCTTTAGGAGAAGATTGGAAAGTGAAGTTTATCTTCAAATTCTTCTATATCGTCGGTCCTAAGTTCTGACAGTACATCCTAATTTTTCTTGGCGATTAAAATAATCAGATGCCTAGCCTGTCACTGGGAATTACTGAACAAGGGTGTTCAGAACTCATATGTTCACATTTAAGAATTAAAAAAAAGGAATTACTTATTTTATATTACATGTATGAGATTTTGCTTGAATGTATGTCTGTGCATTATGTGTGTGCCTAGTGCCCAAGGATGTCAGAAGAGGGCTTTCCATCCCCCGAAACTGGAGTTAGGGTGGGTGTTGGGAGTAGAACATGTGTTTTCTGTAAGAATAACAAGTGATTTGAACCACCGAGTCCTCTCTCCAGTCCCTAAAATGTGTATCCCAGGATGGCCTTGAACTTGTGAACTTCTTACTTCTGCTCCTTCAGCACATCCCACCAGCACGAGTCACCACAACAGGAACATGCACATATTTAAAAAGAAGCTTCATAGATGGTCCTGATATTGTTCTGCATGGTCTATTACCCTTCTGTGCTGTTATTTCTGGAGGCCAGGTTTTACCAGCTAAACTGGAAGCTCTGACTCTGAGAATTTCAAATCAGAAAATTTCCATGATTTTCTATTCATCAGGCTGGCCAATTATTACTGTTCATAAATGGAAACTTTTTGAATTCTTCCTTTGAAGTCAACACATAATAAATTACAATATACATTTTCTTCTCTTTAATTGTAACAAACTCTGGCTAGTAATAAATAATTGCAATAAATTCTGGCTAGTGAGGAAAAAGTCACACTTTCTAGCCTTCTAGATAGACAGAATTGATCATGTGACTTGATTTTGGCCAATGGGATATGAGAAGAAGTAATTACACAAATTTGGGCTGTACTAAAAAAAAAAAAAGCTTATACCCCCTTCTCTTTTTTCTCCTGTCTACTAGAGACTCACTGTAGCAACTATGTTCTAGACAATCACGTGACAGAGAAATGATCTGTCTCATGTCAGACCTTGTATTTTTGCCCTCTTTAGAAAAGTTCAGCCAGTAAAGTCTGAATTTCCTAGATCTTATTTCCTTTGTTTAGTGTCTGAAACATAACACATGAGAATATCCTTTGGGGCTGCCATCAAGTCTCCTGCTTTCTTTCTACTTCTGAAAGCCTGGTGTTTGTAGTCACACCTGTTTATTCAATAGCTACATGTAGACTGGTGCTCCTCTGTAACAGGGAAGAAAGGGATACACAGTTTCATGCTGTGGCAAATGGGCCGGCAGAGGGCGAGAATCTTAGAATTCAGCACTGACTGTAACTTATTCATGGCGGTACAGGTTTCCTTTCCTTGACGGATGAAACGCAGAGTTGGATGACGCTCCCTACCCTCTCTGTGTAGGCATGGGCACAGGATGAGCTCTTGATTCATACTGCCAGCCCACTGCCTTCACACTTCCTGGACTACTTCCTATTGCTTGTCCCTCTAAATTCTGTTTATTTATTCATTTATTTTTTTTTTGTTTGCCTCTTCAGATTCACTTCTCTCGGAGCCTGCTGTCATTAGTGCTCTTGGAATCAACTTCATGCTCCCTCTGGATTGAGAAACCATTTCCCCCTTGCCTCCTCTCACCCCACCACAATATTTCAACCATGTCGAACATTCTTCTTGCAGGTTGCATTTACAGAGAAACTGTCGACTCAGAAAAGTAAGGTCAGACTAGCAAGCGTGGCTTTTGCTTCAGATGAGTTCTCTATTGTTCTTTTCTGTGGTATTGTTTTTATATACTTCTGTTTTTCCAGTAGTCTTGGGCTGCATGCTACATTTCTAGTCTTGAGAAAAGTATGCTTGAAAGAACATAGAGATATCCTAGAGAACGTTCTGTTTCCTCTGATAGCACAATGCCAACTGCAGTCATTGTTTCTGTGTGTTCTTCAGTTGTTCTTAGAGTTGGGGTGTTTGTGCAGGTCTAAGTCTGGTATCCTTTTGTGTTGTCAGATGCCCATTACAGTGTGTGTGTGTGTGTGTGTGTGTGTGTGTGTGTGTGTGTTGTTGGCAGAACTGAAACAAGCATGTCAGCAATCAGTGAGTGTTCATTAACACCGCAGAAAAGCTACGATCCCAGGTAGCACTTCTAGAGGCCCCTTCTGTGTGAAATGAAGGAGTGGTTGTCTAGAGTGGTGTCTATGTCAGATGATCATAAGGGCTGCCACCAAAACACACTTGTCAGCGTGTAGCTTACTTTTGTAAGAGTGTGAATGTACTTTAACTTTATGCTTATGGAAGACATCTCAGTTCTTCACCTTGGCTCCCCTGAGTGTGGCCACCGCTTAGATGTCAAGGCCACTCGCTCCCTTCCCTTCCCTGTTAATCTTTGCCTGAGTGTACTGCCTGTCATAGTTAGAAAGACGAAGTGCCCACAGCAAGAATCCCAGCAATATATTCTCATTCAAACTCTCCAGAGATTTCTCGTACTCTGACCCGTTCAAGATCCCAGTGGGCAGATTGCTCCTCTACGAGGAGAAATCAGAGAATCAAACTGGTACAAGTCCGGCTACCTTGGTGTGTTCATTTCTTTTTTCATTCTTGTGACACAATGTCTGTCAAAAGAAACTTAAGGAAGGATGGATTTAATTTGGCTTATAGCTCAAGAAGGAATATAGTCTGTAATGGTGGACGATGGGGAAGGCATGGTGGTAGAAGTATGAGGCAGTTGGTCACACTACCTTTTCAGTTGGGAAGCAGAGAGAGATGAATCCTGGCTCTGTGTTCACCCTCTTCTTTTTATTTAGTTTGGAATTCCGGCTCATGGAATGACACTGCCTATACCCAAGGTCTCTCTCTCTCTCTCTCTCTCTCTCTCTCTCTCTCTCTCTCTCTCTCTCTCTCTCTCTCTCTCTCTCTCACTCTCTCACTCTCTCTCTCTCTTTTAAACAGGGGATGAGACGGCTTTACTTCAAACACTTCATTAAACTGCCTACCTAAGGCCTTTCTAGATGACAGGCCAAGCCCACATCACAAGATCAAATGTGTTATACATCTTTTTCAAGAACTTAGTCAGCTAGAGAACTGGCACTGAACTCTACCCAGGGTAGCTCTTATCTCAATCAAATCTGCTTAGAGGTGCCCTCACAGGCGTGCTCAGAGTTTGTTTCCTAGCTGTTTCTAAATACCTGTACGTTGATAGTTGAGATTAACCATCACAGCTTTACTTCTTGTCATTTTGATACCCAAATAACATCACTTTTTTTTATTTATTTATTTATTTATTTATTTATTTATTTATTTATTTATTTATTTATTATGTATACAGCATGTTTGCCTGCAGGCCAGAAGAGGGCGCCAGATCTCATTACAGATGGTTGTGAACCACCATGTGGTTGCTGGGAATTGAACTCAGGACCTCTGGAAGAGCAGTCAGTGCTCTTAACCGCTGAGCCATCTCTCTAGCCCATAACATCACTTTTTTTTGTTGTTGTTGTTGTGGTCTGATTGTTCTTTATTTTATATCTAGAATCCACCAATGAGTGAGTACATACCATAACTGTCTTTCTGGGTTTGGGTTACCTCACTCAGGATGATTTTTTCTAGTTCCATTCATTTGCCTGCAAATTTCATGCTTTCATTATTTTTCTCTGCTGAGTAGTACTCCATTGTGTATATGTACCACATTTTTTTCATCCATTCTTCCATTGATGGGCATCTAGGTTGTTTCCAGGTTCTGGCTATTACAAATAGTGCTGCTATGAACATAGCTGAGCATGTATCTTTATGGTATGAATCAGCATTCCTTGGGTATATGCCCAAGAGTGGGATGGCTGGGTCTTGAGGTAGTTCGATTCCTAATTTTCTGAGAAACCGCCATACTGATTTCCATAGTGGCATAACATCACTTTTAAATTAAAACTTTTTACCTATTAAAACTTTTATAGGTCCCTAAAGCCTATATTGATCTTATAAAGCATAGTATATTTAGTTCATCTCTAAAAGTCTCCAAGGTCTTAATGATTTCACAGCATTGTTCCAAAGTTCAAGAAGAGATTCTGTTGAGAATTGGGCACATTTTAACTGTGAGCCTCTTTTTTTTCCTTAAAAAAAAAAAAAAAAACAAGGAAAAAAACCAAGTTCCATTTTTCTAATATACGATGGCACAGAGTAAACATTCAATTCCAAAAGGGAGGAATAGGGTCACAGCAAGGAAAGACTGGGCCAAGTTAAGACTCAACACAGCAGAGAAAACATCAAATACTGCAGCTCCATATGTGGCATTTGGGATTTGTGATGGAATCATCTGGACTCCAGCAGCCTTGGCCAGTCTGCCCTCTAGTTCTGGTCTTTAGTATGTGTGTGACCATTTCTTGAGCTGGTTCCACTCTGTGTCTGCAGCTTTCGTCAGTAGATGGATGGATCATGGCCCTGGCATCTCCAACATTCTGAAATAATAAAATTGTAATCTAGACTTCGCCATCACCGCTTCATGCAATGGCATCACAGGATTTTGTTTTAGAAATAGGGAATCTGAGCCTGTCACATACTGCCTGGCTTCAACAGCTTTTTGAAACCTTGGTGCAACCCTCCATGATCCTCTTTATTCTTGTAGCTTCCATGCCTGCAAAATCAGTGTGTGAATGACCCTGCTAAGTTCTCCTGCCAGTCTGAGATTATAGCCTGGCGCCATTAGACTATAGTTACAATGGCCTTCTAATCCCCAGGCGGCCACTTGAAGCAGAGAATATCTTTGGTGGTGTTCTTAGATACTCCTCATTCAAATTAATTTGCATTTTAACAATTTGGAGTCTTCCAAAGTTAGCATCTGGTCTGCAGGGCACCTTTCTCTTTCTTCTAGTATAGAGTGTGAGGTTTCTCTTCTTCTCAATTAAAAATAGCTTTTGAGAATTTCATATATGAGCGTTGTATTTAAGTTATTTTTACCCCTCACCCTCTCTCTCTCCAACTTCTCCCATGCCCTTTCCATTCCTTTTCCTTAATTTTTATTGTGTACACACACACACACACACACACACACACACACACACACACACACACACACACACACACACACGTAAATACAGCCTGATGAGTCCGTTTATTGTTGCTCAAGTATGCACATGTGTTTAAAACTGACCCCTTGGGATTGAACAACCTGTCAGGGAGCTCAATCTCAGAGCAGACTGATCCCCCTGCCCATTCAGCAGCTATAAATTGCTTGTATCTTTTTATCTAGGGGTGGGGTTTTTAATGACATGACTCTCTTTAATTGTAGATGCTGTCTGCACCCTCGCCCCCTGCCACTGAGACCCACTCATGCTCTTTTCCTCGGCAAGCTGCACATTTTCACAGCTCTCTGCTCTGCTTGTTCCTTTCATTTTCATTGTAAAACCTGAATAAAAACAGCGAGCTACAACTGCCCCGCAGCCTAAATGCTATCCTGTCTTGAAACTTCTACCAAACAAATTAGTCAATTGCTTTTGAATTCGGATCCACTGACAGTCTCAGGACACAGGCAGAAGGAATCCAAAATTTTTCCGCCAGAATGAAACATGAATGCTTTTGACCCATTTCGGATAGAGTCCTTTCTTTCCCTGCTCCGAAACCTCGTGAGCTAGGCCTCCTTTGCTCATTTTTTTTTTTTTTTGGTGTTATTTTATTCCGTGGTTCTGTTAGAGTGGCTTGTTCTGCTCTGCTTGCAGCATTCTAGGACTCCATAGCTCCAAGCTCTGCCACATTCCATCCACAGACCAGTTCTGAAGGCCTAAGAGCCATATGGTCACCACAGCAACGACCCCACTCCTTCGTACCAACTTTTGGCATTTGGTTACTTTTCTCATTTATTGTGACAACATTTTTGACAAAAAGGAGCTCTAGGAAGGAAGGGTTGATGTTGGCCCACAGGTTAAGAAGGGACTTAGTCTGTCATAGTGGAGAAGACACGGGTCACATGGTATCCACAGTCAGCAAAGCAGAGAGAGATGGACGATGGTACTGTGTTTGCCCTCTCCTTTTTATTCAGCCTGGGAACCCATTCTATAGCAGGATAAGTCTTCCCACTTCAGCCAAACCTCTCTGGAGACACACTCAACGACATACCTGGAATTTGTTCCCTAGGTGACTTCAAGTCCCTTCAAGTTGACAATCAACCATCATTGTCATTGTCTAGATCTGACCCGGCCACCCTCGGTTCAGTCTGTCAGAGGGCAAAGGGCTCCGGAAGCTTACCTAGAAGCTTTCCAGTCCTGGGCTTCTGATGCTATTTCAGCAGCTTGAGTAGTTCACCCTGTGGCCATGCTGACCGGATGAGAGTTGATGGGGTTGGGATCTGGTCACAGTGAGGAGGACGAGGAAGTGGGCATTGCTGAGCAGTGGGTAGACTCTGCCACCGCCGTGGTTTGACTGTGGTATTCCTCTCCAAATCCTATAGCAAAATTTGATTCCTCGTGTGATGATGTGGGAAGATGATGAGACATTTAAAAGGCCTTTGGGTAAAGGATTAATATTACATTCCAGGGACGGGGCTAATTATCAAGGAAGTAAGTTCTTGCTCTGACAGGATTGGATTAGTTACCAAGAGAATGAGTTGTTGTGAAGTGGGGATGGGTCTGGGTCTCATGTTTTCTGTCTTCTGTAGGCACCATTTGCTTTTCAATTGTCTTTCCATTTTGTGATACAGCATGAGGCTCCACCAAATACCTCTACTTCATCCTACAAGGCCAAAACAAACCTCTGTTCTTTATAAATCCCCTTGTCTCTTCTGTTCTGTTGCATCAACAGGAAGTAGATTATAACAGCTGCACACTCTTCTGCGACCCTGTCCTTTGTGTACCCAGCTTGACTAGTCTACTTGGTTTTCAAGCTTTAGCTCAAAGGCAGCCTCCTGGTCCCAGGCTAGCTGCTATGGCTTCTTATTTCCTCTGCCTTCCACTTAGAACTTCTTTATACCCCCTATTTAATTCTGCCTTGGGCACTGGTTGTCTTTTACACATTGGCCTTGTCACTCAGTAGCTACATTCCTTTAGGAAATCAGTTTGAAGTGGTGGGGAAAAGCAAGAGTGCATCCTCACAAGGCCTGGATTTAAGTGAGCTTTGCTATTTTATAGTCAGGGGACTGTGTCCATTTCCCTCAACTTAAGAACGGCTGTAGCTCTACGCAATGTACACCATCGCCTAAGATAGTAGTAAGGGTGAGTAGTAAGACTGTCAGAGTTAGCACCTGGCATCTCCCTGCAGAATATAATAGGTACTCAACGAACCCCCATGTCTACAGTGATGGTTCCCTTCCTTGGCGTTTTAAAGAAGTAGAGCTGGTTTTCCCTTTGTGTCCCATCCTTCTCTGTACCACAACAGTGTCGGCCGGAGTCCAGAGCGCGGACTGTAATGAACAGCTTCGACAGCAGGCGCCGGGGCAGAAGAGGCCACTGGAATCGCATCAGTACGTTGGTTGTGCAGGCATTCACTCGGCCCTGGAGGGACCCCCTCCTTCCCTAACGAATTGTGTTAGCTCCAGCCAAGCTTGCAGCTGCCTCGAAAAGGACCTCCGAGAATTACTTTACACCAAGAAACGTCTGCTTCATTACAGATAAGGCCAGAGGCAGCAGGCAGGGCTCAAACCACAGCTGCCCCCAAGTGACCTACTTAAGCCTCCCTTATGGCCTAAAATATGTCACAGCACAGTCTACTCAGTCTAGATTTATCCTGGTGCCTACACTTGTTCAGACACTGCTCGGGGAAGTAATACTTTATAGCCTTGGCCATTTGTCTGGGTGACGCGAAAACAAAGGGATGTGGCGTTTTCAGCGGGTCATTGTTCCTGTGTCTCCAACACCGCCCCCACCCCCATCCCATATAATATCACTGCTGTGCCAGAGTGGGGAGGCCCTGGGTGGAGGGTGATGTAGCGCAATGGATACGAGCAGGGGGTTTTTGAGCCATGACACTTGGTTCAAACAGTATCCTTTCAAGGTGTCCCCCCATTTGGGTTTGAGGTATGATTGACAGATAAAAATGAACACATTTAAGGTGCGTCACGCGATATTTTGATATCTGTACATATAGAAAAATGACCACAATCAAGCTATTAACCTATCTATCACTCCACATTGTTATCTTCTGTGTCTTTGTCAGAGAAAATAGTCAAGATCTACTCTACTGACCTCCAAATATAAAATGAACGGTTATTATAGTCATCCTGCTGTTCATGAATCTAGTCTGACTGAAGGTTCATATTCTTTGGCTATCATCCCCCCATCCCAACGATGTTCTGTGAACTTGACCGTTTAGGACTCCACACATCGAGATGAGGCAGTCTTTGTCTGTGCCTGGCTTGTTAGTATTATGCCCTCCAGCTTCATCAGTGTTGCCGGAAATGACAAGATCCCCTTCTTTACACAGGTGATAGAAGGTGCTGTGCACATAGGCATCAAATTTTCTTTATCCATCCCTCCGTCAGTGGGCACTTAGATTCTTCCCGTGTCTTAGATCTTGTGAATAATTAATGTAGTAAGTCTAAAAATGCTGGGACCTTTTTGACATACTGATTGTCTTTCCTTTGGATAGATACTCACAATAGCAATTGACGTATAGTATTGAAATGATTATCTTATAATAGCTGTGATTTAAATTCTCTGAAGAGCCTTCATTTTACTCTCCACAATGGGCCTATGCGTTATATAGTCCCACCAAGACCAGGTGTCCTTTGCATACCATTCTCACCAACACTCCTTAACTTTTCTTTGGGTAATAGTCATCCTAACAGGTATGTGAAGCGATCTTGCTGTGCTTTTGATTTTCGCTTATTTGGTGGTAGTTCCTGACGTTGGCTGTGTTAGGGTGTCATGGTGGAAGGAAGGGTACCTTGGTGGATTGCGGCCAAGGAATGCCACAAAGTCACACCATACAACAGGCCTCACATGAGAGATTGACTGGGGGCAGGGTGGGTATACAGAAGCTGCCTCTGAGAGGGTGGAGGAGAAAGAGAACAGGCTGGGAGGGCATTGGCTTTATAAAGGGGTTGATAAAGCGCATGTGCACAGGGAGAATACATGACTTGTGGTGAAAGTAGAAATGTGTCCCCATTTGGAGGCTAATGATGATGTGGCCATTATCTCTGAGTTACTAGAGGCAGGCTTGGGGTTGGGGGTTCCAACAGGCTGTTTGTATATGTTCTTTGGAAAAATACTTGTTTAGGCCTTTTGACTATTAAAATCAGGTTATTAGCTGGGCAGTGGCAGTGTACACCTTTAATCCCAGTACTTGGAAGGCAGAGGCAGATGGATCTCTTTGAGTTCGAGGCCAGCCTGGTCTACATAGCAAGTTCTAGAACAGCCAGGACTGTTACACAGAGAAATCCTGTCTTAAAATAACAAAACAAAACAAAACAAACAAACCAACAAACAAAAAAGGAAAAAAATTCAGGCTACTATAGGGATGATATTGTGGCTAGAGTTTTCCTGCCTTGCCCATAGTCAGGACAAATCTCTCTAACCCACCAGTCCCACAGCTGCTCAGACCCAACCAAGTAAACACAGAGACTTATATTGCTTACAAACTGTATGGCCGTGGCAGGCTTCTTGCTAACTATTCTTATAGCTTAAATTAATCCATTTCCATAAATCTATACCTTGCCATGCAGCTCGTGGCTTACCCGTGTCTTCACATGCTGCTTGTCATGGCGGCCGCTGGCAGTGACTCCTTCCACCTTCCTGTTCTTTCTCTTCTCCTCTCTGTTACTCCTGCCTATACTTCCTGCCTGGCCACTGGCCAATCAGTGTTTTATTTATTGACCAATCAGAGCAATCTGACATACAGACCATCCCCCAGCATGATATGGCGGTGGTTTAGTGGTTAAGAGCACTTACTGCCCTTGCAGAGGACTGTGGTTTGGTTCCTGGCACCCACATGGTGGCTCACAGCCATCTTCAACTCCAGTTCCAAGGGATCTGAAGCCCTCTTCTCATCTTTACAGACATTCCACTGCACACATGTGAAACACATACATGCATGCATGCAAACACTCATACATATAAAATAAAAAAATTAGGTATCATTATCATTTTTGCTGTGGAATTGTCAATTAATGTATATTCATTTTAGATGTTAACTTATTACTTTTTTTTGCTGGAATTAAGTACAAATGTTAGTACATTTGTTGGGAATTGAGACTAAGAAGTGGTTAATTTTGGGTTAAAAACAACCTGTACTGCTATATAGGAGGCTCAGCTTAAAGAAAGCATCGGAGGAACCAGGCTTGTCAAACACCCAGGCTTGTTTTCTTCAACAGAAGAATGATGGTGTGCACATCTGACTACCCGGTGATCCTTTACTATTCTATTAGGAGCCAGCCTCCACCTGAATCCCCCCAGTATCCTGAGCATCGTTTAGGCTCTAATCCTGGGTTTGTCCCCCAATGAATAGAATTCATCTTTATGAAAGAGGCAACATGTGTTTTCCATCCTCCACCAATAGAATCCATCCTTATGGCCTGAGCTCGGTTTATCAGCCAATAGAATCCATTCTTACTGCAAAGGTCACAGGTGCTTTGTTACTTGGCTAGGAGTTTCAGTGTAGCTATGCCTAAAGCTTTGTTGTGATAATTATCACTTGGAAATCTTTCCCCAAAGTTTTACTATGTTTAAATGTGTAAGAAGGATAAGCCACGAGGTCAGTTGCTGGAAGATTTTGACTCAGTGCCCACAAAGACGGTACTGACTCATTCTTTGCCTTGTGGGGATTGTCTCCCTGCTGGCCATGAGGCTTGTGGGACCTGTGATAATACTATACATTCTTCAAAAACTCAACTACTACCAATACAATAATGTTATTTAGAACACAATCCTATCACACAAATATTAATATCCTGTTCCATTAAAATATTCACAATAATTATCCATCAATTTTTTTTCCTTTCGTTGGTTATAAATAATCATCTCCTGGCATAAGTCCTTAAGTCTGAAATTATTGCTTCAGCCATTTCTAACATGAATTCTATAGCACTAATTTTGCTTGAAATATTATTGCATACAACACCTTATTTTCCTGAAGCTGTCCAGTGACTATAGGTCTTCTTCTAGATAATATGTTTCTGAGTACATACCAAGTATTCCTTATTGGATATGGGTTTGGCAAATATTTTCTCTTACTCAGTGGGTTATAAACAAACACTTAACTTATTCATCATTTCATGTACTCTGTGTTGTACTTTCCTTATGTGTGACATGTACTTGATTATCTCTGGGCTGTTCCAGAATTGCATGAGTGGATATGTATAAAAAGGACTTAGAATGGTACCAATAGTAATTGAGGTATAAGCATTTGCCAAATAATATTCATATTTCTAGAATTGAAAAACCATTGTCCTCCTTTTTTGTGGTGTCCCACAAGGGGACTTACTATACTCATTGAAGACCAGGAGTCTTCTATTCTCTTGGAAGCTGCCATAGTGGGGTTCTACTGCATTTGGTGGGATAGATTTAGTTATGTATGTAGAAATGAATGTCAGATCCTTAGAGGATTTCTTTTGGGGTGGGAGAGTCAGGAGAAAATTTACCACAAGGGAAGTCAAATCTGTCATGAACAGTAGATGGATGCCTGAGGTTTAGAGAGAGGTGGGTTCCAAGTTCAGGGTGCTGGCTGGTAACAATGGCTGTCCTGATGTTGGTGGCCATAATGCTTGTGAACTGAGAGTCACATCTGCCCAAAGAAGTTCTGTAATGTGTTCCTTAATGGAACTCCCACTTAGGAAGAATCACAGGGGACTTCTTGGGACTCCCATGGTATTGAGGACTGAGAACCTGGCATCCAGGGTGAGCCACAGAGATATGGGGCTGTGTAGGGGAAGACGATGAAGACCTTGCCCAGCAAAAGAGCCCTCTGGGCAGATCTGTTGCTAGTGGCAGCCAGAATGATGCATTTTCATTACAGGTTACGTTGTTTAGAGGCAGATGGTAAAATGGAGTTTGGTGTGCAGGATGTTCTTTCAGTATCAGCCCATGTGGAAAGAAGGGAAAGAAGCAGAGACAGGTTGACAAAGAAGTGACATGTCCATGCAGGAGCGACACACCATCAGCCAGCCCCTGGGAGCTTTGTATGTGACACAGAATGCCACAGTTGTGAGTTCCAAGGTGTGTGTGTGTGTGTGTGTGTGTGTGTGTGTGTGTGTATCTTTACATACATTTGTCATCTGTCAGTCACTGGCTGTGGGCTGTGCTGGGAAGCCATGCCCCAGTGCGATGTGGCTCTGATGCTGGGCAGACTCCGCAGGAAATGACTGCTGTACAGCCTTGCTTTGAAGAGATGCCCGGTGGCACATCTTGATGTCCATCATGGTCCACATAGCCTCACAAAGAAACTGTCAGAGATGAGAGTAGGGAACGGAAGTTCTGTGAAATTCTGGGGTTTCTTTTTTTTTTTTTTTTTTTAGCACGCAGGGCTCGGGAGCTAATGAAATGTATGCAGTCACTGTCAATGTGCTCTCGCTTGTTCCCTGATGCGGTCTGGGGACGGTTATAAATGTGATTGCATATTTATGATAAACGTTCAGAAATGAAAGGAAAGACCTGAAATTCCACACCCCCTGCAGTCCATTGCTCCCTTCTGGTCTTCTGGTTGCTATGTCTGTGACTCTGAGAGAGTCTAGTTGTTGCTTGCTCCTATGCTAATTCAAAGAGTTAGAGACGGAGATCCAGGTACCCTGTGGGAAATGGTCTAAGTGCTGATGGGGTGTGACGTGGGCAGCATGGCAGTGTATGGACTACATACATGACCACACAGCTTGCCAGCCAGTGAAGAAAGTGGTGGAAGAAAATGAACAAGGCTCTCTTCCCCACTTTTTAGAGAAATTAATCTTTGTGATAAAATGTTGGTGTTGATATTGGGAGCAATGTCCATAATCTCTCACCTCAGTCTCTTTCTTCTGATCCATTGAGGCAATTTCCCTGTTTTTGTTGCTTTTTGCGTGCTTGCTTCCTAATAGGCATCTGCATTTGGGCTTGATTATTTGCATTTTAAAAAATAGGTTGCTCACACTGCATTAAATTTTTATAGCTACGGTGTTCATCGATCAGATCACTCTGTTAGCTGCCTCTATTCCAGCTGTATATTTTAATTACACTTGAACAATCAGCCTTTCTTAGGCCTTGAGTAATTTGCTGAGTTTAATTTGTCCCTTTGTCTAGTTCTGACTTAAATTATTTCATTAGTGTTGGCAGACCTGTATCACACACCCTTGCTGGTCTTCTGAAATCAATTTCTGGGAGTTTTAATTATGTAGAACAGTCAATAAAAGTTGATGCCAAAAGAAGAACTATTGAGGCAATGATCGTGAAGGATACATGCCCACGAGATAGATTTTACTAATGAACACCCTTAACAGTTACACCCCAACATCAACTAACGAGCTCATACCACATAGCATGAGAATGGCCAGCAATTTGTGTTTTGTTTAGCTCATGACAGACATCATAAAGGAATCATGCGATCTATGGAAAGTTATGTAGCAGGCTGGTGAAGCAATCAAGCATTTTTGGCATTAGAGAAACACAAAACTAACTTTTTGGGAGATAACCAGAATGTATTAAACTCTGATACACACACTGACTTCTGATCACTGCATTTTATTTTTCGCGAAGCAGGGAATCAAGGAACGAAATCTTAGGGGATCGGTATTGTTAAACAGTGGGTCACGCTGGGCCACACACTGGTTGTCTGGGTTCTACACATTTTTATTTTAAAATTTTATTAATTTATTTATATGCTTATTTTTGAGATAGCTCAGGATAGCCTTAGACTTGTGACAAGAGTTCCTCCTCGGCCTTCTGAATGCTGGGGTTACAAGTGTGTACCTACACACTTGGCTTTCTTAGTGTTAGATTTGAACGCCTTTTAAAGGGATCTTGGCCTCTTAGCTTCCACGTCTCCTTGTCGCCTTGTGCTTGGCCTTCTGGATTCTGTTGAGTTTGCTAACCCGGATTTTTGTTTAATGCCCTCATTCTCCACTGAAAAGCTCAGATGCAGGGCTTGAAGCAGAAAGATCCCATAAAATTCCTTGCAGAGATAAGTCTAGAACCTGAACTCCCTGGAATCAGAGCACTCTGTTTTCTACTGAACAGCCCCAGGTTTCTTTGAGAGAATTAAGGAAGGGCAGATTTAATCTTGGATGGCAGAAATAAGCCCTCACAGTTCTGCTATAGACACATAGAACACATCATCAGTTTGCCAATGCTTAAACGAGTGCCAGTTTGGCATGGCATGGGGAATGCTGGCTGAAGGTGACCAGACACAGTTCCCACCTCTGCTGTGTTGCTAACTAGGAACTATTTAACTCTGTGGGCTGCAGGGTCCTCTGGGCATTGGGCTAGATGAGTTCTATGTTTCCTTCCAGCCTCAGCATCTTATGATTCTTTCATGAACTTCAATAAAAGAATACGCGGGAGGCAGAGAAAGATAAGCCACTCAATTAAAATGCTACTGGGCCAGACCATCAGTGGGCTTCTAAATCACTTTACAACTGGAATTTAACCTCCTTGCTCTCCTTCTCAGTGGGATGGTAATTTCAGAGCTCTGTGCTCTAGGGAAGTGGTCCCTGGTGAATACGCACATTAATGTGCAAGAGGTTCTGGAAGGAAGTAGGTGGGTAAGTCAGAGGTCTTTAGGCTTTCTAATCCCTTTGAGAGGGGTATGGCTAAGCCACCCATTGCCATGTCTACTAAGACCATGAGCTCTTTGAAGAAAAGGTCTCATTTTTTTATTGCTTTGGTTTTTGGAGTATTCAATAAATATTGAATGGATTTCAATATTCAGAAGAAGACCATGGCATTTTAATGCTGGGACGGCATTTGGAAAATAAATCCAGCCTCTACCAGTGCAGAAATCCTCTCTAGTTGTCTGGAAGGATGCTTGCCAGCTGTGGCAGTGTAGACAGCTGTGTGTCCATGAGTATCTACCATGAACGTTCGCTTTGTGCCTTATGTTAGTACATTCAGGAGATAGAGTCCCTACATTGGGAAGCCAGTTATTTCAATGTGAATATTCTCTCTCATTGGGGTATTCCAACCGCTACTGATTGTATCTTCACTCTAAAACTCTTCCTCTGGAAAACGAACCCGTACTCTGATGACGTCAGCACAAGTTCTCCATGGGCCTTCTTCCGTGTGCCTTAGCAGATAGCTCCAGAGCCCTTGGTGCCTCTTAACCGGGGTGCATTTGTGAATGGATGCCATCTGCCTGGCACTTCAACTTCACCCTGGTAAAGGATAGCTTTAGCCACTATGTTACAGCTCTCTAATTAGCAGTATCTGGGAAGTCACAGGTGCCAAGGGCAACCCTTTCTGAGCGGCTGTGTTGTTCTTGGTCTTGGCTCTAGGGCAGGAGGAGACACCTTTTCCAGGTGGAGGAGGAAAAGCGGCAGTAACCCGTCACACTTGGGAAGACTATTGTCTTACTTTCTCTTCCTGTTGTTGTGATCAAATACCCCGACAAGAGCAACTTAAACTAGAAAAGCTTTGTTTTGGTTCATAGTTTCAGATCATAGCCCACCACTGTGAATAAGTGCACAGTCATGAAGCAGGCAGCCAAGGATGGTGTGTCCTGCTGCTCAGCTTGCTTCCTCCGTTTTATACGGTCCAGGGAATGGTCTTGCTGGCAATTGTCATAGGTCATCCCACATCACTAGGTACCCAGAGTCATCCTTCACAGACACTCCCAGAGGCTAACCTTTACCTAGATAACCCCTCACAGCTGTGCCCCAAGCTTTGTCTCCTATACACCAAGTTAACAATACTAACCACCACAAATGTCTTGTGCCTGGGAGTGCTCTTGCCCAATTGACTGGCAGCCTGATGCGTTCTCCAATGCTTCAGTGTGCACTTGGTCAAAATTTCAGCTCTTAAAAAAGGAATTAAAGAGTATCTGAGCAATGCAGGAGGAGCAGCACAGCGATGTGCCGAAGGACAGGCTGGGCCTGCACACAAAGCCGTGAGAATGTGTTGATTTAGGAATATGTTCTCCACGCTCCATCCTTACCTCCTGCCACACTGATGTAGTCAAACCCTATTTTCAGACTCCACATCTTTAGCTAATATCCTCCCTTCTGACATCATCTCCTGCCCACAGTTACCTTCATAGAAGTGGCTTTGGTTAAACAGAACCTCTCAGCATTTGCTTAAACAGTGCCTACATTTTTTCCCTCCCTTTTCTTTGTATGGATTTCTTTTTTTGTTTTGGGATTCCCTTCCATCTATGTGGTGGTATTGTGTTCCCCAAAATATTGTGTACCCTAATAAACTTATCTGGGGTCAGAGAACAGAAAAGCCACTAGATACTTAGGATAGGCAGTGGTAGCACACGCCTTTAATCCTAGCATTCCAGAGGCAGAAATCTATCTGTTCAAGGATACAGCCAAGCATGGTGACTCACGCCTTTAATCCCAGAAAGCGAGCCTTTAATACCAGGGAGTGGTGGTAGAAAGCAGAAAGGTATATAAGGCGTGAGGACCAGAAACCAGAAGCATTTGGCTGGTTAAGCATTTGGCTGGTTAAGCTTTTAGGTTTTGAGCAGCACAGTTCAGCTGAGAGCCATTCGGAGATGAGGACACAGAGGCTTCCAGTCTGAGGAAACAGGATCAGCTGAGAAGTTGGCAAGGTGAGGTTAGCTGTGGCTTGTTCTGTCTCTCTGACCTTCCAGTATTCACCCTAATACCTGGCTCAGGTTTGATTTTATTAATAAGAACTTTTAAGATTCTTGCTACATATCTATTTCAAAGCTCCTTCCCTACCACATTCCCAAAGCTACTCACCATATAAGGCCCAACTCCCGATGCTTCCTCCTCTAGGAAGCATTTCTTAATCCATGGTGGTTCTCCATCTCTCGGACTCACTCTAGCTGGAAGTACTGTCTCCCTGTTTTGAGCTTCTGTTCAATTCAATCTGTTTTCCTCTGATACAGTGAGTATCGGCTTTGAATTGAATATAATTATACTAGCCATTAAATGGTGATTATACTGGGTTAAGCTCCCTGGACACAGTGCCTTTGTCTGTGATCTTTGAATTATCTACAGGCTAGGCTGTGTGTTTGCACTCAACAGATATTATATACGTTGAATAAATGACTCTTAGGAAATACCAGCTATAAAACTCAAACATACCCATAAAAGTGGAGTCAACTGTATGGGCTGCTGTAACATTAAAAACAAAACAAAGCAAAACACGGTATCCTTGTTTGGAATTCTAAAAATATTTGAAAGGCAATATTAATCTTTAAGAGAGCAGGCTCTCAAAATTATAGCAGAACAAGTAAGCAAAGACAATGAAAACACAGGTTGAAGAAAAAGGATTTCTATATTTTTTTTGTACATGATCTCGTAAAAATCATCTCATCTAAACTTCCTCTTTACAAAGGTCCTGGAGGCCTTTGATATCCCTGTCTAAGCTCCCCACCATCTCTCACCTCCACTCAGCCTCAGCCGCTGGTTTGGAGATAGGGGGATGTGACTCTTGTCTTTGGCCTTTCAATGCGCTGACTTGTAGAGGTGGTTAGGCAGCATTTAAATACACATTCAAGACAGTCCCAGACCCATATTTTCCCAAGGATTTCTGAGCCAGGGGATTGTTGTCACTTGCTAATTGAACAGAAACGTGAGAGAGCTTGCTGTGGGTTTCATGCCTTATGGCCTCTCTCTGAGTGAGACCTCTGGACCGGAGGATCTGATATCAAAGCAGAGTCCACTGTGGCCAGTCAGCTTCAAGCCATCCTGTTGCTGGTTGGTGCTCATGGGCTCCCAAGCTCCAGAGGGAGGGAAGAGCAGCATCTATCTCCTCAGCTGTTTGTTTCCTGGTGCTGACAGGAGGGCCTGGTGGGGGATGACAGTGAGCATTTTTCAGCTTGTGCTTTCAGAATGTAACCAGTGTAGGATTTCTCATTCTGGTGCCGCTTGGCTTGCCCCATTTGCTTTTATGACAGTGCTTGGCTGCGATTAGATGACAATTTAATGTGCATAATAACTCATTTAAAGTTTTAGCGAGGGCTTGAATGAAGGTGATGGGGTTTGAGCACATTTTTGAGAAAGCTGTACAGTTTTAAACTTAAGCCAGGGGGCAACTTAGAAAAATTTCGTATCTCTGCTGAGAATAGCTCTAATTTCTATATTCTTTCTCTTCGGCTCAGTTCTTTTCTCTGTCTGCCCCCCACCCCACCCCATCCTCCGCTCCCAACAGATTTAGTTTCATATCTCTATTGTGCTGGAAAGAGTACAGTAGTGTCTGGGCTTAATCCCCACCCTTGGGATTCCTAAACTATCTAGAAATTGTCTTTGGCTGAATGTAACTTCTCGGAGCCTGCGAGGATCTATTAACCAGGGTCAGTTTCGGGAGCTGTGGCTCGTGACCCCGAGGCAGGTTCCCAGTGCTTTCGCTCTCAGCATGAGAGGGGAAGGGAAGTTCCCATTTCTTTGCCTCCCGAGTGACTTCTGAAGATGGCCAGAGCACTGGCTTTGCCTCCATCCGTGAGATGCAGAGGGAGGATGGAGATCGGGGACCCCTCCCCCTTTTTCTTTCCTCAGAAGGGGATCCCAGGCCGAGGGCAGGGATTTAGAAGAAAATGGGCACAATGATCACAGGGTCCAGATATCAGGCTGGTCTTCTTATTGCCAGCCTCTGAGTAGGGGAGGGCAAGGGGAATCCCTAGGCTGGGAGTATTTCTAGCCTCAGGTTTTCCCCCACAAGTGACAGCAGGCTGGAAGAGTGGGAAGGTAGTTTCCCCTGGAGACCCAGCTTTCGATCTTAAGTTCCAAATAGCCTACTAGTGGCTAGATCCTGACTTGAGAATTCAAGGGGGTTGTTGCTTTCACGGTTTGCCATGGTACGCTACATACCAAATCATGACAATAGGTAACACCTTCTAGTTCCTTCTAAGCAAAGCTCAGTTTGTGGGGAACCCAGTAGAGCAGCTCCCCAGGAGGGCTTGAGCATAGGGTGACGTTCAAGCCCAGCCTTTCAGAGGCACCGCTTTCAGCCTGCATTTCCCCAGGTTTGATCCAGCGAACCCTGAGCTGTCTGCATCTGGGGGCATCCTCAGTTGCTCTGGACCAGAGGGAACTGGAGCTACACTCAGTTGGCATGGGCAGGAATGACCCAGTTTCTTTATCAGGCGCTGCTTTCTTTTAAGAAAATAACTTTTGCATTAATAAGAGCTTTAATTCTTCAGTCTGGAGTATGGTTTGAGGAAAAAATAAGCCTCCCTTCCCTTTCAGAACTCTCTTGGCTCCAGACCAATGAATAACTCTAATGGAATGATTTCTGCCTTTCCTCACAGTTATATTTTACTGCCAATCAGAGGCTTCCCATGAAAGGTGAGGAGGCCAGGGTCCCAGGGGCCCCCTTCTTCCTGAGAGGCACCTGGACACTGCTGACCTTGAGGGGTGCTGAAGGGCGTGGGGAGCCCCGAGACCCTTGACAGGGGAACCTTTCCCATGCCGGTGGAAACGGGTGTTTCAGTTACAGATGCTTTCTTTGTTGTTGTTGTCTTGTTTTTCATGCACAAGGCAGTTAATTTCCAGGAAGCACAACAACCATATTTTGGAACGTCAAGTTTTACAGTTACTTTGTTTGCTTCTCAATGGCCATTTGCATCTCAATGCCCCCAAAATAGGGGCAGAGGGGGTGGTTCGAACATTCTGAGAATAACAGGGTAGCCAGAGCAGCCGTGGGGATGCCACTTTATAGGGCAATCAGAGGGAGAGCTGAAATCACAACCCCTCATTTATCTATGGTAATAATGCTGGGTGAATTACAGGGTGGTTTTTCTGGCAGGACTATTTGTTTCTATAGAACAGGACTAGATTTGAAAATGCATTTTGGGTTAGTGACCCCCATTTCCCCTGACTGGGAGGTAAAGGACTTGGAAACCGTGTTTGTGCTAATTAATTGTGTGTGTGTGTGTGTGTGTGTGTGTGTGTGTGTGTGTGTGAACATGCGCACATGTATGTAGGTGTTTGGTAACTCTGTGTGTATGTGTCTCTCTGGATGAATATATGTGCATCTGTGTGTCTCTATCTATGTGTGTACGAACACTCGTATGCATGTGTATATTTGTGTGTGTGTTTATATAGGTAGTGAGGGGATGGGAGAGGGCTCTGCAGGAGACAGGAACATAAACACAGCTGCTGTCTTGTCCTCGGGCGCTTTTGTTCTCATTTCCTTTTCTTGGTGTCATTTAGGAGCTATGGGATCTGGGAAAGAGGCGGGCACAAGGCAGGAGAATGAGGAAGAGGCAGGGGATAACAAGGGGACCACTGTTGTTGTTAACAACAGACTTGTGTGCCTGACTCTGAAGGCTGGATTTCAACTCTTTAAACCATTCAACTTAGTTTTGCCTCCTCTGTCCGAGGGTTCAGCTGAACATTAAATGCCCTCTCTAATCAAGATGATGCTCAGCACTGCTTTGGTCCTTGTGGGGAGCTCGATTGAGTCATTTATTAACTCAGCAACGTCAGTGGAATGCACAGAATAGACAGAGCCTGAGAGAGGAGGGCGTGAGTGCCAGGAGAGGAGAAGGGAGTTGACATCTGTCGCCTTGGGAGTGGAAAGCCAGAGCTGGCTTCCAGAGCTAAGGATGCTTAGTGTGAGAGAAATGGAGAGTGCTGTTGCGTGCCCTTTGCATACAGCAGACAAACAGTTCACTGTTGGAGTTTGTTGAGGTTTTATGGTCAGTTAAAGGCTGTTACTGGTCAAGGAAGTTTGTCACTGGGAAGATGTGTCCTTTTGTGTCAACAGAGGTCTCTGAAGATAGAGTGTTCCCTTTGCTGCTTGTCCCAGGAGTGAAACACTGCTTACTCTGATTCTGACAGGCAATCTGGCCTCTCAGGAATATTGAACAGGAATGTTGTCCCAGGTTATTTCAGATATGATTGTGATAGCGTCTATCGTTAGTTCCTGAGGAGAGGTCTCTGGGTCATAATAACACAACCCTTCCACAGACTTCTATGGGTTGTTGCTGGAGGGTTTCTCTCCAGGTTCCACCAATCCCCGCAGTCCCACAATCCACTTATAAAATAATCACTCAGACGTTTATATTACTTATAAACTGTATGGCCGTGGCAGGCTTCTTACTAACTGTTCTTATATCTTAAATTAACCCATTTCTCTAAATCTATACCTTGCCACGTTGCTTGTGGCTTACCAGCGTCTTTACATGTTGCTTATCCTGGTGGTGGCTGCAGTGTCTCTCCCTCCTTCTTCCTGTTTCCCCAATTCTCCTCTCTCCTTGTCCCGCCTATACTTTCTATCTGGTCACTGGCCATCAGTGTTTTATTTATATAGAGCGATATCCACAGCACTTCCCCTTTTCTTCTTTTTTTAAAAAGGAAGGTTTTAACTTTAACATGGTAAAATTACATATAACAAAACAATTATTGAGCAAGAATTACAGTTACAATATTAAAGAATATGTCCTATCTATCTTATATTTGTGAGTTTAAGGTTTTATATCTAACTTATCTTTTATCATAACTGAGGAAATTACAACTATCTAGTCTTCAACCACATCAAAGACCTCAGAAGGATATAATATTACCTGAGAAATGGGAGAAGGATGTAAGCAACTTTTGGGAGTCTTACAGGGTAGACAGAGACAGCTGACAGCCTGGACAGTCATCTAATGTTCCTTTGTAAAGTTGGGGCATCTGTCTTTAGCTCATAGGCCTACAGTCTCACTGTCATTTTTTTTTAGTGTCCTGTAGAATGTCTGGCAGTTTTTTCTGTGAAGCAGGAACCTGAAGGACCATCTTGTCAAGCAAAGTTTAGTGGTCATCTTCCTATGGGTCTTGCATGTCCAGTCGATCAAGCAGTCCAGGCAAGAACAGTTTCTTGCCCTCATGGCTATCTTTGCCAAGGTGAAGATAAACTCCATATGGAGTGTCTTCAATGCCCATCCTCCTTTCTGAAGTAAATCCAGTGCTACCAGGAGCAGACATGTCTCACTGTCCAGAACGTCTAAATTTTTAAAACATTTTAAATGCCATATTCTGTAGATCTTTGAAGTGTTTGAAGACTACCTATCTATCTGAAATATATCTATGTATACCTAGAAGACTTATCTAACATGGCTATAAATATGATTATCATAGATAACTATTTATTTATTTATTTATTTTATTTTTTTAAAGATTTATTTATTTATTATGTATACAGTGTTCTGTCTGCACATATCCCTACACACCAGAAGAGGGCACCAATCTCATCATAGATGGTTGTGAGCCACCATGTGGTTGCTGGGAATTGAACTCAGGACCTCTGGAAGAACAGCCAGTGCTCTTAACCTCTGAGCCATCTTTCCAGCCCCAGATGACTAATTATTAATCTATTTCTTAATTATCCATTACGATTTTAAATGAGTTACATAAACATAATATCTCAAACAAGAATAGAAATATATATTATATACAGTATAACAAAATTAACTTCAAGTTTGTATCAATAAACTAAAATTTATACCAATGTAAAACATTTTAAACATAAACTAAAATCTATACCAATGTAAAACATTTAAAACAAGTTGTTCTTTAAAAGTAGGCTCATTAATCTACCCTTTTATCTTATCATCTCTATATCCTATATATCTATATCACATCCCCTTTTCTTTTTTAGAAAGAGATCGCATTTATAATTAACCTGTTTTAAATAAAAATATTGGTTTTTTTCTGTCCCATACCAGAGGGCTCTTATGATTTGGGACACAAGAATCTCTTAACCATTTTTTTTAAAAAATATGTCTGGGTTTAGAAGGGGAGTGAGCCAATTCCACCTCTAAAGCCAGCTTGGTATATTTGGGAATTTGGGCGTAGCATCTCTTACTACTTTCTGCTGGAGAGGGGCGCTGTATCTTATGGGGACGTAAAGAAAATTTTAGGCCTATGGGGTAGTCCGTGAGGCTGTATTGTGTGAACCAGTTGCCTTGAAACCGTTCTGGATGTTGGATCATCTGGGCCATGGTGTCATCGGAGATCTTTCAGGGGGTCTTGGCTGGTCAAACCTGATGTATCTTAATCTGGAACAAATCCATAGCCTCTGGCTTTCTGTGGAAACAAAAGCAGAACCTCTTTTCCAAAGTAACATATCCTTACATCCAAATTTTGAAGTCAAGGTACCTTTAAAATTTACTTTTTGGAATAACTGAACAGCTTTTACAATCAAATGTTTTTCTTTAGTTACGAATATCAAAAACAACATAATCCAGATTTTCTGTGTGATAGCCATCTTTATGTGGCTTATTACCTTTACTGTTTTTTTAAACACTTTATTTTTAGATACTATTTGTTTATATAATGGTATATATTTTTTCTCTTTTAAGCCTATGTACATTTTTACATGCATTATAAACTATTTCATCTGAATCAGTCTTATCGAGAACCTATTGCTTTAAACTGTAGCCTTTTAAGCCTGTGGCTGCTGGCTCCACCCCCTTCAGCTTTTCAACATGGTGGTGGTAGGTTTTCTTCAGCTCTGGGAGTCATCAAGTCTCAGAAATAGTAGGTCTACGCTTTTATCAAAGCAGCATGTAGATCAGAAACCTCTTTTTTTTTTTTTTTTTTTTTAATACTAATAAAGACTAAATCTACCACACAGCGTAATGTGCCGCTGGCAGACACCTCATTCCCACCATACTGCTGGTCAAACGCATGCCAGGAACCTGCCAGTGTTCAAACCCTCGTTTTGTGGCATCTAGCTGCCCGTACAAGACAAGAAACAGGAACCTGGTTTTGGCCCTGTTTAGAATTGGTTATTAAATATTCTCAGGTTTAAGGTGGAAACTCGAGCCGTTGGGCGCCATTTGTTGCTGGAGGGCTTCTCTCCAGGTTCCACCAAGCCCCGTAGTCCCACAATCCACTTATAAAATAATCACTCAGATTATATTACTTATAAACTGTATGGCCGTGGCAGGCTTCTTGCTAACTGTTCTTATATCTTAAATTAACCCATTTCTATAAATCTATACCTTGCCACGTCGCTTGTGGCTTACCGGCGTCTTTACATGTTGCTTATTCTGGTGGTGGCTGCAGTGTCTCTCCATCCTTCTTCCTGTTTCCCCAATTCTCCTCTCTCCTTGTCCCGCCTATACTTCCTGTCTGGTCACTGGTCATCAGTGTTTTATTTATATAGCGTGATATCCACAGCAATGGGTCTTATTTCTCTTAAATTTGGCCAAAGTCTTTTACTTTTCCTAACCAGCTGGAGACGAGCACACCTGTGCACACCTGTGCACACCTGTGCACACCTCTCATGATTCCTGAAGCCTTCCTTTATTTTGAACAATTTCCATAATGTTGGAGGAACAAACAGCCAGCTTCCCTTTCTCTGGGACAGGCCTCACGCTCATCCCTGTCGACGTTCTCTGTGAGGCTGGCACAGCTACCATGGCTGGTCTGGTTTCCAAGGTGAGACACGATAAACTGGATGTGGCAGCTCCCAGGTGACCCAGCCAGACACTCTGGCCGATGTAAGTGTGTGATTACGGCAGCTACATTCTCCACACGTCTTTGCCGCCTGTACCTCGGAGAGGGAACTGAGCTACTGAATGTTACACATTATTCTGCAGTGGCAAAGATGTACCACACGGGAGGGACAGGCAGGCAAAAGTCATACCTTGCATATCATCCTTTAGTTTCCGTGACTGACCTCTTCCCAAGCGGGGGTGGGTGGGGTGGGGTGGGGTGAATCACTGTTTATGTTTTCAGAATGAGATGAGGCTCACAAGCCAGTCCCTAAAACATCCCAGTGGCTCCAGGCTGATAGACCAGCTCTGGGTGAGAAGATACTGGGAAAGGGTGGCAGAGGGCCATTGTCACCTCATGTCACCTGTGTGCTTGAGGACAGAAACTTGCACAGTTTAACAGGAAACGGTGGGGCTGAAATCCAGCCTGGGCCACAGGATGGTGTCAGCTTTGAGGAAGAAGTGCTCTTTTCCGCCTTCCTCTTTTAATTTTCAAGCTATCGCTCTGCAAAAGTCGGTGTGGGGTGACGTTGCTATTTCTGTTCCCAGATCAAATGTATCCAGCATGGGGGTCCCATTGGACTTGGCATGGCCAGCCGTCACAAAATGAGAGCAGAATGGCAGTCACATGGCCGAGTTACGCATTAGCCCCAAAATATTTGGCCCACTTGGTTAGGAAGGAATGCAGTCATGTTATTGGGAGGCCGAAGAAACCAGACACATTGACAGATGGAGAATGGGGCTGGCCTCCTCTTCTTTCTTTTCGTCTATAGATCCTATATAGTCCCGTGAAGCAGGGCAGGGCCACAGCACAAAGGAAAGAGGGGCGAGCTTCAGGGAGCTGGTACAGGCTGGCAAAGGGAAGCACAGTGGAAAATAGGTCCACACTCATGCCATCTGTCCTTGGGCCGTCTTCAGGAAATGCACTGGAATCCAATCGCTCTGGCTAGGTGAGACTTATCTGACACCCAGGCTTTCTCTTCCATGGGGGCCCAAACTGTTTTGTTTTCAAAGGGGAAAACATATTTGTGTTTGCCCTGCGTTGCTTCGTGAAACTGAATTGCAGAGAGCTCATGAATAATAGAAAGAACACTAAGGACTGTGAAATTAACACTGGCATGAAATAACTCCTAAGGAGACATGGCTGAGGGGAGTCTTCCTCCTGCCTCCTCTACTAGCAGGGTTTTGTGAGCTGGGACTTGTTCACCTGGGATGATAATGTCTGCAGAGGACTGATTTGCTTTCTGGTTGCAGGATGGCGAATATTTTCATATCCTTTAGGTCAAGATGGTGTTTCTTATAGACATCTTCAAGGGTGATAACTCTGGTAGGTTATGGTTCCAGTGAGGAGCATAGGCCAAATTTGTCCCTGAGAGTTACCATCTTCCTATTTAATACTGACGGTAGCTTTTACTGAGCTTTCTATTTACTGAACACTGGTTTTTATACATGTTTTCTCATACCATTTTGTATGGTTTTTATACATGTTTTCGCATACCATTTTGTATCTACTGCTGTGATTTGGATGTTGTATGTCTGTCAAACCACATATGGTTTACACATTGGAGGGCTGGACCTCAGTGTGACAGTGCTGAGGTGGTGGGACTTTAAGAGGTCTAGTCCAACAGGACGTCCTTAGGTCATTGGAGGTATGTCCTTGGAAAGGATTAATGTGGTTCTTAAAGGACCTCAGTTAGTTCCCATTCACTGTCTGGCTTCTGGTCTAGTGCCGTAATTATTTCCTCTTATACACTCCAGTTCTATGGTACCATAGCTAAGGGATGTAATGCCATGTTCTGGGGCCTGTAGAACTGTGATCCAAATGAACCTTTTATCTTCATAATGCTACTCAGCCTTAGGGATCTAAGTGGGAAACAGACATGCAACTGCCCAGTGTGTTAGATGCAATCATCTCCACTTTACAGATGCAGACCCTGAGGTTCAGAAAGGTTAAGTTATACAGCTTATAAGAGACAGAGCTCTCGATGGCAATCCAAGCCTGGGCGACTCTTTTTTATTTTTATTTTTTTTTTGGATTTTCGAGACAGGGTTTCTCTGTATAGCTTTGTGCCTTTCCTGGAACTCACTTGGTAGCCCAGGCTGGCCTCAAACTCACAGAGATCCGCCTGGTTCTGCCTCCCGAGTGCTGGGATTAAAGGTGTGCACCACCACCGCCCGGCCTGGGCGACTCTGTTACTTTGTACTGGGGATACAACCCCGAGAGTCTGCATAGGCTAAACACATGCTCTCCCACTGAACTATACTCCCAGTCCTGAGAGACTCCTGAGGTTGCCTGTGTACTGGAGTACCCTTCAGTGTGTCAGTCCCATGTCCTCACAGCTCCTGCAGATTTCTCTGGTGGCCTCGGTACCCCTTGTCCTTCTTTCTGCTGCTCCACAAGGCAGATGCCGTGTCCCGGTATCTCTTACGCCTCTCATTCTCTCCAAGTTATCCTAGAGTCAGACGGAATGAACCGGGAAGGGGGAGGCTTTCTACAAGAGGTAACTTTCCTGGGACCATAATTCATGGGTTGGTCAACCCTGAAGCCATCACAACAAAATGGGAAAATGCTTAAGAACTGTGAGGAAGACCGCAAATACTAAATACACATGGTCAAGAGTTTGAGCTTCGCCATCAGACAGATCTGGGTTCCTCCGATTGACTGATTGAGCGAGTCATTCATTCATCTGTGAATCATTTGTTGAGTACCTTCTGTGTGCCAAGCACCATGCTCAACTCTGGGTCTGATTCCAGATCTGCACTTATAAGCTCTGGACCTTGGGAGATTTACTCAACCTCTTTAATGAGAGAATAATAGTTACCTCTGGGCTGATCTAAGATTAGGAGCTGGCACAAAGTAAGAGCTCAATAAATGGTATTATTAATAAAATTACCAAAGAGTGGTGTTGCTGGGTCGGTGCCTGCTTCCATTACTTTCCCTCAGGACTCAGCTTGCCAAGGTTTCTACTAGCTAGTATGCAGCACCGGGGCTTGGGAAGTTAATGTGCTAAACGAAGCTATTAGCCTTTGCAAAGGCCATTTACAGAGATAATGACTTCGCCCCAAGCAATACCTAATTTTCAGCACATGGTATCCTCAAATGGGAGTCATTTCAGCAAGAGACTTGTGCACCAAACCATCACATGCCTACCTGCCTCTTCACCTTTAGCATCTGCTTTCCCCTGACAGCTAAAGAGATTTTTCCTGTGTGTGATCAAAAGAATAGGCAGTTGCTTCAGAAAATATGGATAGATTTATTTTAAATAATGAAAGAATTCCAGTTGTCCTATTAGGCATTAGTATCTCACCTCTACTTAATGCATAGTCCACTGACGTTAGCACTTGAGGCTTTTTGGATGCTTTCAATAACAGTACTTGGCTAATCTAATGTGATTCAGCTAATGGGTTTTCTATCAGTGTTTATGGACCATCTCATCCATCCACCTTCCTGCCAGAGAAGAGCATATATATATATATATATATATATATATATATATATATATATATATGTGTGTGTGTGTGTGTGTGTGTGTGTGTGTGTGTGTGCAGGAGGCTTGTACTATACTGCTTTTCAATGCATCTGAACCTATTTGAAGATCAATGTGTAAAATTTGGACTTCCATGGTGTGTCATCTGGGACACAATGAAACCCACTATCTCTTTTCATAAAGGGGAAAAAGAGTGAGTCTTGAAACAGTTTTGTTTTTAAGTGAGTAAAGCCTTTCCCCCACCACTTACAAAGACTAATGGTTGCTAAAAATAACTGCTTCAGGATGATTTAAGGCATTAGTACAAAATAAAGTGGGCTCAGGGCAGCTGTATGATTGGTCTTGAAAGAGTTTCATTGTAAACCCTTTATTACAAAATGATATAGACTCGTGAGAAGTTGCAGAGGTGGCACAGCCACATGTCCCCAATGGTGTTATTATGTAGCTAGTTAGAAATTAACAGGCCCGGAGACTGCTGGATCCCTCACTCATAACCAGCAGCTTGTAAAACTAAGAATCCAAACTGCAGGACTCAATGGCAGGTTGAAAGAATGGGAGCCTAGTGGTATCTCTGGCCCTGGGCAAAAATATGGTGCTCTGGACTGCCTGGAGGGCCATTCATAGATGACTAAACCTTATAAGAATATTATCCAGCTGGAGGCCTGTGATAAAGAATAAGGTCATGACATTGTTTCTCTTCCATAAGCACTAACCCAAATGGGCCTGTCAATCACCTGGAGAAGAAATGACCCTCAGGGAAAGTTGTGTATTCTAGAGACGGTAGAAGTAAAATAAAACCCACCTAAAATGGAGATAAGTACAACTGTCCCTTTGGTCGATGTCCATGACCTTTGAGAGTGTGCTCTGTTTCACTCCTTGAGAGTGATCAACCATACTCTATGGTAAACTCTACCTATCTTCTACCCTGTGCACTGCGTATCTCAGTTAAATTCTTTCAATCGAGATCACAAGGATCATGAAGCTGAGGGAAACCCAGAGCAAGATCTGCTGACAGCGCCATCTTATGTAACCACATCAGTGTTCCATTGTGTGAGAGTTCAGAGAATATTCTAGCGGTCTAGTCTTCCTGGGGGTGGGGAAGTGAGGTTGGAAGTAGATGGGTTGCTTCATGGCTATGCTACGAGGCCAGTGCTTACGATTCAATTGTAAGATCAGTCAGAGCATTTCCTCATTCCACAAACCCCAGAGCCTTCCATCTGACCCTGAGCTCTGGCCCGACAGAGCTCTGACTGTGGTTGAAATACCCAAATACGCCTCGCCCTTTGTTCCTCTGGTTCCTTTTGTTACTGCAGTGCCCACCCATGTGGTCCCCTGCACCAGACATTCCTCATTGCTCTGCTCAGAGGTACCAAAGCTCTTGGTCGGATCAATTCTTTGGGAATCTCTGTTTGTTTCTGCTCTGTTTTCTTTTTCTCTCTGCCCATTTCTGACATTTCCCCCATGCTTCACTTTTTATTTTAGCACCTGTCTCCCCCTCCTACCACTGATGCTCTCAAAAGTGAGAGTTTTCTTCTGCCCAAAGACTCACTTGTGACAGAGCAAGTTAGTGCCAAGTTTCCTCCATCTTGAATTTTTATTGAGGCCAATTCAGGTTTAAATAGAACCTGATCTCTTTGGTGGAGAATCCCATGGGAAGTTTCCAAACTCTCTTCTAGGAACCCAAGGTCAGGATATCCCAGCTCACTTATCTTAGTGTCTGTTAAGCTGTTATGTGGCACCCCCTCCAGCTGACCCACTTCAGTTAAACTGCTTGCTTCTGTGAAACCTCACTACAGCTTCCAAGCAAGATACCAGGACGTGGTTTCTGCCTTCAAAACCCTGTGATCCAGACACTCGAGGCTACATCTAGGTCCCCTAATACCTGGGTGTAGTCCCAGCTGGCTGGAATAAAGACTTTCAGTTGGGCATAAACTGTGTTGATTTGTTATCTCTGATAGGTTGCCCATATATGGGCATCTAGGAATGTGCCTGAAATATAGTCAGCACTCAGAACATAGACATTAAATTAAGAATGATTGTGGCTGGAGCCTGGGGAGACAGCTTAGTCAGCAAAGCAGCAAAGTAGCAAAGGACTTGCCTTGCCTGAGTTTGAGGCCTAGAACCCACATTAAAACAACAACAAAAAAACAAAACAAAACAAAAACAAAACAACCCCCCCAAAACAAAACAAAACAAAACAAAACAAAACAAAACAAAACAAAAAACCAAAAACAACTAACACTTGCTGTGGTGGCGTGCTTGCTTTCTCACTCTCAGAGAGACAGAGACAGGAGGATTCCTGGGACTTTTCTGGGAAGCCAGCCTACTTGACAAGCTCCAGGACAGTGAGAACCCAGAATCAAAACAAAAAGAAAAGGTGTGTGTGTGTGTGTGTGTGTGTGTGTGTGTGTGTGTGTGTGTGTGCACGTGCACACACCTGAGGGCAGACAGCTACGACTGTCTTCTGCCCTACACGCACAGGAACACACACACACACACACACACACACACACACACACACACACACACGATCATGGGTAGGTTATGTAAGTTTTCAGCTTTTTAAATTCACTCTTGGTGACAAGATGTGACCACAGAAATAGTATCTTGATGTTGTTTGGGAATGCCCAGGTTCTTAGCCATCTGAGCTGTGGAAAAGCCAGTGTTCAAAATGTGCAGAGTAGCAACAGCCTGTTTAGCTTCTAAATAAGTGAAAATTTGGGGGTTGCTATAAACCAACTGGAAGTAGAAATCTACATACCAAAAGAAATCTACATATAAATGGAAAACCACATTAAGACCCAGATCAAAGGACTAAAGGGGGTCCAGGAAGGGAATGCAAGTGGTTTGCAGTCTCAGCTTCTCTCCCACATGCCTTCTGACCTGTAGGCAATCTTTCTAACCTCTGGGACTCACTATTTTTTTTTTTCTAAAGGAAGATGACATCCCCCTCCCCCCTTTTATCATGTCTTATTGTTTCAGTCATTTGCTTTGAGATCATCAAGCTGGGGCATATAATTTATAATGAGGTAAGGAAAGCACACTGGTTCCTGAGAAACTTTTCATTATTGTTAAAACTAATTTGATAGAGTTGAGCCCTCTTCTGGGGCTTCCCTATAGCCACTGCTTGCTATCGGTAAATATTCATAGATCTGCTGTCATGGAAATTAAATGGGATGGCTCAAAATGACTGTAGGGGCATAAAGAGGCCTCAAAAGAGTGAACGGGGAGGACACACTTCATTTGCAGAGTTGGAGTAAAGAAAGTATTTGTTTAGTCTGTAGACGACACGCTCTACCCCGGAGAAGAATCCCGAAGAACTGAACAGGTAGTGCTCAAGGCAACACTTACATGATGGGGACATGTGTTCTGTGCCAGACTGGACACCCTCTGAGGAAGCTGGTGGCCACTTCTTAGGAGCTCTTAGCAGTGAGAAAGACTGATGTCATGACTGCATTTTGGGTTACACTCTCTTGAGAGCCCTCTGTTACTTCGTGCTAATCTGAGGACTTTTGTTAGGTCAGTGTGTATTTGCTGAGTGAATCCAGAGGCAGAGAGGCCCCAGGTGTTAAACACACATGCATGCAGCCACGAAGGCCCAGCCTATCTGTAAAGCGTCGGTAAGTTGATAGACTTGTGATGGGACCCGTTCTGTTAGTGTGCACTCAACTAACTTAGTAATGGATAGTCCCTTTCTGCTCCCTTTCGCTATCACCCTGTAGGTAGATCTAGGCTCTGGGGTCAGCAGGGAGAGATTCAATAGCTCCGATGAATTGATGATAAAGGTGCTGTGTTTAGTCTGAGGCCCTTCCCGGAGACAGACTTTTGTTCTTGGGACTCACTTAAAGGAAAACTATCATCTAGGAAATCCAATGTATCAGCAGTATTTGTAGTTATGGAACATCAAGGTCGGGGTGGTGGTGGGGGGAGGGATGCCTGTGAGGGCACTCCTGTCACTGGTTTTGAAAAGCTGACTCTTAGGGTTATTAGCTGCCTCAATTTACAACGCTATATACTCTTGAACACCAAATGCTCATTATCAAAAATTAAAGACGCGTAGAGAGCTGGGATGTGAATTACATTTTAGATAATAGATTTGAGGACATGCTTACTATTGTTAAGATTAACTTGACCTTATAACTCACACAGGTTTCCACTGGGCACGGAATCCAAGGTAGAGTACATTGTCCCCATGAGTATCAGGGAACAAAGAAGCCACCCTTGTTTCTCCCCCCCTCCCCCTCCCATGGTGCCTAAGTAGTGGCTGAAACTGGGCAGGCAAGGCTGGGCGTGGAGTTTGCAGCCTCCACCCTCCGACTCTCTATGTCCTTAGGTTTTAATTGCACCTGCTTCATCCGACTCTTTCCTCAGGAAGAGAACAAGGGATCATTAGCATCCTTAGTTCCCCAGGACTGACAAGAGTTCAGTGGGTGTTAGGAGCTGACTGGATTCCCTAACATCCCTATGTTGAAATCCTAGTCTTAGGAGTAAGGTTTGCAATATGGCCGTGTAGAGACAGGGTCTTTGATGTGGTGATAAAGGTTAAATCAAGTTATCAGGGTGGACCCTCATCCATATGCCTGTGCTTTAAAAAGAGGAGCCTAGGATCCAGACCCAGAGGGAAGAGCAGGGGAGGGCCCAGGGTGAAGAAAGCACGCTGGCTAGCACCTTGCCCTTCTAGCCTCCAGAATCAGGAGGAGATTAATAGCATGCAATCTGTCCTAGTTGGGCTCTGACATGCATGCATGGGGTGTCTGTGGTGGTCAGAGGACAGCGTTGTGAAGCTGCTTGTCTCCTTCCATTGTGACACTGGTTCAGGGGTTCAGGGATTGAACCCAGTCCATCAGGTTTGGGAGGTGAGCACCTTCACCTGCTGAGTCACCCCGGCAGTGAAGATGCCTGCTTCGAACACATTTTATAACTAAGTCCTGGAACGTGGAATGAGAGTTCATTGGCATGCATGCTAAATTGTTAATTTTCTCCTGTTTTGACTAGCTCTTGGCCCCTTTTGGAAAAGTTTTTTTTTTCTTCCTTTTTCCTTGAAGAATTCCCTCATTACAACAGTTTTTGAGCTCAGCCTTTTGAGAAATCTCATAGAGGGATGGCCTCACTGTCTATACGTGGGTATTTTTGTATCGGTCCCATTTCTTCTTGAGCTGCTCACTCTATGGGGCTGATTTGCGCATGGGGTTCCCACTGACTTCAAAGGCCTCTCAGGTAAAAGGAGAAATAGGCTCACAGAAATTTCCCAATGATGTTTTTGATTTATGAAAAGAGCATTGATATTATATGTTTAAAAAAAAAGAGTATGAATATTGGTCCTGAAGGGGTATTATGGATGACAGCCAAACGAAGTCTAGCAATTCTCTTCTGATAGGAGGAAAAAATGTTTTTGAACTAACTACAGTAGGTAAATTCAGTCATTATACTGCAGGGAATATTTTAGGTTCTTTTATGGTTTCAAAGGTGTAAGAACAGGATAAAGTTAGGAGAAATCCCTGCTTTTTAAAGGCAAATATACATTCCATCATCATCATAATGCAAACTCTGTACATTATTTTGATAAACACATAACACATACAATTTCAGGAAGATATTTTCTGAGTTTCTCTATACTTTCCAAATACGTAAGGACAGTTGCTTTACATTTGGGTGGACCCAAACATCGGCCAGATATGTTTATGATATCCTTTCACAGATTAGGGATATCACATATCTATAATCAAACTCTTTAAGAAATTTTATTTAGTTTTACATATTTATTTTCCTCCACCTCATTTTTTGTGTGTGTATGTATGTATGCATGTATGTATGTATGTATGTATGTATGTATGTATGTATGTATACATGCACGTAGAGACTCAAAGTTGTGGGGGCTGGTCTGACCAATATCGCTCTTCCACTTCCTCACTGAGGTAAGGACCTTCAATCAAACCTAGAGTGCATCAATGTGGCTAGTCCTGCTTCGCAACTTGTTCTGGGGATCCGGTCTCCATCTTCTTGGCTGAAATTTTAGTGGGGGCGTCAAGATCACCCAGACTTTGTGTGGATTCTCAGGATCTGAACTATGGTCCTCATGCTTGCCCATCAAGTGCTTTTACCCCGGATTTCTCCCTAGCCTTGTAATAATAATTTGATTCTTACCCCTTCAGACAAACTTCAGACAACTTACTGGAAACGTGCAAGAGTACATGGAGACAGGAACAGGAAATAATGATAACAAGACTCCAAGGACTGACTCTTCGTAGTTTCCTTCTTGTTGACCCCAAAAACGTCTCTTTTATTTTTCATACTTCCTTCAATCTATTCACTGCCCTCCTTCCCCAACAACTGGCTAGTTGTGGGGAATCGTGCTTGGCATGTCCAGATAAATATTGGTACGCCTTGACTGACAGTGGGGTTATATACAGACAAACCCATTATTAATTGAAAATACTGGAAACTGAATATATACATTTAGGATTAACTGATTCTATTATGACTTTAATTATACAGGTTTATGGAACAGGGTGATAATGAAAAACACGTATGCGATTTTTAATGATCAAATCAGGGTAGCTAATAATCCCACCCTCATAAGCAGTTCTTACAACATTTCTCAATAACAGAAAATAACTAAAATTACTGTGTGTGTGTTTATGCAGGCATGAATGCTGTGGGGTATGTACAGGCTAGAGAAAAACATTTGGAAGGGGGTCTCACCTCTCCTTTTTCGAGGCAGGGGTTTTCCTGTTGTTTCTGCCCCGGGACCTCCTCCATGCTGGCTGGCTTGGGGGCCTCCTGGTCCCCCATCTCCTGTAGGAGTGCTGGGATTGTGGACTTGTGCGACCTCATCAGGTTTTTTAATGTGTGCCCTGGGATCGAACTCAGCTTGCCAGGCTTGCCCACCAAGCGCTCTATCTACTCAACCTGCTCTCCAGCCAACACATAATAATTATGCACATTTAGAAGGAATAATCTGATGTTTCAACACAGCATAGAAGTTGTGCCAACTAAATGAGGGTAATTGGTGTTTCTGTCTTTTAAGATTGTTTTTTAATTTGGTAACTTGAGGAGCTTCAAAGCCCCTTGATTCTTGTTATTTATAAGACGCATAACAGATAACGGTGACCTATACTCACATCATGGTAATAGCGTAGCACACAAGACCTTACTCCTTCATCACTAGCCACCATGGAAATGCAAAAAGAATGCCGAGGTGAGATTGCATCTCATCCGTTGTCACAGCTGGCATCAAAAAGACACAAGACAGGGCCAATGAGATGGCTTAGAGGCCAAGGCACTCCCTGCCGGGACTGACCACCTGAGCTTGCTCCCCAAACCCCACCTGCTAGAAGGAGAGAGCAAACTTCTGCAAATCCTCCTTTGATTTCTACATGTGTGCAAGGGGTTCACACTTGCCTCCTCCCAATATAAACAAAATTTTAGTGCCTACAAAAGATATGGAGAGAGGGCAACTCGCTGTTACGTATTCTGTGGAACATAACTTAGGACAGCCATTATGGTGCCACAATATACAGGTTCCTCGGAAACTGAAAATATCCTGTATACTGATGCAGCAATTCTACCTCTGGATATGCCCTCAGGAGAAACCATAGCAGCCCGTGAAAGGTTGCACATCCATGTTTATTGCTGCACTATTCCAAACACTTAATGCATAGAATCACCCTTGACCCTCGCCAGTGGGTGAGTGGATAAAGGAAATGTGACATGCACACCAGATTATTATTCAGCCAAAGGAGTATGATATCTTACCATGTCAGCCAAGTGGATAGAGCAAGAGCATGTTGTGTTAAGCAAAATCAGACAGAAAATAAATATCCTGCGTTCTCCTTCAATATATGGATGCTCAAGAGAATGGTCTGAATACGCAATAGTGATTATTAGAGTCTGAGGATGGGGGTGGGGCAAAGGAAATGTAGGGAGCTGGGCAACAAGATTAAATTGCATTTAATACACCTGACCCACGGATATTCTGGCCTTAGTAGAATAGCACACCATGGAAATCACACAATGAGTATAAAGCTTTCGCAGTTAGCAGGGTAATAAAACATGGGAGAACTCCAAAGTGTCGGATTTGCTAGCTGGGAGGTGGACACATATTTCATTTGATCAGAGAGAGACCTATCACTCTGCCCTGCTTCAAATTCCGATGTTCTTTCACGGTCCATGTGTTCACACCACCAAACGAAGGGAAAGAAACAAGGGGGTTGTGTGAGACGCCGGCCGCCGATGCCTTTTACTGTCTTCAACACACAACCAGAGGTTCATCCATCAAGCCAACACGTGGCGCTGGGCTCCCCAATTCACACACAGGTACTTGACATTCTCACTATGAGGTGTGGAGCTTTATTGGTATATGTAGAACAGTATTTCATTGAGAAGACAGTAGCTTTTAGAGGGGAGAATGAATAGCCTCTTCCCCGAGTGTAACAAAGAGTGATCTTCATGCTCTGTGCCCATCTAGTCACTAAGCCTGCTTCTTATCAGGTACAATATATTCCTGCTGGCAGCCTGATTTAATTGGGCTTGAGGTAACTGACTCAATTGAGCACTTTAATTAGGTAATTATTTTGTTATGAGAGCCACTTTCTAGCGGACGAGAGAGGGAACCTTCCGGTTTTTTTTTTCCCCTCAAGCTCAACGTGGAGGCTGCATTCTTTTCTTTCATAATAAAGTGGAATAAAACTGAACAGCTAAAGAATTAGGCTCAGATCAAGCGATAGAACCAAGAAAAACCACTCAGATTTATGTATTGACAAGTGTGCTTCTGAGAAGCGCAGACGTAATTAGTGTTCCTCAGATGGCACCACCACAGGGCTGTTGAACAGAGTGCTCACTCCCCTGCCTCAGTTCCCTTCTAGAAGCTTGGATTTCTTTCTCAGACCCCAGGCAAGAGAATAATGGCTGGAAATAGAACACAAGACAAAACGGTGTCGTGTCCGGTGTCTCTCCCCCCCCCCATCACTAGATTCTGAATAAACACCCAGGAATCCAGGGATTTTTTTCCTCCAAACAAATTTAGTTAATTATCACCGTCTTTGAAAATTCACTGTGAAAGTTAGTCATTTATTAATTTCATTTACAGATTGTCTTGAAGAAAGGCCTAGGCTCTGAAAATATTGCCCTAAATGGACCTAGGATAAAAGCTATTCTCAAATTCTCAGACACTGGAGGCATTTGACCTTATTATCTTTTGTTGACCCCAGCAGGAATGATCGTAAATAATCTAATGATACCTCAGATCAAACAAACAAATAATTAGAGTTGACACTAGATGAGCCAACAAGACCCTAATTAATTGATTTGTTAATAGCTACTTGCCATTTACAGACATTAGCCCAAATTGGGTTTTAAGCTGTGACAGGGGCCACAGATTAACGTTTTCTTCCTCTAAACTCCTGATTACCCACTACTCTCCCAGTTTCACCATTAACTGGTCTGTGGAGGTGTTTCTTCCCTAATGGGTTGAGGCTAATTCTCAATAGATCCCATCTGAAACACACTATTCATTCATAAGCTATTTGTGGAATGGTCAATCAATGTAATTATGTTTTGTTTGCTTAGAACTGATTTTTAGCTTTACCTTTCAGCAGGGAAGACAGAGCAGAAGGAAGCATTTCTCAATTAAATCCTCATTTAAATGAAGAGGTGTTACAAGTGGAACCTTCCCAAGCAGATAAGAATAATAACAATTCTGTTCCAGAAACCCAGGGGCCAGTGAAGGGTCATGTTCTCGTCATCGCCGGGCAATAAGCCATCCCCAAACTTAATGGGGCAGATCAACAAGGATTCTGTTGTCTGTAACAACTTTGTGGGTTGACTGAGCTCGGTCAGGGTATTTATTCCATTCTACTTGATGTTGTCTGGGCTACAGTTATCTGAAAGTTTTACGAGGCTGGACAGTTAGGACCAGACACTTGCAGGAGCTTGTGGGTACACCACCTCGAGGTTCCTATGGAGGCTTCTGCAATCATCAAGGCTGGATGAAGTGATCCTAGAAGGATGAGCTCAGATGCAGATCTCCCAGGACAGTGGAGTTCCCACGGCACCACATCTGCCTCACTTGAGCAGCTGAAGTACTCACCAGGACCAGAGCAGGGTAGCACCATCACTAGGCCATCTTTGCAGATTAGATGCCACACCATCTATTCAGAAACAAAGAGGCATTTCATTAATGCATTACGGAAAGCGCTTTCTGGCTTTTCCTCTGTAATCATCTTCAGTTTTAAGGGTGGGCTCAGGACTGGGTACAGGAAAGTACCTCTTTAAAAAGAATAGGTTGGAGGCAAAAGCTTTTCCAGACAGTACCATTGCCATTCTCCTAAATTTCATTGCTCAGAACCAACAGAACCAACAGGTGACAACTGGCACATAACATCTGACACTCTAGGACCCCCCACCCCCACCCCGCGCGCAGGATTTCTCCTTCTGCAATTGTGATGGTTGACTAAGGGCCACAGAGTCAAGTGTCTTGGGTTTGGATTTCAGTGGCTTCAGTGGCCAGCTGTGTAAGTCTGGGTAAAAGATGGGAGCCGACAGGCCTCAGTGTTCTCTTTATAATGTGGGTTGTGAGCATGGAACTAATGCACATGGAGTGCTCAGTGCAAGTGTCTGGCCCCTGGGGGATGTCGAGGAAAATGCAGTCACTGTCACTATGCCATGAGTGAGTGGAGTTGCTCATGGGGTGCTAGGATGATGCGGGGGTGGGGAGTGGGGGGGTGGGAAGGTGGGGGGGTGGGTGGTGTCACACTGATAAAAGGAGCTCTCCCAACTGAGTCCTCTTCAGATTAGGAGGAAATGTTACTGGATCCAATGGATCTCTTTATTCTTCTGATGCCCTTGCCTCTTTTGATGTCTCTGCAGTGAGGATTGCTTTTGGTCTTTAAAAGGGGCTAAAACTGGGAGGTTTCTGGGCAGCAGTGAGTGGAACCAGGCTAGGAACGAAACTGTACAGATTCACATGTGTCTCCTTGGATCTAATATCATTCTGTTGGAATGTGTGAGCGTGTAGTTATTGGATTCTTTTAAACTACTTTGCAAAGAATAAAAAAAAGGGGTATTCAAGGGGCTAGGGGCATGGCTCAGAAGGCCAAAGTAACTGCCCTGGAAGCCTGAGGACCTGGATTAGATCCCCAGAATCCACATAAAAAGGCCAGAAGTGGTAACTCGTATCTGTAATCTTAGTACTCCTACAGCAAGACACGAGGCAGAGCTGGAGGAATCGGCTGGAAGCTCCAGGACCAGCTAGCCTGGAGCATGCAGTGCAGCGGCAGACAGCCTGCTCCAAAACCAAGTAGACTCGGGGAAGGACAATGCTGTCCTCTGATCTCCACAAGCATGATGGTACCCTGCGCTCGCCTCTCCCTCTCCCTCTCCCTCTCCCTCTCCCTCTCCCTCTCCCTCTCCCTCTCCCTCTCCCTCTCCCTCTCCCTCTCCCTCACCCTCTCCCTCTCCCTCTCCCTCTCCCCTCCTCTCTCTCTCTCTCTCTCTCTCTCTCTCTCTCTCTCTCACACACACACACACACACACACACACACACACACTTTTCAGAAATGGATATTAGTTATCAGACACTTAGAAAGAAGGGCAGTGGTGGTCGTGAATCATACCACCTGGGAGAGCAAGCTTGCATATTGTACGTACTCTTGTTTTCCATGTCCATTGTTCACGTACTAGGCTGTATCCTCATGTTTAGGAAAAGGAAGCTCACCCAACAAGTTCTTGCCTGTCTTCTAGTTATTTATTTACTTATTTATTTATTTGTTTATTTATTTATTGTTGGCCTCACCGCTTAATTGTTGGATCTTAGAGAAACTTAGCAGCTTACTGTCCCTACTCATTCTTCTTTGTGAGTTACCTGAATAACATCCAGTGGGTTCACAGGTACAGTGCAACCCAAATGATTTCCATTTGTTCTTCTTGTTTTAGCCATCACAATAGCTTTATTATATCTTTGTTTCCTTCCTCCTTGTTCTAACCATTTTTCTTAAGATGTCCCACAGTCATCCAATGAGAAATAAACTTATAAATTACCTGACAGCAATGTTAAGGTCTGTAAATCTCCATCCAGTGTGATCACAGAATCAGAATGTTTGAGATACTACAAACCGTTCAGAAGTCCCTTGCTTCTTCTAATGATGCTTCAGTTTTTCTTCATGCTCAGAGCAATCGAGTCATTCAAGGAAGCTGGCTCTGATGTTAGAACAAAGCTGAAATGTCTTCAGACTACAAATTATCTCAGACACTGAGCAAAATTGTTTTTATTTTTAAGTATCTTATTTCAGAGTTTTATTCCCTGTAGAATAGAGTCAACTTTGTTAACTCTGGTGCCTCAAGAAGATCATGTGGAATTCGTGGCAATGTTTTAGGAAGAAGTTCAGTTTATAAACCCCGAGCCATTTACTCTTTCCCTGTGATGTCACGGTGCCGTCTCCTAAGGATGGTGCATGTTGATGCATGTATGCATCATCTGCCTGCGTGTACATTTGTATGCACATGTAAAACTCTGAATCTTGAGAGGTTTTTGTCACACTCTGGTTTTCTGATGACCTATTGAACCTGCTTGAGTTCAGTTATTTTTTTTTTCTCACACAGGTTAAATTGGGAATCTTTGCAACACATCCATCAAATGAAAAACCTTCCAAAAGATTAAAATAGAGACCATAATTAAAAGATTTTGAAGAAGTTTTTGAACATGAACGTTGAGCAGGCCTTTCCAGATCTACTTAGTTATTGCTCACTGTATCTTGGAGAAAGTGACCAGGGTTACCAATTTCCAGGGAAACAATTTAATTCTGGAGGAGTGCCCCCCCACTCCCCAAATACAGAGCTACATGTGTACATGTCGAGAACTACCCCCTGCTCTTTCACATCTAGGAATGAATTTCTGTGGATGAGAATTTTTGAACAGAATTATTGAATCTGGTCATGGAAGTCAATGATTTCTTATTCATAGATCATGTCTCACACCGCTTCCCATTTCAAATATATCTTCCTCAACTTACAAACATCCCCAAAACACAGTGACACTGTTTTGGTTGTCCAGCTAAGTAAGTACTGTTTCTTTTTCTAGCCCATACTTATGATTAGACAAAGTTGGCTACTGCTCCCAAAGATTAGGCCCATCTTGACATCTTTATTTTAGTTCTAAAATACAAGGTGAAGGCCAACAAGCCTTTGATGGGTGTAGGTGGGAGAGGGGCATCCTTGTAAAGCTTTCTCTTTATAGCCTCCATTATCATTTTTCTCCTACAGTGAATCGGATCATCTTGGATCTCATTAGCCAGCCCTCCCAATGGCTTGGTCTGCCTCAAATGGATTGCTAGCTGCAGATCATGCATGCTCAAATATCTCATCAATTCCACATAATTCCTCTAATTGAGAAACTTGTACTTTCATTGCGTCCTCAAAAAGCAATTTCCTAATGACTTATTAAAATAACGCCATTTGCCAGCCTTTTAAGAAGTCTCCCTTTTGCATGGTGTCACGCTATAATTAGTAATACAGCATCAGTGATTAAGCTGAATACCAATTTGAGGCACCCGCACAGCCTTAGTGGAGTTCTGTCACTAATGGGGTATGGCACTTTGATTGTTCCTTGATACCTGAATACTGCAGCAATACCTAGATCGTGGGATTACCTTGAAATGTTGATTTCAGATTCTGGAAACCATGGCAACAGTTGGCTCAGATGAATTCAAGCTTTAAAAACCAAGATTTTGTTGTTGAATTTCTTTGCTTTTCTTTTTTAACTCCTTGGTTCACAAAACTCATGGGAAAATAATTACAGCTAGACTTTAGATATTGTGTGTACTGTCCATTCTGAGGAAAGGACACAAACATAATTATCTTTCCAGGAGAAAAAGGAAGGTGTAGTCGATGGCTTCTGTCTGGTAGCAAGAGAAAGATACGCTACTAGAACTTTCCCTGTGGCCCCATCTTGGAAATTATTCTTCTTGTATTCACTTGGAAACAAAGCATCTCAAATTCTACAGACAAAACATTGTTTTATATACATTTTCCTCTTTTTCCTTCCCTTAATTTAGGCAAGAGTCTCTGGTTCACACTTGCTATCTTTCTAATCGGTCCTTATGTTTGATTGATATTGCCCATGGAAACTTGTGATGACTTCCAGAACACAAATAAAATTCGTGTTTTAAAAAACGTGAATACAAGCTGTCAGCACAACAAAATGACTTTTCATAGTCTTCAAAGTTTATTTCTGCCACTTGCTTCTCTGCTCTCCCCTCTCTCTCTGGGCATATGAGATTACCAGTGATCTCTGTGCAACGCTTGCTGTTTCTTTCATTTTTAGAATTTAGCCATTCTTCTCCCATTTTTGCCTGATAGCCATCAAAGCATCAGTTCAAATGTCTTCTCCGAGATTCTCCTGCATCCCTACCCATTTCTCTTCTGCCCTGTTTGCCACTAGTCAGATCAGCACTATGGAGACAGTTCATTTCATGTTAATTAATTGCATATTCCTATTTTTCTGCTGCATAAGGAACAATTTAAAGGCTGGAAACTTGTCATATCTGCATTTTTATTCTTGGTATTTAGCACAATTAATGGCACATGAAAAAAAAAAAACTCCCAGTGTTTATTGAAATGAATAGTCACTAAAACAGATTCTATGTCAGTTCTTCACCGAAATAGCTCGAGAGAAAATAGCGAGGAATTTAAAACAAAAGTTGTTCCCGTCACTCTTTTCAGACCTAATCCTTATCAGGGCTAGTGCCAACGCAGCTCCTGTAGATCTTGGTGGCACAGATAGTCCAGTCCCCTCTTATGGGCCTCATCAGTTGTTCAAACAAATGCGACAGGTGACCAAGGTGGAAATGAGGGAAGCATAAAAAGGCAAGTCAGGGCTGGTATTTTGATGTCAGGATTGGGCAGAATTGTAGCTGGAAGTTTTCCTGTGTCCTGCCTGGTCTGCAGCCGCTCAGACTCAAGTAAACACACAGAGGCTTATATTAAAACTGCTTGGTCATTAGCTCAGGCTTACTACTGACTAACTCTTACACTTAAACTCAGCCATTTCTGTTAATCTATATGTCGCCATGTTTTCCATGGCTTTGCCTGTGTGTCATTACATGCTGCTCCCTGGATGGCAGGTGGCATCTCCTCACTCAGCCTTCCTCTTCCCAGAATTCTCCTTGCCTGCTTTATCCCACCTATACTTCCTGCCTGGCTACTGGCCAATCAGTGTTTTATTAAACCAGTGTACAAAAGCATCATCCCACAACACTTCACGGCCCCCTGGTATACTACTCACTTCCACAATGCGCTAGACAAACACAAAGTTCATTTCTTCAGAGGCAGTTATACTCAACAACTGTCTGAGACCCCTGGGCAGTCATCCTCTGCTCCCTTTGGAGAAACCTGTCTGGTCCCCACATCCTTTTTTTTTGTCCCATAGTTAAGCAGGTGAGTTACTGTGGTCATCTGAGCACAGTAGGTGGTCATTCTCCTTTTCCAGCTGTCCCTTCTCTAATCACAGTTGAAAGCAGAAGGGATCCCAGCTCCAGGGCTGCATCCCGCCCCCACTGACAACTTGCTTGTCTCTTCTTACTAAGAACCTCAGTCATTTTACCCCCAAACCCCAGCGCTACATTGATCCGTCTCAGGGGTCAGAAAGTTGTCCTGTGGGTAGCAAAAGCTTTGTTTCAGACTCTTCTCTTTCAGTGATAAAAGAAAGGCTGTTTGGCCAAAGGAGGCCTAGGAACAGCAAGAAAAGTGAGTTGTAGCTGTGCTGGCGCAGGGGCAGAAGTGGTGGAGCCGACTTGGGTTTTCCTGACATCCTCCAGACTTTAACTTTTCAAGGCATCTTTTTCTACCCCTGCTTTTATTATGGGTTGTATTAAGTTAATTTAAATATTTCTCAGTTCTTCATCCCCTCCCCTCAGTTGTTTCTTGAATTCAATCAATCATTATTTCAACAGAATTTAAGTGAATACTGAAACCAGGGTAAGACAGCAACAGGTCTTAGGAGGTTAGCACAATAAAACCTGTCTTTCCCACTCTTCATTGCAGCCCTACCTCACTATCCCGCCACCGAGTTATACCCTCAACCCTTGGCTTTGTTGAGACAGTGTGTAAAGGCTAATATCGATCATCAATTTGACAGCATCCAGATTCACCTAAGAGACAAGTGTTTGCGCATGTCTGTGAGGTATTATCTAAAAGAGGCTCATTGAAATGGGAAGACCAAACCTCGAAGTGAACTACAACATTTTATGCTAGGGTTCCAGACCGAATCAAAGGAGAAGCAAGCTGAGGGCCTGAGTTCATCTCTCTCTCTCTCTCTGTATCCTGACGATAGTTGCAGTCTGAGGAGCTGCTTCTGTTGCTCTGCTTTCCCTGCCACAATGGACTGGACCCTCAAACACTGAGCCAAAATTGTCCTCCTGTCCTTAAGTTACTCTGGTCAGGTGTGTTATCATAGCAACAGGAAAAGCGACTAATGAACAGGATTTCGCTATGTAGTTTATTTCGGCTGACCTCCAGTCCACAACTCTTCTGCCTCAGTCTCCTGAGTACCGGTATCACTCTCAGTGTCGCCCTGATGCCAGATGCAAGTGTCTTTTCATTGAATACCCAGGAGAGAAAAACCAGTGAGCACAATGTAAGGCACATGGTTCAGTAGTTATGCTAGGATTCATTCAGTTCAGGGAGTCAGAAACATAAAAAATAAAATAACTACAGCATGGTATTGATGCAGATTTTTGAATAAAACATTACCTTTGATGGTCTAGTTGTTCATGACCCAAGGATCCAAGATGCTGGATACTCATTCTCATCCCAGATAGACCTCGATCATGGCTCCATGCTCGCTGTCGCATACCATTGAAGATTACAAAGACATGGGCTCTCATGGGATTATGCGAAGTGGATGCAGGACTTACTAAGAATTATCACAGAGGGCTGGAGGGGTGGCTCGGTGAGCGCTTAAGAGCATCTCTTACTCTTGCAGAGGACCTGGGTTTTGTTTCCAGCACCCACACAGTGGCTTTACAAGCATCCAGAACTCCAGTTCCAGGGGATCTGACACCCTTCTCTGAACTCCATAGGCTCTGCCCACACGTGGTACACATGCAAGCCGAACACTGATAAACATAAAATAAAAATAAATCTAAAATAATTTTTAACAGTTAAAAAATATCACAGAAAAGTGGGAAATTTAGGAAAAGTGAGAGAAACCCCCCCGAGAGCAGGAAACTCAAGACAGGAAACATCAGCCAAACTTCCTTGTGCAGGGTTTCTGTAGAGCTGTTGCAGATACTGAAGAGAGGTTGAGGTAATGGCTGTGAGAGTGGTTAATTCTTTGGGTTTTCATGGACTGAGACAATGGGGGGCTCACACACTGTATGCATGTCCTGTTGGCCTACCCAGGGAGACAACCTCGTGCTGTGCCATCATTTGGAGGTGGTTGGAGCTCCACTCTGTCCGCCTCTGACTTGTGCTTTGTGTTATCATCTTTGACTGTCTGCTACCTGTTTCTCACTGTGGTGCTACCTCCAACCTCACTGGTTGCCTCCAGTGCTGTTAATTATTCTCATCTCCCTTTGTCCTCATATTTATATGACCTGCCTGTGGCTTTACCATGGCAGAGAATTAATGTTGTCAGATCTACCAAAACATAACTGCAGTCTTTCTTGGTTATCTTGTATTTAGCTCCTTGTCTATGGGGTGGTCTACAGAGGTCTCCTGGTAAAAGTTTCTTGTCAGAATCCACCCTGTCCATTTATTCTGCTACAAATGAGACCATTAGAAGTAAGAATATACAGAAGGACAGCAGTGTCCTACATACGTTCCTCAAGGGCTTTGGTTGAGGGAACAGCCTGTCTTCACTGGCCCTGAGCCCTACCCACCCTCCAGATTGTGTCTAGATTGGCTATCTTGTACCCTGAAATCAACTATCTTATTGAGTTTCCTTTGAGTTTCAGACTTTGCCATGCCAACCCTTAATTTTCCTTTAAACTGTAGCCTCTGTGTTCACTGCAACACATGGGAGCAACAGAAAACCACCCCAGTAGCAACAGTTATCACGTGTGTATGCTCCTCCGTGAACTGTGCTGAGTCCTCACATTAACTTACTCTTTGCAATACCTCCAGGAGGTGGATACTTTCATCATTTTCATTGTGGAGATGGGAAACTGAGGCATATCAGTCTAAGGGACTTCGGTCAGAGCTATACTGTAAATAAATGACTAGGTGTAAACCTAGGTAGCACATTTCCAAAGTCCCAATAATCATCACATTATACTGCAATAGTGAGGAAACATACACAGACATAGAGGATCATGGGGGCACCCAACTGGAGGGGTGGATGAGGAAGGGCTTTTTCTAGCACTTGATTCTTGATTAAGTTAGGTAAAGTGGCCAAACTGGAGTCTTTTTTTTTTTTTTTTTTTTTTTTTTTTCCCTGCTTGGGGATAGGAAGAATTCCAGCAGAGGAAACAGGATGATGGAAGAAGTTGGAATGGCATTGAGCATCTTGGAGTTCCACAGGGTTCATAGTAGTTAGACATCATGGACCAGAGGCCAGGCCAGGAGCCGGGAGAGAGGATGCGAGGGGGGGGGGGGCGGGAGACCAGGTCAAAGGAAGTGTTTTATGAAATACTGAGAACCTGGCAATTTATCCTGAGTGACAAGAGTGTTTGAAAGGTTTCAATTAGGGGCTTTCATGAATGAAATTTACATTTGATCTATATTCTACTGATGGCTATGAGAAGGATGGGCTGGCACGAAAATGCTGGCTGAGAGATCAGGTGAGTCTTTCTAAAGTAGTCCAGCAAGGTCAAATTAAAAATACCTCATTTTTGTTCTTATTGTATAGAAAGTATTAAACAGTAGCCAATACTCACTGCAGATCATCTTCACAGAGCCCTCGTTTATCCTCATAACCATCATGTGGGTTACTGTTACAGTCCCTATTTCATGAATGTGGGGACTAAGACACAGAGTGTGCTTGTACATGATGAGTAACGGACACCATGTGCAGCCCTGTTGTATTTATGGATACACAACGCTGGCTGGATTACATGGGTGAGAAGCTGGAGGAACAGCAGCAGGATCAGCAAGCAGTGAGCCAATCATGAGATACAGACCTCCTTTTGAGTAGAGACTGGGGGTCTTGCAGACAAGTTTGGGGAGGGGTCACTTGTGCTTCATTTTACACATGAAATGACTTAAGTCCAGAAAAACAAAGTAACTCACCTACGGTCCTAGAACTAGAAAATCACAGATGAAGGCTGTGAATCCGGGGGTTACCCCGGGAGTCTCTGCTCTAAATCTTTTGTGCAGGGTTGCCTTTCTATTTGGTCCACACCCACCCAGTTAGTTAGAGTAAAAAAGCGTTTTCCTGAAGGAGGAAGAAGTCTTGGGTCAATACAAAAGTCAGCATCTTTCACACCCACGTTCATAGTTGCCAATAAACACTTTATACCCATAATAAAACAGGGTTAGAAACATTTTTCAGTCTTTTAATGACTTATTCCTCAGAGTAAGATCTTTAGAAAAAATACACCAAACCAGGTGTTGTTTAGAAGTTAGTTATTCTCTGAAAGCTGTCTTGGGGCCTCCCTGTTCTCATTGTCTATGGTTCTGGACTTTGAACTCTAACTCAGGACCTCCATTACTAGGCTTGACTACTTAATTGATGGGGATATGGGAAATATAAAAACGGTGTTCTTTGTTTACACAATTGTAAGGATTTCAAGAGGGGGCTGTTTGGATGGTGAGACCCTGTGTGACTGGAAAATACCACGAAGTTTGGTCCTGGAGGTTTGGTCCTGGAGGTCTTATCTAACACTTGGCTCAGTGGCTTTCTGAAGGCATTGCCTGGAGGTCATAGTTCTGTTTATCCCAATGATGCATTAGTCAGCTCACTGATAGGTCCTTGCCTTGAAGGTTTTCTCAGTGTCCTTGTACTGGCTGGTTCTGTGTGTTAACTGGACCCAAGCTAGAGTCATCAGAGAGGAAGGAGCCTCAGTTGAGGAAATGCCTCCATGAGATCCAGCTGTAAGGCATTTTCTCAATTAGTGATCAATGTGGGAGGGCCCAGCCCATGGTGGATGGTGCCATCCCTGGGCTGGTGGTCCTGGGTTCTGTAAGAAGGTGGGCTGAGCAAGCCATGAGGAACAAGCCAATAAACAGCACCTCTTCATGGTCTCTGCATCAGCTTCTGCCTCTGGGATTCTGCCCAGCATGAGTTCCTGTCCTGACTTCTTTTGGTGATGAACAGCAATGTGGGAGTGTAAGACAAATATACCCTTTCCAACTTGATTTTTGGTCATGATAATTTGTCACAACAATAGAAACCCTATGTTATCTATAACCAGGACGCAGAAGTAAATGATGTAGAAAGAAGCCTGTCCTTCCTCAAAAACGGCAGGCCAGCCATCCCAGTAGCACCTGGACCACAGATAAGACTACCACCAAAAGGAAAGGTTGCCACTCAAAATGTTTGCTTAATTTTAGTTTAAAATAACAGGAGAGTTAGAAGAAAATGCATTTTCAATTCATATAACTGTCACAGTGTGTGTCCAGAAGATATACAGAACGCTTGCAAATCAATAAGAAAAGACAACTCAATAGAAAAATGAGCAAAAGTCTTGATTAAGCATTTTGATCAAGAAAACTCATGCATAGCGAATAGTCTCATGAAAACACGCTCTGTCTACGAGTGGTTAGGGTGAATGTAAATCAGAACTGCAGAGAGACACCCTTTTGTATTTGTCAGTCTGGCAAGTTATAGTTTGTTACTATAATGGTTTCCCTTTCTGCCATTTCAGTTGCCAGCAGTCAACCACAGCTTGAAAATATTAAAGGGAAAAATCCCAGAAATAAACAACCCAGCCGTTTTAAATTGCACACTGTTCTGAGTAGTGGGAAGAAATCACGCTCCAGTTCACTGTGGATGTGTTATCCATTTGTCCAGCATGTCTACACTGTGGATGGCACCAGCCCACCAATCACTCAGTGGCCAGATCTGTGGTCACAGAATCACAGTGCTTCATTCCTGTATCCATTATTCTGCTTAAGAAGAGTCCCAAAGCACACGAGTAGTGAGGTGGTAATCTGCATATGCCAATGAGTAGTGATGGTAATCTGCATATGCCAAAGAGTAGAGAGGTGGTAATCTGCATATGCCAATGAGTAGTGATGGTAATCTGCATATGCCAAAGAGTAGAGAGGTGGTAATCTGCATATGCCAATGAGCAGAGAGGTGGTAATCTGCATATGCCAATGAGTAGTGATGGTAATCTGCATATGCCAAGGAGTAGAGAGGTGGTAATCTGCATATACCAATCAGATGTACTGTGATTCCTGTAAGTGAAAAGGTCCATGTTTACCACTCATCAAGGAAAGGCGGATGCTGAGGCTGCCTAGGCTGTGGAAGAGTGAAGCTCTTGCCTATGAAATTGAGAAGAAGAAAAGAATATGTTTTTCTTGTTAGTTTTGCTGTTGTGTCTCAGATCACCAAGTTTCCTTGCTGGTATACAGCAGGTGGCTCAGAGGTTAAGAGCACTGGTTGTTCTTCCAGAGGTCCTGAGTTCAATTCCCAGCACCCACATGGCAGCTAAGAACTGTCTGTAACGCCAAGATCTGACACCCTCTCACAGACATACATGCAGGCAAAACACCAATGTAAATAAAGGAATAATAAATAAATTAAAAAAACAAGGTTTTTAAAAAAAGATGGAAAAGGCACTAAATTAGAGCAGGTACATGTGTGAAGAAGGACAGTATATGCAGGCTTTAGTGCTGTCGGTGGTGGCATGCATCTCCTGGGGTTTTGGAATGTATCCTTTGTGGAAAAGGTGGGAAGCATTCTACTAATTTTGGGTGAAAATATGAAGCCCTGGGACATAAAAAATAACTCCAGTAACTTTGGTTTAAAAAAGTTAACCTAGTAAAGTAAAACAATCTTAGTCTCATAAAGATGAGTATGTCCATCCTACAAACCAGGACAATGACTTGTGCTGAAAGAGTTATGCTAAAACGGGCATCCAGAGGGAGTTACCTGGATGCTTGTTAAAAATGCAACTTCTCAGGCCCCGCTCTAGATCACAGAACCAGGACCTACTGCTGATTCCTCCAACAGTGGAACTTCCCCTCTCCCCTGGTTTCATGAAATTGTGTCAGCTGTGACTATCTGTAGAGACCTTCATGAGATCGGCCTATTGACATTCCCTTGGAGAAGCAGGTGGGGTGTCCTGTCCTCACCTGAGATCCTAGCCACATCCTCTCCATTCCATCCTCCCTCCCATGCATGTGGTCCTGTGCGGGTGTGAGCACGTATAGGAGGTGAAAAGTTGGCTGGAGGTGGGATTCAAGCATGCCTTTTTTTTAGTGCTTTGTACAGCAGCTGTTTAGGCCGACCATGCTTCAGTAAGTGACCCCCTTCTCACGTAAGGAGGCTCAAACTCACTGGTCCTCCAAGCTGGACTTAGATGGGATAATTTCTTTGGTCCATCGGAGTCCTATCTGGCATGAATACAGCATTGTTTGTGTGTCTTCCCAGAAGTTCAGGTTGGAAAGCTTTGCTCCACAGTGTTCTTAAACAGTCTTCACAGAGACTTATCCCAAGAACACCTGATAGTAAGAAGCACATTTTTTCAGCACAACACAACACACACAGACACACACAGACACACAGACACACACACACACACACACACACACACACACACACACACACACGCACGCGCAGACACACAGAGAGACATACAGAGGCGCACAGACAGATGCACACACACACACATGTACACATGCACACACACAGACACAGAAACACACACACACACATAGGCATACATAGACAGACACACAGACACACATGCAGAAACATGCAGACACACAGACACACACACAGATACACACAACAAACACTGACAGACATATAGACACACACAAACACACACACAGACACAGAGGCACAGACACAGAGACACACAGACACAGACACACAGAGACCACACAGACACACAGGCACACAGACACATAGAGAGACATAGACAGACAGACAGACAGGCACACACACACACACACACACACACACACACACACACACACACACGTACTGACATTTCGTACTCCCATAAAGTTCTGACTGAGAGTCACTAGGCTAGTCCCACTGCTCAGTAGGGTCTTGTGTAGAGATTTCTATTTTAGAGGAACTACATGTTCTCTGGGAGACACAGAAAAGATGTTGTCAGCAGCAGTACACATGACATTACAGTACTGGTGACTTTCCCTCCTGCTATGAGAAAACACTTGACAAGGAGCTATTTAAGAGGGGAAGGGTTTATTTTGGCTTGTACTCTGAGGGGATGTCGTCTATCATGGCAGAGAAAGCATGCATCCACAGTCAGGAAGCAGACAGTGAATGGGGATGAGGCTGGGCTATACAATGTCAAGGCCAACCCTCAATGACTGTCTTAGTGAGGGTTTACTGTTGCTGTGAAGAGACACCATGGCCACAGCAACTCTTATAAAGAAGACATTTAATTGAGGTGGCTCTCTTACAGTTTCAGAGGTCCAGTCCATTATGATCATGAAGGCAAGCAAGGCGGCATGCAGGCAGACGTGGTGCTGGAGCTGAGAGCGCTGCATCTTGACTTGGAGGCAAAAGGAAGTAAACTAACTGTCACACTCAGGGAAGCTTGAGGAAAAGAGACCTTAAAGCCCGCCCCCCCAGTGACACACTTCCTCCAACAAGGCCACACCCTCTAATAGTGCCACCTCCCTTTGGGGGCCATTTTCTTTCAAACCAACACCTTGCCTCACCTCTTCCAGCGAGGCTCTGCTTTCTAAAGGTTCTGCAGCCTTCTTTGTTAACAGTGCCAGCGTTTGGGGCCAAGTAGTCAAACATATGAGCTTGTGAAGGGACGATTAACATTCAGAACACAACACCCCAGGTAGTACAAAGTACTGAAAACGGACTCACTACTGCCTTTGTCCTGTGAGAGATGGATCTCCAGGATTTAATGTTGAGCAAAACAAAGTAAAAGAAGACAGCCTAAGTCGGAGGAGAAGGCACGCAGAATATTCCTCCCGTGGAAAATCCCGAAATACAGAAAAACCAAACAATAAATGCACACATGCATGCGAAGCTATAAATATGAGCAGGGCATTGGTTGCTGCCGCCTGCACAATGGCCGAGAGAGATGTTGGAAGAGGGGCATGCAGACAGGGGTGGTGTTCTATTGCTGTATGCTCTGTGATGGGTATCATTCATTGTTAGTCTTCGTACTGCATGCATTGCAAACATTCCCTCATACATATTTAATATTAGCAACAGCCACAAAGATAAAGGGAAGGCTGAACATCAATGCAATTATGAACATAGCTTCCAGAAAACATATTTAAAAAGGAGTTTTGTTTTTTTTTTTAAAACAAAAGTAAATTTGTTTAAAAACAGAACGCCTCACCTCTCCTCCACATGAAGGCTGCAAAGCTGATCTACTATCCTGTCCCTTCAGCATGAATATCCCTTTAATCACTGTGCTGGTCAAAATATTTAATTGTGGTGCTATATTCATCCGTATCAATGTAAGAAAAACAGTTTTGTTGATGACAATTACCCTCTCCTACTACAATGGGGGCAGATGTCTCTACTTAATCCGAGAAATTATCTCCATTTCAATGTCATGAATATCCTTCACAGTAATTAATAACAGACTGGGTAAGCAGACCCTTTCACCTCCCTGACAGATTCAACCAAATTGGTGATACATAACAGTCTACAAACCCATATGCCACATGCTCCGTGGAGTGCTCCTTTTGGGGCTGGCCACTAACTAGTCAGGATTGATTAGGCCCTCATCCTTTACGGAGTCTCCAATATCTTTATTATTTATTTGTTACTAGCTCTGAAGAACCAGGCTTGATTGGTCCTCCCAGTTTGCAGGGCAGGGAGTGAGATGTGAGGTAATTTGCCCAAGGTGGATGAATGAACCGGTGGCAGGCCGGAAATTAAAGCCCCCGCAGTCCCAGGTGGCAATTTAGAGTCTACCACCTCCGTGAGCAGAGACTGGCTCCGTGTTTATCACTTGCTTCCACCCAAGGTTGCTGAGGCATCGCATGAACAGAAAGGCCTCTCGTCCCCGGTCCCTGTAGCCTTACAGAATGTATCACATCACTTAGCACCTGAATCGCTCTTATATATTTCTATTTTCTTCTTTCGATGTGCCCTTCGTGTAAAGGACTTAAGTCCCAGATAGAGCCGCAAGTTCTCTAACAGCAGGAAATTCACTTCTCTCTTCCTTTTGGTACCTTTCCTCTCTGTAATGGCATGGTGCTAGGCATGCCGGTGAGTTCTCCAGAAGCAGTCACTGTGCTCTGGTCCCTTAGTTTGACCCCTTGCAAAGCAGATGACCAAGATAACAGCATTCCAGGCTGCTTTATGAGGTGAAGTCTGGCTTTTACCAAGAGACATCTGTGTTTGGTTGCTGTTGAAATATGGCCCGGTTTAGCAAAATTCAAATTTGACATCTCTTCCTGTGTACGGACTTGGCAGGGGGTAGTATAGGGAATCTTTGAGGATCATTTGCTCACAGAAAATTCCAGAAAGCATGCTCTGTGCTCCCCAGGAGTATTTTCTGGGGAAACTGGAACCGTGTAGGGCACTACTCCCCTTGTCAATTCTAATTTTCTTTCTTATATAATTAATTGTATCTGACCAGCATGATTTCCAGATCTGAAAGAAAAGAATAAAGGTATCAAACTACTTACCAGTGGGCAATGATGATAAGGTAATTTGAAAACTAGGAATTGAGTCTGAATTATCTTGACGTTGTTTGGAAATAATAAGTTATTCAAACAATCACCATTCTTCTCTCCTCTGCTTTCTTCTTTCCTTCTTTAGACTTTCTCTAAAGTGTTCTGTTTTTATGTGATTTGGAGACTGCTAAATATCAAATCCATCCCGACAAATTGGCAGCCTCCCCTGGCAGGACTGATATGCATTGGTTCCCGCTGATTCACTTAACAGATGACATCCATTCTGAGTTGTCAGTCTCTGTTCCGATTGTGAAAGATGTTGACTCTCACCCATTCCTCGCCATTTGTGTCTGAGCAGGCCATATTTGGCTTTCTTCTCTCTAAGTGCTTTTGTGGAAATGGTTTTTATTGTGTACTTTGGGCTTCCAGAGTTGGTAATGACCAGGTATGGTGGACTGTTGTTATTTTTGCCTGTTCAGTGTCTGTTGAGCTAAACTCTGGTTGGCAGCCCTAGGTTTTGTTTGGAGCTCATTCCTATCCATCTCAGCCCAGGAGTTCCTAGCAGAGCTGACTCCATTCCTGACTTGTGTTCCAGACCTCGTTATGATGATTCAGGAATCATGTGGTCCCATCATCTCCGTGTGCCCTGATGTTTTCTGCGATCTCCATTCCTCCTGGTCTTTGAGATGTGAGGGTGGAGGGCAAGTGGCTGATGTAGCAGTACTGATAATATAAAAAGCCTGAGACTGGAGTCTACACAGAAGCAATTGAGTCAGGAGGTTCAGAGTGAGAGAAATTTGATCCTTATGAAGTTAGCAAAATCCCTGCATTGGCCTGTTCTCTTAGGGTTTTTATTTAAGTAATAGATTATTCTAAAACCAGTGTCATGCTCCTAGCAAAGCTGAGCAAAAGGAAGAGAGATTGCCCAAATATCCTCTGATTTCACACATTGACAACCTTCCTCCTCCATCAATGTCTTTCACCAGAGTGGTACATTTGTTATAACCTGTCAACCAATACATCATTATCATTCCAAATCAATGTTATACATTAGGCTGTCTCTTTGTTTTATATTCTTTGGGTTTCATCAAAAGTATAATGATATGTACACCATCATAGTATCATATAGAGTGGTTTCACTGACCTGAAAAACTTCTGTACGCTACTGATTTATCCATTTCTCCTCTGACATCTAGGGATCACTGATGCTTTTAATCTTCCCTGTAATTTTGCCTTTTTCAGAATATCATATAGTTGAATCATACTACAAGTGTCCAGATTTGACCTCTTTAATCTAGTAATATGTGCTTAAGATTTCTCCATGTCTATTCATGGTTGGAGAACATTTCTTTTTAGTGCTGAATACTATTTCATGGTCTGGTTTTATAACAGTTTAGTCATTCAGACAGTGCAGGGCATGTGAGTTGCTTCCAGGCTTTGGCAGTTATGAAAAAAAGCTCCTTCAAGCTCATAGCTTAGATTTGGTTTCTCTGTTGCAGACAGGGGTCTTCTAGAGTTTTAAAGACAGAAATCTCTTCCTTTACTTGGAAAGATTTGGTTGGATTTCATATTAAAAATAAATAAAGAGTCTCAGGGATACCCTGTGGCAGGAATACTCACGGTCTGAGGTCTTCTAGCTGCCTTTTTTCTTTCTCCATTGCAGGCAGCTTGGGTGGCTTCAGTCTTCACCTTGTCCCTTTGTTGAATGACAATACAGCCTGTCTCCTGCTGCTGCCATCCCTTGACTGAATGTTGGCCAACCCCTTAGAGCTGGTCTCTGCCTTCCATCTTGTCTTCTTCCCGGTGTCTCCTCTACAATCCATCAGAGGGATTGTTCTGATGAACAGAATTCCTTGGGCTATCCTTGGACTCAGTCTGGACCCCGATACTATGGTGCACCACTGTCATCTAGATAAAATCCAGTTCTCTAAGTCCCTCGACTCTTGGACGGTCTAAGCCCCAACCCCAGCACTTCCTTCTCATTCTCTGTTATAGCCCACTCAAGCTTCTGTGGCTTTTAACTCCCTTGAGTGTTTTCATGTGCTAATCCCTGTGCCATGCTGACAGCTCCCTAGCTCCTTGCCCCCCCCCCCCCATTGCTTATCTCTATTTTATTCTTTAATACTCCACTCAAGTATTTCTCCCTTCAGGCCTTCTCCTAAGTCTGTAATGGGACTAGTTCTCTTTAGTATGCACCACTCCATAACACCTGTGCCGGGCATTCAGTGCCACACAGAAATGTTGTGACACTCCGCCTGTTCTGGAACAAGGTTTGCCAGGAGCCACTTCTTTGAGGCAAGCCTAAAATTCACAAGGTGCAGGCGTAGGTATAGGTGGCTAGGCCCACTATAGTGAGGTGGTGATAGAATCAGCTGAACCTCAGGGCTGAGGGCAGTGGTTAATAAGGATAAAAGGAGACCGTTATGCTCCATGAGGAAGAAGGAAGGGGGGAGAATTGTGTGTGGCTGTCGCCTTTACTGGTCTCTTTGTGAGATACATTTTTCCTTTTCACTTCCCAGAAGACATGAAATGTGAGAAAATTACCCAAGTCCAATAATTAGCAAGAGGCAGAGTTGATTGGGTTGTCAGATTTAGGAAATTAAAATATAGGACACTTAGTTAAACTTGAATTTTAGATAAATGACTTGATTTATCTGTGCTGCTATGATATAATACTGCAGTTTGGGTAATTTATAAATAATAGAAGTATATTTCTCATAGTTATAAAGGCTGGGAAGTCTAAAATCAAGACAAGGGCAACTTGCTTTGCTTCTGTGATGGCTCCTTGTTTGTGTATCCTCCCAGGGACAGGAGTTCTGTGTCCTCAGATGGCTGAAGAACAGATGAGTGGGGAGGCCAAATGGTTGGAGCTGCTTTTTAAGGTTGTGGTTCTCAAACGGTGGGTCACTACCCCTTTGGGGCCGAATGACCCTTTCACATGGGTCACTTAAGACCATCAGAAAACACAGATATTTACATTATGATTCGTAACCGTGGCAAAATTACAGCTATGGAATAGCAATGAAAATAATGTTATGGTTGGAGGTCACCATGAGGAATGCAGGAAGGCTGAGATCCACTGGTTTAGAGGGTTTTAATCTCAGGCACAAGTGGGGAGCTCTGTGGCCCAGCAGCCCCCTGAGAAGCCATGCCTCTTATTATCACCACATTAAGATGTAAGTTCAACATCAAATGGAGTTTGGAAGGGAGCAAACCATAGCCGTGTCAAACACTCTAAACGTGTAAGCATACCTCAGCTGTTCACTGGGTGCCCAATATTTTAATCAGCAGCTGTAAAAGGCAGGCCCTCTCTGCTGCTCTAACAACAGGTAATTCACGAGCAGGTCAAACCACTCCAGCCCAATCAGTGAGTGGTTAAGGAAATTGAGCAAGAAGAGGCAGTGGTCAGGCTAGCGGACTACAGTGACCTTGTAACGGTGCAATTCTCAGATCCTTAGTGACAGTAAAAACCACAAAGTGGTGTTTCCAGAAGAATCGAAGCTCTGCCTTGCATCACAGTTCAGGGAAATTTAGAAAACAGCTACCTCAAATCCCTTCAAAGAAAGTGAGGTGTCAGTCAAGCACTAATGGGTTTCCCAAGGAAGGATTTCGAAGTATGGAAATGTGTTTGGAAAGATGCTCATGGCGAATGAATACCCCTCTCCTCCAAGTGGAAACAATAGCTAGATGATTGTAGCTACTCCGTGGAATATTTTGCAATTGTTAAAAACAATGAGCACAAAGATTCTTTAACACAAGCAAAACATGTGCTACAAGGTAGGACACATAATTGTGCATAGATGATAACCACACCTGCTTGACAGGAGAGAAACGAAGAACGACAAAAACGTAGAGGTAAGAAAAATGTTTGGTAAGAAATTCTCCAGGTGCCAAAGTGCTTTTGTTTGCTTGGCTAGTGACTGTTTTCTCTCCTCAACTCTTTAGTGTTTTCCAAACTTTCAGTCAGTGGCTATATACTGTGTTCACAACGAAAATCTTCAGTGTTTTATTCTAGAGGTTTGAAGATGCTGTTTGTTGTAACATGTCTCCTTTTCCCCTCAGGAGATAGAAATTTTTACATATATAGACAATAAATACTTACTGAATGAGTAAACGAGGTATCTTTTAAAAACTCTTTAATTTATGTATTTGCTTATTGTGTATGTCTCTGTGTGCCATGTGATTGTGTGGAGAACAGAGGACAACTTATGGGAGTCAATTTTCTCCTTCAACCGTGTGGGTCCTAGGGTTGGAACTGAAGCTGTCAGTTTGGTGGCAAGGGAATTTACCTGCTTAACTCATCTCGCTGGTTCCAAATGAGGTATTCTCCACCACTGTGCTCTCAATATCCAATTAAAGAGAGTTGGATGAACAGGGAGTTAGTTCTTGTTGGTTGGGGATTTGAGGATAAGCCTCCTGGTCTCTCTCTGGGACTGAGTTTCCTCATCTGTAACTTGAGGGCTTTGATGCTATGTCTATGGAGTTTTATTTTCAGTCATTTTTTTCACACAAGGGAGGTCCAGACTGTTAGGAAGCAAGGGAGAGGACATCCATTCCCGACCTTACAATTTCAAGCCATCTCTTAGCTGCAGGGATCCCTGCCTCAGGATCTTGTATGGTGGACTGTTCTGAGGCCCCAGAGCTGCCTGCTTGTACAGGGATCAGTCAGGATTAAGTCCACTGCTTTCTACATTTCAAAAGCTGTATTTTCCACGGCTTCCGTGCTGAATGATTGCTTTGTTCCGTGATGGTAGCAGTTTCTGGCCTATTTCAGGCTTGTTGGCAGGCGTCAGTGTCCCTCTGGAGCTGGCTGGACAGTTTGCTGTGTCCATGCTACATCAGAGAAAAAGCATGTTGAGGGGACCAGTGTCTTCTACAGCTACCATTGTGATTTTGTGTTTGGGCAGTCAAAGAGGTGTTTTGTACAAAAGCAAATTACCAGGAAAAAAGAGGATTTGAGAAATCCCTTATGTTCAGGTTCTGTTTGAGGCACATACAGAGATAAAATAGAAATGTGCTGAGCCGAGCTGGTTACACCAGGGAGGGTGCGTCTGTTTCCAACAATTTTTATGGTGGATAAAGACTTTCTTGTTTTTAAGCTTTTTACTACTGCTGTTTCTGATCCTTGAACCCTTTATTATAAGAAATGTTTAGTAGCTCTTTGCTAACCTAAAATGAACATCCCTTAAAATCTTTCCTTAGATTTAGCCAATACATCATATCCCATTAACCTTTTCTCAAAGCTGCTTAGTTTCCTTGATGAAAATTATTTTCATTATGATGTGGATAGTTTTTTTTTCCCCCCCGTTCGTTAAGTGATAATGCTCTCTGCATAAGTGGTGTTTGTTTAAAACAAGTGTAAGGTGGAATGCCACCTTACCTAAGGTTAAATAAGTTGTGGATATATTAAGATGCTGCAGGTCCAAAGTGACATGTGATGGCATCGTCCACAGTCTTCCAAGATTTACTCTCTCCCTCCCGCCTTCCCTCCTCCAAGAGAGGCTCAAATAGAGATTAGGGCCAAGTAGGACATTATTAAATTCATACAAAATAACTTAAAAATCTCCTCTAACTCTGAGCTAAATATTCTCATGCTTACAGCACGCAGACAGAACTCACACTTCAGGAAAGCTGCAGTAATTGGACCTTACAAGGGCGACACTGTTTTCTGAGAACTTGGCTGTCGACACTGCTTTGCCCCTTCCAATTAGTACCTAACTCTGTAATGTGCTCAGCTTTCTCCCCTCCACAAAAGCTTATTGATTTTGGCCCAAAAATGCTATTATTTCAGAAAAAGAGGAGAATATCAGCTATTGAACCGACATAAACATCCACGTAACTGGATACTTGTCTATTCCAGTCCTCGCTCTCCAGCGGCCGGGTTTGAGCCGCAATTGTTAGGAGCAGAATATAGAGAAGAGGCATCAATAACAGTTTCTTCCAATCTCATCTCCAGCAAATTGAGGGGAAAAATAGCAAACAATAGACCCCCATCTCTTTCCCCCTCTCTACCAAGGATGTGGATGTGGAATTTAAATCCATCCATACAGGAGGGATAGTTGGTCCAAGAGGAGATGGTGATGAAGGCAGTGAGTTTGTTCAGTTCAGTGAGAGGGCTACAAAGATCAAAGGCTTTTTAATGGGAAAATATAGGAAAAGGAGCATAAGAGAGTGTGTTCCTCAGTAGGTAAGAAGTAGTTTTGGCATAGGTCTATCGTTGTTTCTTTGCTCTGCGACTTTGGGACGTAAGTCTGCAGCCCTTTTCCCTGGGCTGTTGCTGCTTTCCATGATACTGGGCACGCTGCTCTCCACACCACGTGACTTCATTACTGAAGCCTCGCATGTGTGGTTGTTCAGTTCCTACTCACGCCTGATGGCTTGGCTGAATATCATTCTCCTGTACAGCCTTTCATGTACCTTCACAGAGTGAAGGTGTAGCTCTGTATCTATGTCCATATTTTTTTTACTGGACTGAGTTTCTTGAGAACCTTGTAGCACGCTGACCAATTCTTTCTGTCACAAAGCACACTGAATGTGAAGTCGGCAGCTAACTTCCTTCTTTCTCATTTTCTCTCAGATTCTATATGGTAACATGGGATTTTTTTTCCCTTGAGGAAAGGAAATCATAGTTATAGTAAAGAAATGGTGGGCTGGAGAGATGGCTCAGGGGCTAAGAGCATTGGCTGCTCTTCCAGAGGTCCTAGGTTCAGGTCCCAGCACCCACATGGTGGCTCACAACCATCCCTTTCTCCAGTTCTAGGGTATCCTATACCCTCTTCTGACTTCTGTGGGAACCAGGCATGTATGTGGTGCACATGCACACATGTAGGCAAGGCACCCATACACATAAAATAAATAAATCTTAAAAAAAAATGGTGGCTTTATATAACATACTTCCACATGGAGCTGTAGGAGTCACTCAAGAACAGGATAAATATTTCTCTTGTTCAATTCTCAATGATAAGAAAAAGCTAAGCGTTTTCATGCAGTGCACTATAGGATTTGAGATGTATTCAACAGGAATAGAGTTGAATGGCATTCAGTCTCAAGAATGTGGCAAACCATCACCAAGAAGGGAATGAGGCACAAAGACATACGGGAGACTTGAGAGACACCAGCAGGCTAAGAGTGAGTGGGGACTCTTGGAATTTCTTAGGATAAGATCCTTTGCAGAGGGAAGCTGACACAGGAAGAGAGGTCAGATAGGTCTTAGCGTAGTCATAGACACCCAAAGATAGGCTTGTTTTGTTTGAGAATGAGTTTCAGCTTAGATGGGAGACGAGGACCCTCTCCTTGGTGTCCCTTTTCCTTTCTTCTGCCATTTTAAACCAGCTTCTCCCTTTATCTTTCCCAATCCCTAGGGATCCAATTTCATCTTTAAGGCTCCACTCCATGTTGATGGTAGACAGGTTCGTGACTGTGTTTTAAGCAGTCAGCACAGATACGTCCCAACCTTTTGGCTTGGATGAGAGTTAAGCATAGATCCCACTGGTGTGGCTTGCCTGTTCTCACATTCCCCAGCTGTCTGGTGTGAGGGAGGAGGCTGGGTTAAATGATCGGCAATCCAGTGCAAAGAGGCAGTCTTTGTGTTTGTGGACTATGGCAGGGACTGTTAGCTTTGTAAACACCTGGTTTTGTTCTCTTCAGTGTATGAAGCAAACACCTGCTGAGCACACACACATATATATATAGAAACAGAAAAATACAAAACATCTACCAGTAAATATAATGTTATTAAAATTTTGAAGTGTGAAAACAGTAAATAAATACAAGTTTCCCTTATTTACTCATTAACACTTATATATTACCATCTAATACAAAGTTTAATATATATATATAAGTAATTTAATTTGTGTTCATTTATATAATTTAAAAAAATCCCAAATATTGAGTATGGTGTGTGTGTGTGTGTGTGTGTGTGTGTGTGTGTGTGTGTGTGTATGTCAGAGAGAGAGAGAGAGAGAGAGAGAGAGAGAGAGAGAGAGAGAAATGCAGACATAAAAAGATGAAACTATTTTGCAAAGAAATTTATAACTGAAAACTAACAGTTTTAGTCTCAGCCTAAACAGAATTATTTTTTTTGAAATAGATCAAGATTTGAGGGGGAAAAATCCCTTTTTTTCTCCAGGCCCTCCAGTGACATTAAATACTTTATTTCACCTTTGAAGTGACTGCATTGAATCAGGTACTCAGAAATCTAATCAACCCAAATATTGTGTGATCTTTAATAAAGTCACTTTTAAGGCTGGTTACTGGGATTGAAGCTTTTTATTTCTGTCCCACTCTGCCATCCAGGAAATGCCGTGTGAGGCAGAACATGAAGCATTGCTAGGAAAACTGAGACTAGGTATGGTGCTGACAAGAAATAACAGATACTGTGGCTGTTCACCTTCCTCACCCCCTCAGCACGGTTTGTGCTTGGCTGAACACAAAATGGGGGTGTTCTTCCTTATCACGCGGCAGCGACGAACCTCTACACAGAAATCCTTCTATTGCTTCTTTGCTTAGACCAGGGACCTCGCCACCAGGCCCTCAGTGCATCAGATGCTGGATTGCTGCCATCCCACCTCAGGGGTGGCCTCTGGCTTGCTGTGAGACCTGGTGGAAATCTGTCACACCTCTCTACATGCCTGGCTCCTCGGACAAGTGACCTCAAGGCAGCCTCTGAAATGTCTTGCGTTGTTCCCAGTGTCACAACTGGTCTCCCGCTATAGATTTAAGAACAGGATGGGGTCGCACCACTTGTCAGAGGGATCAGGTGCATGGTTACTTATTCTCTCTCTAGCGACTCTTTTGGGTACAGCTGCCAGGGGCCAGCAGGAGACATTGTGGCTTTTACTTTACCCATAAAAAAAAGAAAAAAAGAAAAAAAGAAAACACAACTGCCCACCCAAAACACACAAGTAAAGTTTTAGTTAGACATTTGGTCTCTCTCTCTCTCTCTCTCTCTCTCTCTCTATATATATATATATATATATACATATATATATATATATATATATATATCTGTATTTATTTTTTTCCCCAAGAGTCATTTGGCATCTTCAGTTTGTGGAAAATTTACCATCCTGGGGACCTCTAGGCATTTCAAGCTGTCCTGTGTGATCTTTCTGAGTGGACCAGCTTCACACTGGGCTTCTGGGATGATAAAGTCTGGCCTTGGTGTTTTCTATAATGAGAAATTTAATACAGAGTCTTCCCTTGAAAAATTTCTGTGTATTTTTGAATTGCTCTTTTGTGATCATATGAAACAATAGACTTCATTATGGCATGTTCATACGTCCTTTCTTGTTACCCCTGTGCCTTATCCCCCTATCCCCTTATCTCCATCTTGCTGGTCCAGGTTCTCCCTCTTCTTCTGCTATCATAGACTCCATATAGACTCCATTACCCTATTTTTTTAAACTGAAATTCTAGCAGGCCAAACTTGGCTGTAGTAACTAAGCATCATTTGCAAGGTCCTCAAAGGAGAGAAGGCAGCTCAGGGCACAGGATGAGGATGGAGGGAGCATGCTGAGGGAAGAGTATGGTGGCCCCCTGCCTACTGTTTGGCCATCAGTATCCTATGATGTGGCTCAAAGATATTTGAACACCAAGCGAATATTTTAGAGTTTACAGAATTATTATTTTGGAGGCATGTTAATAATATTGAAGTTATACTAAGAAACACAGGGATCTCTTAGAGATAAGTACCAAAATATGTATGGCGGAAGTGATTTTTCTGTCTAGGTTTGCTTTAAAAAATCATCGAAAGCCGGGCAGTGGTGGCGCATGCCTTTAATCCCAGCACTCGGGAGGCAGAGCCAGGAGGATCTCTGTGAGTTCGAGGCCAGCCTGGGCTACCAAGTGAGCTCCAGGAAAGGTGCAAAGCTATGCAGAGAAACCCTGTCTCGAAAAAAAAAAAAATCATCGAATGGAAGAAAAGGCAATGGAGAAGTTTGTGAGTCAAACAAGATATGTGTCCAATGTTGGGAACGATTGAACAGAGTGACGACTTCAAGGAGGCTTCTTTTTGGACTCTCTGTATCTTTCTTCTGTTTAAAAATGTAGTAAAAAGTAAAAGACAAGTCCTCAAAGTTGGGCGAGAGAGGAGCCTTTGTTTACCTCACGGTGACCACCTCATCTAATGGCCTGGCACAGTGTCTTTGGCTCTGATGTTTAGCCTGAGCTATCCCTCTCACTCTGCCGGGCCTTACCTAAACTGAATACTCAAGAAGTGTTGGAAGGCACTGCATCAAGGCTGACTTTATTCTTAACATGCCCTTTCCTAATGGCCATTTCCTCCATGGATAGACTCCCTGTCTTAGTCAGTGGCGTGGAGAGCAGGGTAATGTTTGCCTAGGAAAGGACTTACCACGAGCCAGGGAAGGATGGAGAGAGAGAAGAAAAGGCCTGGCTTCCAGTGTGAATGATTCTGCTTTTTGTCAGGTCCAGGACGTGAATGGCTGCTTTCTTGCCCCTGCCTACAGCTCCTCCGTCTCTGTTTCCAAATTTTCTTTTTTCCTCATTCTTAAAAAAAAAAAAATCCTCTGCTTCCAGGCACCTTATTAAAGCAGCACTCCTCTTGCTCTCAGCATTAAGAACCTGTCAGCATTTTCCATTATGTGGCTCTCTCAGCTGACACTCTGTTCTTAATTGGCACGATTGTAGCGGAGGAAAGACAAAATACTTTAGTTAATGCTGGAGACCAGGCTAAGTTTTCAATCTTAACACTGTGTGTCCTGGATTAGTGGGTTCAAGTTAGTTCTTTAATTTACTTGGATATCTTTTATTCCCAAGTGAATGCTCTGCGTTCTTCAGTACTTTGTCTACCAGCAGCTCCCGGGAAGTCCCTTCCCTGGGAACCAGATTCCTCACCCAGTCTAACCCCAATTCTTATAGCTTTCTGTTCTTGCAGGAGGAGACTAACTGTGGAAAATACCAGCTGGAAGCATGGTTAGGAACGGTCATGTCTACTCCCCTTATTTTATGGAGTTTTAAAAGAGGCTTAAAAAAATGTAAGAATGACTTCTACATTTCTGGAGTCTGCTTCGGTATAGTGCAGTCTTGCCACTCCTACTCAAGGATTATTCAACCACAAGCATTTTCAAAGTGCACTTCTTGAGAATGGTTTTCATTATGCGTTGATGTGAGGAGCTAATAAGACACACATCTGAAGGACTGCTTTAAAACAGTGTCTCCCAGACATCCACAGGGCTGTTACACTCAAGCACTCACAGCAGCTATGTTGGCTGCACAAGACCTGTACAAGGTCAAGACCGTCAGTCAACCTTCTGGTAAGAAGGAGGAAGATGCTCAGGAGCAATAATCCCCCTCCCAGATAAAGAACCATTGGCAGATGATAGATGCAGGGAGAAGGAGATCCAGTTTTCCTCAAGGGTATGGCCCTGAAGAGGTTGACCATGCTCCTGTGGATGGCTTCATATCCATGTGCATTTGAATAGCATGGATTTGGTCCTCGTTGATTTATTAAAAATGATTTGAAACTTCTTTAAAGGAACTCCAGTGAAGAGAACTATGTAGCTATTTGTTAAACAATCTGATGGCAGAGTTCTAAGTTTTTAGCATCTCCAAACCCTGTATGCTTTGTAATTCATAGCTAATTTGATAACTATTTTTAGCAGCACACCTTTATCGAAACTTTCATTGTTTCTATAGAAACAATAAGACCTTCTCTTTACATGCTCATGTTATAATTGTACCTTAATATCTAATTAAATTCCAGAGTTATAATTAAAAGTACCCAGGCGAGGGTAGGTTTAGGAGCTAGCATAATTTACTTTTGGTCTGTTTAGCACTTGGTGGAAGCAGGAGTATGTGGGTTTATCAGAACATGATCTCCTCCCCACCAAAAGGGGAACTGTTCAAACTGTACAGAAGATTTGCAGAAGAAGCATTTTAGTTTATCTGACCAGGTGACCAAGTGGTAGACACTTAGCAGATCACTCAGTTTTTCTCTTTTTTCATTTACTGACATACAATTGTGTGTATTTAGGGAGTACACCATGATATTGCAATTCTGGTATACATTGTGTAACGATCAAATTAGGGCAATTAAACATCCATCGTCTTAAACATCAGTCACTGATTTGTGATAAGAATTTTCAAAGCTTTGGTGTTTAGATACCTTGAAACACAAAACCCATTGTCGCCATTAACTGCATTCATCTAGCCGTGCAACAGAATAACTGAATTATTCATTGTGTTAAGCAAAGTAAACCAGGCACAGAAAGACAGATACTACATGATGTCACTCATAGGCGGAGTAGTAGTTACTAGTGGCTGAGGAAAGAAAACGAAAGGGGAGAGATTGGCAATGAGTACCAGGTTACAGTTAGAGATTAACTTTCAGTAGACACTATATATATATATATATATATATATATATATATATATATATATATATATATGAGCTTGTGTCTTCCCAGGAGATTCTGTTCTAGCATCTCACCTCTGGAGGCCCTCACTGCATCTCTAGCCCTGTACCTGGGCCCCTGTCCAGAAGCACACTTTGTTGAATAACCACAGGGCTCCCTCACATTTGCCTCTTTGAAATCCTTTTGGTTTTGAGCACCTGGACGCCTATTTCTATATTTTAAACTCAGCTGTGCATTGACTTTATTGGCCATATTTTATTAAAAACGTCTTATGTTTTTGTAGAGGAGGGGCGTCATCTCCATCTTCAAGTTAATTTACCAGCCATCCCTTCCAGTTTCCAGATTTCCTTCCAAGTTTCAAGTGTAAGCAATTAGTTAAGGGAGAAAGCTGTGATTCTTCTTGTGAGATGTCTCAGGTCAGTCTTCGCTTGTTTCCAAGAAGGCAGATGTAGGAGTCCTGCTGGGGGATCCTCTTTGGCTGATACCCACCCAATAGTAGAGGTTTCTGGGCTCCCCCACACTGCCAAGCCCACACATTTTTCCCACATCACCTTGGAGGTGCTCCAAGTTATCATTACTTTCTGTCTCCCTGGGAGCCAAGTTTTAATTTTACTTCCTATTATCCCATCACTCTGCGCCTTGGACATTCTTCCTTTGATATAGATCTGTCAGGGCCCTTTGTAAAAATGTAAACCTATTACATCCCCTTTATTCACCCTGGCGCTAATGTTCTGACTTCAAATAAATGTCCCGAGGCTCTGCTGGCTGGCCTTTACAAAGCAGCACATTTTAAGTTACTTTCCATCTACTGTCTTCCCTTACTTTGTTTAAAGATGTAAAATGAGGGCAAAGAATCATGGGACTTAAGTAATGGTCTGCAATTTCCTGCTGTCTCTACACCTTCTTTATGACATTAATTCATTGCCACTTCTATGACCCGTGGAATCTCTTCTGGATAGAAATGACTATGAGTTAAAATAGAGTTAAAAAAATACCAATTTGATTCAATCATCTTGTCAGAGTTCCTGCCACTGCCTCCCCGGGACGGGATACACTATTGTGATCATTTCAGCAACTGATTTTTGGTTAAAACATGTCTTAATTACTTGTCTCCTCTACCTGAAGGTTAGGGTTTTGATTTAGGTTTTTTTTTTCTTGGTCGGAAAATAGGTCCTAACCATACAGAGTACATCCAAATTTTTCTACCTCTATTGACTTCACTATTTTGTCAATTTTCTCCTAACAGGTCATTACGATAAAATTACTGAGAAAAACATTCTGTTTGCATTTATATTCTCAACATTATCATTTGATACTCCACTGCTTGAGTTTGTCAAAGTAAGGTTAGTAGTTAGCAGATAGGTTATTTGGATTATAAAAATAGAAACTGACTCTAGTACATCTAAGCACAAGAGAACTTTGCTGGGAGATTACAGAGGGGCTCAGAATATCAAGGGGAACAGTTCAGAAAATGGGCAGTGCATTGGTCAACGATCACTATAATAATCCTGCATGATAAACCACCTGAAAACCCAGGCATTTGTGGGGCTGAGGAGATGGCCCAGTTGATAAAGTGCTTTGCACAAAAGCATGGGAACCTGAGTTTGAATCTCAGCACCCATGCAGAAAGCAAGGTCAGTGGTGTGTGCCTGTATTATCAGCACTGGGGGAGGGGAGACAGAGGATCCCTGGGGTTCACTTGCCAGCCAGTCTAGCCGAATGGTAAGTTTCAGGTTCAAGGAGAGCCCTTACTCCAAAAATTAAGGTGGAGAATGATTGAAGAACACACCTGATGTCAAATACTGCCCTACACACACACTGCGCGCACACACACACACACACACACACACACACACACACACACACACACAGACATAGAGGCATAGAGAGAGATAGAGACACAGAGAAACAGAGAGAGGGGAGAGAGAGATGTAGAGAGACAGAGACATGTAGAGAAACACACACACACACACACACACACACACACACACACACACAACAAAGGGGAAAACCCCTCAAGATCTGCTGGTTGTGGATTCTCAATGACTTGGCTGAGTGTTGCATGTCCAAGACATCTTGGACCCAATTCTTGTGACATATGAACGTTATCTTATATAGTAAATATGTAATTAATTTTTCCAGCTTCCAGGGTCAAGCTCAACATGGGAGGGGACGGACAGGGGATGTATATTGGGAAGGTAGGGGTTGAGGGCAGTAGATGTTTGCAGAACTTTAATCTGGCCCATCACAGACAGGAATCATCATGTGAATCTGTTGGTCTGAGCTGTTAGCTGATCTCACTTCTGGCTGCCTTACTACATATTGTGATCTGCTGTTTTTGGTTACTGGGTACAGGGTGTTACCATTACCACAATGTGAATTGACCTTTGCCTCTTGGCGTCGCCATCTCCTCCTTACTCAATATCATTCCCACCCTGCCTTATCCTTCCATTCCTACTACTCTTTGTCTTCCTTTTCTTCTCCCTGCTTATTCCTCCTCCTCCTCCTCCTCCTCCTCCTTCTTCTTCTTCTTCTCTCTCTCTCTCTCTCTCTCTCTCTCTCTCTCTCTCTCTCTCTCTCTCTCTCTCTCTCTCTCTCCCTCTTCTTGCTTATCCTAGTCTTCTGTGGGTTTATTCTATGGGAAAGTATTAGGAAGCCCATTTAGGGCTGGTAAAGGCACAGTCTTAGGTCTGGTATTGTCAGCAATTAAGCGGAATTTTTCCTATTAATACAATATTTGTCTTTTCTCTGTCAAATCCTGAGCCAAGCACTTCCCCCAGACTTCCTGGGTACAGGAGAAAGGACGAAAAGGGCAGATGAGACATGGGTGAGAGAACTATGGGAGGTGGTGTTGGAGATGGCTGCTTAACATGGCAAAGAGGATGAGAAAGACCACCATTAGGAAAAAGCCCTTGGCTTCTGAGAGGGCAAAGCCTAAAGTCATGTAAGAGGAGAGCTATTGCTTCAGAGAAGGGTTCCTGGTATAACCAATGACAAGGGTCCCTAAACAGTCCCAGCCCCATCCCCAGTTATCCCAGGTGTGGTAAGCCAGCCCCAGAGCCAGCTGCTTGGCTGCTGTGTCAGTGTCTGTTGGAATGGTCCTTGTGTGGAAGCTCTGACTCAGGACCAGTGAAGTCAGGGGACCGGAGGGCTGCCAAGCTGCAGAAGCTCGCATCTGTGCATGTCTGGTTGTTTCCACCACACTGCAGCTGAGAGGGGCTCCTGACCAAGGGACAGGTTCAGAAGAACTCAAGCAAGCGTACATTTTCATGAGTGAGGAGCAGAGAGGCAGGAGAATTGCCCCCAGTGCACAGAAGACAGAGAGGAATGAAATGGGCATTTTGAGATCTACCTGACTCCTGGCATGATTTCTCAAGGCATGCCAAATCCCTAGCATAAAGGGTTACATTGGCAGCCTCCGACTAACATTGAGTCAAGGGATTAACACCTAGAGGAGACTTGCCGTCCAGAACTGTCAACTCCAGCACGATCTGCTGCCTAGACACGTTTCATGTCCTATTTATGGGTTTATAATGGCTGAACTTCAAATACCAAAACCAACTTGAGAATGCAGATGACATTAAGTGGAAACGGCCATAACGAGCAGCTCCAAGTGCCCTCGTCCTCTCTGTGGGCACTGATGGCAGACCACTGAAATAGCACAGATGAAATGTCCTGCCCGGGCTGCCCACTTGTGCAGATGTCTTTACTTTGGGGCTGCGCATCAGTGTGCTGTGTGGTGAGTGCAGAGGGAGCCCTGTGGATGCCTCCCCAGCTCTCCCACCACCTGAGTGCCAGAGTGCTCCCAGAGGGCACTCGGGATAGGATGCAATCACTGTCTTCTCAAAGTAATAAAAAGTTATTTCTTCCCAGAGAAGCTGGAAGGCACATAAAAGAATCTTCAGTGGAAGGTTATTTTTTTTTTCCTGCTCTCTCCCACCCTTGACCCAGCACTGGCATTTTTCAGGGCTGAGTATTCTGGAAGAGTCTTAGATGAAGTTCCCTGTTACTTTATTGTTTATAAAGCCTGGAAAATGTATAAGCTTTTCCTTAGCTGTCCTTCCTCTGTAATTCAGAGAAATCATCCTGGAAACTACCTGCTCTGATGAATATGGAATCGTGTGATCATCTCTGTAGAATATTTTTCATCAAAAAGCAAAAGTGGGACCAAGAATAGACACATAAGTAGAAAGAAAATGAAACCGTCATATAAATGACAGATGTAGTGGACTGGACAGTATAAAAATGATGTAAAAATATTAATTCTATTGTTTTGTCTGCCAAGCATCCATCTTCCCAGTCTTTTGATGGAAGTGTCCTGATTTTTCTTTGGAGTACCCACTCTTCTCCATTTTCCTTTTCTTTGGCTTGGGTGGAGCTGACTACACTTTCTGGATGTAGAGAATTGACACATGACTCGAATTCATCTATTGATATAAAATCTGATGAGCTTTGATCTTGTAAGTGGAGGGCCTGTGCAAGATAATGAGAGGGGAAGCTCCTAGTGAATGTCACCACAGAGACAGGTAAGGTTAAGTGACGGAGAAAGAACAATAAGTTCTGGCAGCTTAAGGTGAGCCATGCCCAAAGTCCCACTGTCTCTCGATGTTTTAGCTAACTTCAGCCAATAGATCCTCCTTTTAAAATGTAATGGTCAGATTTTTGTTACATATTGAGGCATTTCTATTTTTTTTTTTTTTTTTTTTTTTTTTTTTTTTTTTTTTTACAGAAAACACACTAGATAAGACAAAACAAGCAGAACAAACTAAAAAAAACTCAAAGGCCATAATCCTGGGTTGTTAGCTGCAGTTCAAGAAAACATCCATGACTGTTTCTTCGTGTGTAATGTGAGACTAGTTTCACTGGGGATCTAAAGAGTTGCATAGATCGAAGGCCTCCAGCCATCAGTTCTGCCGTGAGTAACTGACCTATGTCTCACTCTAGGCCTCTGCCCATAAGGCTTTCTTTCCCCTGTCTGAGACAAGTAGTCCTTTATGCCAATAGATTGACATTTCCCAACACTGTTAGAAGTTCACATGGGTAAACAAAGGACCATGAGTGAATGCTTCTATGAGAGAAAAACCACTCAGCATTTGGTGCAAGATGGTTACTGGACAAACAACAAATTCATGCTGGAAACCAAGAGCTGATGACTCTGAGAGGCTTCTCTTGCGTTCTGTGAGTGTTGCTTGTAAGGATTTAAATGGCTTGCTCTTTGGATTTCCATTGCCCAACAGCATGCCTGTGTAGAGTGAGAACTCAGTCACTATTTGATAGACAGCTGGGTGCTGGGGTTACTTCTCCATATACCGAGCGAGTCCTTCATCTTGGAACTGTAGCACTTCCAGAAGGAAATGCCCAGATGCCCACTCCACTTATTATTAATAAAGAACATTTAAAATGGGTATGTTCTTACATTCAGTGATTTAAAAAATTTTCTTAATGATATTTTAAAATTTTTTCTTTGAAAATGTCACACATGTCTACAGTGTATCGTGATTATATCAACCTCTTCACCAGGCCCCTCTAATTCACCCCAGAATCTCCCCAACACAGCTTCTTCCCAATTTCATGTCATCTTTTAAAAAATTAATTAGACTCTCTGCACGTGCCCACTGGCTTCCAAAGAAAAGTGCCTATCCCTCTCCCAGCAGTCATTAATAATGGCTCCTCTTCTAGGCCCTCTCCCATTTAAAGCAAAAATTTTTAATGACAAAAAAATTCAAATTTTATTTTATTAAGCAAATTGACAATTTATATAGTATTAGGAATCCAATAATCTTAAACAATAACATTCATGGTAATATTATTTTTTTAAGTTTTTTTCACTAAAGCAATACATTTACTAATGCATTTCATGTATCATTTGGTTTTGTTATTTTTTCCTACTACTTTCTTGATTATCACTTCATTTTTTAAACATAAGATCTCTTTGAATTAGTGTCTTGAAGAGTGACACAAAACACATGATAAATTTAGATGTGACAGTCATATAATAAAATTAGTTTGCATTCCTAAACACTGAAAAGACCTTTTCTTTCTTTTTTTTTTTAAAAAAAATTTAACATAATTTCTTTATTGAATCTTTGGGAATTTCATATCATGCATCCTAATTCTGCTCACCTCCTAGTCCCTTTGTATCCTCCCCTCACCTCTGAAGCTCCCTCCCAGAAGAAAATTAAAAAAAAAAAACCAAACCAAACCAAACCAAACCAAACCAACCAACCAACCAACCAACCAACCAACCAACCAACCAACCAACCAACCAACTAAACAAAACCCCTCTTCACTCCTCCATCTTTCTGCCTCTCCAACACTTCTTCATTTGTCCTGGTGGCATTGGGAGCCTTGGTGTGTCACCCAGGACACCCTTTTGTCCAATTAGCTTTACTTGCAAATGTTCACTGCAGTGAGTCACTGGTCTGGGTCAAGGCCTCTGGTTTCTGGGACACCATCCTCACTGGATCCTCACCCTGTTTTGACTGGTCTGATGTCCTAGAGGTCTTTCGAATGTTGCCACAGCTTCTGTGATGTTGTTCATGTGTGAATGTTGGTCCTGTGGCCACACCTGATCGATACTCTTCTGAGGCGATTTTTTTTAAAGTGGACATTTATGCATTGCAGTCGTTGGATTGGTTTTTCCTTGAAATGATGTGCTTGTCTCAGATTTTAAAAACTTTGTCTGACTTTTCAGATTTCTTTTTAGTTTTCCTTATTCATTCTTTGTGTGGTTGGTTGAGACATGGTCTCAGGTAGCTCAGACTAGTCTCAAATTCGTTGTGTAGGGAGGATGACTTTTCTACCTCCTGAATGTGTATGCCACAATGTGGCTTTATGCAGCGGTGCTGGGGATTGAACTCCTGGCTTTGTGCATTCTAGGCAGGCAACCTGTCAGTGGAAGACCCACCCCCAGCCTTCCTTTATTCTTTAGTTGACAATTAATATTTGTAAATCCTGGTGGGTACAGTATGACAATTCAATCCATGTCACCACATTTCACAACAACTGCAGAAGGGTAATTAGGGCTTTTGTCTCATTAACTTTCCGTGTTTCTTTAAAGGATTAAGTACTTCTTCCTAAAAAGTCAATAGTGTTCGCAGTTGGAAATAGACTTTAAATGTTAACACATTTTACCTCCTTTTATCTGATTTGCCATGGTGGTTCCTTCACTGCACAGAGAAGCTGAAATAGATTTAGATATAATTAGGTCACAGGTTATTAAATAACCAGCCTCTCTACTTAGTCCTGTAAAATTCCCCAAATGCAAAACACATTTTCTTTTTGCCCATCTTTGAAGTACATCTCCTCATTGAAAGAAGCTGAGCGGAAATGTATTCATGGATGCATTTATTCAATGGTAGGTATCTCTTATTTGTACCTCATCTTTGAAGTCCTTTTTAGGCTTTATAATTGGCTTTTCTATCTTTAGCTCTTTCTTTTTCTATATTCCCATCTCCCTCACGTGATCAGCCTTGAGCCTTCAGCCACTCCATTATCGTGGTATCTAACCTTTCCTTTCCTGCCTTTTCTTTCCTCTTTCCCTTCTTTTCTTCTCCCTTCTTGCCTTCTTTGCACTCCTCCCTTTCTTCTGTCGTTTAAAGATGTGAATAAATGCCTTGGAACTGATGTGCAGTTTTATGCCCTCGTTCTGGAAATAGTTGGTCCACTACACAAAGGCTCTATTTCTGTCTTTTGGTTTTTGCACCCTTCCTCCCTCCTTTAATTTATATAGCGCTCTCCTCTCTCTCTCTCTCTCTCTCTCTCTCTCTCTCTCTCTCTCTCTCTCTCTCTCTCTCTCTCGGTATGGTCTTTACCACAAGAAATAGCAGTAAAATAGAAACGGTGGAATAGAAGCAGAGCAAAGAGAGTCCTGTCTCCTGTCTCCAATCAGCCCTGAGAGGCGCTCGGCAGCTTAGGTTTTCTGTATAGTGAATGGTGAGGAAGAATTCAGTGAATGGGTTAAAGCAGCAGTTCTGGTCCCAGGCTTTTAACCTGTGTGTGTCCTTAGGTAAAGCTACTTACCTTCTCTGTATTCAACTTGTTCAGTTTAAAATGAAAAGATGCCAATAGTAATCAATGGATTGAAATACAGAGAAGTTTAAGGTCAATAATAGATGCAAAGCTTTTGTAGCATATCAGTCAGCTTTGTGTTAAAATTACAACCCCTCGAGGCAATTACATTAAAAAGAAGCAAGGTTTATTTTGGCCCATGTGGTGGTATTGTGTTCCCCAAAATATTGTGCACTGTAATAAACTTATCTGGGGTCAGAGACAGAACAGCCACTAGATACAAAGTCTAGAAAATGGTGGCACTCACACCTTTAATCCTAGCATTCCAGAGGTAGAAATCCATCTGGATCTCTGTAAATTCAAGGCCACATTGGAAACAGCAAGGCATGGGGACTCATGCCTTTAATCCCAGGGAGTGATGGTAGAAAGGAGAGATATATAAGGCATGAAGACCAGAAACTAGAAGCATTTGGCTGGTTGAGCTTTTAGGCTTTCAAGCAGCAGTTCAGCTGAGATTCATGCTGGATGAGGACTCAGAGGCTTCCAGTCTGAGGAAACAGGATCAGCCAAGGAACTGGTAAGGTGAGGAAGTTGTGGCTTGTTCTGCTTCTCTGATCTTCCAGTGTTCACCCCAATAACTGGCCTCAGGTTTGATTTTATTAATAAGACCATTTAAGATTCATGATACCGCCCAGTTTTGGATATTTCAGTCAATGGTCGATTGGCCCTGCCCCTTTTGGGCCTGTGATATGGCAGAATGTTTTCGGGGGAGCATGCATAGAGAGGGAAGTGCTCATCTCACAGAGAAAGAGAGGAAGGGCTGGATAGGTTCTTAAAGGCATGCCTTCAATGACCCAATTTTCCTGACTGGGCTTAATTTCTACAAGGTAATGCTGCTTCCCAATACTGTCAAAGGCTGAGATTTCCACACACATGTCTTTGGAAAATATTCAAGGTCCAAACTAAAGTATCATGCTAACTGTTAATATTAAGTGAAAAGTACATCTAGATAGCGAGAAGAGGATGATTAACAGCTTTTTCATTAACAAAATACTTGTTAGAAATAAATATTATAATGATCCAATAACTCAAGCAATGAATAAAGTGCTGGATAACTTAAAAAATGACTGTTCATTGAAGACCATGGACATGTATAGATTCTAGGAGAAGGGTTGTTTCACTTATCTATTACTACGTAACAATTATCCTAAAGTTGAAGGCATAAAATAACAGCTAATTTATTGGTGCAAAGATTCTAAGACAGGAATTTGGACAGAATATTGAGAGGATGTCTTGTTCCTCAATGTCTGGGTCTCACCAGGAAGACTCAAATGACAGGACTGGAATCATCAGGAACATCTTCACTCACATGTTTGGCGATGGATAAATGGACTGGGCTGGCATGAATGGAGGGCTTGGCTCAGCCGGGACTGTTGATTGACATGTCTACTTGTGTCCTTTCCAAGAGACTTGGAACCTATCCCAAGATGGCCACCCCAGGCTAACCAGACTTCTTACTTGACAGCTCAAGGCAGCAAGAGTCTGCCATCTGGGAAACAAGGAAGAAGCTATGTGATCCTTCATAATCCAGTCTCAGAAGTTACACAGGCTCACCTCTTCCAAGCTCCACTCCATCGGCATGAGCCTGACCCAGGAGGTGACAGTATAAGTCTATAATGAGAGAATACACAGCTGTGCTTCAAACCACTATAAGGGGCTCGAGAAATACATGCATTTCACATTCTAGTTGCACTGACTGACTCTGAGAAGCAAGTAGCCTTACTTATTCACATGGAAAAAAAATCAGTGTGTAGTGAAAGGAAGGTAGAAAATTACGAAGTATTTTCTTTTTCTTTAAAAAAATTAAAATATGGTGTGTGTGTGTGTGTGTGTGTGTGTACATAGCCATGTGTGCACACATGCCATGGCATATATGTGGATGTCAAGAGATGACTTGTGGGAGTTCGTTTTCTCCGTTCACGGTGTGGATCCTGGGGATTGAGCTCGGGTTGTCAGGCTTGGGAGCAAGCACTCGCCGAGTCATCGAAATGGCCCAATCAATTCTTTAATAAAGAGCATCCATTGGAAAATAAGGTTATCAACCTGATGACAAGAGTCACCTTAACCAATGCCTGAGACAGTTTACTTCGAAAAGAAGAGGTTTACCTGGGTTCCCAGCTTTGGAGTTACTGTCCGTGGCTGGTTGGTTCTATTGCTTTGGAGCCTGTGGTGAAGTGGTACATCATGGTGGGAAGCCTGAGGTAGAGCAAAAACGTTCATTTCGTGGTTGAGAATGAAAGAGGGAAGAAGGAGGAGGAGGAGGAGGAGGAGGAGGAGGAGGAGGAGGAGGAGGAGGAGGAGGAGGAGGAGGAGAAGAAGAAGAAGAAGAAGAAGAAGAAGAAGAAGAAGAAGAAGAAGAAGAAGAAGAAGAAGAAGAAGGGGCCATCGTCCCACAAGCTCCTTTAAAGGCATACTTCCAGAACCTAAAGTCCTCCCACTGGGTGCTAAGATTTTAAAACAGGGGTTCTCAACATGTGGGTCGTGAACCTCCCATAGGGGTCACATATCAGATATATGTATAGCAGATATTTACATTACAGCTTATAACAGTAGCAGACTTACTGTTGTGAGGTAGCAATGAAAATAATTTTATGGTTGGGGCTCACCGCAACACGCAGAACTGTATTAAAGGGTCGCAGCATTAGGAAGGTGGAGAACCACTGCCTTAAGAATCTGCTACCTCAGGTCTGGAGACAGAGCCTTGATTCCATGGGTCTTCGGGAGACTACCTACAACCCAGCACTGATCAGTTCTCAGCTATGCTTTTCTTGTTCAAATGCTGATTTCTAATTTTTAAAACTTTCTCTCATTCCTTAATTGTACATGTAATACTTGTCTTGAAGAAAATAAAAAAAAAAAAGGTATGTAAAAATACAAGGAAGCAGCGTTGTGCCTCCATAACTCTCCCACAAATGGTTCTGCTGCGGAAAGGAGGAAACACTGCTGACAGTGTGAAATATTTATCACTCCCCTCTTTCCCTCTGATAGCTTTCACACCACACCGTCTCAGTACTGCATTTCTGGAGCACTGTGTACGTTATATTGTAAACCTTCCCAATTTAGCATTTTCCAATGCTCGTTTTCTTAGAAGAATCCAAAGTTGTCCACACCCATTTCTTTTTGTCTTTCTATTTATTTTTAAATGAAAACTTAAAATTTAAGTTGAATTGCTATGTTAATGATAAAGCATTAAAATCACAGGTGTTTAAAGCTAAAAAAGAAAGCCACTTTCCCAACCAAATTCAAATCATTCCTTTACAGCTTATTAAATAATTAACATTTCTCAAGATACAGTTTAGTAAAATTTGGACCTTCTTTTTAGCATTTTATAATTTTCTTTGTTTGATTAAACCTTTATCCAGGTTTACCAATATTTGATGTTATAAGGCTGCAAGAATTGCATTAAATATGAAAAATTCTTATTTGTATATTTGTAGAAGTTTTTCTATAGGTAGAGAAAGAGAACTAACTAGTTTTTTTTAATAGGTAATATCAGCCACCTTTGTGGTTATGTGTTTTGGTTGGTGCATAATATTCTCGCATATGGATACAATTTAATTTGCTAGGTCATTTCTTTAGAATTGGAGATCTAGGCTGTCAGTCTTTCTTCCCAATAAGTAAGACTACACGAATAGCTGAACAATAAAATCCTTGTTGGCCTTAACCTTAACAAAGGCAGTTAGTTGTTGCAGCACAAGAGCATCTTAAATAACCCTCGTTTATATTGCTTAAATTGATTTTCAGAAAGGCGGCCATTTACACATCTGGTACCTGAAAACCTTTGAACTTGAGATCAGGTTAAAAATGTTGCTATAAAACATTATGGCTACTTCTTAATTTCCTGTACTTATGGTTAATAATATCTTGTAAAAGAAAAAGAGAAAGGCCAGCATTTGGCTAGAAAATGAATACCTTTCTATTGGTTCATATATTATAGTTCCATGGACTGTCTACAAGGAGTGCCCTTTGCCATCCCTTGGCAGTGGCTTCTTATGGATGTCACATACAGGAACCTCGATATCCACCAGTGGCGGACAGGTCAGCTGCCTTCACAGGAGCCCATTGCCCCTGGATGAACACAAAGTGCTCAGCTCTGGGAAGATCTTGCTCCTCTCAGGAAAAGAAAACATCAGAACACTCCCTAGACATCATGCTTGTGCTCCAGGGTCGAGTCCCCAAACTTCTGAAACCATGTTTCCTTACTTTGCACATGAATGCTTTCTCTTGTCTTGAGACTAAAACTAGACCTTAGGCAAAAAGCTTTGGAATCCTTGCAGAGATCTGTCTTCAGGACACAGATAGAGGACTGCAGTCCTGAATCATCTGTTTGCATGACTTCTCTTTCCTTTATCTCATCAATCATTTACTTATCATTCCATCTATGTTGCTATGTCTTATTAACTTTATTTTGCTTGAGTTCATAGTTGTATTTAATTGCTGAATTGGGTCTCTGGCTCCTTGAACACAGGGATTACTCCATATATGTGTACACACACACACACACACACACACACACACACACACACACACACACATTCTTTATGTGGAAAAGGTCTCATATGTAGCTCAGGCTGGGCAGTTTGCAAGCCTGTTTTGGTCTCTCAAGTGCTGGGATTACAGATGTGGCTGAACACAGGATGTGGCTGTTCCTTGTATCTTTATATCTCCTGAAAAGTGTTAAAAGAGTATCTTGAACATGCTAGATTCTTCTTTCATTAAATTACTCAATATTTCTTTGCTGAGTATGTATATTGTGCCATACACTGTAATAGTTCTGGAAAAGAAAGAAATACACAGTGTTTAGACCACCCACTGCTCACACAGTGCCCTGTCCTTTCCAGCCTCCACTGCAGTTGGTTGTTCTGGGTAACAGACTGAGGACATGCAATTTGGGAGAATGAGTAACTTTCTCTCTCTCACTTGGATCTGGAAATCTCAGAAACTGCTCACTGAAATGCTATTGTCACAACATGTAGTCTAAGACGTTGAGTCACGGAACAGAGGTTAGCCCAGAGTCCTGTCTTCCACATCAGACTTTGAAGGACTGAAAAATAAACATTTGTTCCTTTAAACCACTGTGATTTTTTTTTGGGCAATGTATTTCCCCTCTGTATCAAAATCCATTTTATTTTGAGACACTGACTTTAAAAGGGTGAAGTTAGTTACTTGTATGGTTGTTACACAGTTATACAGTGTCCAGGAACTGACAACCTGCCAGTCCCTAAGAAGCCAGGTTTAGTTAGGCACTTATCCTCAATAGTCCAGTTAAAGAGACAATGTAAACATGAAAAGCAGAGAAAAGAGATTTGTTTTGTGGTGGCCACGTTAGTAAAGAGCAATGAGGAGGTACAGTGATCCCCCAAGTTCATTTTCTAGTTCTATAATATGAGGTCTAGGTTTCAACAGAGAGGTATGCATGTATGGAGGAGTATGAGTAAGTATAAGTAGGCAGGCATGGCCACTGGGTGGGTCTGCCTATGGTCACTACCGAAGTTCTCATTTCTCCATCTAGGCGTCTTGATAAGTTGTTGGCATGGGTGAAGTCTCTTTTCAGAAGTCCCTCTCTGGTACCAGGGCGCCATGCTTTTCCTTCTCCTGAATCCTGAAAAAAAATTCAATTTTTTTGAGTTCCATTGTTTCAGCCATCAGATAGCTAAAGGGGGACGGGACACATGCACCTTCATTAGGATACCTCCATTCCTGTCGATGTAGTTATTGCTATGTAGCTGGGTAGAAAATGTCCCGTGGATCTGGGGGTTTTCAGTGGAAAGAGTTCAATCTGGTTAGTGTCTGAGGTTTGGGGTTGTCTTTTACTAGCTGTGAGTTTTAGGGTGGGTCACCGGGCTTTCCAGGCAGGACTGGCTAGTTTTCCTGCTCTGTGTTTAGGGACCTTAAGTGGGAGAAACAGAGACCCCAAGGGCAGTGATCTCTGCCTCTAGAGGCACCTTTCTGTGATTTACTGGGTAAGCCCCTGCAGCACCACACTTTGAAAAAGCAGAGGATGCAGGAACGGCATCCTCTTCTGGCATGCACATACATCTTTCAGTTTGTTGTCAGAGAAGCCCTGAGTGTGTGTTGCAACACATTCATTATCAGCAGCCAGGCTACGGGTTTCTCCAAAAGAGAATGCTTTCAATGCTGTCAAAATCTACTTCACCTTCCATGTCAGGCATGGCGTCTTCGGGCAGTCTTCGCTTGAGCATCCTTCTAAATCAGAATTCCCAGAAAAAAGCTTGCTCTGCACAGATTGATTTGACTGATAGGATTGTAGTGATGTGGAGAGGTTGGAGAGGTTAGCCTCTGCAGGTCCAGAGGCTAACTCCCTTACCTTGGGCTAGCTTTAGCCCCCGACAGCCATTCCTTGCCCACTTCTGTATCAGAGCTAATATCCTGTGGCTAACTGATAAAAAGCCTTTTGGAATCTTTTAGCAGACCGCTAGCCAACCCCAGAGCTAAGAACGTCAGCAGATAGCATTCAAGGTTTATAGGATAGATTCCTCCATCTTGTTTTAACTGCCTCTCTGATGTACCCAACAATGTTTTTTAAAAATTGCCTTGACTTTCTTTGCTCTGTTACTATAAAGCTCCATGAAATTGCTGCCACATGGGAATGTGAAAGCTGGGGTAACCCAGCTCCATGTTTCTTAGGCCATGGTCACTCAAATTTGGCTCCAGAATAAACTCTCTTATTCCCTGTGAGGTAAGAGCTGCGTAATTTTGTGCTGATAATACAATATTACCCACTAACTCTTCCATGTATGCCACCCCATACTCCAGGCACACTTTTATTATTTTAATTACACAACATTCATTATTGTTTTTAAAACTGATGTTCTTGGTCTACTGGGCTATATGTTGTAGACACACACACACACACACACACACACACACACACACACACACACACACACACACACACACAAAGGGTTTTTATTATATCCCCAAAGTTTAATCCAGAGCCCAAGACCCATAAACATTGAGTAATGTATTTTAAAGAAATAAATAACAAACAAGGGGACTTCTCATCTCTGGTAACTGCAGAAGACAAGGCTAGTGCTGGAGTCAGTCCACTGTTACCTTATTTCCTCTCCAGCACCCCCCTTCTCTTTGAGAAATGGGTCAATGCTAAGTGACTTGTCATGCAACTGCATTATAGAACACGTGCCTTAGTTCCTGCCTCTTAGCTTGTTTTGCAAGGGAATTAGGGGGTTTAATGCATTTGTGTTGCTAAAGAGCTTGGGATTTGCTTAGGAAAGTCACTTTAGAACGCCTAAGTGCTGGTATCATAATATTTATTGAGAATTGATGAATAGAATTCTTAAAATAGTCCTGCTCATTGTGGTGTCACTGAAAGCATGCTGCACCAAGTCCCATTTGTCTTGGATATAGGATTTCTGGAAGATGAATGGCAAGAGGAAATTAGTGGATTTGGGAGTGGATTGTATAAGAAGGAACGATTTCTAAAACGGTCCCTTTACTTCAAGTGGACAAGTGCTGGGAAAAGCCTTTAGCAGCACCTACATGGGCCTGATAATTACACCCCAGCTAATATAAGTGGCATTTGCCAGTTGGAGACCCTCAGAAGCATCCCTGTTTTGAAGGACCAGGCAGAAGGTCCGCAGGGTGTCAGGCCAGCAGAAGTCCTAATGTGAGCCTTGCCATCTGCAGCCAGGCCCTCTGTCGGCAGACGGGGACGAGAGGCTCCATCGTTTTGCTGTGTGAAACTGTATGGCCTTTGGCATTTAGGTAAAGCATTGTTAGACAGAAGAGAGCAGAAGCAAAGTCTTCAATGTTAAGAATGTGTGCTGGCTAAGGTAGGACACTCACTTGGGAGAAGATGGACAGTGACTACAGAGACAGCGGAAGGGAAGAGAGACGACTCACCTTTGATGACACGGAACATTCCCTGTGTGCGTTTCGAATGGCTGGTCTCAAGCAACCAGTCAGCTTTCCATCCCTAAGACAATTACTTGAGGAAATCACTTGATAAACAGAAAAGGTTTGTTTGAGTTTGTGGATATAGAGCTTCTAGTCCATAACTGTGAAAACCCATTGTTTATAGGCCTCTGGTTGGGTGTGTGTGTGGGGGTCAGATAGCAATGGTGATGGAAGATTTGATGGAGCAAATCTAGTCACTTCATCATGAGGGAGCAGAAGAGGAAGGGAAAGGGGCTGGGACCCTCCTTTGGCATTCCAGGACCTGGAATGACCTAAAGACTGCTCACTAGGCTCTATTCTAATGATTCTATAACCCACTCCCGATATTAAAGCCTTTATTACAAGGAACTCTAGTGGGAGGCTAACACCTCTCATGGAACCTCAGACTGTCCATCTCAGTCTTTTTTCTTTCTGTTCCTCCAGTTGTCCCAGGAGGATTGGCAAAGTGTCATTCTATATCTGTCATGGAACGTGAGGATGATCAAATCAGAATTGAAACATTTTTTTCCCCACTTTAATTTTGTTGCGATTTCTCTCTTGGAAAGATTTTCCATGAAAGGACTTTTGTGTGTAGCTCTATCTGTTCACAGTTTCAGCGGCTTGTCTGCATTTCTATTCTGAATCAACTATTACCCTTTAGAAGCTTTTCATGTCATGTTTTAAAAAAAGCTCTCTCCTCTTTTCCACAACCGTAAAAGAATGGAAATAGCTATTGCTATTCAGCGAGGAGTTGGCATCATTATCTCAGCACATCGGAAATCCTCTTGATACAGAGGGATTTCTTCTGAAATGATGTAAAAATTAGAGTATTTAAGCAAAGAATACCATTGTCATAAGTATTTCATCCAGAAAGAATTTGACCCTTTAATTTCCCACTTCTCATTTTCCTGAAATGCTAAGTGGGGAAAGTTTGGTGTCAATACTTACAGAAGCCAATCTTTCTTGCTGGCGGAGTTGCGTGATCTTGTGGGGGATATGGAAAGTGGAGATTTGAAAGTCCTAGGTTCTTCCAAACTCAACAGTTGCCTGACTTTGGCTATCTTACCCTCTCTGAGCCTCAAGTTCCCTGTCTGCAAAGTTGGATTCATGACTTCCATTATTTTATATCTAAAATCAACTATTGTCTGTGGTGACATAACTAAACGAAACGTGACCAAAAGGAGTACTGAATTGCTGTTTGGAGGTGAAGAGGCAAACCTAAATGAAAGAATTTAGTAAGGCCTCTGGATTATAGATAAAATAGATGTTCTTACTGTGTCTCCTCTCGACAGCTTACAGTAAGGAATTGCATTAGATATTAGGGTGGTGGTTAGCACACTGTCTGCTCATAGAAAACAAGCCTGTTAACTAAAGAAAAAGGCAAACTAAAGAAGAACAATAGAAGGGTAATTTGGTGACTAAAGATTTGTGAGGCAGTAGAGCTACTCAGGACTTTAAATGTGTCCATGACACCAGGCGATGCTGGCTAGGACAAGCCAGCTCTGGAAAGAGGAAGGGGGTGGATGCGGAATATCTGAGAATCCATGGATTTAGGAAGGCAGACAGAAACCATCCTGAAACCTGCTGGAACTGGGCCCTGTTCTTCAGGGATGAGCAAGTCAGTTTATGTATATCATGCATTCCTATTTTAAAGTGACAACTTGTGAAACTTCCAGTGTGAAGAAAAAGGCACGGTGCCATGTTCCCTCACTGGTACCTCCAAATATTAGTGACGACTTGTCATGAGGCATCCAGGTATGGTACAGACCACGGTGAATTGTCTGGTTATGGTTAGAGGAAGAGGATCGACTTCCTGATTCTTCCAGTTCCAAGTCCTAGGTTTCGATTGAGTTTTTTTCCACACCATTTTCAGGACAAAATTCAATCTGGCTGCCTTGACTAACAAATCACTCAAGAGAAGATCATCTGGTGTGAGCAAAGATAGTTCAAAGCTTCAAAACATACAACTCATCCCCACAATGGCACTTCCTCTCTGCGCATTTGGTGCCCTATTGCTGATTCCAGGCAACATAAACTTTGCACAGCTGACATTTTCTGACTCAACTCTTGCTATAATTGAAATTACTTTATTAAACAAGCTTGAATCATTTCAATTACTCCGTGGCCTGGAGTGCTGGTGGCGTACATGATGACTCCATGCTGATTAAATTAGGGCTCGTACACCCCAGAAAGATGCACATCCCAGAAAATGGCTTTCTCTTTCTCCAGGATGAAAAACTCTCTCTAATTCATATTCACTGGCTAGATCCCTTTGGGTTGTATATTAATATTCATAAGATAAACCACATAGCTAAAGCAGAAGATTAAAGTCAAGTCTCTTAATAAAAAAGCAAGAGTAATGACTACAGTAAAATCTCCAAAAATGCCATTATCCCCCTGAAGAGTGAATGCTACTACTGTACATGTGTTGGAGCTGAGCAAGAGAACAATAAAAAATGAATTACTGCGGCGATTTGGATTTTAGAATCCACTAGAGAGGAATGAGCAAACACAAACACTTAGACGGGTAGGAGGAGAGTGCCAGGCTCGGATGGCTGTGCAGAGCAGTGACTTAAGGCTAGGGCTCACTGCTCACCTTGTTTCAGCGAGGGTATTTGTACTTAGGAGAGAAGATAAATGAATTATTTCCATTAAATAAACTATATGATTTCCCCGGGATTTGGTTCTGCATTCTAAGGACTGTGAATAAATGACATCACTCATCCAGGCTGCCTCATAACTCATTGGACTTAACCGGCTCATCTCTGTCAGCTGCTGTGGAGAGCTTGATGAGTGGAGGGACGTTCATCTGTGTGGACACTGTCCCCTTCCCATCTTCCATGGATACATTCAGAGTGCCCCTTTAGCGCCAGGTACTTTCTTAAAGATGGAGACTCATCAGTTTGTCAACAAAGCTCCCATTCTCATGGACTTAACGTTCTACTAGCAAAACAACAACAAATGTCAAAATAATGTACAATAATAATTTCAGAGAGTGATAAGTGTCAGGAGAGGCTGGTAAGCACAAGGGGAGGCTTCCCTGTTAGGAGAGAGAATTAGAGATAATACTCGCATATTAATAGTATAATAAGAATTTATTTTTTTTTGTATCACATTTTACAGACTGAGTGCATTCAAAATTGTATCATTTAGTCCTCATATCAATCTTATGAGATTAGAATTACGACTTCAATTTTCTAAATGAAGCTGAAAAAGCTTACTTGGCTCCTCTCAAATTAGACACCCAGTGTGTGGGAGGACTTAGGGCCTTGGCTTAGATTACAAAGCTAATTTTACTATGACAAAGAAAGTCAGATAATTGGAATAAAACTTAAAACCTTACTACCACAAAATACTATTTTAGTGGTACTTTTTTCAATGCACATTGTGGGAGTTGTAGTTGGAAGTTTTTTCTGGTCCCACCCGGCCCCCACAGGTCCAGACAAATCTCTCTCACCCATGGTCCCATAGCAGCCCAAACCCAAGTAAACACATAGAGGCTTCTATTAATTATAACTGTATAGTCTATGGCAGGCCTCTTGCTAGCTAGCTCTTATATATTAAATTAGCCCATAACTATAAATCTATGCATTGCCACATGTTCTGTGGCTTTACCTGAATCCCATTACATGTTGCTCCCTGAACAGTGGGATGGCGTTGCTCTGTCTTTATTTTTTTCCTTTTTCCTTCTCTTAGAGCTTCCCGCCTGGTTCCATCCTGCCCTTACATAGGCCAATGCAGCTTTATTTATCAACCAATCAGAGCAACACATATTCATAGCATACAGAAAGTCATCCCACAGCAGGGAGCCTACTTTCAGATTTCCTTGTGGCTTTACCCAGCAGGTCTGCATAGAGAAGATGATTGGACCACTGGCCTGAGTGCAGGTGTCTGAGATGGCATGCACTTGGCTGTGCTGAGGGGAGGTCTTTTGCTCTACCCGTTGGCATTCCTATAAATACCGTAGGGCAGAGACAGTCAGGGCTCTTTGGATTAGGATCCAGGCCCTCTCAAGGCCATCCTGTATTTTCTATCCATTTCTCCCCCCTCCCATCCTTCTAACTAACATTTCCTGCTGCTCCAAATCAAGAGCACTCTGGGAAAATGTGGGGGTGGTGGGTAGCCCCCACAGCACATCTGTGTGATTGTATATAGATTAAAATAAATCAAACTCTTAAAAAGTTTGTCATTCAAGTGGCTGGAGAGATGGCTCAACTCTTCAAAGTACTCGTTGCTTTTGTAGAGAACCTGGGTTTGATTCGCAGCACACACATGGTGGCTCACAGCCATCTATAGCTGCAGTTCCAGGGGATCTGACGCCCTCTCCTGGTCTCTGTAGATACCAGGCACATGTGCACAGACATACGTGTAGACAAAACACACATACACATAAAATAAAAATAAATAAACAAATAAATATTTTAAGGTCATCATTCATTACCAAAATTGTACATTAACATTTGGTCAGAATCACTTTCTATAAGAACTTTTTCAGACAATCATTTCTATAATTTACTAATGTTTAAGATACGGTCCTTATGTCACAAGGCATACACACACACATACACACACACACACACACACACACACACACACACACACACACACATGTATATTATATAGACCAGAGTAGCTTTGAACTCACAGAGATCTGCCTGCCTCTGCCTCTCAAGTGCTGGGAACAAAGCCTATGTGTTAGGCCTAGAGTCTAGTTTTCTCCAAACCTTTCTTAGCCTATCATGGGTGGAAGGTTAAATGGCCTCCTTAATGTCTTATTTCCTTGTGGTGTGAGAAAGAGGATAACAAAATGAGGCTTGATATAATCTAATTGCAAACTGAATGCTTCTATAATCAGATCCATTGAGCAATATGATTTTACAACTATTCAAATATTTTTAAATGACTGCGTTTTGTGCAATGGCAATCAATTTCTACTTTTGTAGATAAGCGCCATCTGCACTTATTAAAACAATCTCCTCGGAAAGCTCATTCTGGCTTCTGCTGACACTTCAAGAAATTGCTTCTTCTTATTTGGTTTCTTCAAGGTTACTTTTCAATCAAAAGGAAGACATGTCCAGGCAAGGGAGCAGCATGCACAAAGACTTGCAGACTGACACTCAGAGAGTGAAGGACTACAGTCATGACAGTGAGCATTGTGTAGCATGTTGAGAGAGGCGCCCTCAGGAGGCTTTGGGGAACATAAGGGTCTTCATCCTTAGGGTGTGTGGTTCTCAGATAGCTTTGAGCTGGTCATGGTCAAATTCATTTAGTTCCTTACTCCTGTTTGAAGGTGCCACTGTCTTCTTTGATTTCTTGTCCTATTCATTTTGTGAAAAATTAGATATGTTTACTAAATGTCTTATATTCAAACCCTGAAGTTTATTAATGCATATAGGCAAAGTAATTCGTCATTTTCATTTGAACAGTTTCTGGGGAGGATCTTATAGACACTGAGAACATGTGCTCATACTTTCAAATATGACATAGAACCATGTTCATGCACTTGAGGATGTTTAGTTCATCATTTTAGAAGGCCTGTTTTTAATCTTCACATCTTCTCAAAGCCAGCAATAGCAGTCAGTGTTGTGAGCAGGTTGGAAATCAACAAGGGCAGCCCTTGCATGGCCACTTGAAGTCACACTGTTTGAAGCTGTAGACTTGAAGAAGATCAGAAAAATAGATTTCAGGATTAAACACTGGATCTACTACGGTAGGTACCTCCTTGTGGAAATTAATATTTTGTTCTGTCCAATAAAACAAAACACAATATAAGAGACAGTCTAGTGAAGTCTTTATTAATAAACAACAGAAAGCCCTTTCAACTAGGAAATAAGACAAGGTTTTTAATGAATAAGTTGTAAAATGAGTCATAATAATTATAAGTCCATTGAAATAAAATGACTATCATTGAAAAAAATGTATTTTTTTTTTGCTCGAGGAAAAGAAGGATTTGTGAATTATACAGGAATGAACATGAACTTGGAATCTTCTACTGTAATGGCTTCATGGAATATCTACTGATCATGATAATATCCACAAATATAGATATAATCCTAGTTTATAAAATAACGCTATAAACATCATCCCTATCCCACAGCAAGGAAGCCAAGGAGAAAAGTCAAGATCTCCAGGTCACTCAGGAGATGTAGGACCTGGTTTTGAACCAGGTTGTTTGTCTTTTAAGACACTTTTTTCGGGGCTAGATCACCAGGCCCTCCCTTTTGGAAAGCCAACTTTGAGAAAATTCTCTTCTTTTGATATTGGTTTTACATAAAATATAGAAGTTGAGGTAAATTATCTAACTCAGGCATCTGTGAACCGTCTTCCTAAGAGACATAGCTAACTGTGACTGAAGATCATTTTATAGAAGGTCATTTTATATTTTGTTTTCAGCAACCATTCTTCATAGGACACAAAGGAGCCAAAGAAGCCATACATGCTGTAGAAAATGTTAAGAAGTGTTAAAGGCACAAACTTTGTAGCCCAAGGCATCTGGATGCCAACCGCAGCTCTGGCACTCAGTAGATGGACAATGCGTAAAACTGATGTGAAAGTCTGAGCTCTGACCCCCATACCTGGAAAACTTGATGATAATACATAATTTGTACATTTTTGGGTCAAAATCAGAGATAATTTTATAAAATTTCTGGTCATCATTGTTATTAATAAGTCTTATCATCAATATCACCATAACTGGGAGATAGCTCAGACAGGAAAGTGCTTACCTTGCAATCATGGAGCCCTGAATTCAGAGTCCACATAAACAGCCAGGTGTGGTAGCTTGAACTTGTGATCCCAGCATTGGCGATGCGGAGCTAAGCAGATCCCTGGGGCTGGTCAGTCAGCCAGTCTAGCTTACATGATGAGCTCCAGGGCAGTGGGAGACTGTGTTTCAGAAGAAGGTGGACAATATATGAGGAATGACATCTATGTAAGTTTATGCCTGATTTCCACACACATGCACATGTGAACACATACACACAATTGTTATTCTTTTTTCTTTTCTTTTTTTTCTTTTTTTGGTTTTTTGAGACAGGGTTTCTCTGTGTAGTTTTGGAGCCTGTCCTGGATCTCACTCTGTAGACCAGGCTGGCCTCGAACTCACAGGGATCTGCCTGGCCTTGCCTCCCGAGTGCTGGGATTAAAGGCATGTGCCACTGCCGCCCGGCCACAATTCTCATTTTTACCACAGTCATCGTGGTCATTATTAGAACCCACAATATTAGTGACATGAAAATGGAATATTTTTATTATATCCTTCTAAAATATGTTTAAAAATGGAGATGTTTTGTTTAAAAATATTAGGCTACAGCTAGGTTGATGGACAATAAATGGTTGAGTCTAACACTTATCATTTATCCAACAAATATTAACTAAATACCCATTTTAGGGCCATTGTTGTTTGAGACCACGAGATTAAAACCAACAGAAATGATGTTCTTGTGGTCAGAGAACAACATTTTGATGTGCATGACAGAAATAAATAGTAATTACGATCATCCGAGTGGGCATGCCAAGGCACCACAATAAAGCTGGTGAGAGGAGGGGAGGCAGGCTTCCATGTGAGGGTGAGCTCTCACTGGAGGGCACGGAGGGAGCGAGAGGAGAGGAGCAGAACGGAAGGGCAATGGTACTGCTGTCAGAGGAAGAACGGTCCAGTCAAAGGAAAGAGAATGTGCCAACACTGAGAGGTGGAGATGCGCCTGACCGCTTGGAGGAGAGTGAGGAGAAGGCACCTGGCGTGAACCCAGGAAGCCCTCAGAAGTGGCCTGGAAGGGGCTGCCCGAGCTCACCATAGTGGGCTGTGCGACTGTTTGAAGGCTTCCGGCCTTTCCTCTGAATGAAACAGGAAGCTGTTAAAGAGATTTAAGCAGAGCATTGACATAAACTGAACTATATTTTACCTGGGGAACGGTGTTGGGAATAAATTGCAAGAAGTGAAGCAGGAGATATATTAGGAGGCTATTAGAATAAATGCTATAACTTTACATTAATGTTTTAATAACCCATGTATAAATGTAACAGTTTAATTGTAACTTTAACAAAGTGGTAGTGGAGGGAGAAGAAAGAAACTAATAGATAATAGCTCTAGTGCCAAGCTGAAGGAAGGAGAGAGGTTACGGTACATACATGTGTATATATGTAGCTATATATATGTACATATATGAATATGTTTTTGTCAGTATCGTCTATCATCATCTATCTATCTGTGTCTGTCTGTCCATCATCTATCTGCCCATCCATCTCCCTGCCTGCCTGTCTGTCCATCCATTTATTTATCTAACCATCCACCCATCCGTCCATCCATCCATCCATCCATCCATCCATCCATCCATCCATCCATCCATCCATCCATCCATCCATCCATCCATCCATCCATCTATGCATCCACCTAACTATATTTTGGAAGAAGATGAATGAGTTGACATTTACTGATGATATAATGCTGAAGAAGATTCACTGAGAAAGATAAGTTTGGTAGTGGAGAGCTGAGAATCAGCAGTTCATTTTGAATGTTGTGCTGAAATGGAATATACTGGATTATGTCTAAATAGGAGTACAAAGTGAGATGTGTGGTGGAGTTCAAGAATACAGGATGGTACGGAGATTGAAAAGAACACAGGGGGACCTCCTGTGTATGCTATTCAGAGATGTGCAATGGATGAATTCAGCCTGGAAGTGAGATTTGATGGACAAGATGTTCAAGGACCAAATGCTTGGATGTGCTCATGTTACGATGTTTGGAAGATGGGAAGGAACAAGGAGGCTGGTGAGGAGCAATCAGAGAAGCGAGAGAATCGAGGGAGGCTGACTTACAGCTAGCGAAAAGAGTGTTGGAGGAGAGGTGGAGGAAAAAAGGGGGACTTGGAAATGACCACTGGATTTTATGATGTGGGAATGGTTGATAGCTTTGACAAGATGGCCACAGAGGACAACTGAGGTTTGAATTTCAACTAGAGCAGGTTTAAGAGCAAGAGAAGGCAGCATGTTTGGGATATTTTTGAGATTTCTTGTGAAGGGAAATAGAATGGGAAGGTAGTTGTAGAGGACATAGAAGGTCAATGTAGGGTTTCCAAAGTGGGAGACAGTACAATTCCTTGTATGTTGTTAGACTGATGGGATTGAGCATGACAAACTGATGTTTTAGGTTAGAGGAAGGAACACACACACACAAAGACAGAGATACCTACAGACACACACAGAATTACACACACAGACATACACACATACAGATACACAGACACAAGCACACACAGAGAAAGACACATAGAAATACATACAGACACATAGATACATACAGACAAATACAGAGACACACACAGACATATACACACGCAGACACACAGACACACACATATACACAGAGAGAAGATACACAGAGATACATACAAATACATAGACACACACACAGACATACACACACACACATAGACATACATACACATACACTCACACACAGACACAGGAACACACACACACACACACACACACACACACACACACATACACACACACACAAACAGTTATAGGATGATCCGTAGCAGTTTGGATAGATGGTCAGAGACTGACAAACAGTGAGTGTCGAAGCTAAGGAGATTGCCGAAACCAGAGGGTCTATTAAAGTTGTGTGATGTAATTATGGAGCCAGATTTACAAAAATAACTGGGGCAGCTGTCTGCCTTTGATGTGAAGGCTTTTCCTCCTCCCTGCAGAGGCCAGAATTCTAACCCTGCAATACAGCAAACCAGGAGAGCTAGGGAACAAGACAAGGTGGAATATTTGATTAGAGTCAGGAATTACAGGCAGGAAGTTGGATACTTTCTGGATTTACTGCCAACTCAATAATATGAACCCTTTCTTGGCCTGAAGGCATTCCCTTTTACTGCCCCCCCCCCCCTTATCACTACCCATGCAGGAGTTTCTAAGAGCAGGGACGATACCTTATATTTCCTCATGGTCTTCTTTAGCTCCTACAGTGATTTCTGCACTATTGGCTGCCAAATAAATGTTGGTAAAATTAAATTGAAGATGCTTCTCCACACTAATAAAGAGGTCTATATTGTGCCAAAGTAACAAACTGAAGGGCAGACAAGGGATCGTCTCACTCACCGGCAGCCCATAGGAGTGATTTCTCTGTAATGAACTAAATTAGGCTTCACTGACTGGTTTACTTATCTAGAGACAGACATAAGGCTTCATGGACAATTTTGTGTGCTGAATGACCTTTTCCAGGTCACCTGGCCATCTACCCAGGAGCATCTGAGGATTTCTCACTGGCTTATTTCTGTTTCAGGGGAAGCCATGTGCTTCTTACTCCTAAGTGACAGACCGTTTCTATTTTGTTTTAGCAAATCAGGCCAATTGCTCTCATTTCTGCCAATAAAATTCTAAGCCAGGGAACAGTGACTTCAACACAGCCTGAAGATGGGACAGAGCCCCAGATATGAGCTGACTCTGCTTATACCAGCTGTAAGATTTGGGCAAGACCTTCAAAGTTCTGTGCTGTAAATTATAGTAACTGTCTGGTTGACTTTGCACATTACTGTCAAGAGCAGATGCCAATGTCAGAGAAAGATGGAGCGCATGCTCTGTGGCTGGGGCATCGGGACGGGCTTCGGGTATGTTCGGGAACCTCCTGAAGGCGGTATTTGCATTTGTTCAGTTTTGCACATTCTCGATAGGTTCCCAAAGGGTGGACACAGACCCTCTAAAGGTTCGTGATGACGCAGCTCCAGAGCAGTGATGTTGGTGGGAGGGTTGAAATTCTTTGCTATGGCTACTTGTGCTAGGTCTAGATAATAATAGTATTTTCTGCACTCAACCAAGGTCTACAAATAGAGTTCCAGCGAGCAGGAGGACCACCAGAAGGACTTAAGACAGTTGTGGAGCCATTACCAGAGCCCCGACTCAGCAGGTCCAGAGTGAACTTTGAACCCCAGTCCTCTGATGTTCCTGGTGCTGATGGCTGGGGACCTTATCTTTGAGAGTCACTGGTGTGTTCGCAGTCCCTGCATATGCTCTGTGGGCAGCCAGGAAGTAGGTTGTTGGGTCTCAGGAAGTGGGTGAGAGTCCTGAATTACAGCCATTTCTAGCTCCGATTTCTCTGTTGTTTGGAAAAATGTTTCTTGGCATTTTGAGGGACTACCTTCCTGACAAAATACTGATGCTGTGGCTTCTAAGTGTCCCAAAAGGGACACTTTTGCTGTGGATTGAAATGTCATGGAATATATAGGGAGTGGGAACGGAGGTGTTAGCAGAAGGAATTAGGGCACTGGGGTCTTCTGAAGGGGATACTGGGAGGAATGTCTCTTGGTGTATCTCTTTCATTTGCCTTCCTGGCCACTATGAACTGAACAGGGCTCTTCAGCTATGAGCTCTGCTAGCAGTCCACTGTACTACCATGGGCCCAAAGCAACCACAGCCTGAAATCTCTGAAATCATGAGCCACACTGTATATTCCCTCCTTTGTGTTGACCCATCTCGGGTATTTTATCAGAGTCACAGAGGACTGACTATGTGTCCAAAGACCAGGTGCCTCATACAGCACTAGTTGATTTTATTGTGGTTTTGGAGGCTAGACATCTAGGAGCAAGATGCTAAGAAATCTGGATTTCTGTCTTGCAGATTGCACCTTTTTGCTGTGTTTTTCACATGACCCCTTCCTCTCACTGAGTGTCTGTGGAGAGTGAGGAGAAATATAGAGAGAGGTAAGTGTGTGTATGTGTGTGTGTGTATGTGTGTATGTCTATCACATACAAAAAGGGGGAAGGAGGGAGGAGAAAGGAGAAAGGGGAGAGAGAGAGAGAGAGAGAGAGAGAGAGAGAGAGAGAGAGAGAGAGAGAGAGAGAGAGAGAGAGACACTTACCAGGACTGAATATCATTTTTTTTTTTCTGATGTAGCATGCTGCCACTCAACAGCTCTTAACTAGTCTTTTGGGGAGGTCAAATGGTATAATATTCCATCTGACAATATGCTTGCCAGTTCCCTTCTAATCTCCAAGTACAGCCGAGCTTTGCTGTCTTATGCCCAGCGCCTGGCAGAAGGCTGCCATTTGGACTGAATGAGCTCTTTAATTGAGGATGTCATGGGGTTCCTTTTAAAGCCTTTCCAGGAATTTTAAAATATGTTTTCTTTTGTAAAAGCAGGAAAGAGCCTTTTGGAAATGAGTCCTTTTTGAAGATGTTTACATCGGTGGTGAGCAGGGAGTGAGGGATTGAAATAAGTACCATTTGCGGTTTGGCTTCTGGCGTTTTCCTTTTTCTTTTTCCCCAGTTAGCTGTGGAGCACGGTCTGAAGCCCGCCTGTCATGCTCTTTCCTTGGGAGAGTGACGCATTTGCATTTTGCATGACCATCTTAGGTGACTGCCGAGCACACTGGTGACTGGCATAGAAGGATAAGTGTCAGCCCAACAGAGTTCAGAATGAGAGATACTTGGGTAACACCTGTCACTGTGAAGTAGGAGAAGGACACATTGAAACACGGCAGCCACTGTGTTCTGTGATAGATTGAGTTAAAGTTGGATAATTTCGTTTGCCCCTCACAAACGCCATTTTTCAAAATCTCCCTTCTTGCTATTTTAATTTTCTCTGTCCTGCCCTCAATCCTCATTTTCTGTCTGCCCTTAATCCTTTAATACATTCTTCTTATCTCTGCTTGACTGTTCAGAATACTTAATATTTGGAGAAATTCTTTTTCAATTAGGTCTGGTACCTGTCAAGGAGCAGTAAATAAGCACAGCATTATAGATTAGATTTAGAAAAGGCTATTTAAGTCATATCAGCGCGAGTCATATTAATATTTGAGATGCCAAGGGGCTTCACCGCCTGGGAACTCAATGAGAGTAAAATGTCTTAATCCTTGAAAAGTGGAAGGAGGGGGAGGACGTTTTCATTTTCACGTGAGCATAGCTTGTTCCTCCAAGGGCACACAGAGTAGAACACAGCACAGCTTGGAAGAGCTGCAGACGTTGGCCGTCTGGGGGTGGGCTGCCCATTCGCCTGCACAGAGTCATTTTCACGGCCCCCAACAACTCTCTCTTTTAAAATCAGTTGGGATCATTCTCTCCAACAGTTGCAAGTTCTTTTTTTTTTAAGTCAGTGCTACAGTGTTAAACATGGCGAGTTAGCTATAAATCCCCCAAGAAATAGCCTGTTGGTAAATCTGCTATTTATGCAGTGGTTTTGGTTCCAAACATCCCTGTTTCCCAGCGCCTTTGAATATTTTTGGTTTACAAAATACTTCCACTTGTTTTTTTAATGTTAGCAGTGTCTACATTTTTATAACTCCTCCTTAGGTATCTTGTGTGCATTACTGTCACCATAAAAGCTGGTGATTTGGTGACTGTGGTGTACTTTATGAGCTGTCCTGGGATATACTACATATTATGGGAAGGCAAGGAGGGAGAAGATGCCAAACAAATCATAAAGTTTTCCATTTTCCAAGATGATTTTACATCTGCTTCTCTCTCTCTCTCTTTTTAAAACATTTACATATACATATTTGGCAAAGTAAAATGTTTGCATTGTTTGTTTTTTTTTTTTCCCATACTGGGTGCAATTGAGAGCCATGATCTCATCTAAATTAGATTTGCCGGGTTGTTCTTTAAAACAAACACAGTAAAGAGAGGACTTGTAGGCTCCTTCCTGGCTTCCTATTCGGATGTATCCGTAGGCCCAGATCTAACATGGACTCCCATATATAACACAACAGGGTGAGGTGGCTGGTACTTCTTGAATTGTCTATGTGTATTTTAGGTTATAAGACCATCTAAGGTAATTTAGTTAAAGCAATGCAAATATGGTTGGATCTGATAACCTTTGAGAAAATTGGGTGAAAGCTGAAGGAATGTTGAATTCAGCCTCAACTTAAACTCTGTGCACAAGTGGTCACCATAGCCAAAGTGGGCAGGTGGAGGTTAGATTGGGATCTCATGCTTAAATTAAATGTTGGCAAAATGGTTAAAGGACTCACTTATGAGAGTCTTTACCATTTTTGTCATAAAAGCCTTAAATTACAGTAGAAAAGAGAACAAAGGACATGAATATGTAATTTATTAAAGCATAAAATTAATGGGTATTAATGGAAAAAAGTAAATTTCATTAGTTACCATAGAAATACAAGTTAAAATCAAACATCGTTCCTCTTTATCATGGTACAAGGATTAACAAATATAGTATTTAATATTTAACAATTCATTTTGTACAAATTATTGTGCAAATTCATGTAGGATGGCTCTGGGATAATAAAATCTAAGAAAGCTCCTTGGAATGTATAGATTTCAGAATGTGAGTGATGAAATTAATCATACTCTGGGTGATACGGTGTGGGGAAGGAGACCACAGACTGGATGTAGGTATTCTTGTCAATATTGTCAACCTTTCTACTTTTGGATTGATTTTAAACAGCCTGATAGTGTCTTAAAGCTTCTAGGCTTCTGGTTTCTCTTCTACAAGATGAGGATATCACTCAGCTTGTATTTCTCAAGAGGATGCAGTGTGTGATGGTTAATTCCAACTGTCATTCCTAGAGTACTAGGAAACACCTAGGACATGAATGACATGTATCTTTGGGTATGTATGAAGACCTTTCTAGAGAGGATTAATTGAGGAGATAAGATGTATCCAGATGGTGAGTGACAACTTCTCATGAGCTTCGGTCCTGGGCTCAATAAAAAGGGAAAAGGAGAAAGTGAGCTGGATACTGGCATCTATCTTTTTCTGATTCCTGGGGAACTGAGACATGAGGAGTCCCAGCCATGTACTCCCATTGGTGAAGTACCTGCTGTACCTTCCTTACCATGATGGATACCACCCTCTCTAACCAGAAGCACAGATAAATCCTTCCTCCCCTCAGCTGCTTTTTTGTCAGGTATTTGGGTCACAGTGATGAGAACGGCTAAATAAAAATGCTTCCAGAGAAAAAGAGCTGCTTAATATAGCTGATTGTGTAGAAGTAGAGAATAGAATAATGTTTACCGGAGTCTAAAGAATGTGAGGATAGGATATGGAGAATACAGGAGAGCATTTAGGTAGGAAGAATAATTTCCTATATCCTATTGTATAGTAGTGCAACAGTGGTTAGCAACAATTGATTTTATATTTCAGAATAACTGATGGAATTCTACATGCTTTCAATACAAAAGAAAAACACAGCTCTCTGGGTGATGCGCATGCCTGCTACTCTGATCTCATTATGGTACATTGTATGCATGTGCGGAAATGTCACACTGTATCCCACAAATATGTATAACTACTGCTCAGTTAAGAGCTTAAAAATAAAAAAAATGCAAGAAGTAGCTTTTGATAAATAACAACTATTATATTGTAGGAGACTATTTTCTATAACTTCAAACACAAAATTTTAAAATGTGCCTAGTGAAGTGTTAAAGGTTTACCCACCAGAGCATATGTTCCAGATATGAATGTTGGCCAGGAACCAGCCCATTGTTACACCAGTTGTTGGGTGATATGGGACATCCAACAGTGTGACTTTGGGTTGTCACTAATTTCTCAGAAATGGGAAACTTTTCTCTTCAGATAAAAGACACAATTGAAATCATTTCTTTTTCATCAAAAAAAAATCTAGCCGGGCGGTGGTGGCGCACGCCTTTAATCCCAGCACTCGGGAGGCAGAGGCAGGCGGATCTTTGTGAGTTCGAGGCCAGCCTGGGCTACCAAGTGAGTTCCAGGAAAGGCACAAAGCTACACAGAGAAACCCTGTCTCGAAAAACCAAAAAAAAAAAAAAAATCTATACTGAATTTTGCAACATGGAGCATAAAATCTATGCAGAACAGAGTGAGGAACACTGAGCAGGAAGCAAGAAGAGGCATTAGGCAAAGAAGAAGAGTAGATGTGTTCCTGGGTTACACACCTGTCCCTCTGTGCAGAGTACATTCAGAAGGGGAACACCTCCATTACAAGGATGTACTGGCAAAGAATCAGGAACTGTGTACTGTAGATAAAGAAATGCACAGACAAAACTGCTTAACTTAGAAGGTCCAGCATCAGTTGAAGACAGAAACATCTCACAATGGAGACAGAGAAACAGGAAAGTTCCAATATCACCAAACAACCAACCCAAGAAGCTCTCAGAAGAGCTTGGGGCACAGAAAAAGAAGGCTCATGTAAAACCAGAAAAGGAACTGATGACCTTGGCCAGGAAGAGCTTTCTCCAACTGTATCGTGAGGGTCATTCAAAATCGACATGAGAGTAATGTTGCCAAATGTTCACAGTATTTGGTAAAAGTATAGCCCCATGTTTACTAAGTAAATAGTATCCTATTTGAAAAGCATCAAGGCTATAGGTACCCCCCTTTCTAAATATGATCTCTCCCTCTGGGGTGCTTTACAGAATGGCACTGGGTTCCTGGAAATGTCTAGCATCATTTTTCATTCATGTGTCTCCAGCACTCTTCCACCTGCACATACTTGTAGCTGCCAACCCGGGGAGAAACTCTCATAGATGACATGAAAATGCTAGTGTCACTTGGAGAGTTACATCTTTGTACACTCCCCAGACACTGGTATCATTAGGACATCATGCCAGGGATGGGTACTGTCAAAGCTTGGACAAAGAGTTTTTTCCTCCTTGTCTTTTCCATGTCTGAATTGGTTCACTTGTGGCTACCTTCATCATCTTTGTGGGATCCAAAACTTACCCAAGGGACCTTCTGTGGGTGACAACTCCACTCTGTACAATATATCTTTCTTCTCCTTCATTTCTCATCCCCAAATGGGCCAATAGAGGAGCAAAGACATGGCATGTCAGAGAGTGTGGTCCACAGGCCAGATGCTACTATCCCGGGGTTTAATCTGCTGAATTAACCCTTAGGAAGGGTCTCATTCTCTATACAGCATAAGAAGTAATTGCTCTTGGGTCACCCTCCTCACCGTCTTTATAAAATTTCCAAGAAAAAAACTTGCATTGTAACAGAGCAAATGAAATAAATCCCAACTGGCTATGAACATTCTGCTTCCCGGAGCAGCCTACGAGTTAAGCAGGCCCCCATCCCTTCCTGAGGGGGCTGATAAGATGTGCTCCCAGCTGGGCTTCTAAACAGGTTATACACGGTGAAGCTCTGTTTTTATCAGCTCACAATTTTTCGTGGATAACAGCAAGCAATTTCTCATCTCCTCCCTCCTTTGATGTATGATCTCTCAAATATTCATAAATGTTTTCCTTGACTTTTTTTTTGTTGTTGTGAGCATGGGGTATTTATAAATACTTCAGTCCTTCAATCACACCAGTTTTTAAAATTCTGGGTTCTTGCCAAATGCATGACAAATGGAGCACTCTAGAGCATGGCTCTCAGAGTGGAATAAGAAGGTAAAAACATCTTTGGGAAGGCCTTGGGATATGCAGATGGAGGCTTTGATGGCACTGTTATCGTTGAACTTAACCTTGGGTTATTTCTCTCATTCTGTACTCCAGTTTCAGTTTCTCTATTCATTCTGCCCGAGGAAAGTAAAAACTGTGGCCCTTTGGGGGCAGTTATTTATTTAGTGTGTGTCTGTGTGCAAGTGTGAGCAAATGTGTATGTGTGTAGAGACCAGAGGTACATTAAGTTTCTTTTTTGCTCTCCCACAATTTAGTTGAGGCAGGATCTTTCACTGAATCTACACAGCTCATTTATTTGGCTAAATTGGTTAGCCCAAGCCATAGTGAACCTGTCTGCCCTCTCAGCATTGGGATTATAGTCTGCAACAATATTCTGTCAATCTTTTTATACATTGTTGGGGATCTGAACTCAGGTACTGCAAGCACTTTATGGACCGGACCATCTGCCTTGCCTCCTTTTGGGGAATTGAGTTTAGGAATCAATCTGTTCTGTTCAAGAAGTCTCTGAGTTCAGGTCCCTTATCTACAAAGTGTTTACTTTTTTTTTTTTTTTTGAAAATAATAAATATTTGATCACCAAGAAGGAACTTGCTACTGCTATTGTGCTATGGAGTCACAGAAACCTAGCTTTATTACTTTTGTGCTCACTAGTCATGTGACCTACTGCCTGGTCAGCAGGCCTTTCCTGTGAAAGGCCAAGTAGTAAATATTATAGGCATCGAGGGCCACTTAGCAACCATCCCACTCTGCCACCACAGTGTGAAAGCAGTTACAGACTCTATGTCAACAAGCAGACCTGACTATGTTCTGGTAAAAATCTATGTCTTAGTCTATTTGGGCTGCTATAATAAAATACTATAAAAACAAATGGATTTTAAACAAAAGAAACTTATTTCTTGTTGTCCTGGAGGCTGGGAAGTCTAAAATCAAGGTGCTGGCAGATTCAGCATTCTGTGAAACACATTCATCGTAGTTCATAGATGGCACCCTCTACCTGTGTCTCACGTGGTAGAAAGTTTCTTGCTAGCTCTCTGGAGTGTCTTTTCCAAGGACACTAACACCGTTCACCATGGCTCCATTTCTATGACCTAATCACTTACCAAATGCCTCATCTAATACTATCACGTAGGCGATTGTGTTTCAATACATGACTTTTGGAGGCATAAATATTCAGATTATAATCCCTTCTCTGTAAACTTGAAATTTAAGTTTTGTTATTTTTTTTATATGTCACAACATATTATTATACTTCAGACGTCTTTTTAGTTCTGTAGAAATTTTTGAGAAGGATTTTTCGTTTTCAGGTCAGAACAAAAATTCACCAGTCCTCTCTTGGGATGACACTCCATCTCCCTAGCTCTCATTGCTTTTCTGTGAATTGGGTAGGTGTGTGGTTCAATAAGACAGTGTTTGACATACATTGAGTATTCAGGAAATTGCTTTTGCTCCTGCATTGCTTGTCTTAGCATTAAAAAGTGGAGACCCATATGCTGTAACGGTCTATATTTTTAGTTTAATATGATTATAGTTAAGAAAAAAAGATCAGTTCAGTCTCTTTTTCAAGCTTGTCCTAGCCATAGCAGTTGAATGAAATTTAAAATATTTAAAAATATCACTTTAAAAATTTAAAATTTTTAAAATTTAAAAATTTAAATTTAAAATTTAAAAATTTAAAAATTTAAAAATATCAATTTAAAAATATCACTTTTAAGCATTTCATTTCTTATGCAGAAAACAATTTGTCTTGTATTTTCTTGAGGATTTTTTAGGTTGTATGTGTGTGATATGCACATATTATGTACATGATGTATATACTTGTTAATACAGGTGTGTGTGTGTGTGTGTGTGTGTGTGTGTGTGTGTGTGCATGTGAGAGCAAGTGCCCATGTGTGTGGAGACCAGAGGTTAATATTGAGTGTTTTTTCCCAATTGCTCTTCATCTCTTTTGTTTGACGCAGAGTACCTCAGTGAGTTGGAAGCCCATCCACTTACTGAGAATGCCTGACTGATAAGTTTCAGGGATCTGTGTGGCCCCCAGCCTTTACTCCCTTGGCCCCCCAGTATGCCTGGGAATCTGAATTCAGGTACTCCTGCTTTCACAGTAAGTACTTTGTAGGGGAGCTTTTAAATCCTTGGACTTTCCTAAGAGATAGAAACACATTTGTTACTTGTGGTGGGCCCACACCTAAGTTCATGTTAATGAGGGCCCTTTTCTCACTGGTGGTTGAGGTTGGGTGCTTGGCTATTCCAGAAAGACCAACTCTGCAACTTAGGATTGGGGCTCTGGGCCATGTTATATCATGACAGTTACCTGGATGTGAAGGGTGGGAAAGTCTGGAGGGTAAATACAAGCTGGAGGTCAGTGGTTCTGGGGCTGATAATAAGCATGGGCGCATAGGAGAGATGCGTTCGTTCTGAGGTGTTCTTGCCCTGTCACTCTTGGATTTGGCTGATTATGACTTAAGTCTTTTGTAATAGAAGTATGATTTGAAGTGTGATGGTTAAATTTAGCTGTCTGTTGGAATGCCTAGAGAGCTGGTGAAGCATTTTTGGGCATGCCTGTGAGGGTGTTTCCAGGGAAGACTGGCATATGAATCAGTAGACTGAATGAGGAAGCTCTGCTCTATGTGAGTGGGCGATGTCTTATCAGTGGGGGATGGGGTCGAGTTGGGGCAGTAGATTTTTTAAAAAGGCAGAGCAAAGAGGAAAAGCAATTTCTTTTCCCTCAGAGATCTGGGACACTTTCTTATCCTTGGATATCAGAACTCTAACATTTCTGGTCTTTGCACTCCAGAACTTACACAAAGAGTTCTAATTTTCTCAGGCTTTTTGCCTCAGACTGAAACTTACACCCACTGCCTTCCTTGTGTGGAGGCTTACAGGTTTGAAGTGAGCTGACTACTGATACTCAGGTCTCTACGTGGTAGACTACAGGATTTCTCAACTGCTACAGCTGTGTGAACTAATTTCTCTTATGTCATTTAGTCTATTTATCATCTATCTATCTATCTCTATCTATCTATCTATCTATCTATCTATCTATCTATCTATCTATCTATCATCTGTCATATATATATATGTATCTATCATCTATCTCTGTATCTCTGTATCTCTGTATCTCTGTATCTATCTATCTATCTATCTATCATCATCATCATTTATCTACCTATCTATATAGTCTACATATCATCTACAAATAACCACCCTTCTGGTTCTGTCTTCTGGAGAACTCTGACTAGTAAACCAACAATTGCACTTTCCCAAGTTCTCTGAGTTAGTCTAGCAAGTTATTGGACCTGGAAGAGTAATGGGAACCCTTGGCTTTATAGCTAGTTGGTCCAGAGGTGTGGGTAGCCTGGCAACCTTAGAGCTCATGGTGGCATCTGAAGTGAGGGCATTCCTGGGGAGGACTTCACTACATTGTTCACCTGCAGTAACTTCTATCAGTTAGTATCAGAAATGCCTTGCACCATATCATCAATTCAAAGAACTCTACATGTTAGTCCTATCAGTGAGCATAGAAGTGACCCTTTGAAGCTGGTACTTTAAAAATACAGAGCAATGAAGACACTGTGAACTTCAGATACAGGGCCTAGAGGCGTCCTCCCTGAGAACTAGCTTTCAGGGTACCAGAAGGCACCATGCAAGCTTCCCAAGGGGGAAACAGCCAACAGTCCTAACCATAAGTGCTATCTATGAACCACAGCAACAACCAACACGGTACAGTAACCCTAAGGATGCAGTAGTGACATGCAAACCTTGGTGGTAACTAACTCTCTATTGGACTTAAGACCTGTTCAACAAGAGAGAAATTACGCCTAGTACTGGAAACTACCCAGGGCTAGTGAAGCCACGGATCCTGGAAGAGAACCTATGAGTACCATATCACTAAACCAGCATAATCCCTAAGTACACTATAAATATTTATCGATACACCACATTCTTCACCCATCATCAAGAAAACTTCTCCTTGCAATAGATGGAGACTGTTACAGAAAATTGGAACCAATAGAAATACAGAATTGTGGAGCCCAGTCCCAAGGGATACATCTATAATACAACTCCTGTATTTAAAGCTCAGGGATCATTGCAGAAGAGGAGGTGGAAAGATTACAAGAGCCAGAGGAGCAGGGCGTTTGCTGGGAGACCAAGTCCCCTGGAAATGTCAGAAGCTACAGCCACAAAGTCTCACCAACATGGCTGCCTAAACATGAGGTGAACAAATACGACACCAATTGACATGCTCATGTGAATGGGAGAAAGCTCGTTAGTCCTTAGCCCTAGACAAAGAGCTATAAGCGACTAAGGAATACTAAGAGCAAGAGAAATTTTCTTCCTCCAGGAAGAGTGTATCAATTGGTTATCCAACACCAAATGGTTAGCCTTGAAAGGATGCATACATACAAGTAACAATATTCAGACTGAGCAGGTTGTACTTATGTATGTAGAAATATCTCTGTGTATATATAAACAAATACACAAATATATATCTATTTATCTCTCTATATATCAATAATTAAAGAAAAAGAAGCTATGAATTTGAATTTGAAAGAGAGCAAGGGGGTACATTGGAGTGAGGAAAGGGAAAGGAGAAACAATGTAAGCATATTATAATATCAAAAATAAAAATTATTGAATAGAAAATTGTACAGCAACCAGGCTGAGGATTCAAGACTGACTCACTTTAAGGAGAGATCCCTGTTCTGAGGAAAAAAACTATCAAGGACTCGAATAGTGAGGACATGTACTTCACGTTGCCCTACAAAGAAGTACTGAAGACACACTCATCCAACACGACGAGGGTTGTCAGATTAAACAAATGAGAACCCAAGGTTTCCAATTCCCTTTGAATTTTCAATCAACATAAATCATTGTATGGTATAAATGTCTTCCAATTATTGCATCTCCTGACTCCCAAAGAAGGGGAATGTTTTTGTTTCATACTCTTGTTTCAGCCTTGGAAGAGAGAAGGGCTCAGCCTTTTGCCTAGCCCCACCGTTGGCGCCATGCTGAGTCAAGGGCAGTGTTGGCGAGAACTATGTTCTGTTGTGATGGCTTTGGCCTTTGACAGCATGAGCATAGGCACACCCTGCCTCTTGAGCTCAGTTGCCACTGACCCTGGTTGATGTCCCTTTGTACTTCATCTGCTGTTGGCAAGTTGACCAGCGGCCTGGCTTCTTGGGGAGGACAGGTGTGTCCCCTTAGGGGTGTCATTTAGGCTTCCTTTCCCTTTCCAAACCACTCCAGTTCACCTTTTACCACATTGAATGTCTGTGACGTAAGTCATGTATGGAAAGACTTGCAGGTTTTTTAGGGGTGTTTGTGAGAGGGTCTCTCTGTGTAGTCCAGACTGGCTCCAAGTTGGCAAACCTCTTGTCTAGGCCTCCCCAGTGTTGGGTACAAGTACGCACCATCATGCTCCAGCATCCCCACACCTGGCTGAAAGATAGTTTTGTGCCTGATTAGACCTTGTATACATTCACCCTTTGGCAAAATTCCCAAGAGGAGAGTGTCACGATGGGATTTAGGTAGGAAGTCAGCTTCTGTCCTTTGATTCATGTCTACAAACCCAATTCTGAATCTGCATAGTAACATACTTTGCCCATAAGTGTCCATGCTGAGTTACATCTCAATGTCTGGGGGTCTCTGCCACAACACTTCCTCTTTTGGTTTATAAATCTAAGGGGACCAAATCTTAATTTTCCAGAACTGCAGATTTTCTCAACAGGCTTTTGCCATGAAGGGCAGAGACATGCCTTCTTCTTCTTCTTCTTTTTTTTTTTTTTAAAAGCACACCTTTAATTGTTCTAGTTTGGGAGATGAAGAATAAACTATAAATAATTTTCACACGGGTGTGTGCATGGGTAATTATTTCCCTAAAAAGAGTAATCGTCAGCAAGGTGTTCCTAGTGGGATGCACAGCAGTGTGCTGGCAATATTGATTGAGGGCCTGGAAGCTTGTTATCCGAGGAGGGATTAAAAAGAAGAAACTCACAGCTCATTTGTTCTCAGTGCGAGCCCTTGCTGGCTCCCATCTGCTTGGGTACAGTTCAAGGAATCAAGGTAGAGGCTGTGATCAATGGGGCTCTTGGTGATTGGATCCCCATTCCTTAACTGTGCCCCTCTCTTGCTCAGCTGGGGCCAGTGACAGCTGAGATGAGTTGAAGTCCTCACAGGCAGGAGACCATATAGGTTCTTTTCAGGCAGGGAAGTCTTAGGAGATGGCCACCTGTGGAAGGACAGATGTCCCTTATTCTGTAGCAATCCACATCTGCTACATTTCACAGCCCCCTGGCAAAGTCATTAGCGCTGATGCTGGTTAATTTTGTGGTGTAGATCAAGAGCAAAGGGATAAAGTGAAGGCCACATTGACCAGGGAACAGGTCTAGCTTCTTTTCCAACCTTACCCCAGCTTTTTCTTCCGCATTCTGTGCTATTGCTCTAGCTGGGGGTTCTGGAATCACTTCCTAGTTCTTTCTCCTTATTTCCTATGGCCAGTTAGCCATCTCAGCCTGACATTTTACCCCAGTAGACTTATTTTCAGAAGAGATCCTATGGTGGTATTTTATTTGTACTGAAATGTGATTTTATTTGTATGTTAATAAATAAAGTTGCTTGGGGGTCAGAGCTAATAGCAAGCCATAGCAGAGCTGGGCGTTCGTGGCGCATGCCTTTAATCCCAGCACTTGGTAGAAGAGCTAGGTAGATCTCTGTGTGGTCAAGGATATAGCCAGCATTGGAGGCACACGCCTTTAATCTCAATACCATAGAAGACCTGGAGGGCTGTACAAACAGGCAGTGACGAGGCAGTCATGTGTTTGGGTTTAACATATTTAATTTTATTTCTTTTGGGTAAAAACTTGTTGGTGCCTTATGATTGTATATAGAATTGAAACCCAATCTCTTTAACTTGGATGGACATTCTTTATGATGTGACCCTCATCAATATGTTTTTTAAAATTTTTTTTGTGGTGTGTGTGTGTGTGTGTGTGTGTGTGTGTGTGTGTGTGTGTGTGTATAAATGTTTGCATGTATGTGATAAAACGTGTGGATGTGGGTGCAGGTGCATGTATGTGTGCATGCATACGGTGGATGGAAGTTGATGTCTAGAATTATTCTTGACTAATTTTCTACCTTGTTCATCAGACAGGGTCTCTCAAGCAAACCCAGAAGTTGAGGGTATTGCTGTTAATCTAGCTAGCCAGACCACTTTGGCCATTTTGTCTCCTCCTTCTGAGGCTAAAATCACAGGTGGGTTGGCATACAGCCCATTTGACCTTTACATGAGTTCAGGATATCTGAACTTTGGTCCTCGTGTTTTTTAGGCAAGCACTTTACCACAGTGAGCCATCTCCCCAGCCCTCATCAATATTTTCAGCCCTGTGTCTGCATGGTTCTATTTCTAGATCTCTTGTCTTGGGTTCCTTGCCCTTTCTTCTCTATACCATGCTCTTCCTTGCCTCAGTGATTTTTCTCCCTGTATTATTGATCCAGACAGTATCCACACTGTCTGTTTGCTGTGTGCCAGACATCCCCCTAAGGTGACTGAAAAGGCTCAGACATTAGCCAGTGCCTAACAATTCTATTTGCTTCTGGACTAATCCTAGAGTTAACATAGATCCCACAGGTTAAAACACAGCCCCACAGGACTGTCTTGACTTCACATGCCCATCACAACTTACAAGAAGCACCTTGACCTCTGATTGTCTGTAAAATAGAAAGGTTATGTCTATCTGTCTCTCTGAATGTTTGTCTGTCTGTCAACCATCTTCTGTTTCTCTGGAGAATACTGACTAGTGAACAAATGTTAAGGAAGCGTTCCCAAATAAGATTTGGTTATCCCAAGATCCTAGCTTCAGGCAAAGGCATCTAGTTAGTAATCTGTCTGCATTTATCCACCTTTGAAAGTATGCCAAGGTCGCAACCATGAAAAGAAAGATGCCTAGCTGGTTGATGCTGCCCTTAATTTCAGACTCCCCATTCATCATATCTACCATGCCTCTCTAGCAGGACCCATCCAAGGAGATGTGCCCTCCTTGGTTTAGAAGAAATGAATAACATAGGAGTTAGAGCTGCTTCTCACCCGCCCCCCCCAACTCTCCTCTTGTTCTAGCAACTCTTTTTCCCACCCCACATCCATCTTCACACTGCAGGCTCTGAACAGAGCATCTTATTTCTTTCTTAAGTTATTACAGCATTTAGGGAAGCAAATGAATCTTTTTCTTTTTTATCACTAAATTTCTGCAGCTCCTGCTTAACAGTGCAGGATGCTTCATCTTGCCCGTGGCATCATTTCTAGCAGAACACTGTGTCTCTCCTTTGTCCAAAGTCAAACTGTAAATCCAGTTACTTTATAACAATATTGAATGAAATGAAAATCTCTGAAGTTTCTCCTCTGTCTCAACATTTGGTTGAGAAAAATGGAGTTGCCATTGTTTGAGCTGATGAAGATTAAGTGGACTGCCTCTGAATTTAATTGAGTCTCTGTTTGAATAATATCCATGGTGGGTCCTACTGCAATGTTTGGTGATTAATGTTGAGAATGAACAACAGCAACATCTGGGCCCAAAGCTGTTCTTGGCTTAGAAGGTGTTCATTCCTTTGAGAAAAAGGATTCTCTGCATCATTGTCCAAATAATCATTAGCAGACAGATCAGCTGAGACGTTTTAATTAAAATTTCAAAATGTGGGGGAAAGAAAAGTTTCTTAACACTTTTCAGTATCCAAGTTGAAGCAAAAAATCCTGTTATTAAAAAGGAAAACGGTTTTCTACTTCCTCAGAGGAAGCAAGGGAGGAGAGGATTAGGGAATAATGTTTGCTCACAGATGGAAGCACACAGAGGAAAACTTGGGCACTGGGACCTGCCCAGCCAGTTGTTCTAGCCATAATTACAAGTAATATTTAAGAGAACTTGGAGGAATTATAGAAATGTGAACATGACTTTAGCCTGCTGTCCACCATGTAAAACATTTTATGAGCTAAATATAATAAATAGCAGTAGTAACAATATAAGCGTGACAGTCTATTTTCATTGCCAGCTTGTCTGGATTCAGAGTGACCTTGGAGACACACCTTTGGGCATGTGTTTCTAGAGACGTTTAACTGAGGCAGGAAGATCTACCCCGAATGTCGGTGGCATCATTCCCTGGTCTGAGATCTTAAACTGTACAAAGGGGAAAAAAGGGGGAAGTAGAGGAGCCTCAGAATTCATCTCCTCTGCTTTCTAGCTGTGGATGTGTAATTTGACCACCCCAGAGCCCTGCCTTCCCCAACAACATGAATTGTAACCCCTCACACCATAAACCCAAACTCAACTTTTCTTATGTTGTTTTTGACACGGTCATGATCACAGTAACTAGCGTAATGAGTGCTGAGATGATAAAGCAAGAATCTTTGGGAAGGTTTTCTTGCTGAATATTATACTGGAACTATTGCAAAATATTTAGGAAAATAAAAGGCTTCTATGTCTGTCCTTGTTTTATCAGGAGTTACAAGGTGGATGTGAGAGACAGTTAATCAAACACATGAACAAATTACTTGAAAAAGTATATCTGCACTGAAGATCTTTTAGTCTAATACTCAGATAAAAATACAAGGAATATATTTAAGAGATCTGTTTAGAAGGGATTTTATTCTGAGGACAGGTTACACTTGCTAGCATCATAGACCAACAAACACAAGGACAGTAGGGCATACAAATATTGTATTTATTTGAAAGGAACTTCCAAATTTAGAAGTTTATTTTATAACATAAGGAGATATCCTTGGTCATAAAAGTAGATACTACATAAAAATGAGCTATTCGATGAAGCAAATTTTTTTTTTATATCTAGGGCAGTATTTATTATAATTCTTGTTATGACCAACAAGCTTACTGTGCTGTGTCATTACTATATTAGTAAGCATTCTATCATGGCAACAAATTACCTGAGATACTCAATTTAAAAAGATGATAAGTGTTTTTTTTTTTTAATGTCACAGTTTAGGAGGTTTTAGTCCAAGGTGATTTAGCCTTTTATTTTGGGGCTTGTAGAGAGGCCGCAGATAAACTATGTGAAATAAGGCAGACACAGAAAGCATCATCTCACTTGTGTATGAAATCTAAGAGAGTGAAGTGGGTGGCTGCCTGGGGGAGGGACCCAGAGAAGCATGAGAAGATGTTGGCCAAAACTACAAAGATTCTGTCAGGACAGATAAATCCTAGAGAGGTCAGGTGACCACAGTTAACAGCAATATGCTTTGAAAACTGCTAAGGGAATCAATTTTAGGAGTTCTCACCATGGGCATAACATAAGGTGATGATGATGTTAATTTGCTTGACTTGATCATTTTGCAATGGACACATATACTGAAGCATCTCACTTCATACTGCAAATATATGCACCCCAGTTTATCAATTATGTGTCAATAAAGCTGGAGACATTTATGTCTGCTGGGCTCTCATTTTCTTAATAGGACAAGGTTGGGCTGTAGAACGTAAGGAGATTTTTAATTTTCTGTTTCTGCCTTTAATGATGTTTGGCAGTGTTAACTCTTCTTATTTCTCTTCTTTATCTATTTTTCTTTGTTATTCTCCATTTTTCCAATGTATGGATATTATACTCATTTTTGGATCCTTGTGGCTCTTGGTAGTAATGTACAGAAAATAGAAGTAAATAACAACAAATCAACTGGAAAGAGTTAGATCTGAAGAAAAGTCTTCTTGAGTAGCTTAAGTTGGTTATATTTATTGTTATTGTTCTAGAAATTTCTATAAATGACATTTCAAAAAAGATGATTCTGTTGGGAATTACAAGTGAAGCTTCTTAACTAAATTTATAAAAGTCAGATTTATAAGTGGTTTCTGAAATGAACTAGAATGCAATTGACCTTAAAGGGTAGGACATTCTAGGCCACTAACATCTTGAATCCTCCAAAGCCTTAAGTTAACAAAGAGAGCATGTTTTTTTTCTGTAAGTATGCAAAGTGAGTGTTAATGGCTTTGCTATATGATTTTAAGGTGTTTTACATTAGCTAAATTATACTTCAATGACAAAATCTAAATGCCAGTGGAATAGTATTCTACAAATACTAAGATGTTCTGAATTATAGTCAGGACAGGGAACAGATTAAAGAAAAGACCATGTACTGAAAGTTCCAGGCCAGTTATGTTTACTTAGACTACCTCATTCTATTCTCTCAACAAAACTTTGAGGCAGACTTATTACCACCAGTTTATAGGTTAGGAAACCCAGGTGGGAAAGGCTTGTGATGAACATAGAATTATGATTTGCTTCTTTGAATGCCTTCCTCTAAACCACCCAGTTAAGGGAGAGAAATATGTTAAGATAGTTGAGAAATGGAACCAAGAAGGTTTTAACAAGTGCTTGTATTTTGGTCTAATTTCCCATTAGTCTCCAAAGACTTTCAAAACTTTTTACTTCTGACCTTGGCATTCTAACCTATAGATGTAGACTAATTTTGACCTGAGCAAAAGCCATGGTTTGTCCTCAAGAGTTATTTTGCTTTCCGATGATCCCCAGAGCAAATTCAGATGTGTTTCATTTTGTGTTAAATGCTTTTGGGGTGCATTTTTTAACTCTATAAAGCCATAGGCCTTGTCTCAAAGTGTAAATCACATTTATTCTCCCCGCTCCCTACTCAATTTTGAATACCTATACACTTTTGAACAACGAGACATCTGGGGAAAAAGTGGTCTTTCTTCTTCCTTGGCTTCTGCAGCTTGCTTCCTTGAATCTCTGGAGGCCTGCTTGCTTTTCTGCAGTGTGTGGCCCTTTTCAGCCATCTTGATGTGGAGGTGACCAGGGTCTGGTTTAGATGGTCACAACAAAGATATATTTGGAATATGAAAAATGAGCACTGCTTTTTGATCAAGGACAGAAGTAAGTAGCTCCCACTGAAATCAAGCTACAGTGTCTTATGGAGTCACATACAAGATGCCTACAGTTTCCTGCTTAGAAATGTGCTCAAGAAGTCTCATAGTTATGAAGAAAATATTCTCAGAGAATAAGCACATTTCAGTGCTTCATCAACTGACAGTATAATTGCACGACTCTCATCAATCTAGAAATGATCTTCTCAAAGTGTTTCTCTTCAAAGATGGTCAGTAATCCCCAAGGTAGGTCCACAGTTGCTTGTTAGTATAATTGTTCTGTTAGTGTGTGGGAAAATGGAGATAAAGAAAGTCTTATTCAAGATTCTGTATCCAAATATGCAAACTGTGTCCTGTGAAAAAACTACCATCACATATCTGTGACCATGTACGAGCTAGGCTCAGTCCTCTCCAAATAGCACTTCATTCCCACCCTTTTCATAGTGGTAGCTCTTGCTTCGCCATTAACTTTTGAACGATGCTAGTGAAGTACATAAAGTCTGTTCCTTCAAGACTTTGGGGTCTCTAAGGAGATAGTAATGACTTACTTGCTCTTGCTGACCCCTTCAGTCCACTAACCATTTTTAAACAAGTCCCGTGGAGAATCTTAGATTGCATTTTCCTGAATTGTGCTGATTGCAATTCCTAACAGTGTGACCTTGTACAAGTAACTTAAACCCCCTTTGGGCTCCAAATCCATTGGTAAATAAGGATAATAACAATCCTCACTGCACTGGGCTTTGTGAGATGCCATTTAGATAATTTAGAATAGTGTGTGGCACAGTTGCATTTAAGTAAGTGTTGGGTATTAGTTTTGTATGCAAAGTGCTCTGTACTAGCAGATCCTCAGTAGATGTGAATTTACAGATTTAATGAAGAGGAAGAAAAAAAATTACCACATTCACAGTTTTTAGGGGTGTAGGCCTTGGTGACTGGTCAGTAACAGAACCAATAGTCTCCACCAACTCAGAGATAAATTGACCCCAGTGCTGCCAAATGCTGAACCTCTTCTGATCCTAGACCCACTGCTAAAGCTTATCACCATCCATCAAGAGAATGTTGACAAGTCACTGGGCCGTAATTCACTTTGCCCATCAGAGCTGGAGCTAGGAATAACCTCTTGTGGCTGCCTCTTTGATTGGGGTTTGAACCAGTAAACCCAGCCACCCACCTGCATGCACATTTCTCAGTGTTTTAGGCCCCTGCTCTAATGAATGGACTCATAGGCACTTTCTTCAGCAAAAATGACAGCAGCTGCTTTTAGGAAGAATGTTCAAAAAGCACAGTTGCAAGGATGCTAAGCCAGGCGTGTAAGTAAATGTGAATTAAGTCATCATGTCCTGCCTAATCTCTAAAGAGAATGCATCTGCCTTTGAGCAGCTAAGAAAAAAGAAAAGAAAGGATTAAATTATTTGCATGCAGAAGAACTAACTGCTAAGTTTGCCTCTAGGCAAAATGTTTATATTACTCCCAACTAGGTCTACAAACAAGCTATTGTGCTTCTGGCTAAGAAGATGAAATGCCCAGATACCTAGGTCTTCAGAACACAAGGTTCCAACTAGTCTTTGAAGAGGAAAGGGCTCTTAGAGTTAGAGTAGAGACCACTGTCAAGTGCATCACGGCTTTTGTTGGATTTCTGGGTTGCATTTAGATAATTAAACAACTAAGAATGATTTTCTTTTCTCTAACAGATTTCAGAAAACCAGAGAGCAATTACTTTTTTGGCAATCTATTCCAGAGAGGTGATGAAATCAGAAATAGGTAGCTCTGAACAGAAAAATCACATAGTGTCTAGCTCCATGAAAGTAAACACCAGGTTACCCATTCTCTGTTTTGGGTTTGAACCAACCCTTCCTTTTTAAAATATGTAGTATCTGTAAGGCAGACTTTTGTAGTGCATAAGAAGGGGGTTATATAGTATACTGGAAGTTTTTTGTTTTGTTTTTTGAGACTATGTCTCAAATACCCCAAGCTATCATTGCATTTACTATGTGGCTGAGGATGACTTCGAACTATGATTCTCCCGTCTCTACCTCTCAAGTGTTGGGATTACAGACTCCAGTCATTACACCAGCTTAAAAGGAGATTCGGTGGTAATTATGCATACAGGGTGTTTCCTTACAGTCATGGTTGATGATTATGGATTTGATTGTGATTGAAAGTGGATCTTTTGTTTCTTGCTGCTCTTCTGTCCCAGACTTCCTTTGGCTTGCTCTTTCTAACTTCTTGTCGGAGGTAGACATATATAATAATACTAGTAACAATGGTGAGGGCAGTTCTTTAAAATACCCCAGAGTTTGTTTTGTGCCAGGGTCTTCCTTTATGCATACTTTATTTCTAATGGCAGTCTTAAGAATCAGATGTTTTCAAACTCATCCTAGTAAATAACTCATTCGCTCTCATTCCTCCAGCAAAGTTCAGACCCATCACAGCTCCTGATTGTTGCTGCATCTATACTTTCTGTGGCTGCTGTGGCTATGACGTCTGCACCACCCATCACTAGTGCACACTGTAATAGCAACATCTTCCACGGAAAATGGTCCAGCAGTCACAGCCGCTGTTACCACAATGGCTGTGCCAACAGTTCCAGCTATGGCCACTGTCAGTGGGGCAGCAATACCTGCCACGACTGCAGTCTAGTTTCACCACTGCTGCCGTCCATGAACACGTCCACCAAGCTCCCTACAGCTCAATGTTAAAAAGAACCATCAGATCTGAGCTGGTATTTGCTTGTAACACACTAACAAGTCTTGCATTTTTTTCTATTGATATAGTCTTAATGACAGATGGAAGTAAAGAGAGGTGGTGAGCATGGTCTAAGACAGTAGTCCTCAACCTCTCTAATGCTGAGACCCTTTAACACAGTTCCTTGTGTTGTGGTGATCCCAGACCATAAACTTATTTTCATTGCTGCTTCATAACTGTAATTTTGCTACTGTTACGAATCCTAATGTAAATATCTGTGTTTTCCAGTGGTCTTAGGCGAGCCCCATGAACGGGTCATTCAATCTCCAAAGGGGTCACCACCCACAGGTTGAGAACCACTGTTCTCAAGACTCCAAGAGCAGACTAGGCTTGTTTAGAAGGTAGCATTTTTCTTCTTAAAAGAATACACATAACAATAAAGAACACCTCAAATATTGATTTTTTTCTGCTATAAAAACCTACGTTGGTTTTAATAGAATAGAAAACCATTCCTTAATAGTTTTGAGTAAAATTGACAGCAGGGACATTGTGCCAAGTAACCCAGTGACTTTGTGCTTTCCTAGTAAATTCAGGTGCATAGTTTGTGCTCACAGAGTTGAAAATGTTGACACACGCTGGCAAATAATTGATTGGTTGCCATAAATCAAGCGCTGAAGGTTAACGCCATTGTTTAATCTTGGCTTCTTAGTCCAAGTGTCCTTTCTTAGGGAAAGGCTTCTCTGCCTCCCCAGTGCTATAACTAGGTCACTCTCTCCACTCCTGCCCTATTCCCACTGGTATTTGTAACTATAACTAATTATCAGTAGTTCATAAAAAAGTGTTGCAATTTTGCAAAAGGTAGATAACTTGAAGGCGGAGGTCATGTCTCATTAGTTTCCCATTGTTAAATACCTTGTTTTAACAGAGCTTCTGCCCTGCAACTCTGAGAAACATGAGTTTGCACAGGAGACGGTCCTTCTTGACTGCCCGGGTCATATTGAGCTGCCTCTCCTGCTTTACAACCTTTATCTATCCAGAAGGAGCCCATACAGTGGGCACCTCATTCGCTAGGACATGGAGTTGTTCGTTTAGATGGTGTTTTCCTATGAAGGGACACAATTTAAAACATTAAGAGAACAGATTAAACATTAAAACGTTCAGTCCACCTGAATATCTTCAGCGGCTGCCTGGAACATTTTGGAAGAGGACTCTCCAAGACCGTGTGGTCCCAGCTTTCTCCAGAGTGTGTCTGCTCCTTTCTCTGCGTGCAATGAGGAGAGTGGGATGGAGCTAAGTAGAGGTCAATGGGATCTACCCATCATTTCTGAGAGCTGACTGCTTTATCCCTGAGACACTTTTCTAATGGGGGAAATGGGCTGTCTTCAGGAATTAGATGCTTACTCTCACTGGCCAGGCCTTTTTATAGAGACTGCAGGGGAAAGAGAATCCTCAGGAGGCCTCTCTCTGCTTCTTTGGACTTACACTATTTGAGATGGTCCCTGCTGGGTTGTTTAAATAACACACTAAAATTCTTCCTTATCTTAACACTAAGGGAGATGGGGGGGGGGCATTCCAATAAGTGGATTTTTACAGATAATTGACACATCCTATTAACACTTAAAAAAAAACATACCTTTTGTTTCACAAAGCCTTTTAAAATACATGATGCCCAACTCTTGTTTGCCTTTTAAATTAGACTATCGTGACTAGAGTTCAGTCAGAACCTTGAACACCGGATGATGGATTTTAGCAGTGATGGGCTTTGCCACAGGCCCCCTGGTTGAATTTCTAAGAGGACCAGAAGAAGGGAAGAGAGCTGGCAAGGCCCCATGGCTGGGTGGACAGAGCCTCAGGTAGGAAAGCCCCCAGCTGTATTTTCTTTTCAGGAAAATACAGTTTTCAGGATGTGTTTGCCTCTTGAGGTATCGGGTCTTATTGGGGACACCTTTTTTAAAGTGGGTGGCAGTGATCACAGGAGCAGAAACTTTTAAATTCATTTTCTACAATGTCTTGTGTTTTAGAAAGCACTCACTAAAACAGATAGTGGTCATTGATTTGGTCATCTTTTGAGTTGAGGAGCCACGTCACCAGGTCATTAGAAGCTGTTTAAAAAGAGAGTGAGTGAGTACTCCTACTCTTCACTGGGTTTTGGGAGAGGGCCTAGGGCACCAGGTTATCACTAAAGGACATCAGCTTTGTGACATCAATTTGGCTCCTCAGTTGCCTGGCTTGCTAATCTCCGAGTTTCCAGCCATTATGGAAAAATGAGAGCCATTGGATATCAGAAGTGTAACTGCGCGGCGGCACCATGAGGCAAAATAGCAGCGATGACATGTCACGTGAGCAACACCTTATGCCGAGTTTGGGACTTGGCTTTTAGACATTGTCCCACCTCTACGGGGATAAGTCATTCACACTTGTAAACTGCTGTCCAGCCTGGGGCTCAGTTGTAAGGTATATAATCCACTCTCCAGTTCTAACCTAACAACTCCGTGGTGCCAGTATGGGAGGAGGAGCATCTCATTTCTAGAGCAGCTTTCTGACCTGAACCCCGAAGAACAAATTGGAGTCAAGCAGGCACAGGGAGAGGTTACTTAGAAAAATGCTTTATAAGCAAAGGGGAAAACTCAGACACAAAATCTATCCGGGGAGGAAAGGCAGCTCGTGGGAAGTCCCAGACATTTGCCATGGAGTGAAAAATTTATCTGGAAAAACAATCAAGAGTCGTTAGGACGTGTTCAGGTGAGTAATGATACGGTCAGATGTGTTTTAAAAAGATGACGTTAACTCCAGTGATTAAAAATAGCTTCAGTCCCTGAACGTACACGTTGAACTGTGGGCTCCACGAGATTAGGGAGTATGCTATTCAGAGCAGAGTGCTCCTGCAGGAGCTGGGGTCAGAAATCGGCTGAGGTTAGGGAAGCCGGACACCAAAAAGGCCTCCTGGAGATGTAAGACACAGGGGATAGAGGGCAGGGAAGCAGGGAGGGGATGAGGAATTTGAAGATGGGAGTTGTAGATCCAGAGAGGTATTGGTCCAGAGCTTGTAGATTAAGGGGAAGAAGTAGAAGGCATTAATGATAACCACAGGGAGGGACTTCCCTATTCTCTGCATCTCTTTGTTATGGCTTCTAAGTTCAGGAGACATTAGGAAGGATGGTAGGCATTTTCTCATCCACATGATGCATATTATTTAGTAACTATTGTGTGCTGAATGTTCATCTAGCCCATGGGGCACAGCAGGGAGCAAAATCAAGTCCTGGCTGTCAAGGTTCTCGTCATCATTTCCAATGAAGAAATAGGCAATATTTTAGGTAATGGCAAGTGCACATGTGCTAAGTGAAGCACAGGGAGGTGACAGAGTATGACAAGGCAGGGGATAACTTACAGTGTGCTCGGTGACATACGACATAGCAGAGACTTGAGTTACGGCAGAGGGCAAACCTTCTCGATGTGTGGGAATAGAATGTTGTTGGCCAGGTGAAAAGGGAGGCACAGGTCCCAAGGCAGATGAAATGTGGCGGATCTGAGGTCCGGCAAGAGCAGCAGGTATAGCAGCAGTCAGTGAGTCATGGAAGAGTGGTAGAATATGGCATCAGACAGGCATCGAAGACAAGCTCCTGGGGGCTTGTCAGCCTTGAATAAGTGGTGGCTTTTACTGTTAATGAGACCTGGCGTTCCTGGAATATCTTTAATAAAGAAACAATACATTTTATCTCATTCTGGTTGTTATAACAAAATACCTAGAGTGCATGATTTATAAACAAGGGGAATTTATTTCTTATAGCTCTAGAGGCTGGAACATCCATGATAAGGTACCAGAAGATATGGTGTCTTGGGAGGACTCGTTGTCTGCTTCACAGTTCCTTTATGCTGATGGAAGGGACAGGTGAGCTCCTTCAGATTTTCATAAAGGAATCAGTTTCACTCATGGGAGCACAGCCCTTGAACTCTGTCTTAATTTGTTTTCTATTGCTGTGATAAGACATTGACCAACACCAACTTAGGGTGGATTTTTTTTTTTTTTTTGGCTAATGTATCTCAGGTCACAGTCCATCATTAAAGTAAGTCAAGGCAGAACTCACAGCAGGAACTTGGAGGCAGGAATTGAATCAGAGACCATGGAGGAACACTGCTTATTGACTTGGTCCCCATAACTTGCTCAGTTGCTCAGTTTGCTTTTGTATACCACCTGGGACCTCCTGCTCAGGGCTGACATAACCCAGAGTAGGCTGGGCCCTTCCTCATCAATCATTAATCAAGAAAATATTCCGACAGACTTGCCTACAGACTAATCTGATGGAGGCATTTTTTTTTAATTGATGTTCCAACTTCCAAGTGACCCAAGCTTGTGTCAAGCTGACAAAAATCTAACCAGCATGCAACCTAATCATCTTCCAAAGGCTAAATCTCTGTGCATATTTATTTATTTATTATTTATTGAGACAAGGTTTCTTTGTGGTGTAGCCCTGGCTGTCCAGGAACTTGCTCTGTAGACCTCAGACTCAGAGATCCACCCGCTTCTGCCTCCCAAGTACTGGGATTAAAGGAACGTGCTACCACACCTGGTTTCTGGTTTTTTTGTTTTTTTTTTAATGTGTCTATGCATGTGGTCATGTGAGTACAGTCATACATGCCATGATGCACACATGGAGGACAGAAGACAATATCAGGTGCTGTACCTCATCTTCCACCTTGTTCGAGGCAGGATCTTTTGTCATTCACAGCTTTGTGCACCATGACATCTGATCTGTAAGACTCCTAGAATTATCCTGTCTTTCTTTCTATGTCATTGTAGGCACTGATTTGCTGATCAGCACTACCACATCCGGTTTTATATGGTGTGATGGGTGGCTTTAATTCTCAACCTGACACAATCTAGAATAACCTGGAAAGAGAGTATCAATGAGGAATTGTCTACATTAAGTTGGACTATAGGTATGTCTACGGAGAATTGTCTTAATTAAGTTAATTGATGTAGGAAGACTAAGCCCACTGTGGGCAGCACCATCATTCCCTAGGCAGTGGATCATGAACCGTGTAAGTAGAGAAATCAAGCTGAGCACGAGCAATTTCTCTTATCTTCTCTGAGGATGGGATGTGGCTAGATGCCTCAAGCTCCCACCAGCTTGACCTTTCTGCAATAATGGACTGTCACCTGGAATTGTGAACTAAATTAACCATTTCCCCACTAAGCTGATTTTTGTCTGGTTATTGATAGTTTTTAAAGATCTGAAGAGAAACTTCAGCAATTCATCATGATTTTTTTACTGTTCGTATTGAGTTTGAGATGTCTGCTAGCTAAGAGGTCATGGAAGACCAATGCCTGAGAAGTGGTTGTGGGTGTGTCACTCTGGTCAGCCCTGAAGCTGCTGTTTTCACTGGGACCCTTGTTCTGGAGGCCAAATGAAGACAGTATTTCAAGGAGGAAAGGCTAATAAGCTTTCCACAGCATACTGCCAATGTAGAAGGATGTGAGGACTGAGAAGTTGTCATGATGGAGGTTGAAATAAAGTGGAGGGGACAGAAATATAGATCAAAGGAGATTTGGTAAAGATGAACATGACCTTGCAAGTTGAAATAACTTTTTAGAAATCGGGATTGGCTGCAACGAGTAGCATAGACATGATGGTGTGGCTGGGGATATACAGTCCGGGCAGGCTTAGTTATTGTGGGGATGTATACCTTTAGGTTTATGGGAATGGTTCAAGATGAGAGAGAGAGAGAGAGAGAGAGAGAGAGAGAGAGAGAGAGAGAGAGAGAGAGAGAGAGGGAGGGAGGGAGGGAGGGAGGGAGGGAGGGAGAGAGAGAGAGAGAGAGAGAGAGAGAGAGAGAGAGAGAGAGAGAGAGAGAGAAAGAGAATGAATACAGAGCAGATCCACTTTACAGTGGCGGCCTGGCCTTAGACAGGAAAGTAAATATCCACCCTTTTAGCAGGAGAGAAGGAAAGCTATGTGGTTGTGGGTACCCACAGGTGGCTTCCGGCTCCTGGTTCATGTGAAATCTCTGCTGACTGCTTCCATTTACTTGACATATAAGAATTCTTGTTCAGCCTTGATTCAGGGGGAGGGCCTTGGACCTGCCTCAACTGAATGTACCAGGCTCTGCTGACTCCCCATGGGAGAGGCCTTACCTTGTCAGAGGAAGTGGAGGCGGGGGGGGGGGGGAGGCTAAAGGTGTGGGAGGAGGGAAGAGGGGCATCTGTGGTTGGTATGTAAGATGAATAAAAAAAACTTTCTTAATTAAAAAAAGAAATCAGATTATGGCTGACAGGATGGAAGAAGAAGTGCTAGAGTTTTAGGAGAGAAAAGAAGATATAGAATGTTCCTCTGGAGAGCAGAAGACTTGCAATGATTAGAGAAGTATAAGCAGGACAGTGGCACTTGGAGTTCGGGATCATTGAGGTGAAGTGAAGCCAATCAGCACAATTATGTGTTCATCTATCCGGTGGGTTGGGTGCCTGTGATCCAGGTGCAAGTTTGGAGTAGAGTTTGTAATTAATCAAGGCGGGTTAGAATATATATAGTGCAATGGGTGATAACACTGGGGGGTGGAGTCCATGGAATGGCGAGGAAGGAACAAATGGGTTCAATAGGTGGTAGGAGCTGTGGTACTAGGAAAAGAAAAGCAAGCTAGGAATTTAGCTGAGGGAATATGGAGAGCAGCAGGCCCCTGGAAGCAGTACTGTCATTTTCTAGTGGAGGTATGCTCAGCACGAAGGGACGCCGAGGGAGGGTGGGTGGGGGCAGTCAGCTCACCACCTTTCTGAAGACAATGAAACCAAAAGACAAAGACCATGGGAGGCATTCAAAGAAGATACTGGAGCCACGGTGTGTCGTGGTGGAATAAATGACAGTGAGTCACATGGTGCATGTTTAAGAGGTGAGAAGGAACCAGTGGACCCTGCGGGGGGAGGGGGGGGAAACAAGCAGAATGAGGCTGCTGACAGTGTGGCTTCCTGGAGGACTAAGCAGCACACAGTGTCCTCCTGTATCACCACGACACCATCTTACGCTACACTTTGAGTTGGTTGATGCCCTTGTTCTGTCCCTTTGACAATCTCCATCTCCTCACTGAGCTGTGAGCTCATTAAGTTCAGGGACTATATTCCCATGATGTTCAGCCCCTCCATGCCTAATACAGTGTCCATTCCATGGCAGCAATTACCATTTGTGGAATTAGATTGCACCAAACGTGGGGATTTAAAGATCAAGTAGCTAACATCCTTAGAGGATACAACCCTGAAATGGAATTTACATCTAGATTTATTATGTGTACTAAAAACATAGCACTGTCAGCTAATCATGTACTTGCAATTGTTTCTGGAGTTCCAAAGACATTAAAAATATAATTTGGTCATAAATATTGCAAAGAAAAGCCCCGGGCCATTCTATTTGCATGGAAAGGTGCTGTTTCCCTGTTTTCTGTGCTGCAGAATAAAAGGGTCTGGCAAGGAGCACCATTTACAGGCTTGACCACTTCCTGGACCTCCCTCCCCGGTGTTTGTCCATCCAGAATTTGCTCTCTGAAATCTAAAGAATACTTAATTCTCATTTTTGCAGCAGCAGCAGCAGCAGCAGCAGCAGCAGCAGCAACAACAACAACAACAACAACAACTACAGACAAAGCGAACAAAGCAAACACACAAAAACCAAAGCTGCACCTTTCCTGAAACTCAAGGCAAACCGGACAATGCAAAAAGATATGATTCTTCGACATTTCCTCTCTGTGCAACGGCATTTTGTATGATGAATAACCAACAACACGAGAAAGGAGGAATTTTGATTGAAACTGTAAACTCCACTTAGACGTGCCTCCATAACTTATTTCTGCAGCATCTAAATGTAAATTGTGAGGGCAAAGAACTGTTTTACGCTCTGTCCAAAATTGCCTTTTGAAAACCATGGTGCAGTGTCAGCACCACGGTTGTCCACGGACACAGGTGATGGAGAGAGGGCGTTCACCGGCACTGGCGCTTGCGCGGGTTATTCGCATTCTCCTTGTGCCTTCCAATTACCACTGGCAAGATGCATAACTAATCAACTCAGATCAAAGATGCTTGATTTGTTCTCATGCCTCCCCATCTCTGTCACCTCCTGTTCTGGCTTGTCTTTTTTTTTTTCCTCCACTCTTTTTTTTTTTCTCTCTCAGACACTCATAAACCAGAATCACTTAAAGATAATAGCTTCTTCAAAAATGCAACTCCACAGGATTTAATTAAACTGTAAGTTGCAGACTGGCCTGGGGAGCTAAAGTACTGAGATGAATCTTTGTTTAGTATGGTCATGGGATTCTAGCGGCTTCAAGGTGTCAGAGACCAAGTGCATTGACAGTCAGGTTAGGCTTGCTCTCGGTTGTATGGATTTAGTGGAGTAAATGTCATGACCTTGACTCTGGCAATGTCCCCTCTCCCAGATTGGTTATCTTCAGGGTGGACTTGAATAGCTACAATAAACTCCAAAGTTACCATTGGGACTAGAGCTACAATGCTACTACACTGGGATATTGTTGCAGACATTCAGGTGAAGGCATTGGGGATTATTTTATGAATGGGTATTCTATATCCCATCATATCCCCAGGACTCCTGGAACACGTGAGTTATGGTGTATGAACCCAGATGTTGCTCCAGCTCTCCTTAATTTACCTCTTATGGACTGCCCATGCAAAAGGGGCACTGTTATTAAAAGTCCTTGGCTTCTGGAATTATTATAATATCTGACACTAACACACTTACTGTGTACTAAGGACTACCAAAACAGCTTCTCACAGCAAGGTCCCATGCTGGGTGCTACTGTTCTCTCTAGATGTGGACTGAAAGTTAGGTAACTTGGCCAAGGAGTTTAATAGTGTGTGTAGTAGGGTTGTTCAGAGAAGCAGGAAACAGTAGGATAGCTAGATGTATACATAGTTATGTAGACCAAACAAGGATTGGCTTAAAGAATTCTAGAACATAGCAAGTGCAAAGAGCCACAGTAGGCAAATGGACAGTGTAGTCAGCTTTATTCTGGATCAAAAGGCACGAGACTCAGAGGAGACAATCATGTAATTCTAATCTGAAGGTGAAAAAGAACACCCACGTCCCAGCTTGAAGGTAGTCAGACAGGAAGAATTCCCTCTCATTGTTGTAGAGTCAGATTTTCTGTTCTATTCAAGGCTTATATTGTCGGGAAGAAGCTACCCCTCACCAGAATAGACAATGTGCTTTATGTAGTTTATCGATACAAGGGTTGGTCTCATGGGCAAAACCAAACCCCTTCACAAACATGCTCAGAGGAAAACTTGACCTAATACCCGGGTGCCTCCTGTCCCCACTCAAAGAGACACACAACAGCACATATGAGCCAGGATTTGGGTCTAGGCAGCTTGGCTCTAAAGTTTATAGCTTATTATGTCAACTAATGTGTTTGCTCAGGTAAGAATTCTCTCTCTTTCTCTTCTTACATCCTTTCTTTCTTTTCCCCTATGGTGTCTTACTCTGTAGTCAGGCTGACCTGGCCTAGAACTCATGACTACCCTTCAGAGTCACCTCTTTAATGCAGCATTTCAGTAGTACATAGCCACACATGACTTCTAATTTTCAAAAGGACAATTACAAACATTTTCTCATAAAAAAAAATAAAGAAACCCTAGAAAGGGAGTTTACTACTAGGATGCTAGACCTTTACGTGTTACTTTTTTTGTATCACTATAATTAAATACCCAACAACTTGGACGGAGGAAGACATGTTTTGACTCATGGTTTCGGAAGGTGTGGTTGGTCGTGGAGAGCAAGGCATGGTGGAGTCTCTTACTTTACATCACAGTGGCCCACCGAACAGAGGGTAGTGCTGGTGTTCTCTGGTTTCTTTCATGGCTTTTCCCTTTTATTCTACTCGGGTACTAGCCCATGGGATGGTGTTACCCATATTTAGGGTGGATCTTTCCCTGTCAGGTAATCCTTTCTAGAAATGACCTCACATACACACCAGAGATATGCCTCAATTTCCTAGATAATTCTAGGTTCAGTGAAAATGACCATGAAGGTTAAGCATCTAAGCCTCCAGCTGGGCAGTGGTGGCACAAGTCTTTAATGCCAGTGCTCAGGAAGCAGAGGGAGGTGGATCTCTGAGTTCAAGGCTAGCCTGGTCTACAGAGCAAGTTCCAGGACAATCAGGGCAAAACAGAGAAAGTCTCCCCCCCCCCAAAAAAAAAATCCAAATCTTCTTTCAAGAGAAGTTTATTTTTTTTTTAAATATTTCAAAGTGGCTCTAATTAGATCTTTGGTTACCTCCTACTGAAGCTCACATGTAAACTGGGAAGAGAAAACAGATATTCTTCATTTTTTTTCTTTTTTGACTGTAGAACACGTTTTTTTTTTTTCAATTATTTTATTTTTGTTTTATAAGCGTGTGTGTCTGTGCACCATATTCATGTGTGGTGTCCTTATAGGTCAGAAGTAGATGTTGGATCCCCTGGAACCAGAATTACAGACTGCTGGGAGCCACCATGTGGATGTTGGGAACCGAATGCAGGTCCTCTGCAAGAGTAGCCAGTGCTCTTAACCTCTACTGAAGGGCACTTGTATAGATTAGATACTGAATGAGGTTCAGCAGCGAGAGCTGGGATGGCTGGACTCTTGACCTTGGGGAGGGGGTGGATGTCAAATAAGTGAGCTATGTCCTCTGCTCTGGCCCTCGGTTCTAGGCATGTGGTCCTGTTTACTTCCTTCTCTATTTCCTTGGCCTTCTGTGTTTACCAAGATGGTTTCAGATTCTTTGTGTTACAACTATCCCATTTTTCATTCCATTCATTCATTTTTCAGGTCTCAAAAATCTGAACTTTTTTTTTCATTTTTTTTTTTATTAAGAGATTTTCTACTCACCCTACATACCACCCCCAGATCCCACCTCCTCCCTCCTCCCACCCCCAGCCCACCCTCCCAAGCCACCCCACATCCCCACGTCCTCCAAATCAAGGTCTCCCATGGGGAGTCAGCAGAGCCCGGCACACCCAGCCGAGGCAGGTCCAAGCCCCTCCCTGCCGCACGAAGGCTGCTCAAGGTGCCACACCTCAGGCACTGGGCTCCCAAAAGCCTGCCCATGCACCAGGGATGGATCCCGATCCCCCCGCCCCAGTGTCCCCCAAACAGTTCAGGCTAAACAACTGTCTCCCTTATCCAGAGGGTCTAGACCAGTCCCATGGGGGCTCCACAGCCACTAGCCCTCAGTTCATGGGTCTCCACCAGTGTGGCCGGTCATCTCTGCACATCTTCCTATCATGATCTCGACAGCCTCTGCCCACAGAATCCCTCCTCTCTCCCATTGACTGGATTCCCGGTGCTCAGCCTGGAGCCCAGCCGCAGATCCCTGCATCCAACTCCATTAATCACTGGATAAAGGCTCTATGATGACAGTTAGGGTATTCACTCGACCGGGCACCAGAGTAGCATCTTCAACAAATGGTGCTGGCATAACTGGATGTTAACATGAAGAAGATTGCAAGTAGATCCATATGTGTCACCATGCATGAAACTCAAGTCCAAGTGGATCAAAGACCTCAACATAAATCCAGTTACACTAAACTTGATAGAAGAGAAAGTAGGGAGTAGTCTTGAAAACATTGGCACAGGAGACCACTTCCTAAATATAATACCAATAGCACTGAGAGCAACAATTAATAAATGGGATCTCCTGAAACTGAGAAGCTTTTGTAGAGCAAAGGACATGGTTAATAAGACAAAACGGCAGCCTACAAAATGGGAAAAGATCTTTCCTTTTCTTCCTTACACACAAAGAACTGCCACCTAGTTACAGGTCTCCAGGCTTGGCTCTCCAGCCTGACCCAGCTCCCTTTGGAACAGGGCAGTGAATGAGAGGAAGACCCCACACTCTTACCAGGTAGTCACTGCTCGATATAAATGTATAACAATGTAGTGGATGTCAGTCTGTGACAAAATTGGAGATTTGGGGAAAAAGAGATCTAGGAAGGCTCCCAGGACAGGTGACATATGACGAAAGGACAGAAGTAGCGAGATGAGAGAAGAATTTCCTAGGTGGGAACTGCAGGAGTCAAAGGTGTGAATCTTGACTTGTTGTGCTTAAGGAATACGATGGTTAGAGCAAAGTGACCAGGGTGGGGATAGAAAGGTTAAGATGTCAGAGAAGCAGCCTGGGCCAGGTGAAGTAGGGTCTTTAGACTAATGGGAAAGCCTATGATGAGAAGACACTAGTGGGTTTTGAAAAGGAAATAATATGACTGGATTCGTGTTTTAAAAGATCGCTTTGGGAGCTTGGTGGAGAATCGTCCCCTGGGAGCAAATGTGGAAGCCTCAAGGCTGATTAGACAGTTGCTGTCGCCATCCAGGTCAGATGTGATGGTGCCAAGAAGAGCCAGGTGGTAATGGATGTGCCAAGGGTTATTTGGGTTGGGGTTATATTGGGAGAGTAGTTGTGAGGGGCTTTGTTGGTGTAACCACTGCGGGCTACAAGCCAATTCAGCTTCCATCTAAGACTTCTGTAAAGGTGATCTTGAAGCCCAGCACATTTATGTCAGGAGAGCAGGTATCTAAGGTCAGTTTCTCCCACACAGAAATTTTAATCCCATTTGCTCCATGCTGCCTGAGATCTAACAACACTCAACTCTTCCATCAGCTGCAGTAACGCTTTATTCCTGCAGTATATGAGGCTTAGCACATGTATCTTTACTTATTTATTTCCTGATCTGGGTGGATTTTAGTAGTGACATTCTTAGTCTACGCAGTCGAAGCTGCTGGGAGAAAATGAATGAGGATTCAGCAGATCCGTGAACGTGAAAAGCCGATGTATCACTTGTACAACTCCAAGGAAAACCTCAAGGATGTGTGTCTGTTGTGTAAATATGGAAGGAAGGAGGCCATGAGAAAGAAAAACAACATGTAACATAACATAATATGTAAATAGCCCTCAGAGAAGGACCATAGAAAGGATTATTTCATTTAGCTGCATCCATGAAAAATTGCCTGGCTTTATATCAGGAAAAAATCCCTCTAATCCACTTTGAAAAGTGCTTGCTCCATATATTATGCATGGCATTTCCAGGCTGCCAAATTCCTGATGGAGCTGGTGATTAGAAGACAATGCAGCCTCGCCCAGTTCTTTCTCTCTTTCTTGGCTTTGCCTCAGCTTTGCTTCCTCTGAGCGGCTCATGAAAGTCAGAGACAGAGAGCAAGAGAGTGACATGCGTCCCAGAGTTGATCAGGATGAAGGGGAGTAAGGAGCAGGAATGTATGTCGGTCAGTTCAAGCTGGGTAGGAGAAGGGAGAAGGGATGCGAAGGGTCAGGAAGCAGCGATGGTATTCAGAGAAGTGAAGGTCCACCATTAATTGCCAAATAAAACAGAGCTTTGTTTTATTGCAGGTAATTCTGATGAACAGATGCTCAGTTTTCACCTGCCATTCTAACATGTCACTTTAGTTGGTCTACTGAGGAAACCAAGGCTGCTGAGAGGCAGCCCTGGGAAAGGTGAGGGTGTAATGGTTATGTATGTGTGTGTATGCATGTAGTGTGATAGAGTTAAAAGTGGTAGTTTATTATGATTGCTTTTGATGTTCCACATAATAGATTCCTTCTGAGCAATCAGGTTGCACTCCAGCAGGATGTGGAGTAGCACAGGTAGGCTTTATTTAATTCATCTGTGTCAAAGTGAGCAGCCAAGGGAGATAAAGTGGGTATTAATCAGAACACTATGAGCTTTGGGTTGGCTATGTCTAAATCTATCTCAGGGATCATCTGGGAAATCAGCTCCCTGTTTTCAGTTGGCATACATATGTGTGTGTGTGTGGAGGGGGGTGGTGTCTCCACTCACTCCTTTGCAGTTTGGTTCATCCTAAAAGCCCCCCCCCCCCAAATTCATAAATCAGAAAGAATTTGTTCTGACTGGAATTTAATTCCTCGTCTGAATAATAATGATTGACAAGCTCTGTGGGCATCTTAGAACATCAACCAATAGCCTACAGGTCTTCTAGCGTGTTCCAGGAACTAGCAGGGGTTTCTCTGTGTTTCTCTGAGACACAGTAGGTATGTGGCCATGACAGTCTGAAATGACCCAGTCAATGCAGATGACTGGGCACACCTGAAACCCAGCACAGAATGCAGGTGACTGAGCACATCTGAAACCCAGAACAGAATGCAGGTGACTGAGCACACCTGAAACCCAGCACAGAATGAACAATCAGGAATAAAGCATCAGGGGTTTACTCCGGGTGTAGTACTCATATGGAGGCAAATTCAGCAATGGTCACATTGGCTTTTTGATTATGGGATATAAGAAATATTGTCATTGGCTGTAAAAGAATCGTTCAAATTGTATATTAGCTTCTTTTCTGTTGCTGTGATAAAAAACACTCTGACAGAGTTTATTGTGGATTACAACCCCAGAAGAAAAGAGTCCATCATGGCAGAGGAAACGACGACAGGCAGGGTAGGGATGGCAACAGGAGCAGGAAGTTGGCTGATGACAACTGCCTCCACACACAGGAAGTAGAGAGATCCAGAAATGGGGTCAGGCTATAAGATTTCAAAGGCTGCCCCTACTGACATATTTCTAGCAAGTCTCCCCCCTAAAGGTTCTGTAACCTTCCTTCACAGCACCACCAGAGAGGGGCCAGGTGTTCAAACACACAAGGCCATGGAGAACAGGTTAGTTTCAAACTACAACACAGAGGAAATGCGTTAGTTTATAACCTACCAAGTTGAAGAAGTAAAAGAAGAGCCATTGGTACGCCATTCTCAGCCTGGGATACTCACGCCTGTGTGTGAGTGAGCCTTCTGATTGCAAGGGCAGGGCATCTCACTTCAACAACTTAGCAGGAGGCTTTATTTTAGATCATGGTTTCAGGGGGCTCAGCATGTGGTTGGTTGGCTCCACTCTCTTGGGAAGATAATGTGGTGGGAGCATGGGATGGAAGAGGTTCTCATCTCATGGAGGAGGGACGTAGGAAAGGGTCAGGACAAGATGTACTTTCAAGCTCGTGTCCTCAATGAGCTACTTTCTCCCATGAGATTCCACTTCCTACTTTGCACCACCGCCTCCCATGTGTGCCATCCTATTATGAATCAACCAAAGGACTGATCTACTAAGTCAGAGCCCTGAGGATTCACGCACTTCCCCAAAGCTCATCAGCTTGCACCCAAGCCTCTACTACAACCCTGGAGGCACAATGTCATCCCAATGATAACATGAGAGCATGTGTTCTCTCTGTGCACATGGGGGTGTCCAGTCTGAGAGGTACTATGTTAAGAGGCAGCTCCTGCCACCCTTGGTACCTCCATTTAGCAGTGCTTGGTTTTAAGGGGGCACTTAGTTGACCCGAATGTGCTTTTATTATTTTAGGAAGATCATCGAAATGAAAACATATGTTAAATAATCATAAAAAGCTGAATATGATCAAAAGCACATCCATAGATTCCTAGGAGCCCATGTGACAAGGCTCTGAGTTGTAGGATACCTCAAAAATAAATCTCAGGGCATGTTAGCACTCTTTGGGACTCATTGGGTGGGCTCTTTGGTAGGCCAGTGTATTCTTTGAAGTCTCCTGAGGGCTGTGTATGAACATCTCCGTGTACTTAATGCATGTCTTACCAGTGTGTCCACCACTTTCCACCCTCCTGTGTTCCAGGGGACTTAGAACAACTCATAGAGCATTCATGGACCAGGAACAATGAACGGGTTGTTAGTTTCCAAGTAACTTCCATGGCACACCCACATCTACATACATATCACACACACACACACACACACACACACACACACACACACACACACACACACAGTATATAAAAAGAATTGAACAGTTGTTTTATATGCTATTGTCTGGGCTGCTAGAGATTGTAGTGGGTTGACTGAATTCATCTTAATTTTTTTTAGGTTTTCAGATATTCATACTGTATTTACATCATTTCCACCCTTCCCTCTCTTGTCTTCAACTTGTCCTGTGTCCCTCCACTCTTTCTCAAATTCATGAGCTCTTTTTTAAATTTTGATTGCATACATATCACACACACACACACACATAACACACACACACACACACACACACACACACACACACACACACACACACACACACACACACACCATAAAGAGAAATACAGTCTACTGAGTTCATTCAGTGTTTCTCATATGTATATGTGTTTAGGGTAGATTACTTGGTTTTGGATAACCGTTACGGGACTTTTCCTTGGGGAAGACTCTCTCTCTCTCTCTCTCTCTCTCTCTCTCTCTCTCTCTCTCTCTCTCTCTCTCTCAGCAGTCTTGGTCCATCTTCTTATGTACAAAAAATATAAGAGGTGGAGGAGAGACAGAGAAACTGGTTAACTGGTTTAATATACATCTTTCTTTGGGAGAGGACGATGGTGGGAAACTGGAAGGAGTCAGCTAACCTTACCCTTTGAGAAAGGGAAGTCACAGAGAATAAGACAGAGTTCCATGTACTGCAGGGTCCTGGCCTCTGTAGGAAGGCTAAGGGAAGAGGAAGAAGGACTGGTCTGTTCGATTTTCCTTGTCTGGAGATTCTGATACCTTCCTTAGTCATTCTGGGTAGACCGTGAGGCAGACCTAGTCATACTCCATGTCCATGGCCCTATCTTTGTAAAGCAGGTTGGATTCAGGCTGAGGAAGATACGGAACACCAGGGCACGAAGGGAAGAGAGCTCTGTCAATGGGAGGCAGGGTCAACCTGAAACCTCAGACAACAGCAGTAAAGCAGGGGTAGAGGGCCATTCTTTGCATTCAGTCCTGTGTGCCTGAGGGCTCTGCTGAGCCCATGGCCATCCCTTCTCTGTGAGGCACCGGCTCCCACAGAAATCCAGTCCATTGTGAAAACAGGCCTTTGCCTTACTTAGGAATTACCTAATGAGTAATACTAAAAAGACCCACAAGAAAAATGATGATAATGCTTTCTAGAGGCATCACAGAGGGGCCATAAAATAACATAAATAACAGGCATGTTTCATTATCTGGACTCTTAGTTCCTTTCTACTGGTGGATGAGTGAGCTGAGAGCGGAAGCTCTCCTTCAGGGTACCCAGAACTCTGATGTGAACTGGTAAAGTGCCCCCTCGTGTGTGTGTGTGTGTGTGTGTGTGTGTGTGTGTGTGTGTGTGTGTGCTCCACTTCAAACAGCAATATACAGAAGAATTCTACCGGCTTTCTTAACTCTCTCTTTTGCAGAGAAATCCCAGCCCATTCATCTTGTTCTTATTCTGGATCAGGGAAACAGAGTGCAGCTTTCTTTGTCCATTCCATGTAAGTATTTCCTATATTATCTGCTTGCCTTGTGATCATTTCGTGAAATATTCACCAGGGCAAATAGGAAAGGTAAGATTGCCCTCCATTTGTTACAGGGGTTCTTCCAGACCGCTTTCCCCTGCCATTATGATATTTACATTCAAGGGAATTGTAAAGTGAGCTTAATATTAATGCAAGAAAAATTATAAACAGAGAGATAAACTCCCTGTGTATCCTGAAAATCTTTCCTAAATGTATGTGCATAAATTGTACGTTTTCTAGGGTTTGGATTACCTGAACTGTGATTGCTCTTCAATGTCACCGGAAAGTGTTTGAGGATCCAGAAGTCAGTCAATCAGCCTATAGATAAATCTTAATATTAGGATGTTTCAGATTTCTTTCTTCAATGACCTATAGTGAGTTTGTATAGACAAGTCAGAAGCATACATTTTATCACTTAATAAAGCCTGCAGTATCTAGAGGCACTTTCTGTATAGAATTATAGACCTCATTCATACTCCAATTCAATTAATTATCTTAAGAAAATGATTCCAAGTGAAGAGCTGTGAGGAAATTTCTCCACATGCTGAGTTAGTAAGACCATAAGACAAGATGTGTTTTTGTTAAGTGAAATCGTCAAGGTGAGTCTTTCCATGATCTTCTAAGATCATGATGTTTGTTGGTATTGAATTTTATGACTTTGTAAAATATCTATTGATGTTATAATCTTATTTTTCCTCATCAGCACCTACAATGGCTTCCTGTTACCTTCCTGTTACAGGCTGAATCTCTCTCGTAACCTGACTGATGCTTCTTATCACATCCTTTCTTGTACTCCGCATCGTAGCTCAAAGGATTATTTGGTATTGGCTTAGTTAGCATTTGTGCTCCCCTCGGAGCATTTCTTTCATCTTTGTGGTTATTTTCTCGGCTTTGAAACCCCCATTTTTCATTTCCTTTGCCAAAATCCTACTTTATGATCCACTTCAAGTGCATAAGAGAGTGCAACCTATTTCTCCACTTGAAATATTTTGTTTCCTTTTCTTCTCTGGGTTAGCACAGTGATTCTATAAGTGGCTTGGGTATCAAAGCTTGGGTATCACCTTCACACCTCCATTCTATGCATGTAATTCTCACAGTAATCTAAACAGTGGCCAGCAAAACTCTTACCCGTTTCTCCTCGTCATGTGGGCTAATGTCTCCTTTCACTCATAACACGAAGACATGTGCCAATACAGCAAAGTGTCTGGAAGAGAGTGAATGGAGCAGCTAGCTTACTCTTTGCATCCAGTGAGGTGCTGATGCTGGGAGGTGGTAACTCTTAAGAGAGAACCCACCGGGAGGCTCTTCATTACTAGTGTCTTTCCTACTTCCCTTTTTGTTACAACCACACTAACCAGAAGCAACTTGGGAAAGAAAGGATTCAGTTGGCTTATAATTCTGAATTATAGTCCAGTATTTCAGGGGAGTCAAGGCAGGAACTTAAGCAGCTAGTCACATCATATCCACAGTCAAGGACAAAGAGAGAATGTGCGTTCTTTTTGCTTGTTGCTTCTGCTCAGCTAGTTTTCTTTACTCTGTTGTAGGATTTAGGGTCCAGAACCAGGGAATGATGCTACTGCAGTGGTCTCTTCTATATCGACTAACAGTTAAGATAATGCCCTATAGACATGCCCATAGGCCAACTAGCTTCAGATAAGTCCTCATTGAGGCTCTTTTCCTAGGTGGGAAAAGAGGTTCTGTCAAGTTGACAGTTAATAATCACAGATATGGACCCTTAGAAGGGATTGTGGGATTGCAACCTTTCTTGATTTCTTTTAGGAGAGAAGGGATCTTTTTTTCTATATGCATCCTGCCATCTATTTTGAGATCCTCACTAGAGCCTGCATCATGGTGTTTAGACTAAGCCCTCAAACTGTGAATTTAAACACCTTTCTTTTCTTTGTAAAGTTATCCTGCCTCAGGTATTTCACTGTGGCAATGTATGTTAGCACATAGCTTGTTTATCTAGCATGAAGAGTTCCTTAATGAGGTATACGGAAGAACTGCTCTTTAGATTCATTCTAGAAGAGGAAGGAAGAAAGAAAGAAATAAGAAAGAATGAATGAAAGGGGATTTTATTTACTTATTTCCATTCCATATAGCATTTCTCATTGGTTACCACACGTAGAACATCCTCGGTACTTCTAGATTGCCAATGATCCTTCACTCTTGTCATTCGGGAAAACAGGTTCTATAAGCAGTGGTGTAGAGTTTTATGAACATCCTTAAGCATGGGAACCACCTGGCTCAGGTGAGTATAACACTAGCTACATTTCTGTCACTGTTGGAAAGTACATGAGAAAAAAGTCACTTAAACAAAAGGAAAGGTTTATTTTGGCTTAGGTTTCAAAGGTTTCAGTCCATGCTGGGTTAATTCCATCTCTTCAGGCCTGTAGTGGGAATGTGTCATGATAGAGAGGGCATAGAGAACAGAGATGATCATCTTATAATGGCCTGGAAGGAGAGAGGGAGAGGGAGAGGGAGACGGAGAGGGAGAGGGAGAGGGAGAGGGAGAGGGAGAGGGAGAGGGAGAGGGAGAGGGAGAGGGAGAGGGAGAGGGAGAGGGAGAGGGAGAGGGAGAGAGAGAGAGAGAGAGAGAGAGAGAGAGAGAGAGAGAGAGAGAGAGAGAGAGAGAGAGAACACAAAGAGAACAAGAGAGCAAGCAAGAAAAAGACATAAGATACAGCCTTCATAAGATAAAGCCTTCAGGCTTTCGGGGCCAACCCTCAGTAATGTACTTCCTCTAACTAGGTCCCATCTCTGAAAGTTTCTGCCATCTCATGGTAATGCTACCAGCTGGCGACCAAATCCATGAGCACAAGCATTTGGGAGCTGTTCTATGTCCAAACATGATGGGTACCAGCTCATAAACAGAAACGGGTGATAATAGAATCTTTGATGGTGTGCAGGTGTATAGTCCCATGTGCTGTCTGAATGTCTGAAACAGAACTTGGACTTCTTTTCCCATCCCCAGTTAGTACCCCTGTCCCTAGGATGTCTGGTAAAACTCTTAGCCAGAGTGATCGCACCCAAACCAGGTTATCTACATGCTTACTCTATCCTGCTTTTTAACAAGTTTCTCATACGTAGTTTTGTTTATGAGTTTTCCTTGTGGCTGACCAGACCTATGTGAAAAGACCTCTGTAATCCTGTCTGGAGAGACCCTACAGCTCCAGCATCCTTCTCATTCTTGCTGTGCCTGGGCCACCACGCCTGCCTCCACCTGAGCATTCCACACCAGCTGTTCTCCACACCTGCAATGCTCACCCCGGTCTCCCCGGTTCATTTTCCACCCCTAATTTCCTTGTCTCCTTCAGACCACTTCTTCAGTGAGACGTTCTCTAACTATAGCACTAGGAACCAGGACCATTTCCGTTCTTCCTTCCTGCTTTCGTCTCTTCCAGGCATGCGCAGTCAACACTTGACTGTCTGCCGTTGTCTCAGCCATCTTCCTGTCGGCAGAATGTTGGCTCCATGGGAACTAGGACTTTGTCTAGTTCCTTGTTGTTTCCTCAGTAACCAGAGAGATGCTGGACTCACAGTGAACCTATTGAGTGAATTGATTCTGCAGTATGAAGTTCCGGTACCAGAGGGGTAGAGCCCACAGCAAGGATAAAGGCATCGACTACTTATCAGGATGTGTCACCATGTGGCTCTGTTCTTTTCCTCTCTTTTATACTACAAAGGGATCTATTTAATCATCATAAGCAGAGGAAAATTCTATTAAAAAATAGCAGCAGCATTACAAACGTGCTTTGTGGGCCGATTTGTCCAAATTCTTTCTTGTGCTTCATCAGCCTCAGGGCAGGACCTGGAGGTCTGGAAACTGTTCAGAATAACGTGCAGGAGGGGCTGGGCACCACGCTTATTTGGCAGTTCCATTCTTGGAGATCAGTCCGCTGCTTCAGGTCTGGCTTTTTGTATTGTGTCAGAGGCTCAAGCCAGAACTCCTTCCAAACCCACAGTTCTGTGGCTAGAGAGTCAGGTGGCAGGGCCAGTCCTCAATTTCTTAGGCAGTCCTCCTTTATGTGCCCGGGGAACCACAGCTCTCTGCTGGGTAATGAAAAGAGAACATTCTAATAAGGACTTTCCGTTTGCAACATCTGTTTCATTTGGGTAATTTTAGATGGCTAAAACCCACCTCACAGAACTAGGAGGGCTCCTATCATCTTACAAATGATTGCTTCAGTGTCTCCAAGCACCCGCCACCGTAATTAATAGAGTGAAAGGGTTGAGAAGAAATAGGAGCCTATTAAGCTCAGGAAGCCGCGTGCTTTAGGGCAAACTGACACAGAAGAAGACAGTATAATGGTTTTTCTCTCGTGGAAAAGCCTCAAATAAGTCTCTCTTCCTCTCTTTAAAAAAATACATAATAGTGAGTTTAAGCATTTTAATATTTAGGTTAACCTTTCCTTAACCAGATTGCTTAATGAAGCCCCAGCACTTCTCAGGAGAGAAACAACCTTATCCAAAGAACTTAACAAGGACAAAAATCAAATCCTAAAGATACCAACCAAACCTCATTGTTGCTGAGACATTTCCCCAAAGACAGCAGTTAATAGAAATTACATCACTTTTATTCAGATTTCTTGGTGGAAACATGAGGAACATTAGCAGTTTCTAATTGTTCTGCATAGAGGATAAAATTGGAGGCCCTGGTGAGTACTTTCCTGCTTTCTACCTCTCACAGTCATTTCTAATCCTTCCAGCTAGAGCTTAATAGATACACATTGAAATGAAACGATGCCTATAGATGCAGACCTTAATGGCAAATGGGAACTATAGCCATGCGCTTGTAAGATGGGGAGCCCCAATCACCCAGCACAGTTCATTCTATTTTTAATGTAAAAACAAAAGCCCTTAAACGGAAAGCAAGAAGATGGAGTGCTTGCTTGTGAATCTATGTGAACTCAAGAACAATCTAAATGGGCTCTTGGCTGAGCCTAATTCCTACTTGTGCAGCTCCATGTGGTAAATAGAACACTTTGACATGCATTATCTCGCTTGGTCCTAAAAATAATCCCTTCTGAACTGAAGCTCCAAGCCTTCCTCAGACCCAGAAAATGTTTCAAAATACTTTAGCATTGCCTGGAGCTTGATGCTGTCCCAGAGAGTGGGGATGAATTGTTATTTGGCTGTTTGGGCATCATAGCCTTTCTGACAGTGTTGGTCTGTGGATTTTGGTCATCTGATCTATCTGTCAGGTGTCAGTGTAGAAACTTTGGTTTGCTAAGATACATTTCTTGGGTATTTGATAAGCTGAACTGAATACCACAGTATGCTAGGGTAGTCAGAATAGGAACCATCATACTGTGGTGACCGACAACTTTCATATCTCAATGGTGTGGCAGGAGAAAGGTTTATTTCTTGCTTAGAAAGGTGACCTCAGATCCAGAGCACTTACTGGAGATACTTCAGTTGTGTCAGGAGATGAATGCCGGCTACTGGAAGATACACCTGTTTAGTCACATAGAGGAGATTCTGTGTTGAAGAGTTCATACCTTTAATGAAATGCTTTGCCCTAGGAATGACAACCATTGCTTCCATTTACCTGAGCATGGAAGAATAATCTCTTTATGCACCAGGAAGAGGAAAGCTATAGAAGACACAGGGATCTCTGCTCCATAAACTCTTTCTTTTATCAATCACCATACAAACATTAAGTTTAGAGCATTACCCTGGTGGAGACACAGACAAACCAGTCAGCTCTGTGGCCTTCTTCCACTAAATGCATTTCAGTGTTTGCTCTGTAAAGACAGAGGCCACTCCTTTATACAACAGTGATGGCTGATCCCCAGTCTTCTGGGAGTAGGCAATGGTGAACTCCATAATATTCCAAAGTACTCAGTGTGTTCAGTGAGCTTAGTAGGTGAGAGAAATTAGCCTGGCAGGTTTGGCAGTGTGTAGAATGAATGACTGTTGGGTTATCTACAGTATTCATTTTCCAGTGTATCAGTGACCACTGAACAATGCTTTGTGGTCATGACCTTTTCCTTGTGGAGCCTAGAAAATGGCAGCTAGCATGAAGAAGAAGACAAAAGCCTTAAGAGTCATTTGTGGAAGCTTTATGGCGTCATGCCTGGAACACAACTCCCATCTCCTACAGCTGTGATTTTTGACCTTCTTCACAACGGCTCACTCAACTGAAGGAGAACCTGTTAGCTCTGCTGACTAGTGAACCTCCCTCCGGGTGGCCTTGTCTCCATTGCGGTGATGCTGGGTCCAGTCCGCTGCTCTCCATTATGAGGTAGGCACGAGAATCCCAGAGTCACTTGCGACAGTCAGATCCCAGCTGCCCAGACTCGAGCCTGTGTCATGCAGCTGAAGAAATAAGAGTTTTGATAAAGGATTTTCGTTTGTTCTAATGCTTGCTCGCACTGAGCCGAGCAAAAGGACATAGACCGGTAGTAGAATGGTCGGAGTTTTGTTGTGAATTCTGAGCAGCCCTTAAAAAAAACTCCTCATTGATGTGTAATTTGTTCACTGTCCTGTGCAAAGGGCTTGGGGAGCAGACTGCGTGGTAAACACACAATAGGTTTTCCCAGATTGCACGGCTGGAGACGGCTGTAAGTTCTCTAAATACTCTTTACGAGGGCTTTAAGCATTTCTCCTAGTTAATATTAAGGGCTTTCCACCTACCCCATTTACTGGTGCCCTTTAGGATTGTGGAAAAGAACAGTTGGCCCTCACTGAGAACAATGGAAGGCAAGTTGAATGAATCCCAGAATGGCATATTTTACTTGAAAAACATGCATTATGCTCTTTCCCAAGTAAACTGCATAGAAAAATGTAAATGAAGCACAAAGCGCTTATGAATTAGGCCCTAAGCGTTTTCTTTTTAGCATATAAACTGCCACTAAGGCTGTGATAGGAATGCATTTTCTACTATTTTTCAAACTGTAATTATGTTTCCCCGAGTAAAACTCAAACGCTTGCTATGGTCCTGTTGCAACCGCACCAGACAGGTAATAATTGGAAAATTCAAAGCAGAGACTTATCTCCTAAATGCTAAAAGGTGGGGCTACTCAGGGCATACAGAAGGGTTGACACTGACTATAACACTGACCCTGGCGATTCTCTGTGATGTTAATTTTGCATCTGGAAATGCGTTTCAAAGCTGCAACACCCTTTAAAACGTATGAGAATAAAGGACAAATGACAAGTCTGTCCCCAACCTCCCTCCTAGAACAGTTTATAATCTTCGTCCAGCGTCCAACAGCCCCCTCCACCCTCATACTTACTATATTCATGTTAGAATAGGATGCATTTAAGTTCCAGAGAAGCAAATTAACTTATTTAAATGGTACCAGAATAAAAGGAAGCCCCAGAGAGCAACTCTGTCTGGAAAGCATTGTTCAATTGTGTACCCAAAGACCACAGAAAAGGGCACGCAGGAAAACTTGTATAGAGAATTCAAAAGATTTGAACACAGTCCTTCTCCCTGTCACCACACTGGACTTAGGCAACATTTTAAAAATTATTATGCCATTCTATTCAGTGATTCTATTGCTTATAGTACTTTAAGGATGTACGCGCCTGCACACATCTTCTTAAGACCTCTCTGGGGATTAGCACTACTCTGGGAAGGACAATGCAAACCATGGGGTTTCACACATGAAGTCTGTGCAATGTCTGCAGGAACACATAGACTCGCAACTGAAGGACAAGGCTGGTCACTGTCGGGTGCATGACCTCACAATGTCAGCAAGCTGGAACAGCAGAATCTCAGAAGTAATTTCTGGTAAGATCTGCCCTGGAATCCTCAGCCTGATTTTGTTTGCCTTTTCAGCTGGGAAAACCTTGATGTTTTCTGGTGTGCGTGAAGGTACATCCCACAGCCCTCTGACACCTGCTCGTCTGCACTTGAAATTCTCATAGGTTTCATCGAGACCACAGACATCTTCTTCTGTACCTACCAGAAGAAATAAGAATCTTTGCTCTACATGTCGCCTTTTGCTTCTCATTAATGAGTGCATGAGACTGCAGGGGCTTTTCTGAAGTTCAGCTTTGCAAGCCTGAGTTAAAGTGACGATCTCTGAAGGCATTTATCAACTTCAAATGCACAAAAAGGTATATAAATACAAGATAACTGCAATCCCCAAATTAGATACACTATTCTGCATCCTCCAGTAAATCAGACTGCAGTGTCTCCAGCAGCAGACCATGTACCTTCCAACATCTGGCCAAGAAATAACACAAAATTGGACTTGTGAATCCTACAGATTTCAGGTCTCTGCTCTAACATTTACTGGCAGTTTTGAGCATATGCCCTTTAAATGGGTGTTCCATGTGTGAGATGGGTAGCATGAAAGATGCAGTGCTTTGGGTGGACTATCTGCTGCATAAGCTGGACTCCTATTAGCCCAGCTGCCTAATGGTTTACACACAAAAGGAATTCAATTTTTTCCTCATGATGTTTGGTAGGGACCAGGTGTCTCTCCCTCACTTGGTCATTCAGAGGCCCAGGCTAGCAGAGATCCCACCTTCTCCAATATATATTGCTTAGAGCAGTGTTTGCCAATATTTTCTCATTATTCTTCCTTCCCCCCAGGATGAAAGCTAAATTAATTAAATGCAATTAATTTAAATTAATTAATTTAGTTAAATTTCACTTCTCTACAATGGGAGACATTAAATCTAAGAAGTGAGATCTTGTTAGTATGGAAAGGACCCAAGTCACTGTAACAGCTCAGGACTGGATTTTGCTTTCGCAAGCAACAGTGTCCACCTATTGGGAGTCTTGTTACCTTTCTTCAGAGCCCCTTTGCTGGAGGTTCCCATCACTTAGCATGCTAGAAAGGGACAGCACAAGAGAGGGGCAAACCTGGGAAGCTTTGAAGGTCCAGAATCAGAAGTGGTACAAGACACTTCTATACATATTTATGGTTGAGAATTTGGTCACATGGTCACCCCTAACTCAGGAACACTGGGAAATGTAGTTAATTGTGTATCTTGGAGAAGAAAAAGACTAGCCCTTTTATGAATAGCAAGTTATTTCCTTTTATTGTTTCACCAACTCTGTATGGATGATTGTGTAGAGTTGATTAATCCTTTGCAGGGATTAAGTGTTCAGTGTTATTTTGCACTATTCTGTAAGGACTTAACATGATGGGTCATTGTTGAACTGTGTTGCAAAATGACAAGACGAAGGCCACCTCTTTATCACTTAATGTATGAGAGAACAAGAGAAGTCTTAGATTTCAAAGCTGCCTTAGATGCCCTGTAGGCATCCCCATCATGAATTCCTTCTGGTGCACTTTCTGTAAAGGAAAGGTCGTATGTTTCCTTAGCATATCTTAAGTCTCTCAACAGCTTCTATTCCACGCAAATATTTGCATCTTTGCTCTTCAAAATTTTGCTCTTATCAGTATATTCAACACGTTTGGCTTTGGAGGTTTAAAATCAAATGTATGCCAATTGTCATGCCACACATCTGTAAAATGTCTAATTTGGGAGGTATAAGCAGGGGGATCAGGAGCTCAAGATCATCCTTGCCTACAGGAAGAGTTTGAGGCCAGGCTGAGCTAAATGAGATTCATATATATATATGAATATATATGTATATATATATGTATGTGTGTGTGTAGAAAATAATTAAATGTACATGCTCCTTCAAAAGGCAGAGACCTCTCTCTTTTTTCTTATTGTGTTCTAGCTCTGTCTAGACACTGTGTGCATTTAGTGGGTACTCAATAGTTGTTGAAAAGGTGGAAGTAGGTAAGGAAAATAAACGCCATCAAAGAAGACTAATAAGCTATATAAATAGGCAGTGAGTGTGCTCAGAGAACAGCCAGGAAGGTTATCCAACACAGCTGAGGGTGACAGTTAAGAAGAGGTGACGTCATAGTTGAGAAGTGGAGAATGTTAAGAATTTACTTAACAGTGAACAGGGAGGGGATTTCTAGAAAAGAAAGCAGCAGGTTTGAGGTACATTGATGGAGACCTGTCAAACTCTGACACAACAGTTGGATAACGTCTCACAAATACTCATAAGTACCTGGAGCCTAAGGCGGTCACCTTTTTGGAGGCAGGGTCCTTGAAGAAGTTGAAGAAGCAAGGAAAGATAATCTCCTAGGACCTTCAGGGAGATTGCAGCCACTGACACCTTGATTTTAGACATCTGCTGTCTAGGACTGTAGGAGGAAACGTTGTGTTGTTCTAAGAGATCCAGTTTGTGGTTATCTGTTGTAGAAGGCTTTCAAATCTGATGCTGGGGATCTTATTCAAGTGTGGAGAGGTGATGATAGATACATGTCCTTAGAATTGTTTGGGTCTTTAACTGGGTCACTAGATGAAGTAGACATCTCCAAGATTTCTATATAGGCTGATGGTGGACACCCATGCTCAACTGAGTACTTCTTGATAGTAGGTTACACTGCTGAATCTGCCTGCTTTAGGAACTGAACTGTATACCACCGATAATCAGCTGTGTTTGCTGCCAAATTCATTCTGTCTAATGTGCTTGTAATTTTGCAATATGATTGTAATACATATTTAATGAATAAATTGTAAGTACGGAAGGAGTTATTTTCCTCAAAAATAACAAAATGCTTTTAGAAAGACTGGAAGATGATTAAAAGCTGCAAAAATAAAGGAAACTTTGTAGTTAGAGTGCTCAAGTGTCATAATGTTTCAGACATGTTAAGAAAATTGAAACCATTCATTGTAAAGGAGGCATTCCGGGAACGCTTTATACAAAAGAGCTTTGAGGACATTTAGGCAATTGCTGCTGGCTTATAGATCAGAGATGGACACACGAGTCTGTGTTTGACATTTAAATAAACTATTTGTGATATGTACTTTTTATAGTTTTCTGCTTGAATCGCCTTTTGTACACCCCCCCCCCCCCCCCCGTAACATTGGATGAGAACCTTGCTAGTGCAGATTGGTAAAATGAACTTAGGTAGGACTGCAAACAAATGCCTCCCCAGGCCCCATGGGATCTTTCTTCCAAATATGATTACTGTGGAACAAATTTCCTTCTCACTTGACACGTGGCTGTTTGGCTTTAGACATGGAGTGTCAGTTCCCAGTGCCCTGAATTCTGGAGTGGAACTCAGTTTTCCTTCATAAGCAGCATCATAAGTGATACCTTATTTCCCAGGCCTGAGCTTTCTGTCTGATTTGTGTTACAGAGGTTGCTATTGGCAGAGTCAGAATTGGAGCATGGGAAAGAATCTTCTCCGGCCCTGTATCACAGTCTGCACAGTGTGCTGCACCAAGACAAGGGAACTAGATGTGAGCAGCTGTGGTAGAAATTGCCATTCTCCTTCCCCATCATGCCTCTCTCCTTTCCTCTTCCATTTCCTTCTCTGTCTCTTTCTCTCTCCCCCCCATCTCTGTGTGTGTGTGTGTGTGTGTGTGTGTGTCTACCCCACTTTAAATTTTGTGATACTTGAGATCAAGCCCAGGACTTCGTGTCTTCTCTCCAAGTGCTCTACCTCTGAGTTAATCCACAGCCCATTTCTTTTTCTCTTTTCTGCTTCCTTCTATTACTTCTTCCTGAGCATGTGCTTCAAATTCAGATTCTAATCTCTAATCAAAATGCTATCCAGTTGTACATTGGAGTACTCTGTATGTCTATTTCTACTATATTTGGGTTTCAAAGTATTTTTTGTTTGAGTAAACATGAGTATTTATGTAAGTTCTCTGAATGCAAATCAATTGATTATTGGAGATGTGACCTAGAATTTGGAAAATGAGCCAAGTTATGAGGAAATAGACCAAGTGGTAGGATAATTTAAATTGGGTCTGAAATTTTGTGATGGATAACTCATCGCTGGATAATTTAAAAATTATCCACCAGTTAACAGCTATTGTGAGTGAATTACCACATGCCAGACCTGTGCTGCCTCCGGGTGTACGATAAGCACAAATCGGGGAGATGCTGTCGCCTTCTACAGCATTTCTATTGGTATGCTTCTTGTATGAGAGCAAAACAAAGGTTGTCAGGGATGGTAGTTTTAAGCCTTAAAATACCGCCAGTATATTTACTACCTCATAAATGGTGATATCAGAGAAGAACATGATTGAAGTTCAGGTTCCAATATTTATGAATGCCCTTTCTACATTTAAAACACCCAGACAACCATTAAGGAGCATGTAAAAAGCGTGGACATCGCCTTCCCTTTGAGTTAGAGTAGTGCATTGTAAAGAACACGATGGAGAGGGAACACAGATGTGACCACCACTCTCGGTTTTGCAAGGACAGGCTCACAGATCTTCAGTCCCACATCTTCCTGGGTGCTAGTTGGGTGCAGTGATGCCCACTGCTTCTTGCCATGCTCGCAGATCTTCAGTCCCACATCCTCCTGGGTGCTGGTTGTGTGCAGTGATGCCCACTGCTTCTTGCCATTGTAAAACACACCTTTACTATGGAATTTCAAGGCTGTTTGAAGGACTCACTGCACCTTTTATAGACTTTCCGAGCTACTTCATTACCCTCACCACACAGCATGATATTTGAAGAATAGTTTTGTAGTGGAAACATTACATGATCCAATCTGCCTTCTTCCACCCCATTAGTGCTCGTGTTGGAGGACAGAGGCAGTAAGAAGCCATGATTTACTTACTGATTTGAAAAATAGAAGCATCAGAAGTGTTTAGCATGGGCTTGTTGCAGGATATTTGAGCAAACTGTGTAAAGATGTGTCCCTGTTTTACCTTGCCTGCCTAAAGCACCTGATTGGTTTAATAAAGAGCTGAATGACCAATAGCTAGGTGGGAGATGTTAGGTGGGACTTTAAGGCAGAGAGAGGACTCTGGGAAGAAGAGAGGTGGATTTCAACAGCAAGATTTGGAGGGAGACAGACATACATTATGGAGGAGGGGTAATGAGCCACATGGAAGAATGTAGATAAATATACATGGGTTAATTTAAGTTATAAGAGCTAGTTGTGAACAACCCTAAGCTAAGGCCAAGCTTTTGTAATGAATAAAAAGTCTTTGTGCCATTATTTGGGAGCTGGTGGTCCCAAAGAGAAAGTCCAACAACATGGGATAGCATGACCAAGAAAAAAAGAAAATTCATCATAGAACATACAAAGGTGTGTCATCAAACACAGATCCTCAGCATACAGAATGAGATGTGATTTTTTGTCTGTAAGAGACTTTAAGAGGATACAGAAACACACACACACAAAAAAAAAACATATGAGGGGTGTTGATATTGATGCAGGAAGAGTTGAGTATTGGCCAACTCCAATAGAGACCCAATGGGAGTAGGGAGGGGAGAACATTGTTTCTGCAGAGAGCAGAGCATTAATCCATGGATGAAAGTTATGTGGTGGACTTTACTAACAACTTGAGTGATGTATCATTAGGAGGGTGAACCTTACCAGACAGGCAGTGGTGGCGCATGCCTTTAATCCCAGCACTTGGGAGGCAGAGCCAGGCGGATCTCTGTGAGTTCGAGGCCAGTCTGGTCTCCAAAGCGAGTTCCAGGAAAGATGCAAAGCTACACAGAGAAACCCTGTCTCGAAAAACCAAAAAAAAAAAAAAAGGTGAACCTTAGAAAGGAGAAAAATGTTAACCATATATGAGTGTATGTTGGAATCTGTACTGATGGGAGGTGATCTCTGGCTTGCCTTTAGCTATGTAAACTGGGTGAGAGCCCTTCCAACTGACCCAACAGCTTGCGTCTACTATCTTTATCCTGTAGAAAACCATCAAGCAGATTTCATATCCTTCAATAACCCACCCCCTCAATCCCCACACTCATAGAAGAATAAGAATGTTTCCATGAAAGAAGAGCAATTATTTCCATGACTGTGGCTACTCCCATTAAATAACTCTTTTTTTTTTTTTTTTTTTGGTTTTTCGAGACAGGGTTTCTCTGTGTAGCTTTGCGCCTTTCCTGGAGCTCACTTGGTAGCCCAGGCTGGCCTCGAACTCACAGAGATCCGCCTGCCTCTGCCTCCCGAGTGCTGGGATTAAAGGCGTGCGCCACCACCGCCCGGCTTAAATAACTCTTATTGTCTGTGATAGAATGTATGACCTCAACTCAGGATAATGGACACAGAGCAAAGTTCAAGAGAACCTCAGTCTTTACCAAAGACAGGACTCAGTGACTTCTGGAATGGGCCATACAGAAATGTAGTTTGCGTAGAAGGTGGCAGGGACAACATTTGCTCCAGAGTGCTAAGCTGAGTTTTCCTTGGAGACACTGTCTGTAAGCTGTGTGACTCCATGGCAACATTTACAAGACAGAAATGTGATCACGCAGGATTCTGCTGCCCTTGATGGTAATACGCTGGCAGCGATTGTAGCAGGACTTGCCAAGCACACATTGACCCTCTGAGTCACATTGGTTCCCATGGAGATTAACACCATCACTGGTGGGGACAGCAGCCCAGAAGTGCAATTGGTGTTAGACAGCCAGGAGAAAAACGGCAGCATGGTACTCTAGAAATGCAGCAATTGGGATGAAAAAGGAGTGTGGGGTGGCATCGCTCAGGAGAGAAAACGCTTTGTAATTGCATAGCAACCAATTCCTCTAGCTCTTCTTGCAAATGGCTGGGCAAAAAGTGTGCTTCCTGGCAGATAGGCTCCGATCTACTTTTATTTATCTGTTTATTTCCTGCAAACTTTCTTCTCATCCCTGATAGCTTATCTCCGCAATGGAGTGAGTGACTCTGGGGCCACAGAGTCCCAGCTCTGGCACTGTAAGAGTAATTAGTACTTTGGCACTCAGGAGTTTGAAGGACACAGATCACTTTGTTATACCTTGATGGGTCTACATTTCCTTTCTGTATTAAAAAAAAAATTCAAAGAAAACCGTGCCTTCAACTTCACCTTTTACACAGTCATATATGTTAATAGGGACCCAGGGCTTCTGAGAAGTTGTTTTCCTGCTTCCTGAAAGAAGTTCTCCTTTACTTTTGGAAGTCGTAGCGGGGGCATGTGACTTACCCTGTGCTTAGCAGCCGCGTCTACCTGCACATGCTCTCATGAGTTGCAAAGCTCATCTTTTGGGTACCGGACTCTACATCCTCTTTCTCATTTGAAAAGAGGAAAGAGTCTAGAAATGTATGCATTTTCCCAATTCTCTGCATGTGAGTCATGCTCAGATCAGATGAATCTGGGATTATAAGGTGAGGGGCATTTTTTTTCTATCTCTTTCATATCAGCAGTTGTGGAAAAATACCTATTAGTGGCTGAATGATCAAACAGAGATACAAAGAAGAACCGGTTCCTAGCAAAATCAGACTAAATGGCCTCAAAAGTAACAAGCTGAAGTGTCAACCTGTGAGACTGGGAGAGAAAGAAGAGAATGGTTTTCAAAGAAATGGCAAAGTAATTTTGGAGAAAATTAGTGTTAATGAGATATCTAGAGACGACAAGCTTTCTGCTTCTCTTTTTCCGTGTTAGGTGTGGGAGATGGCTTTATCCACGGAGAGCCAGTTTGTACAGAAGGAAGTGAGCTGGATGGGGCACGCTGTATTCTCAGCTGAGCCATCAATTATGAGTCATGGGTGGTTTACTGGGCCTCAGTTTACTCATCTGTAAAATGACCCACACAGTCTCCAGGTAGTGAAGACTAGTGCCTGGCACAGCATGTATATTCAGGAAATGGCAATGAGGACAGTGATAGTGCTGTTGTTGGTTTTGTTGTTGTTATTGTTGTTGTTGGTAGTATTGTTATTGATACTGTTGTTGTTGGTATTGGTGTTGGTAATATTGTTGTTATTGATATTGCTGTTGTTAGTATTGTTGTTATTGGTGGTAGTTATTGATATGTTGATGTTGGTGTTTTTGATATTGCTGTTGTTGGTATTATTGTTATTGGTGGTGGTGGTTATTGATATGTTGATGTTGGTGTTATTGGTGTTGTTGTTGGTATTGTTATTGATACTGTTGTTGGTATTGTTGTTGGTAATGTTGTTATTGATATTGCTGTTGTTGGTATTGTTGCTATTGGTGGTGGTGGTAGTTATTGATATATTGATGTTGGTGTTATTGATATTGCTGCTGTTGGTATTATTGTTATTGCTGGTGGTGGTTATTGATATGTTGGTGTTATTGGTGTTGTTTTGGTATTGTTGTTATTGATATTGTTGGTAATATTGTTGTTATTGATATTGTTGTTGGTATTGTTGTTATTGGTGTAATTGATATGTTGATGTTGGTGCTATTGGTGTTGTTGTGAGTGGCAACGTGCCACTGATATCTTGTCATATGACTTTCTTAAGTCTACTTACTGGTGGCCAGTAGGAGGTTCAAGAAGAGCTGAGGTTTTTGCTTGAACTTGAAAGGAGACTAAAGCTAGTGTTTCAGCTCAGCTCAAATTGGTCTAGCAAGAAGTGCCCTGACACAAAGGAGGCCCAGTCATTTTGTTCTCGTCAGACTTTCAACAGATTGGACATGTCCTACCCTAAGGAGGTTAATTTCCACTCTTAATTTCACCTGACGATACCTTACAAACACACCAGAATGATGCTTTGTCAAATACCTGGCCCTTTCATGGCACAGCTCTGTCAAGACACAGAAGTAATTCATGATTCATAAAGGATCATAACCCCATATTTACAAATCCCGTGGTTCTGAAAAGGATGCTGTAGTATAAAAGTGATTTGCATAACTTCCAGGACGCTCAGTGTTATTTGAAGCAGAGACTTAAAGCTTTAGCAATATGTGTTTGCAACTGTATGCTCCTGGCTTTCCTCCTGAAGACATTGCTCTCATTTCTTTGCATTGTGCTCATCACAGAGGCAGTCGAGAGTGGTTCCTAAGGCTCAAGGTCATGATTCTACATTTTTGCTTTCTATTAGCGGTTCGACCTTAGGAGAGTCAATGGACCTTTCTGTGTTTCAGTTTCTCATCTGTGAAAAGTCTGTTAAGAGGATAACACACGGTGGTGCATGTGCAGTACATAGACCAAGGCCAGTCTGGCACAGGGCACATACTCAGTAACGATCACATATAAATGTATGTGCTAATGGAAAATTGAGGATTTAGGATGGTATCACATCTTAACCTTTTGCACTTATAAATTGATTTGCTATGAAAATTACCAGAACTATATCTAATTGATAGTACTTCCATAACTGCCAGAGTCAGCTTTGGGTTTTATTTTTAAGTTTTCCTTGTAAAGTGTGTGTGTGTGTGTGTGTGTGTGTGTGTGTATGCATGCATGCGCGCACGCCTCTGTGCATGTTCATGTGTTTAATAAATGGTCAAAGTGCTGAGAATAAGTGACCCATGAGTGCTTGGCTGTAGATGAGTCTTCCACAAAAGGCTCTGTAGACATACTGAAAGAGAAGAAAGAATGTAAGAACCAGTGGACGGGGAGGGAGCTGTGGAATGCTGAGTTCTGGATGGAAGGTTGCTGTACACTGGAGCTGTAGCTGCTGCACAACATCTGGACAACATCAAGTAAGACACAATTCCAATATGGGTGGGAAGTGTTGTGCCCAGATCGTACCCCCCAGAGAAACCACCAAGGACGAGCATACCAGAATGCAAAAGCAAGGTTTATCTGTTACAAGTCATGACAGGGAACTCAACTCAAGCCATCTCAAGTGAGGTAGGGAAGAGTTACTCTTTCTTGGGGAAGTTAGTTTTTATAGGCAAAACCCATAAAATTTTTTAGAGGGGAGGGGGTTAGTACGGGTCCATCCTTGATTGGTCCAGTTTCTCCCGGGCCTGGACTTTATCTTATTCTAGCTTATCTGTTTGCTCTGTCAGGAGTTTTACAACTCCTCTCTGGGGTCTGGTCATGTTATCTCCGGAGAGGGGCATCTCGTGGTTAATTGGTTACCATCAGACATCCTGACTCTGTTCTTTTGAGTTCCTGGGGCTGGCGCTAACATTTCTGGGGACTTGAAACTGGCCTGGATCTATCTATATTGAGATATCTTTGTCTAAGGCCCCCCTTTTTGAGACAATAGAGTGAGGGTCTTGTTGTGCCTTAGATCACATCCCCAAAGCCACCACTGGAGACTTTAGGTACAGAATGCAAAAGTAAGGTGTTTTCTAAGTTTACAAGCCTCCAGGGAGGCTCTTCCAAATCTCTCACTCACAGCAGGGAGGTTGGAAGGAGCACTCCCCTTTCTTTGTGAGGCTAGTTCTTAAAGGCACAGACCATATAATTTATTTTAACCTGCCTCCCTTTTTAGTCTTTTGGTCGAATATCCTGACTGTGTTTTCCAAAGTCCCTGTAGCAGATACAGCCACCTGGGGAAAAGGGGTCTAAGTTCTTATCTACACTTAGGAATCCTGATTTAAGCTTCTCTTTGTCTGTAGGGGATAGAGTGGGGGGTTTTACTAAGGTATCACAGGAAGGGGCACCCAGGCCCCACCCCTAACTGAGGATCTATTGGCAGTTGATGGCTGCTGAGGAAGGGAGCATCACTTCCCTTTGGGGATGTATACACTGGTAGATTGAACATGCCCCAGTGAATGACCTCACATATATGTTCATATGTGCAGCACTAATTAGACTCAGGGTTATAAAGAACAATAAATTTTTAAAAAAGAGTACATGAGTTTGGGAAGGGGACGGACAGAGTGAGGGGCACTGGGAGGGGGGGGAGTTAGAGGGAGGCAGTGATGGATGGATATGATCAAAATAATATAAATGTATGAAATTTTCAAAGAATAAAAACAATTTTGCCCCTCATTGCCGGGCGGTGGTGGCGCACGCCTTTAATCCCAGCATTTGGGAGGCAGAGGCAGGTGGATCTCTGCAAGTTCAAGGCCAGCCTTGGCTAGGGAATGAGTTCCAGAAAAGGCACAAAGCTACACAGAGAAACCCTGTTTTCAAAAACCAAAAAAAAAAAAAAAAACAAAAAACAAAAAAACCCCCAAACAAACAAACCCATAAACAACAACAAAAAACCCCTTTAGTAATGAGCACTGATGCCACTTTCTGCTCACTAGGTGGCACAGTGCCCCTGTGGTTGGTTGCAATGTTCAGTGACCCCCAGAGAAGCAGGAATTTTGACTAACATCCAATCATCTCATCTTCCTGCAGAGAGCACCAGGTCCAATACTTCCATGCAGTCAAGGTCATGTCTCCAGTTCCTGCCTGTGGCTAAAGCCGCTGTTGCTTTTCCTTACCCCTCCAGTGTTCTACCCCAATCTAAAGGTGACCTTTCAAGGACGGATTTTGCTTATTGCTTCTTACAATTGAAGGACGACCTTAGAGAGTGAGACATGGAATAGCCTGGTGACACTTTAGATAGGCAGCCTTTTTGAAAATGCACAGGAGACACAAGCTTCTTCTACCTCTCGGAGGCAGCTTGGACCAAACTGCATTGGAGCAAAATATCCAGGAGGGGATTTCAGGGTGCTTGGTCCCCACTCTGTCTGTCCCAGGTGCCAAGGACCTTCCTATGACTTGCCATAGTCTTCCCTGCTTGTTCCTGCCCCTCACTCATTTTCTTGTCGTCATTCAGCTGCTGTTCAGCCCCGGAGCACCCTTATTAGTGGTGATATTCATCTAGAAAGAGAGTCTTCCAACACATCGTTTTGAGGAAGTATTATCCTGACAAAGTAGCACATTTATTCCAAGTACAGATCTCAGAGGCTGAGGGATAGGCCTTTTTTTTGCACAAAGACTCTCATCTGTTAACTCTTTTAATGGTCGATAATATTTTTCGCAGGAAATTTTTATTATGGGAAAATAATTTATAAGACTGATGAATTCAATTAAAGTGATCACGTGTACATTTGCGCCCATTGGTCAACCTCACCAACGCATTCCCAGATAGGACTGAGTTTTTTTTTTTTCTCTCTGCTCATAGTAGTTTGGTGCCCAGCTCTCCACCTCTCTTCAGCGCTGTGGTCGGTAGGTCCTGGTCCCTCTGGGGCACCGCCTTTAGGTGGAGGCGACGTAGAGAACTGAGGAAAACGGAATGGCAGAAGTAGGCACACGTTGGTGTTGGTTCCTTCATGGTGGAAGCTCCGGCTGGCTCTCTTCCCTCTCCTGCGCACCGCTTGGCTCCACCACCCTGCTGCTAGCCTCCTGGTGCATCTCTAAACTGTTTCATTGCACGCGTGGCCACGTGCCTGCTTTCTGTGTCTTCAGCGTGTTCTGTAGTATCACCCTAGGCTCCGACTTGAAATTGGCACCTGTTTTTATCAACTCACCACTTATAACAATAATCAATAATATAACCCCAGACCCCTTTCACTCACAGAGGATTTAACAAAAAACCTACTACTCACTGAAACAGCTAATCTCTCACATTGAAGACTTTTTTTTGGGGGGGGGGGGATGCCAGTTGAGATTAGGTGGTTTTGTCCCCTCACCCTGCCCCACAGCAGAGAATGCTTGCTCCTTCCTCATGTTCTATATAGCAGCCCTCCATCCTGGTCTCCCTAGCGCCACAGAGACTTGGTAGACATTGGGCAGTTTTATTCTTCTACTGAAGTTTTGCCTAGATTTCTCATTCTCCATCTTTTTTCTAACATTGTGCGTATGCTTGTGGCAGGCTCCTAATAATAGGGGGTGATACTGTTTCCTGATGTAGTTCTTTAAAGGTTTTCTTCATTCTTTTACATCTCCCCACCTAAAATGTGGGAACCTCTATGAACAGGAATCTGGTAACGTCATTTCCCATAACAGGCCACTGATCGAACACGAGGCTACACATCAGTGACCCCCATCCTACACCCCCCCCAAGTGATTCCAGAATTATTTCATGGTGACTCGGAGCCCCAACGTCCACATCCAAGGTACAATTACATATGGGTGATAATGGAAAGAAAATGGATATACTATTGGTTGAACTCCTACTAAGTACCAGACCTCCAGACACAGGAACTCTGTTTCTTCAGTTTTGACAGGATGGTCCGACTCCTTAATTTTGTGGACGAGGAAGGCAAGGTTAAGTCACTGACCCCCAGGTACACAGAAATGTTGTCGCTGCTTCTGTTTGCCCCAGAGCTGGCATTTACTTTATCATTTCGGGATATGCTATTATCACCCTATCCCTGTATTTTCTCTGGGGATGTTATTAATGTTTGCAACAAGCGCAGAGTGACACTTAGACAAATGTAGCATTTACTTGTTTCTATCCTGAGGGAGAAGAAATCTTTTTAAATAAATTAATAAAGTGATTATGGCATCCTAAAAATGTTTTCCAAACTGTAAAATAGCTTGTAGGCTGGTCCAGTGGCAAGCCCCAGGATTCAGAGACAAAAGCCAATTGCCTGAGTAGTCCGGAGGGTCAGACACACCTTTAACCCAAGCCTGATTTTTTTGTTTCTGTGTTCTTGAGACAGAGAATAACCGAATTGTCTTTTCTTAATCATCAGAGACATCAAGGCATGGGCATCCCTGTTATAACAAACCTCTAGAGAAGTGCAATAACGTGGATGGACAGACAGGCTTCCCCCACACCCCACGGACACCTAAGCAATGCAGAAAGGCATGGAGCAGCCACACTAATGATCCTTGATGAGCATCTGGTACCGGCAGGAGGTGCCAGGAGCTTCCCCACAGTGATGGTGGCACACAGAAGAAAGGCTAGTGCCCAGAAAAGGTGGTGGCTCTGGACAGACATGCAAGCCACCAGCAGAATTGGCAGCGGTCCCTTAGAGATCTGTGCCTAGCAGAAGCAGCCGTAGCATTCAGTGGACGCAGTAGTCACCCGACAAACAGCCTTCCTGCATGACCAAGAGTCAGTTCCGGAGCCTCGGAGGGCTGCGGGGAGGGCTTTTGGAGGGCGAGTTCTAGCAAGTGGGCATGTGACATAATTTTCTGTCGTGGCTGGGTTTAGCTTGCTGTTGGACATGGATGATCTCTTTCCGCTTCACTGGATAGCTGTGAGGGTTGAATGAGATTGCGTGTGTGAAAAGCCTTCCCGGTGCTCGGCTTAGAGTAGTGATCAACAGCGCCAATCTCTTTCTCCCTCCCGTAATCTCTGTGATGGAGACTGTGGGAAAGCACAGGCATCGGCAGTGTCTAACCTAAAACACACATTTCAGGAAGGGCACAACCACGTGTCTACCCCAACAGGAACATTAGACTACAAACCCACCTGGGTATTTTCTACTTTGGAACAGTCCATAATACTCAGGCTAAATGTTTGAGTCCTCCGTATGCATAAAGTCTTTAATCCTGTTAAGGGTGTAATTTTACTATCTCGATTTTATGTGAGGAAAAGTGGAGCTAAAAGGTTAGGTAACTCTGCAAGGTCGCATAGCAAGTGGCAGCTAGAATTCATATTTAACAGGGCCACATGCATAATCCCTGCACCTGTCATTTTCCTAGTTCTAGGATGTTTAGGTAATAAAACAAATGTTGACTTAGTGTTTTTTCCAGGGATCGCAAATGACAAAGTCCTGGGGGCACACTGGTCACCACAGCCCAGGAAAAGGCAGGGCACTCTCTGATAGCCAAACACAGCAATCCTAGGCTGTTCCAAGATGAGACTCTTTTTCTCAAACAAGGCAGTCCATAAAAGTACCCTAACTAGAAAGGCTGGAGTACAGAAAGGGTTGGAACACTCATTTTTGAGCCTTTTATTTATCTGAAAGGCACAGTTACGGGACAAATTTGTAGGTAGTTTCAAACTCAAAGATTTCCCTTTATGAGGGCCAGTAGGAGACAGTTTTCTAAGAGCTGAGAGCTCCTGCAAACACTGCTTTCTTGGGCAAGAGGTATCGCCTTATTTTATGGAGAGTGCATTTCTGATAATAAACCAAGTGTTTCATTTTGCATCAAATACTGAAGAGCCAAGAGCAGTTCTGGAGTTCCTGGTTTTATAATTGGGTGCAATCTCTTTGCTGAGATGATTTCCTCCTGGTCTTACTTTTTAAAATCCTTGCCACCCTTACTTCTCTGGTGTGTTTACATGTTTCTATCTGTCTGCATACATCTTTGCTGGTGGTCTCAAGTCCTTGGTAGAGTACACAGTGAGTTTGGAGCCACATTCCCTTAGAGGAGCATCCAGGGCCCCTGCCTGTGCAATCCTGGTTCATCCTGCGAAATGACAACAGGCTGTGCACCAGTCAGTGTTTGATGCAAATCTTTCCTGGCCAGTTGGAAAGGAGAATATTTTGTAGGAAAGCGTTGCTGTTCTTACAGGTGATTGATTGATTGAATGATGACAGTACAGCCGTAAAGACCATCATCTTGGCACATTTAATATTGAATTTGGTCCATCGAGGGCAGGCTGGAGTTTGATACACACTTGGCAGAAAGGGAGAGCTTATCTCTTGGTAGGGTGGATGGGGAAGTATATTTATAAGAAAGCAGGTGTCCCTATCCTGGAGTAAAGATCAGGACACCTGTGTATAATCCCTGAGGTCATTTCTGTTCCCTTTAGATGTCATGAGATACCACATTCAGCATCTGGTAGGTGTGGGACTCGGCATCTATTTCCCCCTGGAGCGGAAAGGAACATATGGAAAACAGCTCCAGGAGATTACTATCCTCCTTCGACTTCACTACTACCTTAGAAGATGATCATGTCTGATATGCTTCTTCAGAATATGGTGATAGTAAAATGCTGGGAGGGTTAGGGTTTTGCTCAGGTCACAGAGGGGCCAGGATGCAAAATGAGGTGGGTATTACCCTGAATGTGATCACTAAGCTTCCCGGGACAAGAAGTATGGTACTCCAATAGCAGGACAAGATGGTTAGATATACCACTGCAACTTTGGGAGCCAGGAATGAAGAGGAAAACCAGTCATTCTGGGCTGGAGGAGCACCAGTGTAGCCCTGACCCATGGTGCAAATTGTACAGGTGACAAATCTCTTTGAATCCTGGACTCATTGTCAGCCTCAAAGGGTCTTTGAGGAGCCTTGTATATTGATTGACTGTAGTTACATGTGTGCTGTGTTGTGATGTGGTGTGTTGTGATCAAAAGACCAACAGACCACAGCTGCCATTAGTGCTGCCAGAGGACAGCATGCTCAAACAAAAAATATACTTGTCTATCATTTATCACGGAGGAAACGACCCTCACTCTGGGTTGCCTTCTGACTGGGTTAGGAACACATCAATCCAGGGAATGGCTAGGACGTGACATTTTTTTCTGATTTGGCATTAATAATTCAAGAGTTCAGGCTATGGGGTATTTTAAAACTCTACAGTGTGCAAAAAGTCTACAGTTTCCTTTTCTAAAGATGCAGCATAGATACCGCCATCCATCTGAGAAAGCACACAGCTTAACTACTGTCATTGACCTTGGCCTCTCTGAATCCTCTTTGGTCACTGTAGAGAAAAGAGAGCCAGCATCATCCATTCTGGATTAGAGCGGTCTTGTCAAGACTTAGAGGGCACCTTGATGTGCTGGTGGTCCCAATTCACCACATGGGGTGAGGAAAACCTCTGTGTGTCAGAGGGGACAGCGACTAGATAAACAATGCAAGCGGTGTGTTTACAGATATGCAAATAAGCATGCAAATTAGACTCCTGTCGGCTCCATTTAGAATGTAATTTAAAATTAATTAAAAATTAAGAGGTAAATTAGAAGCTAACATTCAACACCATATGGGAAAATATACATATTTATCAGAATGGCATATATGTGTGTCACATGGGCGGGGGCTAATTGTGATGTGTGTGACCCTCCTCCATTTTGAAATCGCATAAAACCAATGTAGGGAGATGTGATATACTGTAAAGATTAGTTTTTAGCACACCAAGAATTAGACTTCCTTCCAATTTAAGGCTTAAGTATGTACATTCCCCATGCATTATATTCATGGTGAGAATGTATACCAAAGAACACAGATTTACAAGTGGAAAGTGAAATGATAGATCAGGTAGAGTTTACCTCCATATGCTAAAATATTTGTGATCCTCATTTTTCTCAAATGGGGTCACTGAGCACATTCACCCTGGCAGGCCTTTTGCATATTGTTAATATGCAATCTATACTTGCAAAGTAATGATTTCCTTCTCTCAGCCACCAAGGAGTTCTGGGTGATTAATGAGTTAATGGCCGCATCCACACAAGGCCAAAACAACTCATTGAAAAGTGAAAAATTCAATCACTCCACCGGACTGTTTTGTCTACAAAACAACCAAACAACCTCCATGATTGATTTTCTTTTCGCTGAATTGATTGCTATTTTTTTGGCAACTTCATTGAATTAACCAATTGTTTGATACAACCAGAGTGTAGCTGGACCCCTTTTGTGAATGTCATAAAACATTTCTTTTTGGAAAAAAAAAATGAATTTATAGCTGACTGAGGTATTTCTATACTAACCTTTTCTCCATCTCTAAAAATACATGCATGCGGAGATTCAACACAGGGTGCCTATGTGGGAAAATTAGAGTTATTCCCTACTTTGGTTTTCTTAGACAAAGTAGTTAATCTTATGTTTTAATTACAATTACTCCTTTGAGTGTTGTTATGTAGCCCTGGCTGACGGGATCTTGCGTAGTCCAGGCTGGCCTTGAACTCATGGCAATCTTCCCATCTCTGGCCTCTGAGTGCTTGGATTCCGGGGTGTATAACCATGCCCAAATCATATACTAAACTTTTAATATCAATATGTATTGGTTATTTAAAATTATAAGTGGTGAAAAATCTACATTTGTATATAATATATTAATGTATTGATGAAACATTTAGAGATCAGAGCTCTGAGATTGAACAGGATAACATGAGCTCTGAGTAGACACATTACAGAGAAGAAAGGAAGACAGGAACATTAGCGATAACCAAAGCCAGCAAGCAAACTCTCACAAAGAGTGAAAGCTACAGAAGACAATGAACCTGTCATCAAATCCAGAGCTTGGAAGGGTGCTCTCAGAGCTGGGATGGTCAGTGTGGGACTGGTTCAAAGAAAAGGAACAACATACTCTTGGCTGATGTACACACCCAACTCCCCTAATGCAAGGAAACATTCTGGATTAAGCCTGACTCTTGTGTTCGTCTCTGTGAGTTTTGATTGCTTCGGTTTGAAAAATGCTAGCAGGCTGGCTAACGTGACGAACACGATCTGTGAAAACATGCCGGTAAGGGGCAGGCTGCCTGGAGCCCCTTGAAGCGTTGATAAACATTTGGAAAGGAAAGCCAGCGAGCTGTGTTGCAGATTGCTTTTCTTTTTATTCACCCAGTTGAGAGGTGGTGTGCAGGTGTGCAAAGGAGAAAGGGAAAAAAAAAATCTCATTATTGGCCTCATGTGAATAAAAGAGAAAAAAGGAAATTAATGGAAACTGATATCATTGACTAGAACAAGCCGTGTTGAGGCAGTCTTCTTAATTTACAGATGAATCTGTTAAAGCAGAAAGGAGGAGATGGCACACTGCAGTCTTTTCAGGCTGGAGGCCACATACTTCCAGATCTCTTGACCTGACCAGATAACAGTCTCTCCTCTCTCACCCATCTCTCGGTGTAGAAAAAGCAAAATAAAAAGTTTGAAGACGGGAGGAAAAGGTGTGATTATATTTGAGGACTTGCATTTGAGTAAAGATTGCGGTGCAGCGGTTCCCATACTGAGATCAAAGAACACTAAGCCCTCTCCTGGGTTGCAAACATTAGATGTCATGAGCAAAGTGTACTCTGCGTGGAACTTCAGGTGTCAGGAGCCTGGATGGTCCTGGAGGCTGATCTGAGGAGAGAGGGAACTGAGGGAGGCAGAAGCCAGAGAGCTTCTGGGTAAGATGAGTTTGGAACATGCGTTGCTGGCGAAGACAGTCAAAACGGCTGGAGGGAGCATTCCCACCTGTGCAGGAGAAGGAATGAAGAGGATTAAGAAAAAAAAAGCTGGTATTGGGAGCATTACAGCACTGAGGTGAAAGCGCAGCAGAGGTAAACCCTGTCTGTGCAGGTGAAGCCAGGCAATGGGAGAACGCTCCGCTCCGACCGTGTTCAGACATGGTGGAATTTGTGCTAGACAGGAGGCAAAAGGTCCGAGGCGCATTTGACTCAAATGCATTTTCACAGAGTGCCTGCATAACTCTGCTGCCTCTTCCAGGAAAATTGACAGCTTGTCAGCAGTCACTGCGATTCTGTTGAGGCAGGGTACATTCATATGCAGCAGGCACGGCTGAAGTGTTTGCCCACCATCTGCCTCCACCAAGGCAAATAAAACAAGGCAGGCATGGCTTATTTCAAGGAAGAGTTACTTTTAATCATAGAATTCAACCTCGGGATGGACACAGGTTCCTAGGCTCTCGGAGTCCTAATTTTTTACAAGATTCCAATATGGTTTCTGTAGGGGTAGGATGAGGGGGTGGAGCCAGTGAAGGTAGGCTGGGATTGGCAAGGCTAAGGCAGGGGTATTTTGGGTAGTTCAGGTGGATTTTATGTTCCCACGAACATAGGAAGGCTAAGGTATTAGAGAGAGAAGTGAAGTGGTTGGCTGTGTATGTCTCATCTTATATTTTAGTTGAGTAATCAATTAATTAATTTTTGCCCGTGTGGGAATATGAAGGCATATAAAGCACCCAGTAAGGAGTATGGATTTCTGCTTTGAGACTCTGGGGAGGGATGGGGCCTCACCAACGTGGGTGGTTACAGAGTTAGAAAGGCAAACAGCTGTGTATGACAAGGAGAAAGTCTAGCTCGTGCTCTTGAAGGACTCACATTTCCAGGGTCCGAGTTTCTGTTAAGAAGGGGAAACAGTCTACAGGCAGCAGAGACTGCAGTCCCTCCCTCCAGGACCATCACGCTCTGCACTGAGCTCCATCGCCGTGAAGCAGGGAGAGAAGGAAGCTGTGTGAAAGGCAGAACAATTTACTCGGGAGAGACTGGGTGTTCCCTAAAGCGATTGTTTAAATTATTGGATCAAACTAAATTTAAAGCAGGTTAGACGTTTAGTTAATTTATTTCTCTCTAACCAGCAGGTAGAAGCTCGGCTAACACAAGAATATAGACAAAATAAAGGTATTGCATTTTCTTGGATAGAAAGTCTCTCGGCATGTTCACATCCTGGCATTCCTAGCATATGTAGAAATGACCCCTAAGAATAGCTTCCGAGTTGGTGTCATGGGTTCAAGATGGGCAGCCTGTGCTGGAATACTTTGGTCTCAAGTCTACACACACAGATCAACGTGACCAAATGCAGTTTCTTTAAAAATGCAATTGAAAAAGACAAAAAAAAAAAAAAAAAAAAAGCAATTGCGTTCAGCAAGGCAATTGTTTTATTGCTCAATAAACCATAATATTTGGATTGATTGTGTTTTCTTGGGCCTTTATATTGGAGTCTGTATTTACAGTGTTGGTGTGAGTGAAAATTTTCTCTCAGAGACTATCTATTGTCTCCTAAGGAATTGTATTTAAGACATTGCTTTATTTGGAAAGATTCAGGGTAATGTTTAAGTGAGGGATGCCTTGGGCTAGAGGTAGGCATAGTCCCAAAGAGCAAATATTGAGGGAGCCTCCATTATGGGTAGGGCCATGGGACAGGCACGAAAGGTCAGCAGGGGCATGGTGAGCACTCTGATACTGTTGTGTTGTGGGGCAGATGGCTAGTGGAGTTGGTTTGAGAGGGGAAGGCCAGGAAGCACTGTGAAAAATCAAGGTTGGAATCAAGGAGTGGACAGACTTGTATGCGTGTGATTTAAGAACACCTATGTCTTGGGAGATTTAAGGCCAGCACAAACCTGGTCTGGTTGCTTGGGCTTGGGAGATACAGGCTTCTTTATGGCTGAGGTTTTCCTAGGGACCTGCGATGTGGAATTGGGAGCTCCAGGGATCTGCTGCTTGGAGGGCTGTGTCCATGCCCTGTGTCTCTCCCATCACCATACAGAGACCATGGACAACTGGTGCTGAGCAGAGGACCACAGGAAGCACCGGGAGACTCAGAGAAAATGAAACGCGGGTGCTAAGGAGCCCTCCGCTGCCCGCCTGCAGTTGCGTGGAGATGAGAGGTGTCAAAAGCTCAAAACAACCACCACCCCTGCTTTGTCTGTGGGCTGCAAGCTCTCCTGGGTATACTGCAAAGCTCTCTGTAGACGGGTATTTTTAATTTGTTATGTGAGTGTAACACCTGTGTTGGTTCATTCTTACACAAATTCCTGCGGTAATTAGTTTCATAGAATTTTGCCACGTTGGCATATTTCCCCTGCTCCCTCCGCTCTTGGGAATATCAGAACTAGAAGACAGGTACTCTTATCACAGAGTTATATTAATAAATTTAATTAACATAAAACAACATCAATTCAGCTGCTGGCACCTGAGGCTGGCGAGCTTTCTCTTGTCTCACACCACCCCGTTGCTGATCTGGTTTCTGCCAGCAAGCATTTGTGCTCTTTTAAGCCAGATTGATTATGGTGCTCTCCACATAAGTGAAATTCCCTCTTTTAGACATACAGTTCAGTGAACTTGGACAAATGCATCCAGTAGTATAATAATCATAATCCGGATAGAGATTTTTATTGTCTAGAATGTTCTCTTGTGCTTTTTTATAAATTTCTAAACTCCTTTCCCACCTTCAGCTCCCAGCAGCCACTAATTCTTGTTACCAATGTTTGGCCATTTAAAAAATATCACACCAATAAACTCAGACGGCATGGAGCCAGTTGAGTATGGCCTCTTCCACCCAGTGTTACCTGCTTTCCAGATTCACCCAAGTTATTGCTTTACCATTTTATTGTTGTAGTTTCCACTGTATAGATATGCTAGGGTTTGTTCATCCATGTCTTAGTTTATAAACATATGTGAGTTCTTCCTAGTATTTGGTAATTATGGCCAGGTTCACCTACAAAAAATACTTGCATAGCCATCGATATCCATTTCTCTTGGTAGGCTGTAAGTGGAATGGCTGGGTCACATAGCCATCAGCTGTATATGACCGGTATAGAAACTTCCAAACTCTGTCTTCTACTAGCAATGGGTAAGAGTGTTGATCCAAATTCTCACTAGCATTTTAAAATTTCATACTTAATACATTATCTCCTTTTACAGGTGTGTTTCACAAATGAATTCTGATACATATTTTCAGGCATTTATTTGCTACCTGTATTTTTCTGTGGGGAAGTATCAATGGTGTAGGCATACAGAGTAATGGGACATAAGAGAGTCTGGAAACAGCCCTTACACACGTGGGCAAATGCCTATCCATAATAATGTCATAATTGGGTGGCAAAGGGATAGTTTTTTCCAAATGGGACTGAAATGCTTGGACATTGATGTACTAAAAATAAAACAAGCTCTAGGTCAGATCCACACACAACATAAAAATAATTAGCTCAGAGTGACCTACATGTATGACCCAGAGCTATACAAACTTGAGAGGCAAACACACAGATCTTTGTGGTGTAGAATTAAACAAAACATTCTTATATAATAGAAAAAAATCACAAGCATCATGAAAAATTCCTCAACTGCACTTAGAAATGCCTGTCTTTTGCAAGGCCCTATTTTGTGTGTGTATGCATGTGTATGTGTTTACATGTGTGCATGTGTTGGCTACATGTCAACATTGGGTGTTTTCCTCAGTTACACCCCACTTTATTATCTATCTATCTATCTATCTATCTATCTATCTATCTATCTATCATCTATCTACCTATCTATCCATCTATCCACCCATCTAATCCAATCTAATCTATCTACCTACCTACCTACCTACCTACCTACCTACCTACCTACCTACATATCCATCCATTCATCTGTCATTGTATGTGTGTGTCTGTATGTTGTGCCCATTTTCATGTACATGTTCTCAAATGTGTAAGTGAATGCAGAGGCCAGAGATTGATACCAGATAGATCCGGCAATCACCCTCTAGTTCATGTTTGGGGACAGGATCTCCCCCTGCACTTAGAACTCATTTGGCTAGACTGACTAGCAGTAAGCCCTGGGCGTATTCCTGTCTCTATTTCCCCTGTGTTGGGATTGTACGTGCACTGTTACACTTAACTTTTTCTGCAGATACTGGGGATCCAAACTCAAGTCCTCACGCTTGAGCAACAACTTTCCTGACTGAGCCATCTCTTAAGCCCTGACCCCCAAAACACTATAAATAGTGTTTCAAGATCATGTAAAAACAAATTATCGGCCGTGTGTGTGTGTGTGTGTGTGTGTGTGTGTGTGTGTGTGTGTGTATTTGCAGAGAACTTATTTGATAGAAGACTTATATCAAGAATATACAAAACATGATGTCAACTCAATTTAAAAGAGAAAAGCTTGGTAAAATGAGTGACAAATTTGAGCCAACTCCACCTCTCAGCCTCACGAGCTCACCCCATGATGTTCCTTTGGGGTTTCTTCAGTGTTGGTGTTAATAATGTTGGCCAGCATGCATCTTTTAACAATATGAAGTTCTCTGTGATCTGCAGATTCCCTTAGTTATCACTGTTTGGGTGTTACCCTGCCCCGCCTTGGGCTATGAGACATCCCTGTAGTCTCCATGCTTCCAAACTTTACCTCTTCTGGACTTCTCTTTTCTTGCATGCAATGGTCTCTTTCTCTCCTCTCCAGTTTTATCTTTTATTCATCCACATTTTTCCCCTAGCAGAAGGAGTACCAGCTTTGGTACTAATGCCTCTGTGCCATACTAATAAAGGGAATCTTTTTTATATTGTGAAGGCTTTGGCATACACAGGGAAAAGCTTCATTTTGTGGGGGATCGGGGCTGAGTGTAACACACTGTGTGAGAAGATAAGGTGTTCCTAACATACTCAGGGGCCAAATGCACACAGAAATAATACGTTTAGACAGGACTCTAACAACTGGGGGTTTGGGTGAGTATGCATGGAGGCTTCACACTCTCCAATGTGTCCCAGAGGATGGAATGGAGAAGAGTTGGCAAAGGGCCTAATTCTTGTGGATGTGAAGATTCAATTTAGCTGTATGACAGAAAGCCATAAGAACCCTAACGGGCTGCTTTTGCTGTTAGGAGAGAGAAAGTGAGGAGGGAGGCAGGGAGAAAGAGACAGGGAGGAAGATAGAGACAGGCAGAGTGATACCAGGAAGAGCGATAAGGAGATTGAAGGGGCCAGGGAAAGGTGTATGGATGTGTTATGTGGTCTGAGGGTGGTGTCTGAAGACAGAATACAGTATATCTTGCAGCCTGAGCTGCCTGGGCCAGCACCGAAAAAGGAGGGCAGGGGTGACTCAGGTGGAGAGTGTCTCTTTGCCACGCTGAGTGGGGCCGTGCCCCTACAGATGTGGTGTGTTCCTCCTTGGGACACACCTTGCAAATCTGAGCTGGACCACCTCTCCTCCTGTAGCAGGCCTGGACAGGGAGACACAGGAAAGCTGCAGCAGAGCTGGGTGAGCTGTCTGGGAGCCTACCTGTTAGCCGTGTGTCCTTTCTATGGGCAAAAGGGCGGTGGCTTCACAAGACGATGGTGGTGCCACACACTTAGCAAAAGTTAACCTAAGGTTAGTTGCTCAGGATCAGGGTCTCTCGCTGAACCTTTTAATGCAGAACCAGCAGGGGCTGTCTTTCCACCCTGTCTCAGAACAAAAGCCAAGAAAAGAGCCCCAGAGATGACTGCACTATGTGTGGGCTTGCTGAGTAAAGAGAGAGCCTGATCTTTGTAAAATCACCCACTTCACGTAGGCCAAGGATGTGTGCGAGGGAGAGAAGAAGGTCATGGTGTGGGCTCAAACAGGGACACAGATTCCCCAGCACTGGCTTCAAAGCACACCGGCACCCACCTGCTTGTCCCCCGTGAGTGGCTGTGGAGTTTTCTCCTTAGAAATGAAGACTTGTCCCCAGGATTCACTGGCTTGTGACTGTAGTCTAGAGTAGAGGTTCTTTTTTTTTTTTTTTTATATTTAATTCTTGTTTGCTTTGAGTAGTGAATTACAGAGAGAAGTGTGTGTGTGTGTGTGTGTGTGTGTGTGTGATTAAGTGAGTATGTGTGAGTATGTATGAGTGGTGTGTGTCGGTGTGTATGTGTGTGGAGTGTGTGTGTGTATGTGTATGTGCATGTGATTAAATGAGTGTGTGTATGTGGAGTATGTGTGGTGTGTGTTGGTGTGTATGTGTGTGGAGTGTGTGTGTGTGTATGTGATTAAGTGAGTGTGTGTGTAGAGTATGTGTGGTGTGTGTTGGTGTGTATGTGTGAATGAGTGTGTGTGTAATATGTGGTATTTGTGTATGTGTGGTGTGTGTTTGTGTGTATATGTGTGTGTGGAGTGTGTGGTGTGTGTGTTTGTGAATGTGTGTGCATGTGTTTTGCATATATGTGAATGAGTGTGTGTGTATGTGTTTTGTGTATATGTGAATGAATATGTGTGTGTGTCTGTGGTGTATGTGTGTATGGTGTGGTGTGTGTGTGTGTGTGTGTGTGTGTGTGTGTGTGTGTGTGTGTGTGATTCATTGTTGCTAGGAAGTTTGAGGACCCATCCTTGAACTACACAATGAAGTTCTAAGCTCTTTTGCTTGAGAACCTCTTTCTAAAGTACCTCAAGTTTACATTCATCCACCAGCACTCACATTTCTGGTATCTGTTAATTAAAGAAACACATAAATAGCTTATGACTTTAGTGTGTTGGTAAATGACTTGAGAAGACCATACCTACACTTTAAATGCCCTCAGAGTGCCATGGCTTGTGCGAGGCATGAGAGGAGAGAGATCCTTCCCCCCACCCTGAGGATGCTCGGTGGGCGTGAACCAGGCGCTTGTGTGACATTCTTATTTTATTTTGTTCTTTCCTTTGTTCCTTTTTTTTTTTTCTTTCTTTCAGGGTGATCACACTGCTGGCTGAGAGTGCAGAACAAAGGTTTCGGATCATAATGCATCTTGTATGGAAAAAATCTGGACATCCTTGAGTCCAGGAACCCCATTTTATGGATGAAGAAACAGTCCGGCGGAGGGGATGTCCTCAGCCTGGTTTCAGGTTGCTCATCTGGTGACGAAGCTGGGAGTGACCTTGAGGGTCTTGACTGTTATGCTCGTATTTTCCTTCTTCCGCCTGGTGACGGACGGCTTCCTGCCTCCCTGGTCTCACAGTGTATTGTATCTGGTCACAGACTAAGTCAGTCTGATGGGCCCACTGTAAATTCTTTCGGTGTCAAAAATACTGTCCTTCAGGTTTAGTGTGTTTGAAATCAGCCTTTGTTTTATGTGGGAAGGCAGCTGAGCCGATCAGAACAAAGCAGTTTCTTTCTTGTTGGCTGTTTCTTAATGTCCTGGAGAAATTTGTTCAAGGTCAAGACCCTGGGCATCTCTCCCCGGCTGCCTGGGAGGCCTGTCCTCCCCAGCCTCCAGCAGGAGCATCGGCTGTCATACCCAAAGTGGCCTGAGGAGGGCAGCCTTGACTTTCTGGTGTTTTACAGGAACTGGGAAAAAGCCCTGGCCTTTGCCTGGACTGGAATGGGCTGGTTTGTCACCTAAGTGCAAAATGTCATTTTAGCACTTCGCTGGTCACGACACCCTTTCTGGCCTTTATAGGAAATGACATATTCCTGTGTTCTTTGTCTTCGACACATGCTTCAGAAAGGTGCAGGCCGTTATTATGCCTTAAAAGGCTGGAGAGAAAAACGGAGAGACCTGTTCGCCAAATACCAGGGAGTAGAGAGAACACACAAATCAGGTGACGGTGTCACCCAGGCCCCGTGCAGAGTGGAGGAGAGAAAGGATTGCCTTTGTATCCGGCTGCTATTAACATGCTTTTCGTTGTTATTTCTCTTCTCCGGGCCAGAGAAACAGCGAAGCCAGGGAGAGGGGGCTCTATCCCGGCCACCTCGGCTTTCTTCGTCCACCTCTCTCCGTCCCCTTGCCCCAGCCCCGCTGCCTGGGCCCCTCAGCCTCCTCCCGCCCTCATTCCAGCCTTGGTTGTGTGCCTCCAGCGCTCATGTCTCTTTATCAGTCCCCTGAGCTGTTCCTGGCACGCTGCAGCCGCCCAGAGGGGCTGCTGAAGGCAAGCCGGAATTACTACCGCGGCAGGTGCCAGGGAGCCATCGATCTGGCCACATGTGACAGCTTAGGGAAGGAAGGTTAGAACAATTTTATGGCCTATTACAGCACCACTTTCTCACAAGACTGAAATTCTGACGAGTGGCCCTGTCCTGCCGGCTTCTCAGAGACACTGAAACTTGCTTTTAATTACGATAATTACCACTCGCCGCCAGGCCTATGCCTGAGGTGGCCAGAGATAGGGAAACATTCTTCGCGAGCTGGTTGTTCTTCCTGGCATTTTTTCCCCCCTTCTCATCACACGGGGATTTTTAGGCATCCCAATGCTGGGATAATGCTGTTACTGAACACAGGTGAAGCACGGATACACATACTACCTTGTTTACATCCCTTCTCTCAAAGCTCCTTTGAGGGAGGTCATAGCATAAGCTTCACTTTTTTTTTAAAGTCAGGGAATCCAGACATGGGCTTAACCGTGGTGCTCAGTGTCTTATCCCATGAATGGTTGAGCTAAGCTGGACAGGGAACCCAGGCTTGACTCCTTCCCTCTCAAGGCTCACTACGAGCCGAGACAAGGTTTACCCTTAAGAAAGCATGAGAAGGACCTGGTTTGGCGGCTCATGCTCAGAAGGCTGAGGCAGGAGGATCGCCACGTGTTCGTAGTCATCTGGGCTATCTACAGTCTCAGACCACCCTGGGCTATAGAGTGAGACTCTGCCTCCAAAACAAAAAAGTATGAGGGTGTGGTACTGCCTCAGTTTCTCCATGATGGTTCAGTCTCTCCTGGGAGGAAAAATGGGTTAATTGTCACAGATGGCAGGGTTGGTGTCTCTTCCAGGAGGACCACCCCATCTAGCCATCTTTTGTGTGCCATCGGTCACCATGCGCATGGAGTCATAATTTATCATCCTCATTTGTGCCCAAGGAGTACTGAAACAGTGTCCACACCTTTAAATTGATTTTTAAAAACAAGGGCTGCTGGTGTGTCTACCACAAGTCAGCAAGTATTATTAGGGCTTCAAGTTGGGGCTAAGACAACTTTTGAGGCAAGGTACCAATGCCGTCTGGTACATCATTGTCTGCAGGAGCAACAGGGCAGCAATTGGTGCCTGAAGTCTGTGTCTCACCTGCCAACCCCAAACTCCCGAGTCAAGTTTTTTTTTTTTTTTTTTTTTTTTGGTTTTTCGAGACAGGGTTTCTCTGTGTAGCTTTGCGCCTTTCCTGGAGCTCACTTGGTAGACCAGGCTGGCCTCGAACTCACAGAGATCCGCCTGGCTCTGCCTCCCAAGTGCTGGGATTAAAGGATTGCGCCACCACCGCCCGGCCCGAGTCAAGTTTTAGTTAGACACTTGGTTGGTGTCTGTGTATCTATCTGTGGTGTGTGTGTGTGTGTGTGTGTGTGTGTGTGTGTGTGTGTGTGCAAGACACACCCTACATAGAGGTAGTTTCCACCTCTATCTTTCTTGTCTCTAAGAGCCCAGGGAAGAATGTTTACTAAAAAAAAAAAAAAAATACAAGACTGTCTTCATAATCCATAATAACGTTTCCTTTCTGTATCACTTCTTAGACCAGCCCCAGTTGGAAGACGGTACCCTACCCCTTCATTGTCTGTTCACATCACTTTGGAATCCCTCCTGGTACACAGGCTCCATCCCAAGCTGCAGGAATGTTATGAGCATGCCCTCCCCATTGCCCAAGCCGTTTTGGAATCTGGAAGGGAAGGCAGCCGTGAGTGAGAGAATGTCACATCAGGTGACTGCGCTTTTGAGTGTTCTCCAGTTCCAGAAGCCTGCCATGCTTACAAACAGTTTGCATAATACCTTGTTCATTAAGACCCATAAATTAGCGCTGTTTTAATTGATTTCCTAGAGGCAGTAAATAAAATGACACAGAATGACATCAGATGTGGGAAATGACACGGGGTAGGTATTTTTTTCCCTTCCCCTCAGTGCCTGCTCCCCCCGAACCCCCGACTCCCCAGAGTCTGGCAGCCCTTAAGCTCCCCATAGCCAGGCCTTTGTTCAAGCCCCTGTGTGAAAACTCAGTGCCCTGGCATGTTCCCGGGCCCGGGGAGAATTGAGCTGCTGTGCTTGGCACCCCAAGTAGCCAAAGCAGGCTGTGCTCGCTAAAGGAGTGGGTATGATCAGACCACAGATGAGGTCTGGCAATTTTGCCAATCGTGGAAACAACTCTAATTGTGAAATCAAAAATCTCGATCTCTTGTTACAGCAGCCCCAGCCATTCAGCGCCCGAGTAATCAGCATGGCTCTCGCTCCCTGGTTGGTCTCTGGGCGCAAACCTGGACCTTTTGGGAACGGCGAGGAGGCGAACCTGAGCAGAGACTCTTTCTGAGCCAGACACGGCACAGGGGCCGCACATGTGAGCTCTCGCTTACAGTCCAGATAAATTGATATCCATTTCTCTGTTTCTGCAGATGAAAGCAAAGAAATTCAGAGAGGTTAATGACCTGGCTCAAGGTCACAGAGCGTGTGTGTGTAACAGAGCCAACATTTAAACCCATGTCTATGTGGCTTCGAAGCGTGTGCATTCTCTATCAAATTATGTTATCATGGGAGCTTTTGTGTTTTGATCATAGGAGAGCCAGGAAAGGGCTAGTCCTGCTTCTTAAACAGCCTCTCCTCTCTGCCTGCCAAGGTGAGACCTACACAGAGAAATCGGAAAACAGACATGAATAATTCAGTGTTCATGCAAATCCACACACATTTGCATATAAATGAAGCCCTAATTTTGGATTGAAAATATTTGCCCTGCATATTGTTCGCTGAAGCATCTTGGTGCCTAGGACTGTGTTTGTTATACTGAACGGGCTCCATACATCTTTACTTAATAAACTAAGTAATAACAGGCATCATGGAAGAGTCTTTTGGGGCGAGAGGAGCATGGAATTCGGGTATGTCATTTCCTGAACGCCATAAAATCACAGGCTTCGGGCAGTGGCTCACCCTGCTTATCAACAAGACTGAATTGATGACTTTGAGCAGTGAGGGCAGAAACTTCAGTGTGTGTGTGTGTGTGTGTGTGTGTGTGTGTGTGTGTGTGTGTCTGTGTGTGTGTGTGTGTGTCTTAGTACAAATCATCGACAAGGGAATTAAAAAACTAGAGAAATTAAAGGCAGAAGAAGAAAGAGGGAACTGGGTATGAGTGGGAAAGGATATGGAGCTTCGGAGAGCTGGAGCCTGGCCTGACCCTCCTTTTAAATGGTGATCCTCGAGATATTTATATTGTGTGTGGCTATTGTCAAGTGTGTTGTTTCCCTGATTTCTTTATCAGCCCCCCTTTTTTATCGTTTGTATATAAGAGAGCTACTGATTTTTTTTTTAAAGTTAATCTTGTCTTCAGCTACTTCATTAAAGGTGTTTATCAGCTGTAGGAGTTCTCTGGTAGAATTTTTGGGGTTACTTATGTGTACTATTTTATCATCTGCAAATAGCAATACTTTGAATTCTTTCTTTGCAACTTGTAACCCCTTGGTCTCCTTTTGTTGTCTTGCTGCTCTAGCTAGAACTTCCAGTACTATATTGAATAGATATGAAAAGAGTGGACAGCCTTGTCTTATTTCTGATTTTAGTGGAATTGCTTTGAGTTTCTCTCCATTTAATTTGGTGTTGGCTGTTGGCTTGCTGTATATTGTTTTAATTATATTTTGGTTTCTCGTATTCCTGATCTACCCAAGACTTTTCGCATGAAAAGGTGTTGGATTTTGTCAAAGGCTTTTTCAGCATCTAATGAAATGATCATGTTCATTTTATTTTCAGTTTGTCTGTATGGTGGATTACACTGACAGATTTTTTTTTTTTTGTATATTGAACTATCCCTGCATCTCTGTGATGAAGCCTACTTGATCATGGTGAATGATCTTTTTGATGTGTTCTTGGATTCGGTTTGTCAGTATTTTATTGAGTATTTTTGCATCAATGTTCATGAGGGAAATTGACATGTAATTCTCTTTCTTTCACTCATAAGTGGATATTAGCTGTAAAGTAAAGGATAGCCATGCTACAGTCCACAGACCCAGAAAGGCTAGGTAACAAGGAGGGCCCAAGGAGGGATGTACAGATCTCCCTGGGAAGGGGAAATAGAGGAGATCTCCTGGGTGGCCTAGGGGTAGGTGGGGATGGGAACTTGAGGGATTAGGTTGGGTGGTGGATGGAGTGGGAAAGGACTGACAGAGATGACTGGAAAGGGGGTCATTTGGGGGTCAGGTAGAAACCTGATGTAAGGGAGACTCTCAAGACTCTACAAGGACGGCCCCAGCTATGAGTCCTAGCAATAGTGGAGAGGGTGCCTGAACTGGTCATCTCGGGTGACCAGACTGGTGACTACCCCAGTTGTCCTCAGAGAGTCTTCATCCAGTAACTGATGGAAACAGATGCAGAGACCCACAGCCGCACATTGGGCTAAGGTCGGGAAATCTTGTTGAAGAGAGGGAAGAAAAATTGTAGGAGCCAGAGGGGTCAAGGACATCACAAGAAAACCCCACAGAAACAGCTAAGCTGATTCATAGGAGCTCACACAGTCTGAACCAACAACCAGGGAACCTGCATGTGACCGACCTAGGCACTCTAAATATGTATGACAGTTGTGTAGCTTGGTCTACTTGTGGGACTCCTAACAATGGGACCAGGGGCTGTTTCTAATGCTTGGAAACCTGTTCCTCAAACTGGGTTGCCTTGCCCAGCCGTAATACAAGGGGAGGTGTTTAGTCACAGTAGCAACTTTGATATTCTATTCTTTGTTGATATCCATGGGAGGCCTGCCCTTTCCTGAACAGAAAGGAGTAGATGATGGGGTGGTGGAGGGGAGGTTTGGGGACGGAATGGGAGGAGAGGAGGGAGGAGAAACTGCAGTTGAGATGTAAAATAAATTAATTAATTAAAAAAAATGGTGATCCCTCCCTTCAGTTTTGTTTTCAAGTACTGCAGGGCTTCAGGGTGAGCTGGATTCAGATAGCTGCTGGACACGACCACCAGGGGGCAGCAGAGGTTCAGCTTCACAAGGTCTTCAAACAGTTTGCGGGACAGCAATTCATTCCATGGATGGATAAAGTGATGAGAGGAGGTCTATGGCAGCAGGGTATCCTGGCAGTGATTTTGGAAGGACATAAGTTTAGGTGGGGGATTTTCAGCTAAACGCTGTAGTTTTTTTTTAAGAAACCCAAGGGAATGGGGGAGGGGACTGGAGGAAGAAGGACCAGCTAAAGCAAAGTATGGTGAGTAGAATGAAACCCAACACTTGTGTACTAGATACAAAGAAGAAATATAATTTTTTTCTTAGCCTGTCCTAGCAATGAACCACTTTATTGGCTGCCCAATGCAGAGTGGTCAGCCCTGAAATCATCTAACCACATATACATAAGAAAATGAGCTCAGCAGGTTTATATGTATGTATATATATGCATACATAGCAATAATAATAATCTAAGGAAAAGAGGGTGTCAACTGGGGAGAAGGAGCATGGGATGTGCTGAAAGAAGGGTACCTGGGAGGGTCTGGAGAGAAGAAAAGAGGGGGTAGTATAATTCTGTTTCAATTTAAAATATATTTTTATTTATTTTTATTTTTTTATTTTTTATTTTTTATTTTTGGTTTTTCGAGACAGGGTTTCTCTGTGCAGTTTTGCGCTGTTCCTGGAACTCGCTTTGGAGACCAGGCTGGCCTCAAACTCACAGAGATCCGCCTGGCTCTGCCTCCCGAGTGCTGGGACTAAAGGCGTGCGCCACCACCACCCGGCTAAAATATATTTTTAAAAAGAAAAAAAGTAGCCAATGAGACTACAGAATTTTTCAGATTAATTCAGATTTAACCCTAGGAAATAATATTCAATATATTATGAACCTAAAATACATGATTTAAACATTAAAAAAAGACATCAAGGTGGCTTGGGAAGAGGACGGAGGAAGATATCTCATCGTCTACATGTAGTAGACTGAGCTCCATGAGTGGGGGCACTTGCTGGTAAGTTCTGAGTGTCAACCTGAGGAGGCCACAGGGACGGGAGGTTAAGCACTATTTCTGGATGAGATTGACAGCAGGTTCAGCAAAGGCCACCGCCTTCCCGATGCATGTGGTTATTGTCTAACGCAATGAGGGACTGGATAACAGGGAGGGCAGAGGAGGGAAGCCCCTCCCTTTCTCCTCTTTGTTAATTTTAGCAGGACCGGCACATAGACTTGCCCCATCATTCCCTCTGGTTCTCAGGCCTTCAGGCTTGTACTGAATTACATCACCAGCTTTTCTGGCCCTTCAGCTTGCAGACAGCAGCCTGTGGGACATCTCACTTTCCACAGTTACGAGAGCCAGCTCTATCTTCCACATCCCACTGGCAGAGTGCGGTTGATTGACAGGAGTGTTTAAGTGAGTGGATGCAGCGTTGTTCACTGTGGGCAACACGCTGGACAGCCACTCTCTACAGCTGCCTCGTTCTGCCTGACTAACTTCATGCCAACTGAACAACTTCCCATTTCCTCATCCCTTAACTGCCATTATATTCTCTCCTTCCGTGTGTTTGGTTACTCTGGGTACCTTTTGTACGTGGGATCCAATAGAGTTTGTCCACACATGATCGACTTATTGCACTGGCAGAATGGCTTTCTTGTCAAAGGTTGATCTACATTGTATGCATATCTCTCTTGGTGAAATCTGTCAATCACACATGTATTATCAATATTTGTACCTCTTTATCTCTGTTTTCTTTTTCTATTTTCTGTTGATGGATATTTATTGAGGATATATCTCATGTTAAATGACCTAGCTATTAAACACACACACACACACACACACACACACACACACACACACACACACACACACACAGAGAGAGAGAGAGAGAGAGAGAGAGAGAGAGAGAAACCTACACTCCCAAACCAGAGAGAAACCAAACCTCACAAGGAAAGAAACAGTCTATTTTCTTTGGAATAATGGAAATTTCTATGACTTTGAGTATAGTAGTAGCTTTATGGGTGCATGCATGTTCACCAGTATATCAAATTATATACGTTAAATATGAGAAGTTTTGTGTATTTAGATGAAGCTGATTTTATTTTATCTTTTGTGGTGTTGGGGATTGAATTCAGGGCCCTGTGCATGCTAGATAAACAATTACAATTTAAAGCTGTTTTTGGAGAAGCAGTATTTGCAGAGAGAGCTAAGAAATGTCATCTGGCTATGTTCTTATAGAAGAGGCGCTGGTGATCAGCTGGAGTCTTCCAATCTCCTCTGCAATAACAGGATACATTTTCTTTAGCGTGAGTAATGATGCCTGCAAACTTCTCAGGATTGATGACTTGATTCTCTTTCTTTCCCGAGACTCAAGACAACTTAAAAATCATTGATAACTATGGATATTGATGTTTTTCTGCTTCAAATAACTGGCACCGTCTCTGATGAGTTTTACAGGATTCCTGTCTATTTGGACAGAATGGCTTTTTCCTGGGGACAAGACAAAGTCACACATTTCCTTTTATGTAGGGTCAGGAATCAGAAGATTGGAAGGTATTTTGGGAGGAACCCAGAGCTTGGGCTCTGGTATGCTTTGTGTTTTATTCAGCGGACAAGGAACTGATTACAAACAAGAGCATCCCAGTCTTAGAGGACTGTGCAATAGACATCTGATCTGGACCAGCCAGGATCCTTTACTGTCTTTGTCAGTCTGAGAAGAGAATGGCTGTTCTTACCTCCTGCCAGGGAGGGGATAAATCAGCATCACAATAAACAAAGTGGACTGAGTGGATTTTTTTTTTTTTTTTTTTTTTTTTGTAAATGTGGAAGGAGAGGAGCTTTGAGCAAGAGGAAAATACTAGGTAGACCAGAAATAGAAAAGGGAAGGGAATGAGAAAATGGAAGAACAAAGGATGAGGAAAGAGGAGGAATGGTAAAGGAGAGTCATCATCCAAGGCATTTCACTGCCACAGAATGCTTCTGATAATGCTGGGTCCTGGCATCTCTGCCTTTGCCTCTCTCCTTTTCATGGTCATGTGTCCATTGCACAGAGCACATAGGGATGTTTTCATGAAGTGTCTAATATACTTGAACGATGTTTACTCCCACGTGCCACTGTTCTTTGTTCTCGCCTCCCCTTCTCATTATGCGCCTTAGTTGGGGAAGTTTGCATCTATGCTCATTCATACAACTTATATTCATACGTACATACATACATACACACATGATTTTATTTACTTGTATTTCTGACCACCAGCTCTTTTTGCTGGTATTGACATTCTTTGGTGGTTATCCCTGAGTTATTTATCTTGGATGTAGACATGAAGCATGGCTTCTATTTCTGTAATCTACCTGAAGTCTGAAGTGAGGCTTTAATGTATAAATAAAGTACTTGAGATTGCCCCTAGGAACCCAGTTCATTACCACTTCCTGTTTTTTTTCAGCACCAGCAGCTCTGAAGAAATAGTACTAGTCTGCACAGTGTTACGAGTCATATCCATTTGTCTAGTTAATCTCCGCTCTTTCTTGGCCAGGTGGATGAGAAATGGATTTGAGCAAGAAATGGATGCCTAAGGACACATATGATAATGATGGAACTCACCATTTGGCTGAGAGACAGAGCTGTTTACTCATGCACGCACATTCTGGGAGTGTGCATAAGCCCTGCACACTCACTTTGCTGATTCTCATAATGTCTTCCTTTGGTTTAAAGCACTTTCTATAGCTTTCATCCACCTACTTATCTTCTCTCTATTTCTATCTATTATGTGTTTATTTGATCCATCTCCATGTCCATCTCCTCATCTGCCTGTCACTTATCTGTCATCTATCCATTCATCTATCTATCTATCTATCTATCTATCATCTATCTATCTATCTATCTATCTATCTATCTATCTATCTATCTATCTATCTATCTATCAACCATCTATCATTGAAATGACTAAGGTAATGTCATCTTGCTCTGACTCTATTTTCTCAGCCCTCTGTTCTCTTCCCACAGCAGTCACATCTGCCTTGGCAATACATTTGAGGTTTCCATGGCCTTGACCATGGCCCAGATGTATTAACTGAAATAATTAAACTAAAATAACTAGAAAAGATGTAAGTAAAAAATAATTAGCATGCTATATTTAAAGCACTCACTATGCTCTGCCAGGAATAAACGTTTCAAGGCTTCTTTGACCCTCATTTAATTTTGATATAAATATCATCTTTGTGGTTTTTGCCTTAAAAAAAAATCCATATCCCTGAGCCAACAGATTTTTTTCAGAGGCATATGCCTAACTCTTTTTCTGGCTATCAATAAAAAGGACTTAAAACTTTTAATTGACTGAATCAATATGCTTGTTAATTGTTGAGAGATATTTTGTCTGTGTTCTGACAAATAAAGCTTACCTAGAGATCAGAGGGCAGAGCTAGTCACTAGTTAACCACAGAGGCCAGGCAGTGGTAGCACAGACCTTTAATTCCAACACTTGGGAGAAGGAAGCAGGAAGATCAGGAGTTCAAGGCCATCCTGGGCTACATGAGATTGACTCAATCTAAAAGAGAAACAGAGCCAGGTGGTGGTGGCTCACACCTTTAATCCCAGTACTAGGGTGGTGGAGACAGAAATATAAAGTGGGTGGAGACAGAATCTCAGCCCACTCAGTCTGAGGATTCATAGAGACAGGGTCCCCTCCATTCAGTCTAAGATTTCCTGGAGGTAAGAAGTCTTTGGTGGTTGGCTGATCTGCGTCTCTGATCTTGCAGCTTTCACCCTTGGTATCTGACTCAGGGTTTTTATGGTTAAGACTAATTAGGATTTCACTTCATTTCACCATCATCATTTATTAAGACCTTATTATACAATAGAAACAAAAATAATAAAAAAATTCTTTTAGTGACACAAGACAATGTACTCTCCATTATGTGTCAAAGGCTGGATATGCTACATACATCTAATTCTCGTGGTCACCCTGAAAAGTAGAACTCTCATAGTTTCATAGGCAAAGAAGTGCTAAGAATCCGTATAATGTGCCTAAAGAGGTCATGCAGGCGAGGGAACTGGGGTTTGAACTCGGATGTCAGTGGACACATCCATCTTTCATCCATACCATGTTGAATTTTAGTTTCAAGGGGCTAATTTTCTACCTGTAAAAATGAAAGAACGAACCAACTCCATTACCCAAAAGTGATGGGATGTCAATGCTGGCATCAGCTGGTTAAAGAATGTGGTTTTGTGTCGAGCACTTCTTTGATTCTCTTTTGGGATATTGAGGAGGCAAAGCACAATGCAGGACACCGATGGCCAGGGGAGTGAAGTTGGGTGTGGAAGTTCTGGTGGGGCTTTCACAAGAGACTATGGGTGCAGTCTTGATTGCAAGCTCATGAAACCCCTTGAAGTGGCCACTCTCGGCCAACCTGAAGCCAGTTCTGGTCACTGGGTGGATGATGACTGTGGCCCGAGTGTATATATACTCTGAGTTCCTGTAGTGGGGATTCAGTCCTTAATGCAACACTGTTTAGACATGGGACCTTCAATGGGTGATTGTGCCAGGAGGGCTCAACTCTTGTGAATGGGTTCAGATGTTGTCTAGGGAATAGGTTTGTCATCTTGGACATGAATAAGTTCAGCCCCATTCTATCTTTGCCTTCTCATCACTCTTTCCTCCTGGGGGAGCAACAGAGAGCCCTCAGGAGGTATGGTCACTAGATTTTGGACTTCTTAGCCCATAGAACTGTGAGCCAAATAAGCCTGTCCAATGTTCGTCATTGTCTTCAGTATTTTTTTGTCAGAGTGATACTATAGACATTATGGTTACAACACTATTTTTCTACCGTTATGCTTTGGAGCAATTTATTATACATCAACAGATAGCCAGTGTGGTCCCACCAGGATGTTAATTGCTTGTAGGTAGAATGTCTTTCTTCTGTCTTTCATCTGTGTCATCGTTCAGGACATTTTTGAAACGGTGGAAGGAATAAACATTGTCCTGCACATTAATGCTGCAGATTTGGGGACTTGGAATAAAATAACAGATTTTTGTCCCTGTTGCCTAGAAAGGAGAGTGCTTGTTCTAATTTATGAAGGGAGGTTTGGCTCAGGAAAGAGCCAACAATGTCTAGTTGTGAATACTAGGAGTCTTGTTCCCAAGCTACTGCTGGAAGGAATGTCTTTTTTCACAAATGATAGGATACCGTTGTCTCCAAGGAATACTTGCTGACTTTAGCACATGCTCATTTCTTTATACATGTTTGAGGAAACCATTTGTGATTATCCTTGAGAAGGTAAAGGAAGCAGAATGGGAGCACCAGTCATTGTTTTTACTTCTGGACTAGACCTCACATTTCTCCTCCCCCTTCCTTCCTTGTGGTTACAGTGGGGACACCTCAATTTGCACCTTCACAGTGCTTGAGAAAGCTACTGCTTGAAGCACATGAGAAGCTGTCAAGAACCCTTTTGTGGTGATATTTTATTTGTGCTCTAACAAATAAAGCTTGCCTGGGGATCAGAGGACAAACCCAGGCACTATATTAAATATAGAGGACAGGCAGTGGTAGCACACACTTTTAATCCTAGTGTTCGGGAGGCAGAGATTCTTCCTGCTCTCTGTGAGTTCATGGTCACACTGGGAACAGAGCCAGGTGTGGTGGCACACGCCTTTAATCACAACACTAGTTAACCATAGAGGTCTGGAGGTCTGTACAGACAGACAGGAAGTGATAGAGCTAGACGGAGAGAAGAAGTGATGTAGCTGGGTGGAGAGAGGAAGTAAGATGGCAGGGCATAGAAAGGTATGTAAGGCGTGAGTATACAGGAAGTAGCTCTCTTGGACTGAGGATTTCTTCAGGGTAAGAACTCATGGCTGGCTTGTTCTATTCCTCTGATCTTTTAGCTTTCACCCCAATATCTGGCTCCGGCTCTTTTATTACTAAGACCATTTAGCAATTTGTGTTACACCTTTCTCTATCCAAGAGTTGTCTAGTTTCCCCAGTGCCTCAGCCCTGTTCTGACTGTTACAGCAATGCTACCGACTGGGTAATTTGCAAATCATATTTCTCATCATTTTGAAGTTTAAGAACAAGACTTGATATAAGATAAGGACTCACCAATTGCTTCTGAGATGGCTCTTTGGATGCAGTATCCTCTGTGGGGAAGAAATACTGTTCATCACATGGCAGAAGAGAAGAGTGAGAGAGCAAACCCATTCCTCACATGTCTTTCTTGTTGAGACATCCATCTGTACAACCTAGAGAGCCCTCATGTTGAGCTGAGGATTGAATTTCCACATGCTTTTTTGGAATAAAACCATTTGAACCTCAGCATCGAGGGAGATCAGCAGATTAGCTTCGCGAAGGGAAGAACGTCTTGAGAGGAAGAACAGGCTGAACAATGGTGAGTGTTCCTGTAGTATATATAGTCTTTTCTCACAGTCCAGCAACTGTGTTAGTCAACTCCCTGTAACTGTGACAAAATACCTGAGAAAATCAGCTTAAAAGGAGGAAAGGTTTGAACTCATTGTTTCACAGGTTTCAGGCCCACAGCTGCTTAGTCTTGTTGGGCCTGTGGTAAGGCAAGCACATCGTGATGACATGTGGCAAAGGAGATCTGCTCAGCTTACAACATCAAGGGAGAAGAGAGAGTGGGCCAGTAACCCTTGTTCAAGGTGTTCTCCAACCATCTATGTTTCTCTCACAAGACCAACTGCGTAAAGGCTCTACCACGTCTCAATATTGCTACAGGCTTCAGACAAGCCTTTAACACTGTTCTAGCTAGCTTTTGTCAATTTGGCACAAGCTAGAGAGTCAATTTGGCACAAGCTGGGAAGAGGGAACCTCACTTGAGAAAATGCTGTGGTAAGATGGGCCTATGCAAGCCTGTGGGCCATTTTCCTGATTAGTGATTGATGTGGGAGGGCTCAGTCCATTGTGGGTGATGCTACCCTTGGGCAGGTGGTCCTGGGATGTAAAAGAAAGCAAATGGGGGAGGCAGGGGAGCAAGCTTATAAGCTGCTCTTCTCTGTGGCCTCTGTAGAGAGTCTTTCGCGGTCCTATCAGCCAGTTACCACACACACACACACACACACACACACACACACACACACACACACACACACACACCTACCTCCTACAGCTTAGGCATGCACCACTAGCTTTTGTATCTTAAATTAACCCATTTCTATTAATGTACATGCTGTTGTACATCTCATGGCTTTTATGTTTCCTCCTGGGTGTATGGCTTCCTTTGCCTCTTAGTCAGCATCTCTGCCCTTCTTCCTCCCAGTGTCCTCTGTGCCTGGAAATCCTGCCTAGCTGTTGGCTGTTCAGCTTTTCATTAAACCAATCACAGTGACATATCTTCACACAGTGTAAAGGAATATTCCACAACAGGCCTCTGTTTCAGTCTCTGCCTCCAGGTTCCTGCTCTGACGTTCCCTCCATCATGGACTGACTGGAAGCTGAAAGAAACCCTTTCCTCCTCAAGTTGCTTTTGGCCATGGTGCTTTATCAGAGCCACAGAAAAGCAGCCTCGTACAAGCCAACAATCCTTGGAGGACAGTTAACAACCCCTTGGAGGACAGTTAGCAACAATCCTAGGGATGCAAAGGAAGAGTGGAGCAGGTGATAGTCAAAACCAAGACCCATCTAGTCTTCTGCTGTCCTTACCTACAAAGCAAGGGTTCTCTGTGTCTGCATCACAGGTACCTGGGCAGGTGGAAGGTACTCATGAAATGTAGTAGTCGGTGGGAAGGCCCCGAGCAGAAGAACCGGTTGGACCTTCTGTCTTCCTTTCTTCTTCCACCCTTGCGCTACCCATACTGGATGTCCCTTCTGGTAAAAGCTCTAGTTCTTTATTTCACCGCGGACTTGTCGTTTTCACCCAGTTTCTGGAACAATGCTTGACTGTACGAGGAACCTGTGAGCTGGGGGTGCCCCCCCCACATTCCACGACACGAGGTTCGATGTGATAAGAATTTCCTTATTTCTTCTCCCTTTCAGGTCTGGGTTGCCAAGTTGAGACCTTAGCGCATTTGGAATGCCCATCTCTAGAGTTAAACATGAAGCAGATAAAGTTGAAAACACATGCTTCATAGGTTGTTGGCTTTGGCTCTGAGAGCACCAGGGCCACATCAAAGAGAAGTCAACTAATTTTCGAAAGTTAATCCTAAGAACATGCTGATGAAAGCTTGCATTTTGTGTTGCTCTGTGGGCTCCTTCTCATTGCTTCAGATAAACTTACCATGGAAGGGAAAGAGATGTTTGAATTTTCAATCCGGTCTCATCTGTTTACTGCCAATGTTTTGCAGTATTGTGAGATATTTGGGGTGTGTGTGTTTTAATTAAATCTGGCTTTGTCAGGCTAACGAGTCTCTTGCTGTTGGCAAATACGGAAATACTAATCTAATGTGCTATTTATTGGCCATGGGAAATAAAAGGATAAGATGTTTTATGAGATAAAAACCCAATTTACAATTTCCTGACCCTTATAAAAGATCTTGTTGAATGCTGTTTCTGAACTGACCGTAGAAATGAGAGCTTTTCCAGAAAAAATTTAAAAAGGAAAAAGAAGAGAGAGAAGAAAAAAAAAAACCCAGCTATGCCACAGACTTCTTTAACCTAAACAAACACAGATTGAAGGAACAATCCACAAGCATTATCTTCATTATTCCACAGCCAACAGCAAAGGCTTACATCCCATTATGGTAATGAGCAGCCCTTTGAACTTTGGTTTGTACACTGCCAGGCATGAGCACTTAAGGCTTAGGCAAACAATGTTGTACAATTGCTTTGGGGAGTTGCTAGGATAATACCTCGGCTTGTATTTCTGAGTAGGCTTGATCCTGCCTTCCCAGGCTGCATTTCCCCAAGCAGAGACTGGGAAGGCATACATCTGGATGAAAGAGTGGACTCAGGAGCAATGCATCACAGTTATTTCTGCACTTGGTGCTTCCTGTGGGTGAGTAGCTGGGTGTGGAAGGATGTGACCCACCCTGGAAAGTCATGGCCCTGATATCTATTCTAGGTCTCCAAAACTCTCTAGAATAGTCCAGATACCAGGGCAGAACCTTCATGCAGTTCTTCTACATGTGTAAAACATGGACAGGAAACACTGGGTCACAGAGGGAAACGTGGCTTTGTCAGGAGCCTGGAGTTAGGATCTCGGCACTTTAACTCACCTCCAGAAAGTTTTTCATCTCTCAGCCTCTGTTTTTCCATATGCAAAATGGGTGACATGATAGGAATTCAGCATGTTATTTCCTTCTGTGAATGTCGGATGAGCAGCAGTGTTCAGCAGGTGGACGCTCCTGAGGAAATGTGAATCTTAGCAAATGCTGTTTTCATGCCTAATTGAATAGGTTTGTCTTTAAAACTGAACTAAGGAAAAAATTCAACTCAAAACCTGATTAGAGATGTTGAGGTATGAGGTTGTAGCGAAAAAGAATCAGTCAAACCAATTATTTGCTATGACAGGGTGTATAGAGGATCCGTCATAAATACTTGGTTTCTTGTCCACATTCTCACTTATTAGCTTAGGACATAAACCACATCTTTACTCTTAGAGGTCATTAGTTCACTTGAGAGAAGCAATATGTCTCCAATTTTCTAACTTCATAACTATGGAAGAATTTGAGCATGTAAATAAAATGTCCTTCATTTATACAACCCTGGGACATTGTTTAAAATGCAGACACATCATAGTTCATTGTGGTTAAAACAGATTCTGCACTACTGAAGTGTTATGCTCTCTCCTTGCTGGGAACCAGCTGGATGTGACTTCCCAGACTCCTTTGCAGTTAGGTGATGCCATATGACTGATTGTCCTCGGTAGATTGTGGGTAACCATGGTGCCGTGTTGCACTTCCTCCCTGGCTCATCAAACCTCTCATCTGTTTTTCCATGTTCTTTTTGTTTTCCCAGCTAGCAGGAACACATGTGACCAGGGACATGTCAGAAACAATCTGGGGAAGACAGAAAGACTGTCCCATCATCAACTTGGTCTCTGATGAATCACTTCAAATTGGGCCAATTTATTACTTGTCCAATACTGTTATGCTAATAAGAAACAAACATCTGTCACAGTGAAACATTATTTGGGGGTTTATTTGCTACAGTTAGTTTAGCCTACTAGGAATGTTCTAATGCTAGGCATGAGAAAAATTCCCTCAATCTTATGCCTTGGTCCGTAACATGATGTCTACTGGCTTCCATGAAGCACCTGACACCAAAGAAAGGCAGGAAGATGCATTAAGGGATTTCACACATCCTGTATCCGCATTGTCACAGTGACTACTTCATAATGCCAAAGCTTCATTTCAAGTTCACTAAGATTGCTCTCTCTGTGCCTCGCATGGAACTGACCAAGTTAATCATATGGATGAAAATTATCATTGTGGTTACTTCTGTCTGATTTTCAGGATAATATAAAGAAAAGTTACCAAGATCATAGTGGAAAAAGTGATTCAGAGAAAAGGAGAGACTGTGTCAGGGGGAGTTCACTAGATACTGGTGGCGTACTGAGGCCGACCTGAATACAAGTCTAGGTATTAAGAAAGGGCACTCATGAGAATTAGTGGTGGGTGTGTTGGCTAGGAGACGATTCAATATATGCTATTCAATATTGGAAAATTATTAAAAATCCTTTGGGTTCAGTTCTGCCACCGTGAAAGGAGGATCTGACCACTGATTTCTAAGATGGCTTAATTCTAAATATTTGATTCTGAGTCACATGAATACGAATTTAGTATGCTGATAGCTATACATAGTGCTATAATATAATAAATGTCAGAATTGCTCTGACCTCCCAGACACTCTGCTTATTAATATGCATCTCTAATGCCGTCTGTTTTTCAGGATTGGTGGTGATGCTCAGTGACATCTTCTGCAGATCCGTGTGGGCAGGGTGTCTGGGGTAGCAACATTCAGTTTTAATTGAAACACAGCAAAGTAGCAGCTGTTTGGCATTAAAGAAAGTTTTAAGCCTGTGTTCCAATTCACCAAGGTAGGGAGCAAACAAAAGTCAGAAGCATTTTAAGCCCGCCAGCCTAAAACACTCAAGGCCATCTACATTCTCCCCATAAGTGGCCATCACCGGGAACATGCTCTCCTCCCTTAAAAGCAGAACTGACAATAACTTATGAGAGGAAACAAGATGCATTGGCATTCACAACACCGAATTCTTAGCTCATCCTCAGTGCCCCTGCTGTAATTATGAGTTATTTGTCTCAGCCTGTTTTCCATTCTATCTAAAAATATTCTAAGAGGAGATTTAGGTTTCACATGGCGGGGCCAAAAAGCGAATTTCATTTTTCTCTGGTAACATGGTTGAGTTTCAGAGAGAAGTCTGAACCTGAAGGCATTCATGTTGAAATGCTCACACCCCACGCTTCTAATACCATGGAAGAGTGAGCAGGCCGCGGGACACTGTGCAGCGTTTGATCCAGCCTGACTTCTGGGTCTTGAACTATCCGTGGAGGAGATATTTATAGCTGCCTCGTGTCACTGTGCTCTTTCAAGTTAAGTAAGGCCAGGGCTAGATGCTCACGTGTATCCTGAACCCTGAGCTGGGTGCCACATGTGGTTCACTGCCATTCATTTTCCCTTTCTGCTCTTTTTCGTAACTTAATCATTCGACAAATGTTTGAGACAGTAAGCTAGACATTTTAATAGGTGCTGGAGATACAGGGGCAAACAGGATGGATTTATGGCCTGTCCTTATTACCTAGTGGGGAAAGACACTGAACAAGTAATTAACAATATATGTTATACATACATACATATATAAAATAATATAATATAACAAATGCAGGGGTTACAAAGCCAGAGAGGGTGAGCTGATCCTTGACAGATGGGTGGAAATTGGTATGGTGATGCAGTAAGAGGAAGCATTTGAAGGGATGGGAGTAGCTTCACCAAGTGACTTTAGTTGGGTGCATTTGTCGAATGTGCTTGCGATCCTTGCAGCAGCACTAGTACCTAGTATTCGTGTCCCGACAGTGTGAGGACAGGCCGAGGAGTTAGAGGACACGGGGCTGGAGGGAGCACCCGTGGTTTGGGGAATTTAGAATATGTCCTGTAAAAAAAGGCACGAAGGCTTTAAACAAGTTCCTTAGATGGCCTCATTATCTTTTCAGAAGGATGGGCTGTGTGGGAATGCATTCGAGGGACTGGAGCAGGGAAGGAGACTTTCCTAAGCACCATTCCGGAGGCAACGCACATGTGACTCCCGCTGATGGAAGGCTGCCTTGCGAGCCTCCTTCATTTGGATGGTTCATGTCCAAACATCTTTCAGTGCCTAGCCTGACTCTCAGTTCCTTTGTGGGTCTCCTATCAGCCCCACTCTTAGAAATGATCTCTGCCTTTGAAAGTCTCTACTTCTGTTCTCTCACGGGGCGTGGCACGTAGCTGGCTTGTCTTTTATACTTCCGTCCTTCATGTCCAGGGTCTGGGGTGTAACTGGCTTGGAATGCTACTTGCTGTTTGTTTTTTGTTTCTCCCTCCTACAGCCATTCCTTCCTTTACAGAAGTCCTGAAGGACAGGGAAATGACTGCATTTTTTTTTTTTTTTTGAACTCTTTACCACCTCAGACGATCCCTTGAACAAATCATTGAGTCTTACGGCTGCCAGGAAACTTGGAGCCCACTCAGTCCTCTCATTTGATGGATGAAGAACTTGAAGCCCGGAGAAATGAGTCCTTTGCTAGTCCCCCCAGCTGCTAGTTTGTTATTCCTTCGGTTCCTCAACAAGGGGATTATGTTTGTGCTTGATGATGATGAATGAGATATCCATGACTTTATTAGAAAAACAGCCTCCTGCCACTGTCGTTTAATGGCTGACATGATTCTTTGAGGATTAAGGGATGAGTCTTGTGCATTAATACCCTGTCATTAATAACAAAGGGCTAAGTTAGTGTCCTTTGTCTTCCTCCCATGAGAAGGCCTCGGAAATTCTCCAGAAATAAGCCTGGGCTCTGAGATGCAGGCAGCATAAAAGCAACCCTGATAGGCACAACCAGCATCGACCCCCGTGGCCCTCTTTCCGCTTCCTTTTCGTTCTCTCCCCTGAAAATAGAGCACAGCGCAGTTCTCAACTGGAGGATACAGTCAGCAGCAATTCTTCGTTTCTAGGCCGTGGGTGACACTATATGCAACCCATGTCTTTGTAGGCCATCACTGTCCACCCCAAAGTAATAGTTGGGCTCATCGGTGTTTTCAAATGCGGGGTAAAGGATGACGACCGTACAGACTGCAGTTACCTGTTAGCCCCCTCACACAGGCACTTGCCGATCACCAACTTTCTGCTAAGATCTCAATGCTTAAACCAGGCTGCAAACTGAGTCCGCAACCAGATCAAACAGGAAGTGCAGGGGAGTGAAGTCTCCCATTCTTTCTTAGACCCAGCCAGTCATCACCCTTAGAAAAGCTGCTCAAAATCTGCCAGGTTGTTTAAGCTTTCCAAGGTAGTGCAAATATCTGTCTATTTATGTTAAACATATCAAGTCTGAAAGGACAGATGTTGCTTTAAAATTATAATTTCTGTGCAAGCAAATATATAAACAAGCAAAGCGTTCTTTCAGAATCAACCCAGTTCTTGGCAGTTTGTGACTTCTGGTTCCAAACATTTTATTCCAGAAACTTCTCATCAACACACACACACACACACACACACACACACACACACACACACACACACACACAATCTCAATAAAACATCAGTAATTTGGGGTAGGACTGTTAAATATAGCTGGAAATACTTAGAGGAACAGATAGATTTAAAGGCATATCTTGGCTCACAATAAAGCTTCAGTCTTTTGGGGTAATATGAAAGCTCGTATAAGAAACTAGGTTACTGTATAAATGAAAAACTTAAGTTTCTGTGTAAATGAAAAGCAAGACAGCAATAAATTAGAGCCTCTGGGGCCAAGTTAATGTCTCACTGTGAAGTATATGGCATGTTCTTCAAACCCATAGTTCTTTTTCTAAATTATTTGGCTCACTGTAATATAATTAAGAATTAAGAATTTTGCCTGAGCCTCTTAAAACTCAAAACTTTGATGTTATAACTGACACAATTTGTTTTCATATGTCCCACATTTAGCATCGTGGCTACATGTGATAGTTGGAACTAAATGTCTGTTGAATTAATCAGTAGTAACCTGGAACCTGTAAGAGTCATTAAATGGGAAAGAAATTGTGTCACATGGTAATGAGAGACTTTATATGCAAAGTGACATTTTAAATTGGAGACCGATGTGAGTGAGCGGGATATCCAGACACAGGAAGTCCCATAGAGAGCATTCTGAATGAATACCGGTATAGGGGAGGGTATGTCAAGATTACACAGACTGATAAGAATAAAGGATTCCTGTGCAAGCAACAAATAAACAAATACATAATACTAAGAAGAGATTAAGTTTTCATTTTAGTGAATGACTAGGCAAAGATGTTGACAAAGGTATCTTAGGGCAGTGACCAAGGTCTGGGTGACAGCGACATGAGGATCATTGTAATGGAAGTGAACTCGAAGCAGTGGCAACCCCCCCCACCAACCACCATATGTACATTTTAGTTTCCCATTGATTGAAAACATAACTGCCTTGCAAAACCTCCTAACTTATACAGATGTGCACTTGAAATATCTCTTACAAAATAAAAACCTGCAGCAGGGCAGGGTGTCTCATGCCTACAATCTTAGCCCTTGGGAGACAGAGACAGGAGTAATGTGAGATGAGTCTCAAAAAACAAACAAAAGATTGTAGAGTTCTATTTTCATATCACAATGTTATTTGGATCTGGCTTTGGTATGTTCTAATCCTGAGCCTCGATGTTCTGTGTCCACGCTGCTTAGATGCCCCCTCGTGGATTTTAGCCCATTTAGCAATGACCCTGTGATCCTCCAGCAAGGTGAGGCTGAAGAGCTGGGGTCATGCCCAACAGTCATAATATAGCTTTTTTATCCACTTGTTTAACTGGGAGATTAATATTAAACAATTAGCTTGGAATGACTTGCGTTACTGTGTGTCAACAAGAAGAATTCTTTGCCTAATATGGGAAGCCAACAACTTTTGGGGATTGGGCTTGATTTTTCCTTGTATCACCTCCGTTTTCTCGGTCCTGATAGTTAGAGATGTTCAAGAGGCACTGGGGAAGAACTTTTCCAGAAGTAACATTTGTTTCATATGACATGCCCCCAGGAGTTATATGTAAAGAGAGCGGGCAAAGCGTCACAGGATTTTCTGGTTGCCTTGGTGGCTTCTGGATCTTGTCCATGAAATACTTGGTCTTTGATGCTTTTTTTTTTTGTCTTTCTGATGCCATAGACTTATTCTAGAAACTGATTTAAGTTCTTTATACAGTGAAAAGATGGTTTCATATCAAAAGCCACAGAGTATTCTTTGCTGGGAGCTTCTTTTAGAGAACCCTACAAGCAAATTTATCAGTCAGTTCATATATTTTAGACAATAATTTAAAGTGGTCAATCATCCTTTCAAACATCTTGTTCCCAGTGTGCTAAAGAACCAGTGGATCAGATATTTTCAAAGTATGGACACATGTAATATTGATTTTCAGTATTTGGATCACATCAATAATCTGCTCAAGGAAAACCACTCTATCAGGATGTGTTTCCATTTTACCCTATTAACCGCTGAGATGCAGAACACTTATGCACATCACTCATCTGTTTTCTTTAACTCCCCGTGCCCTCAGCACCCCGTGTCCTAGTGACAGTATTTGTTATAACAGAATTGCAATATTATTATTATTTTTTTTTTTTTGCTGAGCATGGGTGAAGCCTTGCTGTTGGCTTACACCGATGTTTCCTTTAGTAACACAAATATTTTCCTAATTGTTTAGGAGATAGATTGCTGATACTAATTGAATGTCAGGATGGAAACCAACCAATCAACTCACCCACCAACCAACTCACCCACCAACCACCCACCCAACCAATCCAACCAGCCAGCCAGCCAGCCAGCCAGCCAGCTAGCTAGTTAGCCAAGCAGACAAGAGTTCAATGAGAACTCAAGGAGTGAAAATACCAGTGCTCATTCAGTGGAGAGGACAGAGGCTGGCACGCTTAGTTCTGAGCCTCAGCATTTGCATCACTGCACTAGCGTCACAATACCTACCTTGCGTGGAAATGTGAATGATCAAGGAGCTGCAACTACCTGACCAGCAAGCCCCCACTCAGCTGGGAAGAATGTAAATCCCATCTTCCTGCTGTTCTTCATCCTCCAGCTCCACTCCTCTTGTCTCTGCCACTCCCATATCTTTGTAAAAACAAAGCAGATACATCTGGCTTATGTGTGTAGAAATGGGCATGTTTGTGGTGTCAATATGATGTCAAAGACTAACATATGAATCCACATGCTAGTATAACTGCATATACTACCAAAACCAGGGAGGCAGTTTTCTTATTCCTGACAGAAGAGCGTTCTTACTCTCTGGAATCGATGGAGAGACACATGGCATTTGTGCATGGCTTACTGCATACCAAGCTCCGTCTAGATCTCTGACCCAAATCTCATAATAACTATATAACAGCACCCCCATTTTGCAGATAAGGAACTGAGGTAAGGATGGGCTAACAGCTTGTCTAATAGCTCACTGGTAATACATGTTATTGCTTGTTCACTAGACCACATGGGCCATCCTGATTCCTGATGCATCACATCTTTGCCTCCTTGGATCTTGCCCTGTTAAGGGTGGGACAACTGGACCATCTACAGAAGCATGAGAGTGTTCTGAGAATCACCCCTACTCTCCCCCCCCACCCCAGTGATGCTAACAGACTGTTCTCTGGAAGAGAGATCTCCTCAAGTCTCTGCGCCTTCTCAGCTTGGACAGGGGAAGGGCATTGGCTCTGTTACTGAGCAACAGAACCACTTGGAAACCCGAAGTAACTGTTAATAAACACACTCTTAATAGAGACTTTCCCGGATGCATTCTTCACAGGGCTTCCCAAAGCATATGCGTTAAAGAATGAAGTTTGCGTTTGCTATCAAGGCTTTGTTTGAGAACAATAACAACAAAAAATTACAGAGAGTACAACATTAACTTATTATTATTTTTTTTAAGGCAGGAGAAGTCTCTTACAGTTCTATGGGAGAGATGGGTAAGTAGTCATGGTCACTGGCAGTGTTGTTTACTGGCTGAGATGCCAAAGATACCCATCTGTCAAGAAAATGAGTGGGAGGCTGCTCAAGCCGGGCGCCTCTGACACTGAGTACCCCGCTGGGGACTGAAGATGCCACTCCAATGAGAGCTGGCTTCCTGATGGTGCAATGCCTCTGCGAGGAGAAGTTTCCATCCATCTTCTTGTGGAAAAGAAGGGGGGCTTTCATTGCAGCTGAAAAAAGGGCACAGAAAATTGCCTTGATCTTCACAACAAGGAATGCACCCTGAGTATTTCGTACATAAAAAAAAAAAATCTTGCTTTGAAACCTTATTTCATTTTGGACTTTGACAAACCAAAGCCATTTAAGAAAAGGAAACAACCACCCCTCACCGCAGCACTGTTGTGGGTAGGTCTAAAATGGAGTGGAGATGTAACTCCAACCCTCTGTGGGCTGTGTTTTATTCTCTCTCTCTCTCTCTCTCTCTCTCTCTCTCTCTCTCTCTCTCTCTCTCTCTCTCTCTCATAGAACCTGGGGTCAGGTCATTATAGCGCTACCTGGTGGCAAATACATTAGAGACAATTTGCATGCTTTTTGTGATCCGCCATGGAGATTAGCAAATATGCTTGGATCTCCTACCAGCTCTGTTTGAGATCTGCCTGAGAGATATGCAATGCCACTGGGCAAGTGTCATATCATGCCTAGAGTCTATGAAACAGTGACAAGAACACACACATCACCTCTATAATGAAAAATTGTCTATACGGGTGGACATGATTTTTTTTAAGACACATTCTCCGCCCGCCCCGCCCCCCCCCAAATCCTGTATAAAGAGCAAACATTCTTTTACAATTTGTTTTGAATGTATGTTGTCATGGTGACAGATATCAAACTCAAGAGGATGAGCCTCGCTTGAGGAAACATGGTGAAGGGTTCTCTATTTAACTACCCTAGAGAGCATTCATTTTCGCTGAGTTCAAGACACCGTCTCATACATGCTTGTGTTTCTGACAGGCATCTTGGAGGAAATAAGGCATGTTAACTAGTGGCAAGCCATACAGGTGTCTTGTAATTCCAGAGTGGCTCAAGGTGCCGCAGAGAGTGGATATGTAAAAGGCTCAGCTTAAAGAAAGCTTTGGAGGAATCAGGGTTGCCAGTCACCCAGGCCTGTTTTCTTCAACAGAAGGAAATGGATGATGCTGGAGGGAATGTTGTCTGACAACCTCGTCACCTTTTTGCTATTTTATGGAGCCAGCCATCCTGAAACTCCTAAAATCCTGGGCATTGTTTAGGTCCTAATCCTGAACTTCGTCTCTCAGTGACTAGAACCCATCATTATGAAAGAGGTCCCACGTTACTTTGCATCCTCAACCAAGAGACTCTCTCCTTACGTTTATTGTAAATCCTTCCTCCTTAGGCTCAGCCAATAGAACTCATTCTTATTGTAAAGGTCACAGGTGCTTTGCTACTTTTCTAGGGAGTTTCTGTGTAGCGATGCCTAAAGTGTTGTGATCATTGTCACGTGGAAAGTTTCCCAAAGTTTTACTGTGTTTAAATGGGTGCGAAAATAAAACCTGAGGTCAGACTCCAGAAGTTTTAACCCAGCCCCAGAAGAATTGTGCCACTGACTTTCATTCTTCACCTTGTGCTGATTGTCTCCCCAAGGCCCACGAAGCTTGTGGGGTCCCTGACATATATAGATATCTCTCTTTTGGGCGAGATCACAGGTAAGGCTTGAAGTCAGCTGCTTAGGAAGTGAACAATAAATAATACTTTATCCTGATTTCTTTAATGTGTAATTGTTATCAATATGCAGTTTTGATAATATTTGTGCTCCAGGTGCCCCTCTTTCTCCACTACAAGTTCCTGATTTTCGTTCACAGGCATTGTGACCACCATTTGAAAGATATGCTTCTAGTCACGTGGAAAATAGGATGACCTGCTCTCTATGTGTGTACATTGCCTCCTCCCCCACTGTTCACCTGTTAACTCTAACTCAAGCTTTGACTACACTTGAAATACCATGTCTCCAGAAAACCTTCAACTCTTCTTCTACATGGCTCTGTGTTTTGTATTTTCAGCAGCTGCATTTGTGAGTATGAGTTATTGGAGGAACACAACCTGTATCTCATGGTACAGGTTCCTTAGGGGGCGTAGGCAGCTCCTGCTTTGTGATGATGACAACCAGCAGTCTTCCCACATGGACTCCAGTGATGTTTTCTAAGGGCAGTAATGAGATGCTATTTTATGCATACCGACCAGCAAACCCGTGTCTTGAGCTTAGGGAAGCTTCATGATTTAAAGAGTCAGGAACATGGGTCCTGTGTCCCAAGAGCTCACAATTGTTTGGGAAAAGTTGGTTCATAAAAAAAAAAATAATGTAATCTTGTAATTTGCAAAAGTACATTGTTGTTTGTTTTCTCTTCTAAATGTTGCATTAATATTCATGAATACTAGAACATTAATGCCACAAAGTATGAGTGCAATAATCAAGATGAAAATTTATATCAGATCTATAGACCAACTTTTATGTATTTTGCATGTTTCTTATATTCTCTTCCTTTCTTTGGACTTAAAAGAATACAACTATGCAGTCTTTTTTCTCTCTTGTTTCATTCATCACATCTTTGCATTTATTATTGAGTCATTGTACACTTCTGCTTTGTTTTAGGATTCAAAAATGCTAGTAGTTTTGGGGAAAATACTCATGTTCATGCTTGATGCTTTAGATCAATATAAACGTGAATAGTTTTCGAAAGTCAACCATGGGGTAGAGAGATGGCTTGCAGGACAAAGGTGCTTGCTGCCAAAGCTGGGCAACCTAAGTTTAATCTCTAGGTCTCACATGGTGGAAGAAGGAAACAGATTCTCAGGTTGTCCTCTGACTGCTCCCTTCCATGCCATGACACACGCGTTCGCGCGCGCGCGCGCGCGCGCGCGCGCACACACTCACACACACACTCACACACACACACTAAAATAAGTGTAAGAAAAATGTTAAAAAGAAAGGCAGTCATTTAAAAGTAGAGAGAAATGTAGTTGGAACGTTTCTCCAGTCCCGCCCAGACCCAGGTCCTACAGCTCCTTACAAAATAATCACCCAGAGGCTTAATATTATTTACAAACTTATGGCCACGGCCTAGGGCTCAAGCTTCTTGCTAGCTAGCTTTTATAACTAAATTCAGTTCATTTCTATTAATCTATATGTCACCACGTGTTCTGTGGTGTGGTGGTATTGTGTTCCCCAAAATATTGTGCATGCTAATAAACTTATCTGGGGTCAGAGAAGAGAACAGCCACAATATTAAAAATAAAGGTTAGGCAGTGGTAGCATACGCCTTTAATCCTAGCATTCCAGAGGCAGAAATTTGTCTGGATCTTTGTGAGTTCAAGGCCACAAGGATACAGCCAAGCATGGTGACTCACGCCTTTAATCCCAGAAAGTGAGCCTTTAATCCCAGGGATGATGGCAAAAAGCAGAAAGATATATAAGGCGTGAAGACCAGAAACTAGAAGCTTTTAGCTGGTTAAGGTTTCAGGCTTTGGAGCAGCAGTTCAGCTGAGATTTATTCTGGATGAGGACTCAGAGGCTTCCAGTCTGAGGAAACAGGATCAGCCGAGGAACTGGCGAGGTGAGGTGGCTGTGGCTTGTTCTGCTTCTCTGATCTTCCAGCGTTCACCCCAATACTTGGCTCAAGTTTGATTTTATTAATAAGAATTTTTAAGATTCCTGCTGCACTGTGGCTTTACCTGTGTGCCATTACATTCTGCTCTCTGGAGGGCGGGATGGCGTCTCCTCTGCTTCTGCCTTTCCTCTTCCTGTCTATCTGCTTGTATTTCCTGCCTGCCTTTAAGCTGCCTTGCCACAGGCCAATAGAGCTTTATTTGTTAATCAATCAGAGCAACACATATTCACGGCATACAGAAAGACATCCCACAGCAGAGAAACAAAAATTCGGAGGCTATTGCAGAGATCACCAACTTGTCAAAATGCAGAGAACAAATGCAGAGCCTGCCTCTGTCGGTGGGGACATCTACGATGCAACCCCTACACCTAAGATTGGAGAACTTCATGGAAGAGGCGGTGGAAAGATCATGTGAGCTGAATGACCAGAATGTTTGATGTGAGACAGTGTCTTCTAGACAAGACAGGGATACCATGTCTGTGAAATCTCAATAATATGGTTTCGTAAACAAGCCCTGAATAATGACAAATTCAAATGACATGCTAACCTGGAAACCAGAAACCTCAGAAGGCTCCGCCCCTAGATGAAGATCTACAGCCAGGTAGAGACCGCTGAAGGATAGAGACTCAGTTTTCTCCTGGGATAGACACCCAAAAGGCTGATTTTGGTCAGTTGAGGGTCTAATTTCATTTGTTTCAAAGGTAAATTTTACATTTTTTTTCTGGGAAGAAAAAATTAAATTCCTGGAGTAAATGATAAAGTTATTTGATAAAAATATTTAGTACTTTTATCAGCAAAACAGAATACATATCCAAAATACTATTCATTATAAGCAGTATTATATTATTCATTGTAGCAAAAAAAAAATGATATAATTAGAAATAGAAGATCAGTCTAGAGGAAGTTTTTGAAAACAAAGTATGAAGAGTAGAAGTTCCTGTTAGGTAGCCTCTCTGGAGTTGTAGGTTGCAGTCTGGCCATCCCTTCCCTCCCATTTAGTATCCACTTATGAGTGAGTACATACTATGTTTGTCCTTCTGAGTCTGGGTTACCTCACTCAAGATGATATTTTCTAGTTCCATCCATTTGCCTGCAAATTTCATATCATTTTTTTTTTTTTTACTGCTGAGTAGTACTCCATTGTGTATATGTGCCATATTTTCCTTATCCATTCTTCAGTTGAGGGGCATCTAGGTTGTTTCCAGGTTCTTGTTATTACGAATAATGCTGATATGAACAGGAAAGACCCTAGGAGGGACACATGGATGATCCTGTGAAGAGCAGGGGATGAGATCTACATGAGTGAACTGGGTGGGGGGTGGCAGAGGGCGAGGAGTGAGGGAAGAGAACATAGGGAAATGGGAGGGTCAAGCTGGAACAGGGACAGAGTGGGAGGGCTGGGAGGAAGATACCATGATAGATGAGGACATCATGGGAATAGGAAGAGGCAGGGTGCTGGGGAGGTTCTCAGGAATCCACGAGGTTGACTCCACCTTGGTCTGCTGGCAGTGGTCCAGAGGGTGCCTGGACTAGTCTACTCTGGTGACCAGCCTAGCAAATAACCTAGCTTTTGTCCAGTGACTGATGGAGGCAGATACAGAGATCCACGACCAGGCACCAGACTGAGCTCTGGGAATCCAATTGATGAGAGAGAGGAGAGATACTGCAGGCGAGGGACATCGAGATCATGATGGGAGGACGTGCAGAGATGACAGGCCACACTTGTAAAAATCCATGAACTGTGGACTGGTGGCTGTGGAGCCCCCATGGGACTGGACTAGGCCCTCTGGATATGGAAGACAGTTGTTTGGCTCAAACTGTTTGGGGGGCACCAAGGCAGGGGGATTGGGATCTGTCCCTGGTCTATGGGCAGGCTTCTGGAATCCAGTGCCTGTGGTGTGACACCTTGCACAGCCTTGGTGCAGTGGGAAGGGGCTTGGATCTGCCTAGGATCAGTGTACTGGGCTCTGCTGACTCCCCATGGGAGACCTCAATTTGGGGGATGTGGGTTTGCGGGGTGGTTTGCAAAAGAGGGCTGGGGGTGGGAGTAGGGAGGAGGGGGTTTGTGGATAGTATGTGGAGTGAGTAGAAAATTTCTTAATAAAGAAAAACGAAAAAACAAAACAAAATAAAAACAGAAAAAGAGTAGAAGTTAATTGTCTTTCCTTAATTTAAAATGTTTGATATCAGTTGTATATGTTCAAGGTATACAGTAGCATATAAATGTATGCATTGTGTAATGACTGGCACAATTAAATTCATGAATAGATTCAGCACCCCCATGGTTTATAGTAGATTTCCATGGAATTTACCCACCTTTTACAACTGAAAGTTGGTGTCTTTGCCCCCTGTCTCGCCAACCACCTGCCTCAGCCCCATAAATGCTCTTCTGTCTTTTGTTTCCATGATTTTCCTCGTGTGTGTGTGTGTGTGTGTGTGTGTGTGTGTGTGTGTGTGTGTGTAGTGCTGGGGACTAAATCCAGGGCCTCACTCATGGCAGGTAAGCTCTTTGATTACTGAGCCACATCCCAAAGCCCTGAGTTTGACTCTTTCAGATTCCACATACAAGGGAAGAACACAGTACCTGTCTGAGTCTGCCTTCTTTTGCTTAGCATAATATCATAGATCATTTCTGTTGTCACAAATGGTGGATTCTGTCTTTTGATGGCTGAGTAGCATTCCAGTATTATATGTACATTTATATGTATATGTATATGTGTGTATCTCAGTTTGTTTACTCATTCATCTGCTAATGAACATGTATGTTATTCCCATGTCTTGCTATTGAGAATAGTGCTGAATTCAACATAAATGTGCAAATAGTTCCTTAAGATACAATTTCATTTTCTTTGGGAAAGTCCTAAAGTAGAATTGCTGGATTGTGGGATGGTTGTATTTTTTTGGGGAAACTTCATGCTGTTTTCCATGGAGGCTGTTTAAAGAAAACAGTTTTTTCCAGGTTTGGTTGTCTATGTCTTTAATCCCAACCATCAGGAAGCAGAGGCAGGCATCTCTGTGAGTTCAAGGGCAGACTGGTCTTCATAGTTAGACCCTGTACCAAACGAAACAAAACAATGCAACCATAACAAAAACAGTTTTACTCAAGAATCACACCCTTAATTAAAAGACAAAAGTCCATAGCTAAAATCTACAAAAAAAGAAAAAAAAAAAAAAGAAATTCAGAAAAGAGGAAACTGTCTACCCTTCCCTTTTCCCCACTGAGTTTAGTAAACCGCACAGCTCTCCAGATAAAACTAATAGAATTTTAAAGGCATTAAACCACGTGTCTGCTGACAAAGTTTGCTGAAGTGAAATCCAAACCCCTGTGTTCTCAAGCAGAGTTTCAGCACATCATACTTTTTTTCATATTGATAGAACTCTAGACTCCGTGAAATAAAAAGTCTACCACTAGGAAAATGCTTAAGGTTCTGTTTGTGTGCCCAGTGTGACACAATGTAGACAAAGCGCAGGCCACATTTAAAGACACACGTGTATGTTAACTTTGGACAGTAATGTAGGAGCTATCATCCCATGACTTACTCCTTTCACGTCTACCTCTTACAGAACGTGTGCACAAGGGTGTATTCACATGTATGGGGGTATTGCATTCAGAACAGAATTGGAAATAATTTATATATATATATATATATATATATATATATATATATATATAACAATAGAGATATGACCGAGTTAAAATGAGAGCCTTATTATAGTAGAATATTACACAGTGAATGGAATAAATGGTGTGACAGCACATAGGTGGTGGCTCACACCTGTAGTCACAACACTGAGGAGGCTGATGCAGAAGCATCGTGAGTTTGAGTATAGACTAGTTTGTAGAGTGTGTTTGAAGCCGACCTGGTCTATAAAGCAAGATCCTGTCACAAAAATGTAAACTGATGTCTTTGATCTGGTAGCTTGTAGGTATATATTTCTAAGATACATTGTTTGGTTAAAAAAAATCAAGCCCAATACAGTGAGGTATGAATGAAGTTCATCTAAGGAGGCTGAATCAGGGTTGCCTGAGTTTTAGGCCAGCATGTGCCAAACAGAGATATCATTTCTGTTTGTCTTTGTCTTTGTGTGTGTGAGAGAGAGAAAAAGAGAATATATATATATGTGTGTGTGTGTGTGTGTGTGTGTATAATATATGTGTATTTCTTTTCTTTTCTTTTTTTTTTTTGTTTTTGTTTTTGTTTTTTTCGAGACAGGGTTTCTCTGTGTAGTTTTGCGCCTTTCCTGGAACTCACTTGGTAGCCCAGGCTGGCCTCGACCTCACAGAGATCCGCCTGGCTCTGCCTCCCGAGTGCTGGGATTAAAGGCGTGCGCCACCACCGTCCGGCCGTGTATTTATTTTCATGCATGTGTGTGTATACATAACTTCAGGCCAGAGGACAACCTTGGTGTTATTGTTCTTCAAGTACTGTGGACGTATTTTATTTTTTTTTTGAGACGGGGTTTCTGACTGACTGGGACTCATTATGTTAGGCTGGTTGGCCATTGAGATCCAGACTGCTTACTTAGTGCCCCTTACCTGCTGCCTTCCTCTGGTGCTAGGGTTACCACTATGCCCATCTATTTTCTTTCATTTTTCTTTATTTAGAAATTTTCTATTCACTCTACATGCCACCCACAGATCCCACCTCCTCCCTCCTCCTACCCCCAGCCCTCCCTTCCAAGCCACCCCACATCCTCACAACCCCCAAATTAAGGTCTCCCATGGGGAGTCAGCAGAGCCCAGCACACTGAGCCTAGGCAGGTCCAAGCCCCTCCCCACTGCACCAAGGCTGTGCAAGGCGTCACACCACAGGCACTGGACTCTCAAAAGCCTGTCCATGCACTAGGGACAGATCCTGATCCCTATGTCTGGGTGCTCCCCCAAACAGTTTGAGCCAAACAACCATCTTCCGTATCCAGAGGGCCTAGTCCAGTCCCATGGGGGCTCCACAGCCACTAGTCTACAGTTCATGGGCTTCCATCAGTGTGGATGCCCATCTTTTTTATTTTTTATTTTTTTAGGTAGTTTCTGAGAATCAAACCCAGGTCTTTATGTTTGCAAGCTAAGTGATATAGACTGTGCCATTTCTCTAGACTGTGATGCAGTTTGCTTAAAGGAAAGCCAGGTTTGTAAGTAGTGTGTGGAATATGACCTAAATCACGTACGTATAAAGTTCAAACATGGAGCTATAAACAAATCCATACAATAAATTTAAGATTCTAACTGATGAGATCTCTGGGAAGGGCAGCATTTGAGAACAGGGAACAATGGAAAATTTCAGTTGTTACTCTGTAGGCGCTTCCATGTGGCTGAGTTTTCTCATGTTTGAACAATGCATTTCTTGGATGATATTAAAATAATAGAGCGGCTAAAGCTGAAGTCCAAAGAGGCAAAAGAGCAAACTAATGACAATGATGCTTCTCTTTGGTCACGTGCCTTTGCTTTTTTCATTCCATACTTGCTCTAATATCATTAGACTCTTCGCACATTTAAGATTCAGAAGAAAAAAAAAGTTTTGTCAGGCACAACTTTTCCCTAAAGACAACGGCTTGCAGACTCAGTTTTACAAACCAGGGTAGGAAGCAGATTGTAGACATACCTGGCTAGCCCCGCTGCAGTGGCAGGATGCTGCTAACCTGGAACGGTCTCCATTTACATAAAACGGAAGCCCTCTGATCTCCTCTCTGCTCTGTTTGGAGAAGAGGGACAGGGGTTGGGGTAGAGAAGTTGTCACAGAACGAACAATAGGGATTTTTTAACTCTCAGAAGGTTGGGGATCACTGCTTTAAGAACTTAACCAGCTAAGATAGGTGACGTGTGACACAGACAGTTACAGTAGAAACAAAGACAAGCAGACAACGGTGTGAGCATTGAAAAAACGCTGTATTTAGATTATGCATGAATAATATATCCATGCGCACCTCTCCTGGGTGAGCTTGTCAAGCCTTCTTGTCCCTGTCTGCTGTGATGTTTATTTTCAAACCTTTTTTTTTTTTTACTCTGAGAAATCTTTCTGTATTGCTTTGGGCCCTCTGGAAATGGCTGACTATGACATGCTCTATCCATAGAATGGAGGGTTCCTTTCCCTGTAATTTTCCCTTTCTGATTTGTTGGTTTAATTTAAACCAAATTATGACTGGGTAAAGATAATCCCATCTATTGTAATGCTCTTTGCATCGCCTCTTCCATGCTTTGGCATCTAATAATAGTTAAATAATTTACCACCATTACAGGGCATATTTTCTCAGACATCACATACAAACTGGTTTGAAAACCTTTCTTACTAAAAATCCAGATGGCTAGCTGCATTTCTACCCGCGTTATTTTCAAAATAACAAGAGCAGGAGCTAAAATAAGAAGAGGAGCAAAATATTCACATCCAGTAATAGTTATTTTAGTTTATGAAATTAAACTCAATTCTCTCCTCTTCCTCCTCCAAATGATTTCCATATGCTCAGGCTCCTTTTGTATTTAAAATTCAGAGACAAAGGCTCAGAAATGAAACCATCAGTGGTTGTTTGCTTTAAAAATAATAGTTGCAGACTGGATGGGTCCCCAAAGCCTTCCTCCAGGTTCCTGGTTGGTGTTGGAAGAACTGCTCCAGATTTGTGGGCTGCATTTGTGTCTTGGGGTTCGTATTTCTTACCCTGCATGGAAATTCCAACCAGGGTTTTAATAATTCAGCATAAAGGAAGAACAATATTGCAGTTGAAAATTACCCTAAGAAAGGCGAATATAACCTTTTATATGAGAAAAATAAGAAGGGCGAGAGAAGAGCCAAATTAGCAGAACAAAGAGTAGTGGGATGACCCGATATACAAACAGGAATGTCACATAAACAGCAAAGGAGAGTGCTCACTGAAGAGGAATGTGGAAACAATTGCCTTCCACTGTATAATCGGTAGATGTAAGGCAAGAAACAACTTATCAGCAAGAAGCTAAAAAGGATTGTAAGGTTGCAGCGGCCCCTTCTCTCCTGATTACTTTGAGTACAGGTCCACAACAGGCCCTGGAGTGTCCATACAAGGAGAGGCTTGAGGTCAGTTTTGGTTTACTCCACCACTGAGGCCAAAGGGAGCAGAGGTTCACGAGGTGCTGGAGACCCAGTCTGAGGTTTTACCTCTGAAGTTGACTTTGAATGGTCACAGCTGTGATAGGAGTCTGTTTCAGTTAGGGTTACTATTGCTGTGATGAAACATCATGACCAAAAGTACCATGGGGAGGAAAAGGTTTATTTGGCTTACACATCTTATATCATAGTCCACTGAAGGAAGCCAAGGCAGAAACTCAAACAGGGCAGGAACCTGGGGACAGGTGGTGGTGCAGAGGCCATGGAGGAGGGATGCTTACAGACTTGTTCCTCATGGCTCTCTCAGCTGGCTTTCTTATAGAATCCAAGACCTCCATTCCAGGGATGGAACCACCCACAATGGGAAAGTCCACCCCCATTGATCAATCACTGAATTATGAAAATGCTCTACAGCATTGCCAACAGCCAAATCTTATGGAGGCATTTTCTCAACTGAGGTTCCCTCCTCTCAGATGACTCCAGCTTGTGTCAAGTTGACATACAATTAGCCAGAACAGAGTCAAAACTCTAGCTCCTCCCAGTAGAATCTGGACCAGGTCCTGGGCAATGTTGCTTCTTCCACATCTCATCTTTGGTCCCTGGAAGTGGAAGAAAGCTGAGTTCAGCATACAGCTGCTTCCTTCTGCTTGCATGGAGAGGTGGAGTTTCTTACCTGGAGTTGGAGGCTTTGCTGTACTCCCCTCAGCCCCAGAGCAGGTCTTTCCTACAGCCAGAAACTCAGCTCCCATTCTTCTCTCCCTTCTCTCTCTTTTTGTAAATATTTCTGCAGAAAAGGAACTGATCCATCCACTACGTCTAAGCTAAATTGCTCCGCGGTTTGAATTGTGACCTATCTTTCTGGTGAGGTTTCCCAACTGGGTTTAAAATAGGGTAGGTGTGAGTGTCTTTGAAATTTGAGCTACTGTTTGTCCAGTGACTACAAAACCACTCACCAAATCACTATTATTAAGATTTCCTCATTTATAAATTATATATATACACATATACATATATACATATATATATAGACACATAAACAATTTTGCTTTTTTTTTTTTTAGAAAAGGTCTCATGGATCATCTCAAACTTACTATGTAACTGAAGATAATTTTAAGCTTTTGATCCTCTAACTTCTATTTCCCAAGGACTGAGATTATAGGCATGCACCACTACATCTGGCTTTGTGTGGTATTAGGAATCAAAGATCTTGGGGCTTTGTGCATGTTAGGAAGGTGCTTTATCAACTGAGCCATATCTCCAGCTCTCAAGTTATGTATTTTAAAAGACCAAGTCTCTTGAGGTTGGGAAAATGGCTCAGTAGTTAAGAGCACTGGATACTTTTACAGAGGTCCTTGGTTTGATTTCCAGCATCCACAGGGCGGCTCACAATAGACTGTAACTCCAGTCCCAGGGGATCTCATGCCCTCTTCTGGCTTCCATGGACACTGTATGTATGTGGAATACAGACATACATACAAGCAAAACACCTATATATCCATATATATGTGTGTGTGTATACACATATATGTGAATACCATGTCTGTCAAAATAAATGTATTGAATTTTTCTCCACTGATATAGCTGTAGTCCAAAGGAAAGAAACACAGGTTAGCATCTACAGTATTATACCTAAGCTCTTAACTGTTCCGTGATAAGCCGTGGTTGTCAGAAATCAACTTAATAGAGTTCAAACTTGCCCTGCCTCCTGGATTCAGAGGTTTTGGTGCATGGTTGCTTTTAGCCTTGCTATTTTGGGACCAGGAGAAACAGGAGATCATGGTGAGGAGAGCATGGTGGAACAGAGCTTCTCAGCTGCTGGTGGCTGGAAGGAGAAAGAGTGAGATGGAACCATCCCGTTATCACATCCCCTAACCACCGTACTCGTTTCCAGTGGGATCCACATCTTAGAGGTTCTGTCGCTTCCACATATGCCACAGGCTGGTGAGTAAGCTTTTAGCATGTGGCCTTTAGGGACATTTGAAGTCCAAATCATGATAGTAAATGTTTTGCAGACATGGATTTGTGGGAGAGAAATAAGTGCAAGGGGCCAGCTAGGCTTCTTGAAGTATGACCCAGATTGCTCATAAGGACCAGTATGGCTGTATGAGAAGAAATGTCTCTGGGAAGAAAAACGTCCAGTGCAATATGCTTCTCTGTTTCTTCCTTTTGCAGCCCGCATCCAACTAACCATCAACTACTTGATTTCTGCTTCAAAAAATGAGTCCTATGTCTTTCCATCCAAACTAAATCCACATCTCACTTTCACGACAACCTACTTTCTCACTTGGAACAGCACAGAGATCTGCTAATTATTTTCTTTGGTTCCACATTTGCCCACCATTCCCTGCCCCTTCACTCTTTACATGGGAAGGACCTCAAAAGGTAATTCACGGCATATTATGTCTCTTTTAAGACTTTTTCAGTAGGGCTCAATGGTTAACAGAACCTGCTGCACATGCAAGTTTGACATGGGACTTACAAACATCTGTCACTCCAGGTACGAATGATCCAGTACCTATTTCTGGCCTGTAAGGGCACTAGGTGTATACGTAGTGCACTTATATACATGTAAACAAAACATTCATACATGTTAACTAAAAAGAAATAAAGCCTTCTTAGTTTAAAGAAAAAGACTTCTCAACCCACAGGAGACGAAATGCAAAATCCTTTCTTTGGCCCGTTAAGACCCTGACCTCTGTGTAACCAGGTCCCTCGCTGAGCTCATCTTCTTTCTATACTCCTTATCCTCTCAGTCCCAGATACAATCATTTTCCTGCCAGTTCTGAAATAGGGCAAGTTCACTCCTATCTCTGGACCATTGTCTCAGCTTTCCACTCGGTAGAGATTATGTATGAACCCTGTACATCTTCCTGTGATGGTCTCCTCCCAAGAATTTCTGTTTCAGGGCATTGCCCCTGCCCAGAAGGTTTTTTGAACTTAATGTCCTTTCTAACCACCGTTTGATCTATCTACTTGTCCATTCAATTTTTCATAGTGTGAAGTCATCCTGTCCTCTTGTTTATGTGTACATGGATTATTTGTCTTCTTCCACTAGACCACAGGCATCATAGGGTCAGGGAACTTGTCTTTCTCAGCCATTGTTATGATCCTAGAGACTAGAACAATGCCTTGCCACTTACTTGGTACTCAGTAAATATATATATATATTTAAATTGAAGAATGGACCTGAAAATAGGCCCACTTAATTTGAACACTAATAAAGCATTACAAAAAGTCATCCAACGTCCTTCATTCCTAAGCAACTGGCAAAACACAGGGCAATTCTGCAAGCAAGATGTTTGACAAGATGCTTAACCCAACATGAAATAAGAGGGATTTATACTGGACAGACCAAAACTCAATGTACTTAAGTCACAGTTTGTTGGATTGTGTTGCTTACAAAGTGGCAAAGCAAAGATCAGTCAAAGTGGAAGTGTTGGGAGGTTTTGTTTTCTTTTATGAAAACAGCACTATGTTAAAATGACTTGGAGCTTGCAGTCCTGTTACAGTGACTCATCAGTGTGAAAAATGTGTTTCTGCAGGGTGGGAGGCGAGTTTGAAATTCATAATTCATTTGTTGCAATGTTCATTTATTAAAGCACAGGCATCTCTTCCAGTCTTCCCATTTCGTGACAGGATGCCTTCCCCTCTCCTTTAGCTTGCTTGGTGCATAGATGTGTAAACATTATCAATAAGAACGTAGGAGATGCAGCTTGTGTGAGCAGAAAGAACACTTTAATATGTCTGTGTGTACTGAGGTTCATGCTATCTTATATCTCACTATAATTTGGCTTGCAACTTGAAGACATGGAGAGAATATTAACACAAAGAACACATACCTATTTCTTTCTTTATGGCTTCAGACAAGAATTTTATCAAGTTCATGTTTGGAAATAGGACTAAAACAGAGCAGAGGATAAAGCTCACAGAGATCTCTGAATTAATTGAATTGTTCAGTTTCATGCCAACTCAACAAAACAACAGATTCCCTGTGGGGTAGAGGGTATAATCTATGCATTCATCTTTGTGTACTACCCTGCCCACCAAGGTTCTAAGAAAGCACCACAGTCATTAAGCCAGTGTGCAAACCAACCAACTAAACAAAGAGGCTATTCTTACAGAGAAGGATGAGAGGCAAGGCAAAGCATTTTTAAAAATAAAAAATGACTTTTCCTCAAAGCCCAGAACAGTAGCAGAAGGCTTGAGGAACATAAACACAACCAATCTGTCTATTCCAGGGGATAAAGGCTATGTTTCTTAAACATAAAAGAACAAAATTTCTAAGTAGCAAGCAAGTTGGAAGCATTTGCATAATGGATTCTATTTACATAAATTACGTTGCTTATAGCACTCATCTGATAAGCCTTGGCAAACGTGCAAGGCGGAATCTGAAGTGGAGTGGAGAGAAGTCTGCACTTTGGCTTTCTTTCATTCCTTGAGGTCCCTGTTTCTTTAGGGGTTAATGTGTGCATTTGCACCCAACTTTGTAACTGTGAGTGTCAAAAAGAGTTAGATGTGGTCATTTCTGTACTCGTTGCGCCCTGCACCCTGTTCTGTTCTCTTTTATGAAGGTAAAAATGAGTGCATCTGTCAACCACTGGAGCATGTTAACTCCTGTGTGTTGGGACTTGACAGCCACTGGCTGTGGATTTTCTTCCCATAACAACCGAGTGAAAATGTCAGCAGTGAATCTTTCTGCTAAGCTCAAGGTTCTCTCTCTCTCTCTCTCTCTCTCTCTCTCTCTCTCTCTCTCTCTCTCTCTCTCTCTCTCTCTCGTACTACTTTTCACCAAACGGACAATCAGGGTGTTTTACACAGTTTCAAGGCAAAGAGCTTGTCTCTAATGACCCAGCACTAGTTCCCGCAATGTGCAGTCTCTTTAAGAAGGGTTGTGTGTGTGTGTGTGTGTGTGTGTGTGTGTCTACGTGTCTGTGCATCTGTATGTGTGTGTATGTATCTCTGTGTATGTTAGAATCAACATTAGGTGTATCACTAAACTTTAAGTTTAAGCAAGAAAGACTCCAGCCTTCTCCGAGATGCAGGAGTAGAGAACTTATCAGTGTGAGAGTGCTGTTCTCTGGCAAGTTTTTGGCTTTTTGCCTGATTTGCCACAGGCAGTGTGATGTTATTTGTCCGAAGCATGTAAATGAAGGAAGATGCTAACTCTTCACAGCCTGTCCTTCCCTTCTGACATGAGTTATCCCAACTGGTGAGAACTGGACAACACAGGTGTTACTTATCCCTCAATTTCCACACTCTAGAATTTTATAATCATTGACTTCCTCTATTTCATCCACAGTAAGCTTGGTCCTTGCAAATCTCTAAACCTTTGGATCAGTCAAGTATATGTTTTGGGTGCAAATATATGTAAATGAGATTGTCCTTTCTTTTTCCCTTTCTTTCTTTCTTTCTTTCTTTCTTTCTTTCTTTCTTTCTTTCTTTCTTTCTTTCTTTCCTTCCTTCCTTCCTTCCTTCCTTCCTTCCTTCCTTCCTTCCTTCCTTCCTTCCTTCCTTCCTTCCTTCTTCTTTCTTTCTTTCTTTCTTTCTTTCTTTCTTTCTTTCTTTCTTTTTTTGAGGCAGGGTCTCATTTTGTAGACTCGGTTAGCCTCCACCTCACAGAAACCCATCTGCCTCTGCCTTCTGAATGCTGACATTAAAGGTGTGCACAACCATGCTTGGCGTTACAAAGAACAGTGTCTTTTTAGAAAGATAAGAATTTGTGTTTATACTGTAAAAAAAAAGTCTATAATCGTACAGTGTCTGGCTTTGGCTCAGCTGCTCAGTAATGGCATGGAAAATCCAAATTTCCTTTTCCATTTCTTCACACTCACATTCTGAAGTGCTTGCCTTAATCCCTCTGCTTGCTGCTTCATAGTTTCAGGATGGCTCTCGGCTTCATCCACGGAGACAACATTTGATTCAAGAAGAAAGGAAAATTGGGAGAATGGAACAGGCTATGGACATCTCCCATCTTCCATGATGAAAGACTCCTCTCCCTTTTTATGGATTAAGGAAATTATTCCAACTACCTATATGCTAAAGGTCCCTTCCCTGTGACTCTATGGGGAAGTGGTAGGACCCTTAAAAGGCAAGGCTTTTAGGTAGATACTGTGCTTCCCCCTCTAAGGATTTTGTTACCCTTGTCCCTTTCTGTTCCTCTTTCCCTTTGTGGCTGCTGTGAGATAGTCAGCTCCTTCCCCATGTCCTGTCTACCATGTCATTAAACCTGACCATAGACCAAACAATAGGCTAATAGACCCTAGAGCAAACCCTAAAAAAACATGAGCTGAAACAGCTCTTTCCTCTCTTCAAGCTGATTATCTCAAGTATTTTGTTGTAGTAAAAGAAAACTCCCCCCCCCCCCCGTCTCTTGCCTATTTTTATTGCAAGGTCTTTTGGGTGTTCTTTTTTTTTTTTTCACTTGTATTGTTGACCAGAAGTATATGAATTGATCACTCTCATCTGCCACTGAGCCTGAAGAAATGAGTAGTTGGCATTTATGAGCATCTAAGGAAGAAGCAGCCAAAAGAGAAGATGCCCAATAAGGCAGGGTGCAAGGTTGGTCATAATCACTAAGGAATTACAGTTAAGGAGTTACAGTGCTTCGAGAAGAAGCTTTCTGTTCTCAGAGTCAGGAGCTAATGGTTATTTCCATAGTTAGCTCTGCTCCTTTCCCCTTTCCAGCTTGCCTCTTCATTGCACATGTTCCGTTCTTCCTTTGTTCCCTTCTCAGAAGGATGGCCAAAGTTCTAGAGGAGTTATGTTTTCTATAACGCCGTGCTGTGGTGTAGCTAGAGTTTTCCTGCCTGGCCCACAGTCAAGACAAATCTCTGTCACCCCCCGAGTCCCACAGCTGCTCAGACCCAACCAAGTAAACACAGAGACTTATATTGCTTAAAAACTGTATGACCGTGGCAGGCTTCTTGCTAACTGTTCTTATAACTTAAATTAATCCATTTTTTATAAATCTATACCTTGCCACATGGCTCGTGGCTTACCGGCATCTTCACATGCTGCTTGTCATGGTGGAGACTGGCAGTGTCTCCTCCCACCTTCCTATTCTTTCAATTCTCCTTTCTGTTAGTCCTGCCTATACTTCCTGCCTGGCCACTGGTCAATCAGTGTTTTATTTATTGACCAATCAGAGCATTTGACATACAGACCATTCCACAGCACTGTGGTGCCCAACATACTTGACCTAAAGGGACTGTCACGTTTCGCCTATGGGCTCATGTATTTGAACACTTGTTCTCCAAAGAATGGCACAGTTGATGAAGTTTATGGAAACTTTAGAAGGCAGCAAGATGGGTGGATGGATGAAGGACCTGGGTCAATGTGTGTGGGGTGTGGGCCTTGAAGTTTATATGCTGGCCCCTCTTTCTGAGCTGTCTCTGTTCTCTGATTTACCTGGATGTAAGAGCACTCAGTCTTTAGCTTCTGCCACCAAGGCCAGGAGTGGCTTCTCCTGCCCAGCCTTCCAGACCATGATCTGTGTGCTACCCTCACACTGTGCCCAGACAACCCTTCCTCCCTTACATTGTTTCTAGCCAGATGTTTGGGCATAGCAGCACAAGTAGGGATGGTGGTATAATTTTCAGTGGCAAGAAAGGAAGTGTTGCTCTGTATTTAAACAAGGTTCTATGTCAAGATTTTGGGGTTTGTTAACATTAGGGAGGAAGAATGTTTGCCTCTGTGTAGACTTCCTTGAGTTATTGATTTAATATAATTTTCTGTCTTTTATCTTCCTTCATGCAGGATGCAGATTGAACAGATTAGTGTTAAGACACTTGAAAAAAAATGTTATCCTTTTCACCACAAGGAATGTGTGTAAGGATGCTCTGAAGGGTCCCCCAATCCCAGGGCAAACTCTGTAGTAAGTGACATCATTCCCAGCAAGGCCTTCCCAACTTGGGATGCTAAGACAAGACCATGCATCTTAGAGGAAGAAGGGAAGCCCTTCTCATTTCTGCCTGGTGTGAAGCAGACAGCTGTCAAGGGAAGGTAGCTGGCCAGGTTCCCAGAGTTAAGGCTTCAGCCATGGGTTGGGCAGAGGAGCAATTGCCATTTCATTATTTCACTGTCGTGTGGCTACTGGCACCCTAGCTGACATGCAGAATCAAAGTAAAATTACTACTGTCAGAGGAATGGTATTGATGGCCACTCTGTGGAAGCCCTCAGTGTTTTCTGCAGACAATCACCAGCATTTAGTGGTCCATTTGCAGCTGAATTAACCCCTTGAGAAGGTGGCTAGGATTTGTTTCCTGAACTGGGACTGGTAGGTGATGGGCTATAGTAATGGCTTGAGAGTCCTCTGAATTAGTTATTTTCAGTGGGGTGGGGATGGGATGGGGGGGGAGTTTATTCAAAAGCATCATCACGTTATGCCAACAGGAAGAAAAAATAAAGCTGAAAGCCACAGCAACGAAATGCTCTTTTAGCCTTTTGAAAGAGGGGATACAGCCAGAGCGCCCTAAAGTGCAAACCTCAGAGAGGTGAATGTCACTTGCCATGATGCTTGTCAACAGGAAGTCAACTTGGGGGCAACTGGTGCCTTGTTTTTATTAGTTTCAAAGTCCCCTTTCCTCCACATTTCTCTGTCTTTTTCGGTCGTCCCCCCCCCTCCCCGCCCCAGAAGTACTGATTGTTTAGGGACAGCTGAAACTTCTTAGGGCTGTACTGACCACACCAGTGGAGATTAGCTCACAGGCAGTGCTGTTCATCCTTGTAGACCAGGTTCAGATGCCGGTGAGAGGTTTTGCTGTGTCACATGATAACACCACAGAGGACACGTACATGCCACCTCATCCTTGAGTGTACCATATCAGAAGGAGAGTTTTAGCACAGTGTGCATATTATTCTCACGGTGTGTACACACGTGTGTATGTTATAAATGTGCATACATAACCCCCTCTATCACCACCACTCCCAACAAAACCCAGCTTTAAAATGCAAGTGTTTAGAGATAAAGAATGCATAAAAATGAAATCGCAGTGAAGAGAAAACCAAGGCAGAAAAATGAAGGAAAGTTCCAGAAAAGAGGAGGGCATGCAATAGTGCTCTGAACAAGAACTCATTCCCTTTAGGTGGTCTGCAAATTTGACTCCAAGGTTTCAGTTGCCATAGAGAGGAGACATTTAATACTGTTGTCCAGTCTATGCAAAGCAGTTGCTGGAGAGAAGCACAGAGCTCTGCCCTGAGATGAAGTTGGAGAAAGGTTTTATTCTGAGCTAGTCAGCCCCATCCCACTGACTTGCTGTGCTAGGAAATGTGACACCGGTGCATGAAGTACTGAGGGTGGGTGGCTCACACTGTAAACACTAGACAAGTGGCAAAGCCACCCAAAGTGATCCCATCGCTTGCAATGTTGAATTGCTATCAACCGGATATGGACGTTCAGGCTCTGAACAATGACATGAAATCACTAAAAGCAGAACTTCCCATCAATATTTCTATAAAGAATAAATGACATAAAATTAGTCCGGAGATTTTACTTTTAGACAACCAAGATGAGTCAGAGAGTTGAACCGAGTCACTGGAAAATAGGAAAGGGATAAAGTTAGGGGAGTCTAGTAGCATCCCATCATCTGAGTGTTCTCCAACCTCTAAAAGACGCTCATGTAACCACCAGAGCCACTGCTGCAGGTGCTGTGGCCATTCAGTCACTTGCAGGAGCCAGAGGTAGGAGATCGTGGCTCCAGCTGGAGAGTTTGGAGGTGGGAAGGTGACTGATCCTGTGGCTGCCCGAGGGCTCTCAGCAGTCAGAGCCCAGCTATGCCCAGAACATGCAGCAATGTAGGTGCTAGAGAGATGCCTCAGTGGTTAAGAGCACTTGCTGCTCTTGCAGAAGACCCAAGTGGGGCTCCCAGCACCCACCGTTGGCGGATCACAACCATCTGTAATTCCAGTTCTAGGGGATCCAGTGCCCTCTTCTGGCCTCTCGGGGCAATACATGCAAATGCTGCACTTTCATACGTGCAGGCAAAACACTCATACACTTCATAAAATGAAACAAGTCTTAAAAATGTAAAGGAAAGGAAGTGCAGAATCTGGGCCACCTCCAGGGGTGCGGTGAGCTGCTGTTGACTGTCCCTTTTTGGCCATTTATCTCCATCTTATTAGGTGGAGGAAGGGGGCAAGCTTCAAGCATTTTTGACTAGGAAGCATGTTAATTGCCTCTCTTCCATGTTTAGCATCATCACCACCTGACAGACAGGTCCAAGCTATTTCCAGACAACGGAGACTTGGTGACTTAGGCACTGAGGTACAGCTAGGCACCAAGGCCTCCGAAACAGACACAAACTCTGATGTTATACTGTTTGACCTGATGTGATGTGGATATACAGTGGGCAGTTGTAAAACCCTTAAAAATTATTTGTTTCTCCTCCAAGTTGGCCACCATATGCAGACTTAGTAGTGTGAAAAGCAAAGGAAGGTGGGAGGAAGTTTTAGGTCATGACTAGTACATGCTGAGCAACCAATCAGTAAGTAAAACAATGAAATAAAATGTGGTAGTAGGAGACACAAACTGTAACTCTGTGCTCAGGCAGTTGTGAAAGCAAATATTTCAGGCACAAAAGGAGAAAAAACACAGAAGTGTTAGGAGACGGATGGACCATTGACTTTCTCCATTATCTCTTTTACTGCTGAAAGAATAAACACAAACAAACCTTTTCAGGTCTTTGGAGATGACTTGGCCACCCTCGCAGGCAGAGTGTTTCCTTTATGAATGTAGAGGTAGCCATGCGTGCCTTGTAAAAAGTGTAAGGAGATGTGTGAGGCCTGGGACTGAGAGAAGAGACAACGGCCAAACAGTGAAATGAAAGCAGCTGTGAGAAATCATCCACCTCTGGCTCAGATGCATTTCTCTTTTCAGTTCCTTTCGCCAACTGTCCCCGTTCCTCCCACTTTCCCTTTATTTCAGGCCTCAGAGGTAGAGATCAATAGATACCGCCTCATACAACATTCCTTCATTGTGTAGAGCAAAGAAATAAGGGAATCAGAACAAATGATGGCCGAGTCAGGCTGACTTAACAAAGGGCAGGTGATTAGATTTTCAAACCATGTTTGGGGAGAGTTTATGGATTAATTATTAGACAATTACATCAAGCGGACTTTTGGGAGGAGGATTTTATTTTCTCATTGGAATTTGACAGTGCTCTCATGTGGGTCTGCAGGAGCTGCTTGCTACCTGATAAACTATTGATGTTTAGGAATAAGATTCTTTTGGTTGACAGTGTTTATCAAAAGATGTCCAGAATGTAAAAAGGGAGGCAGAACACTGGTTGCTGGAAGAAAACACCACCTGATGTTTTTAGCATTTCTGAATTAAAAAAAAAATGCCATCTCTACATACACTGTTCAGGGACCCTGTGTTTTAAGGGAGCATCACTCAGGTGACCTCTACGCATGGAGTAAGAAGACTGCTTGCTGTAGACTACAGGGCAAATGAGTCTAGGACAGAGAACAGCTGCTGCAAGACTCACAGAGACTGGAAAAACCATGGTGGATGGCACTGCATCTTGCTTATAGACTTCTTTGTTTGATGTGTGTAGTCATATAATTCTCCCGCCTCTTCATTCCTGTTGACCACTCTGATTATTTATAAACAAAGTTCCCAAGCCAGAACAAGACAATGGTAGTAAACATTTATAGCTTTTCAAACTTTTAGAAACCTGTCATATACATAGAGCTCTACTGGGAATAAACAAGAAATTAAAAAAAGGTAAGCAACTGAATTTTCTTTACAGGTTAATGAGCCTGTCAGGAAGTAACTGAATGGAGAAAGTTCTTTAAGAGGGAGATTATTTAACACAATGACATTTCTTTTCATGCAAACATAGTTAATTTCTATAAGCAAGTTACAATATGCCCACACCCCCTCTTGACAGGACTAGACGTGCTAGATCTAGAAGAACACAGAGTAGCCCCCTGCCAACACTCAGGAACCTTTAAATTGAATCCAGGTGGACAGGAATATAAAAGTGAAGATACCCAAGAAGATGCTGAGAAAGTCTATCTGTATCCAGACCCAAGCATAAGGTCTGCACTGTCAGTAATTAGCATTCATACTGGGAAAGAAATTACATATTAATATACTGTGTGTTCCTTTATTAGGTGGCTCATTTTTTAACAGTGACATGCCTGTGAACAGAAATGTAATTCTTCAGAGAGATTTAAAAGGTTGGGACTACATGCAATTCGTCACATTAATCATGTGTTAGATCAAATAAATACCCATTGTGGGCTTTTTACATTCATCAAGAGTTCAGGCTCAGCAACACATTCAGTTCCAAAATTGGAAAAATGAAATCTGAATCAAATAATGAGATGGAGACCCTAAGAGAAAAATAAAAGGTTTATTTTATTTTTCATTTATCCCCCAACCCATCTTGTATTTCTATAATTTGAGATAAAACTACAGACTAATCTTTGAGTTATCCATCTGGCTGATACTGCTTGTTGTTATTAATTAGTGTAGGAGATAGGATAAGCCAAAATGTGCAGCAATGCTGGGGAATAATTTTAAGGATTTACTACTATTTAATCACTGTTTGAAAGACATTTTTGTGCGAGTTCAAGTGTTTGCTTCTATGTGTTGTATAATGCCTGGCAGGAAGAGAGAGGGAGAAAGCCTTTGTTTCTGATTATATAACACACTGCAATAGATGCTTATGGTTCCCCAAGAGTTACAAGGCTAATCACCTTTAAATGCCGAGATGCATTTCCAGGGAGTTAGAATGCATAAGGGCACAGAACTCCTAACAGTTTATCCTTTAGAAGACACCAACATTGGAAGAGATTTTCGAGCACTATTCACGCGTTCACATCGTGGCATTGTTTAAAATAACATGATATGAAGCATGAATTGCATTCATACATGAAAATGAAATGTGAATGCATCCGGCTAATGGAAGGCAAAAGTCAATTGTCATTTAGGTCACTGTGTGACGGTAGGAAATCATTTTAATGAAGCCAGTCCTGTTCAAAACAGTTTGAATCTCAGCATATAAAAGAATATGAGTTCCCAAACAGGATTTCACTGGAGGCAAATACTATCAAGCAAGCAACTCAAGTGTACAGTAAAAGCTCCCACTAGCAAAAGGTTGAATAAGCTTGAATCAACAAAATAGATGGTTTTAAAGTACGTTTTTCCTACACATTTTTAGATGATTTTAAAAGTCATAGCCAGCTGCCCGCACTATGTGAATTTTGGGGGCAGAGCAATGCTCATTGCAGCCCTTACAATAGTTATAAATGAAGCTGTTTAATTAAAATCACATCCAAAGATGAACATTGCAAAAAAAGTGTATGAATTATGCCACCACCTCAGGCTTTCTCTATCTTCTCCCCCACCAAACCTGAAAATCTTCATCCATCCTCAGTCTTGCTTTTCCTCTTCCCTCTTTCAAAATTAACAATCAGAATGTTAAGAAACGAAACCCCTAGCAAACCTCCCAGTTTAAAGTTTGTTTGTTTGTTTGTTTGTTTGTTTTGTGTGTGAAAGTTCTAATGGTCGTACTAACGGCAGATTCCAGTGCTTTTCAAAAGATAGTGGATTTTTGGCAAGCTACTCAGGAAGCCCAGTCCTTAGCTCAACCTGCATTTATTCAGGGCCATACTGTATACCCCTGGGCAATCACCGAGTCCTGGAATGCGTGCCAAGTGTCATGTTGGGAGCCTGCCTCTGCCATCATCTTCTCTCACCCTGGAAGGCTGCAGGGGAATATGACAGCCCTAGGGAAATCAAGTCAAGTTCATTCAGCGTTCAGTCTTAGGCTACTGGCTAAGGAGACAGTGGGGGTTCTGGGTATAGACACTCCTGGCTGTTGCTTCTTCCTTCGCTCCATTTGGTTAAGAGGGGCAACTGAGTCAGTGTGGTGAGACTTACTGACTTGAAGCTAAAGAGGAGCAGCTATGTCTGTACTCTGCCTGCCAACCAAATCCTATAATTCTTTCTTTCACATGTATTTTTTTTTTACAAATATGCATGCTTTCATTTAAGAATAGGGAATTGTAGATTAATGTGATATACAAAATATTTAGGCATCAGTAGGATCCCTGGCCCCTAGTCTTTCTGTTGTGTTTTAGAGTTAAAAAAACTACTGAAGTTTTTTTTTTTTAAACATCAAACAGAAGAAATGTTAGAAAAAAGATAAATGAGTGATTCATGCCAGCATAGTCAGGTTGTTGGGAATATCTTAGTGACTTTGGAAAATCATTTCATCTCCTGTCTTAGTTTCCACATCTGTAAAATGAAGGTAATACAATTAATAGTTTTTAGTTAATGAGTAAAGTGATGCCCAAATGTTTAGTATACAGCCTAAGATACATCAGATACTGGTTACTGGAGATATATACCAAAACTTCAAGTGGTTAAAAGTTTGACATTCCTCTTAGGTATTTTGATGGAGTTTTCCATTATTTTTCAAAATCCTTTACAGTATCTTTTCCCTCTCTCTATAAAGAAGGGTATTTTCTAGTGGCCAGAATTTTCAAGAGGGTCCAAGATGAAAACAACATATTAAATATTATATAATAAAAGATTACTATGGTTTGAATGTGAGAAGTCTCCCACAAATTCTTGTGTTTGAACATTTGATTCTTAGATGGTGGCACTACTTGGGGAGAACTGTGGAAGCTTTAAGAGGTAGGACTGGGCTAGAGGATGAAAGTCACCAGAAGATGAGCCTTGAGGTTAATAGCCTACTTGCTCTATGATCTCTCCAGAAGTGAGCTGCATATTCCTTGTGCAGAGCTGAGAGTTGTTCCTGAGGCAATGCCTTCTCTGACTGAGGAGCTGTACCCCCAGACTGTGAGTCAACACAGGTCTATGCCTTCTCTGATGTGAGGTGCTGTACCCCCAGACTGTGAGTCAACATGGGCCTATGCCTTCTCTGATGTGAGGTGCTGTACCCCCAGACTGTGAGTCAACACGGGTCTATGCCTTCTCTGATGTGAGGTGCTGTACCCCCAGACTGTGAGTCAACACGGGTCTACGCCTTCTCTGACGTGAGGAGCTTTACCCCCAGACTGTGAGTCAACAAGAGTCTATGCCTTCTCTGATGTGAGGAGCTGTACCTCCAGATTATGAGTCAACACAAACTTTTCCTTAAGTGGCCTTTTGTCAGGTATTTGACCACAGCAGTGAGAGAAGTCACAAACACAAAGGTTAAAATATTTGGGCTGGATATGTCTACAGGAACTAAAGGGGTTTCGAAGTACCACAATTCCCATTAGCTAGTGCCTTTCTCAGCCCATATCAAAAATAAAGAATGGGGAGAAAGACCCTCCAAGTTAGCTTTGGAGCAAAATTTCTGCTGAGGAAGCATGATGGGGGTACTTATCACTGCCCTAGTCAAGTGAGATGCTGCTTCAAGAAGAACACTTGCAGGGTTTGAGGACACTTTTATAAAGGGACTCAGCAGTGTTCTCCTTGCTCCTCTCGGGAGAACTTTGTCTCCAAGTTTGTTGGTGTGATGATAATCTAATTTCCCACATGACATGTCAATAACATGGGGGGGGGGAGGAGGCAGCTGGGCCTGAAGTGTTTGAATAATACTGCGGGACATATAGGAGTAGATGAGGCTAGGTGCTCCACAAATGGAGGGTGCTGAGGTTGAGGGAAGTAGTTCAACTGAACCATAGTGTCTTATACCAGTGAAATGTGCAGGGGAGCAGCGCTGCCTTCCTCACTGAAAAGTGTGTACGTGACCCATGCTGAGCTGAGATGTGGATGCCTGCCACATGAAGATCTTGGTAGCAATGGAATGAAAGCAAACTCTCTACGGAAGGGTGCTGAGTGCTACATCCAGTCACGTGAGAGGTTCAGTCTAACAGGAGAGGGAGGAGAAATTTTAGAAGGTCTCATATGTCCTGCTGTTCTCTAAGATGTTCTAGAGTTTTTGTTTCCCAGTGAAAGAGCATCTATTTCCTTTTCTGCTTCAGGTGTCCTCTTTAAGTCTTGTGTTCTTCATGAGCGGTTGGTGAGAGCTGGAAGTTTTTAACTGGACCTTCCTCCAACCCCCACCCTACATCTCAACGCACCGCCAGTGGCCAGAAAAGGGTTTCTATTATATGGATATGTGAGCATAAATGACTTCCCCACAACTTTGGAGTTATTTCAGATCTCTAGCTGTGTGTTGCAACTCACTTTCCGAGGACTCCTGCTGTTTGATCAACCCACAGGAAATCACGTTGGTGTAGTATACTGATGGCATGATGCCAAGAGGACATGGAGAGACAAATATATGATCACACTTCTTCCCCAAGGCTCAGAGCCCATTCCAGAGAAGAGGGAGGAAAGACTATAAGAACTAGAGGTCGGGGGGACTGAAATAAAACAGTGTCTTCTGGACTTGACAGGGCCACTGCCACTTGGGAACTCACAGCAGCTGTATTTCACTGCACAAGACCTGCAGAGGATCAAGCCAGTCAACATTATGGCATGGAGTGGGAAGGAATTCATGTGCCTCCACAATTCTGAGTTAGAGAGAAGTGTGTGTGTGTGTGTGTGTGTGTGTGTGTGTGTGTGTGTGTGTGTGTTCAAACGCTATTCCTTGAGAAATTTTATTTCATCACTGCCTGTTTTTAAGGTAGGGGTTGACATAGTTACATGCATATATATGTATATACATATATGTATGTATATACATATAATGAAAATTTAGCCCTATTCACTCTCTATTATCTTGTCTTGTCCCCCCCTCCTCCCTCCAAAACCCATCTTTTTTCCAACAAGTCCTCCTCCATGTTCATCTGAGTAAAGAGTTATTACTTTCTTCAGTAGCATAACCACTCATAGGTGGTTATGAGCCTAGCAGGCTATAACCACTATAGCCTGCTAGGTAGATCATGCTTCAGTGGATAGCCTCATACCCATAAGTACATGAATAGCACAAACTGGAGTTGATGGGTTATTAAATAAAAAAAGAGGATACATAAAAATGAGATGATATGAAGTTGGGGAATATGGAGGTGGGAGTGGATCTGGTAGAAGTTAAGGAGAAGAGTTGGGAGTTGGGGTGAATATTATCAAAATACAAGAAATAGGAAATTCTCAAAGAATTAATAACATATTTCTTAAAAATATATAAGTTTACATTTTAGTTCTTAGCATTATCTGGAAATATTTTCCAATTGTGAAAAGCAATGGATTGATGGATTTTTTTCATAAGTGAAGTAAAAGGTAATGTTTCAAGGACTTCTTTGATGTTTGGAACCATTCTATAGAATATATGGGTCACTGCAAAACCTACTGGCTTTTATGTACTATCCAGAATAAAAGAAGATTCCCGACTTGGTTCAAGATGCTGTATAAATATTAAGAATTTTTTTCCGGCTCTTATGAAATAGTGGATCCAATAAGCTGTGGTCATAGTGTTTGGAACAAATTAAGATGTTCACTGGAAATAGGATAATCAGAGTGGAAATACTTAGGGCTTTGGAGGGAAGCCATGCACTTTTAAGTAAGTAATTATTCTCTCCCTGAAAATCAGATCTTGCCTAGTTAATAGACCCTGATAGAGACTAAACCCGAAAAGGATGTGAGGTGGTCAGTCTTTCCCCGTCTCCAGGCTGTCCCACATACATTGTATATTATCTGAATCCCATGATGTAAATTGGAATATCCAGAAATATTCTTTTATTAACTCCAATGAGATATCTGAGACTAGTCCTGAGAACAGGGTGAAGACAAACTAAGATGTATGCCTGTGTGGATTATGATTCTAATGTGTTTGTTTAGCTCTCCAGTCCCCTTTTTCCAATCAGTATTAATAATGTCATTTCGAGTTCCTTAATATCATTGGTTGAGGAAGAAGACATTTGATCTTATAGATGACTCTCTATATAATATTGTAGCACTAGTTATGTGTACTGTTGCAAATGTTCTATGAGGTGAAGATTTCAAAAGACAATGAATAGCTGCTAAGTATAAAGAAGGTTGCCTGAATGACTATGAGCAGGAACGTGGTAACCTATGAGTGGTTATGCTACTGAAGAAAGTGGTAACTCTTTACTCAGATGAACATGGAGGAGGACTTGTTGGAAAAAAAATGGGTTTCAGAGGGAAGAGGGGGGACAAGACAAGATAATAGAGAGTGAATAGGGCTAAATTTTCATTATGTGTATATACATACATATATGTATATACATATATATGCATGTAACTGTGTCAACCCCTACCTTAAAAACAGGCAATGATGAAATAAAATTTCTCAAGGAATAGCATTTGAACAATGCAAAACTACTCTATAATTTATCTGAAAGGGAAAGTGGTTTTATATCGAGTATGTATCTCTTTATAAGCATGCCATTTGATTTTGGCCAGATGTTCAGAGATTTCTGAAGGAATGAGATCAGATCATTGTTGACAAGGGGGTCTGAGGGAGAAGTAGGCAGACAGACCCCCCTGGGAACTGGTTTTTACCTCTCTATATTGATGTCTTCATCTACATCTAAATCTGGTTCCCATATGAACACTTATTGACTTTCACTGCAGAGAAGGCTTTTTAAAATAGACAAGATGTTTTTCATTACACTTGTGAGCAGATTTCTTTCCTAACTACGTTGATGTATTTTCTTCAGAGGGCTTTTTTAACTAGGAATGATAAAGATAGTGAATGTGCATGAAATAGAATTTATTTACCATCAACAAATTTTATTTGATTACTAGTGCCAGGGTCCAATTCAGAGGCCATGGTAAGACAGTACATTCCAGGTGGCCCTTCTAATATTAATAACATGTGCTATGTCTCTAAATTTTGTTAGAGATTTTTTTCTTCCCAAATTGGTAATTTTAAATGCATGGTGTCACTAGTGTGGTTTCAGTAATTTAAATGGCAAGAAAATCTGAGTTGTTTGTAACACTTGTACAGAGATAGAAAAGAGACATAGTAATTGATCCTGATTATTGAAATTGTAATATGATAGTTGCTACATCATGGGATAAAGGAGGAAAAAGTGGATGCTGTGGAACAATCCTTTTCTACACTATGAATATATATTACTCTCATTGGTTAATAAAAAGCTGACAGGCTGGTAGCTGGTAGGAAGTTAAGTGGGAAAGACAAAATGAGAATGATGGGAAGAAGGAGGGTAGGGTCAGGGGAGGCACCAGTGAGCTGAGCGGTAAGCAAGACATGTTAGAGGACAGGTAAAGCCACGAGCCATGTGGCCAAACATAGATTTAAAGAAATGGGCTAATTTAAAGGTAAGAGTTAGTTAGTAATAAGTCTGAGCTATTGGCTGAGCATTTGTAATTAATATAAGCCTCTGTGTGTTTATTTGGGACTAGATGGTCAGGACAGGAAATGTCCATTTACAAGTAGAGGTACTACAGACTCAATGTGTCTTCTCAAACTTATGTGCCTGAAACATAATATTTAATTCAGTAGTGTTGGGAATTGTTAAGTCATAAGGGTTTATCTTTCACAATTATTGCTTTTATTAAAAGACTTGATGGAAGGAGTTTGGTACCGTTTCCTCTTTTGTATGTATCTTATGAAGACACAGGATGCCACCTTTCTGAAATGATAGTACTCAACCCACGGTTTCTGAAGCACACAGCAACCATCACATGACACTGGAAATGCTAGCATCTTGTTCTTGCATTTTGTACCTTTCAGAAGCAGAAGAAATAAATTTCTGCTTTGAAAAAAAAAATCACCCACTCTCAGGTACTTTATTTCAACAACACAAAATGGATTGCTTAAGACAAGAAGGGATCCAGAATTTCCTTCATGGTATCTCTTATAATTGTCATGTTAAGCCACGTTAAGTTTAGATTTATAAACTGATACATCAGTAACTGGAAAGATGGACCAATGATTTAGAGCACCATTGCTCTTGCAGAGGACCTGGGTTTGGTGCTAGCACCTACATGGTTTCTCACAACCATCTGTAGTATAAACCAGTACCAGGGGATCTGAATCCCTCTTCTGACCTCTGTGGGCACCAGGCATGCATATGGTGCACATATATACAGGCACACAAAATGTGCACACACATACAATCAAGTGAATAAATCTAAATAAACCAACAAACACAAACCAATACACCCAACCATGTCCTTATGTATCTAGAGAGATACTCATCTCATTTTCCTTCCTGTTTAAACCTTAGCTAGAGTATACTGCATTATTATTCTTACCCATTTGTTATCCATAGAGATAAATGTGGTTTTCTAATTCATTATCCTCAAGTTTAACTATCTTAACACCTAGCTAGTGAAGTGGTCAGAAGCTAGCAGAATCCACTACTAGCAAAAATTTAAGTCACCAAGTGGCTTTCTGTGTTCTTTGTTCTTATGCTGTGAGATCAACAGCCTTCTGCACAGGGCTGCTTCTTCACCAGTGTGGTTTCAAAGGGAAAGTGGTCGGAGCCATTTCCGTTAGCCCACAGTAAAGATCGATGCAAGAGAGGAATGGGTCTCTCTTCCATTGGATGCCAGTGAGGTTCAGCATTGTTTGTGAATGTAGTACAGATCTGGCAAATGTAGTCTATTCTGATTTATACATCATGTCTTAACAAAACCTTCTATTAATTTCACATTTGCGGGCAGGGCATCATGATATTGGCCAAGCTGGCTCAGAAATTCTGAATTCAACTGATCCTCCTAATTCAGCCTCAGGGATAGCTGAGGCAACAGGTACTTATTTCCAATTTACAGCTTCTCCCAAGCTTTATAAATCATGTGTTGGCAGTGGGCTAACTTTACAATCAAACAGCAAGTTATAGAGTAATAAAATTGGACCAAATAACCCAGATGAGAAGAGAACTTTTCCGAGATTCTAGATTTGAGTTGGACGCCGTGACTGTTGCTGGCTCTGCAGCTGGGAGTCTTGCTGTCTCTGATGCTGGGGGCAGGGGGTGGGCAGACACAGAATCAACGGCACGGATTCTGGGAGCTTTGCAAGTAATCTGGTTTCTTAAACAAAGGGCTGAGGTATTTATGTGTGTGCTGTTTGGCGAGCTTTGCCTCTGTAACTACTGTGGCATTTCTTGATTTGGCCCTGGGTCTTACATTGACCCTGGGTCTTATGTTGGCAATTGTCATCAGGGGGTCGGGTTTCTGGCTCCTCTGGGTAAGGGCACTACTGTGCATGTCACAGCTTTTTTTCTTTTTTCTTTTTCTTTTTTAACTTGAGGCTTAGCCCATTTATCTGGCTTGTGGGTTTTATTTGTCTCAACTGATAATGTTGGTGGGAGCAGCCAGTGGACACATTTTGTGAATATATAATAGTTAATTGTGCATGAAAGGGAGATAATAGCAGACATAGTTTCCGGCTGCTTACATTCTTTTTAGTCTGTTCACTTTTTGTTTGTGATTTCCATGGTCTTAACTTGTAACCTATCAAAAATTTGAAAAGTGCCAGATATGAACTTTCTCTGCCCCTCAATCCTAGGGCATGATCACATGGTTTTTTCTTTACCAGTGAGATGTGGATAGTTATACTGCCCATCCACTTCATTAGAGTGGGAGTTTGGCAAGAACTTGAGCTTTACTTTTTGGTTTACGTTGGTAACCCATTTACTTATTCGTGCTACTAATAAATAGGAACCAAGTCCCTTTCCCAAAAGGCTGTGTAATTCTTGGCCCATCGTTTAACCTTCCTGAACCTCAGCCCTCTGTCTACAAACTGAGTGATAATGGGAGTGCATTCTTCTAAGTGCCATTCTGTGAAATAAATGAGATACTGCACACGAGATAGACCACAGGAAACCATGTGTATGATGAGTACTAAGTGACTGTGAGCTGAGTTGCGCAGAGGGACAGAGGTGGCAGGGAGTGCTCCTGGGGAGAAAAACTCCCAGACATCGAGGCAACGATGACTATCATGGGCTCTAGAGTCCTGCCGGCTCCAACTCCTGAGCCCATTTCGTCTACACTGGATGGACTCTGGCATCCGAGAGACATCCCTCCTATTTGTGGCTGCATCTGCCCTCCCTGGGAATGGCTCAGAAGTCTTTTAGTCAATTATCTGTCTGTTGACAGCCAAGTCTTGTTTCTGTTGTTTCGAACTAGAGATGCTTGCTCTTTCATTGGCTCTGGCATAATTCGTGGTACTCGGGGGGGGGGGGGGGCAGGGGGATGTGTGCTGGGCAGTGGTGGCACACGCCTTTAATCCCAACACTTGCGAGGCAGAGCCAGGCGGATCTCTGTGAGTTTGAGGCCAGCCTGGTCTACAGAGTGAGATCTAGGACAGGCACCAAAACTACACACAGAAACCCTGTCTTGAAAAAAACAAACAAAAAGGTATGGCTTTTCAAAATCAGGCATGACTGGTTTGTTTCCCACATACCATTTATCAGCATAAGACCAAATTCCTTAGACTCTGACTTTTCTACCTTTCTTACCTGTAAGTGGAAACAATAATTCTTTACTCACACAGAATAGCTGAAATAACACACATCCAAAGCCCCATGGCCTGGTCTCACCTATGACCATGCAAGGACGGTTAATTTCTTCCCTTAAAGCAGTCTGGCTGTCTTGGTTTCTTTTATGATATGAATTGGGCTGTAAAGATATCATAAATAGCCACTGGCCTGAATATTAGGATGAATAAAAGAACCTGGGGGAGGGGAGGAAAATGCCTTAGAGAGGACACCGAAAATAATTGGAAAAGGGAATTTCCGTAGCCCTAGGCCCATCTTAACCAAATAGGGGGGATGACGATAACACAGAAAGAAGTCTGTTATATCTTTGATTGCCTTTTGCCTGCATCCACTCGTAATTGAGTCTGCATTATTTGTAATTTTCTGCATTATTTGTGTCGAGCCCATTAGGCAACCACATCATTAGTATCACACTCACAAGTGTTATCGTGCAGTCACAGCGCCAGGCACTTAATGGAAAAACCCACTTTGAATCATGTGGGTGTTTTTCTTTCTTCCAATTTCTTTTCATCTTACTGAGAGCCTGCACACGCACACAGACACACACACACACACACACACAAAACTGGGCTTGCCTGTTTCTGATAAAAGATCTAGCTGCTAAGTATACCTAAGATAATGATTCCGTAAAGGTACATTAGCCTGCTCACCTTCAGATATTAGAAATATTTTATGTGCTGTTCTGCTGTCTTATTGCTATTTTTTTAAAGCATGATATTGTAGCAAGGGATGCTAAACCTTAAGAGTGAACAGAAATTATTGATGGGATTGTTAAACACGTAGACCACATGGCTTACTTCAATGGAAAACATGCTGTTATACCTTCTTATATCAACTGCTTGGAAACTGAGACACAGAGCAGTTAAATAATAGTTGTTGTTCTGGGAGGAACTCAGGTTCAGATGTCTTTTATCTGACTTCACAACAGTTCTAATAGGGACACACAAACCAGATTTGCTGCCCAGATACAAGACTTTGCTATTAAGTTTCTTATCAATTAGAGTTTTACTGGTTTCCAATATGAGCTGATGAGCCACATTCTCTCTTCTGTTTCTCTTCCACCACTGTCCCTTTTCTGAATAAAATTCAAAGAGATATCTGATAACTACACGAAGCAAATACTTTAAAGAGTAAACATTTAAACACGTGTTGTTAGTTATTTAGCTGCGTTGTGTTCTTACCCTGCAAGGAAATGTCACGAAACACGACAGAATCCGCTTATAAGAGTTTATTAGAGTTAAAGGGACAGAGTGCGCAGGCCTGTGGGAGATACACGTGCGAGGAGAAGAAGAGAAACTGGGAAGCATGGCGCTCCACTTTAAAACCGGCTGGGGGCGTGGCCAGGTCACGTCACTACTCCACGCGTGTGCGTAGATCACATGGTCACATTGCGCGCTTATGTAGCCATGTAACGTCACGGATTCTGGTCACGCGAGATGCCTTGGCCGGAACTTGCTAGGCGGAGGTGTCTGGGTATCCTAGTTACGAGACGCTTTGACCTGGAAATGGCTATCCTGACCGGAATTGGCTAGGTGGAAGTGTCCGCCTGGTAAATGCGTGTTGTGAACCCTTCATGCGTGCCTTAGTTTTCCAGATTATTAAAAAAATTAAAAAAATATTTATTATTATGATTGTGATTGTTATTGTGTGTGTGGTGGTGGTGATGTGTGCACACCATGTGTCTCTGTGGAAGGCCGAGGCATATTTTTGGGAACTGGTTCACTCCTTCCAGCATGGGGACCTGGGGACTGAACTTCAGTCATCAGGCTAGCCACACAAGTGCTCTTACCTACTGAACCATCTTACCAGCTCCCCAAACTTCCTGTAGGTTTAAAATGTCATATTGAAAAATGCATGCTTTTGGGAAACCAATGCACTGTCTTCATAGTAATCAAAGTGCCTGGATCTTCTTAGAGCTATGGCTAAAGGAAGTGGATCACTCTCCTTTCTGTAGCACCCGGTTTCCAAGATTTTTTTTTTAAATTACCATTTGTCAAGTGAATTCCGTATATAATTAATTTATAGCCAAATATCCTATTTAATCCCAACAGTGCCCTACAGAGTAAATTTGGCTCTTCTCACTTTACAGATGATCAGAAATCATCTTAGAGAGAGACTGGCTTCTCTGTGACTCTGTAGTCTATAATTAGCAGAGATAATTCATTACTATTTGACTCCAGTTCCATCTCTAGAACCTATGCCCCTATCTGCCAACACTGTCTGTCTGTTTAATGCAATCATAAGGTTTTATGTTCTGGGGATAGGCCAGTAATAAATTCAACAATAACAACAACCCAGCTAAACAAACAGATTTTACATTCTCAATTATGTTATGGGGCTGCTCCAAGGAGCAGAGAGCCGAACTTCAGCGGAATGAGAAGCTTGGGAGCCATTACGACACAGTGACTGTTCTCACGTCAATGACAAAATGGCAGCAGAGCTGCAGGCAGGTGACAGGAGCCCCAGCAGGCTGCTCTGTTTGTGCAACCTTTATTAAAGGAAGCCACTGGCAACCACCTGTGGTTTTGTGGTTGGGCCTCCCACAGGGCGCTCGTTTGATCTTCCCATTAATTAGGTGCACCTTGGCTAGAAGCCATGAGCAAGCATCCCTGCCTCAAAGCTTAGGTGAGGACCCTCCTAGGATGAAAGTGGAACGTTTCAAAGTGCAGCATAAATCCTCGTGTCATCCTTGTGCTAAATGAATGACATTAATGATATTAATTTATAGATAACATGAAAACACTGTAAGAAAATGATGCATTTCCATTTTTTTTACTTCTAATTTGTACTCGTTTGACGTGTTTTTACTTGAGTAATGTGTCAGTGATCTTCTCGAGGAGATCTTTAATTAGAACAGATTAATTCCATCTTTTCGGCATTAAGAAGACAAGACAATTTGACTTGCAAAGATGTTTTCTCTAACGTGCTTAGAAGTCTACCAACATTCTTTCAGAGATGGAGACATTACCCCGTTTTTCCCTCCCCCCCTTTCCTCTTAAATTGGCTCAATATTCAGTGTGACAAGTGATAGTTCCCTACTTAATTGCTATTCTTTCCAAAAGCGGTACCACCAAACTCCTTGTAAAGAGAATCCAGCTGCCTCCTTGCTGATTCGTTTTCTTTCTTTCTCCCAAATGTGCTCCTTTTCTTTCAGTGGCAAGCAAGGAATGACCAGCAGAGACTGTCTCCTGCCATCTCAACCCTTCTTGGAAGGTGATCTCAGTGTACTATTTCCTTTCCCTGCAGTGGCAAATCCGGCTAGCACGGAAAGACACCAGCAAACTGATTTTCTATCTTCAACCATGTGATGATGAATAGACAGGACAAGATTCATTTGCCCAGACTTGATGGTTTTCCTTGTGTGTTACCTAGGATAGATGATCTAGTTTTTTTTTTTTTTAATTTTTATTTTTATTTTACTGCTCCTTCTGATGAATATAGGCTACCCTGATGAATATACAGTAAACAACCAGACACTTGTTCATCAGTTCTGTGGGACAGATCACTCCTCATTTAAAGTAGGATGAGGCCACTAGGTTCTTATGGGGGTGAGCAAAAATGATCCATGGGTAATATGATGGGGACTGTGCTTTTTATATTATCAATTGTTTTTAATCACTTTAACCAACATAGACTTTTTTTTCCCATTACAGTAGCTATGAGTAGATGAGAGAGAGAAAAAGACATACTTAGGTAAATGCTTTCTTGTTGTAGCAGGTAAAAAAAAAATTAAAGGTTTGTAAAGAAAAAGCTAATATCTGTTTCTAATTTCTATGAGAATGTTAAAAATCAGAGTTGTATGTTTAATCTTTTCCACACATACATAGATATTAGTGTGAATATAAGTAAAAATATGGCATCACAAATATAATTCTGTGTAGCAGGAATCTCACCTGGTCAACTTCTCAGCTGGTCCTGTTGCTGGAAACTTTTGTGTCCTCATCCCAATGAATCTCAGCTGAACTGTGTTGCTCCAAAGCCTGAAAGCTTAACCAGCCGAATGCTTAACCAGTCAAATGCCTAACCAGCCACACATCTAGTTTCTGGTCCTCACGCCTTATATATCTTTCTGTTTTCTACCACCACTCCCTGGGATTAAAGGCTGGCTTTCTGGGATTAAAGGCGTGTCACCATGCTTGGCTGTTTCCAATGTGGCCTTGAACTCACAGAGATCCAGAGGGATTTCTGTCTCTGGAATGCCAGGATTAAAGGTGTGTGCCATCACCGCCTACCTAGTGGCTTTTCTGTTCTCTGACCCCAGATAAGTTTATTAAGGTACACAATATTTTGGGGAACACAATACCACCACAATTCTGTGATTTGTGTGTGTGCATGCACACACATGTGCACACGGTACATGTAGAAGCCAAAGGATAGCCTAACTTGGGTTTCCTCAAGTGTAATCCACTGCTTTTTGAGACAATGGCTCTCACTGGCTGGGAGCATTCCTAATAGGATAGACTAGTTATTCAGAGAGCATCAGGGCTCTACCTGTCCCATGTACCCAGTGCTGAGATTACATGTAACACCTCAACTCTTTGTACAAGGACTCTGAGGATTGAACACGGGTCTTCACAGTTGTAAGGTAAGCACTTGACCAACTGAGATACTTCTCAGCTCATTTCCATGTCTTACTTTTGTTGTAAGAGTGACATGACTAACTATATATTTACCTACCATTCTTCTCATCTACATAATGCATCTTCTTATGTTTATAACTTTAAAATATGTTCATCTCAAAGCAGTCATTGATCATCTTTGTATGCCAGAGTGTGTTCACTGGGGATATGATGGTCAGAAGAAAACTCTCCACTCTTCTAAAGTTTACAACTATGGGTAACAAGTTGCGGGCATTCCTTAATTCAGTATTTGCAGGTCTGAATTATTTAAAAATTGCTTTCTGATCTTGCAAGCTGCCTTTTCTATAGATTTGTACCTATATGTTGTATATTTTATTATCATTTCCAACAAATCTTTATGTAGATATTCACACATGCCCTTTTCATTTCTTAACAGGATGGATTTTTCAAAACTGGAATTTTTGGAGAAAGGGAAAGTAAGCTTAGTTTCCATCTCTATAGCATCGTAAGCAACTTTCCTGAAGATTGTCCTATCCACAAGTGTGGTAACCCTAGTGATGGATGGTGCTTATCCTCCCATCCCAGGAGCCCTCCTGTTTTCACAGATTGTCATTAGTGAGAACAGGAGAACTGTCTAGCAGCCAATCCACACTCTGCTGATTGCCGTGAGTCTGAGTGCTTTCCCATGCTTACGTGTCCTTTGCTCATCCTCTACACTTGTGGTGGATTTTTATTTCTTTGTAGTTTTCCATTTATTTTGGTGTGTGTTTTTGTATTTCAGGGACAGTAGCCTTATGCACATCTTCTACATGTTGTAAATATTTCCCCTAGTTCCTCATTTGTCTTTTATTTGGATCCTAGTTTTTCAACACAAAAATTTAAACTCATTATATAGTTGAATATATTCAGAATTTTCTCTGTGATTGGTAGGTTTCTTTCTTTTTTTCCAATTTCAAGTATGTTTCCTTTAAATGAAATAAATTTTTCCATGCACAAACTTTAGTCAGATATGACAAAGATATTTGTTAGCTTTTATAAAGTCATTTTACTTTCAGATTTATATACTTTATTAATATTTTTCTTTTGAACTTGGGGTGGGTAAGATTTCTCCTGCATTTTCCTCCATGTTAGTAGTTAATTCTGCCAATGCCAATTATTGGCCACTCTCTCTTCTCTCCCAAACAGAAAAGCTTCCTCACATTCCCATGGATGAAGTTTTCACATATTTTCAGATTTCTCTGGATTCTATAATGCAGTAATACAGCCAAGTAGCTGGGCATGGTGGTGCCTTCTTGGAATTCCAGCTCTTGGTTGTAGAGGGAAGAGGGCAGAACACTTGAGGCCAGTCTGGGTTACAGAGTGAGTCTGTCTCAAGAAAACAAAGGGACCAAAAGTAGAGGGTAGTGAGCAACTGAGAATCTAGCATTGGAATAGAGACTTCATTGCTGTTAGATGCTCATTAGTGAGTGTTCTCTTGAAAGCTATTCCCCAGGAAATAGTAGTTATCTCACTCCCTACCAGTAAGATCTATGTTCTCAATCATAGTCAGTGTAAAACTCTAAATTCTTCTAATTTAGTTTAGACATGATCAAATATATTTTCTGGTATGCTATTACATTGTTTTATAATCAAAATAAGTAATATCATTAATATGTTTGTTATAGATTGTTTCTAATATGCCATATAACTGGCTCAGTTGCATTTTTCAAAAAATATTTTTATTAATCTCGTTAATATGACTGCCTAACAAGACCTGAACAAGGACAACAGAAGAGATGCTAGCAGGAATGGAGGAATGCCCAAGAGACTTCACCCCAAACAAAGATCTACAGGCAACTACGGAACGCTGAGAGTGGGAGAAATAGTTTTCCTCAGGGAAGAACACACCAAATGGTCATCCAGTATCAAGTGGTCATCCCAGCAAACACATATACAGGCATTATGATACAGACTAAGCATTTTTGAGGAGTACACATATGCATATTGCAACAATTAATAAAAAAGAGGCCACAATTTTGGCAAAGAGCGAGGAGAGGGATATGAGAGATTTTAGAGGGAGGAAGAGGGGAAAGGAGAAATGACAGAACTATATGAATCTCAAAATAGAAGAAATAATTAAACTATTTTTGTTCATTCTTTGAGAATGTCATACAATATATTTTGATCACAGTCATCTCCTGCTTTCCCCCTGATTCCACCCTGATCCACCACCACCACTATCCATCCCCCCAACTTCTCATCCTTAAAAAATAACATATGGAGTCCAATTTGTAATGTATGAACACCCCTGGCTATAGGGCCGTATACTGAAGCATGGTCAACCACCCGGAGCCATGCTCTTAGTAAAAACTGACTCTCCTTCTTTAGAAACATCAACTGTCTGTAGATCCGTAGGGGTAGGGACTCATCAACCTCTTTCTTTCAACATGCTAGAAGACTGATTGGCTTGATCTCATGCACATCTTGTGCATACAATCACAGCCACTGTGAGTTCACAAGTGCCATGGTCCTGCCATGTCCAGATGACACTGTTTTGCTTCAGTTCTCCCTGACCTCTGACTTTTGCAACTTTTCTTCCCCCTCTCTGTGATAGTCCCTGAGCCTTGGGGAGGGGATGTGATCACATATCTTAACGAGGTATTTCCCACACTGCAGTAGATATGTATCTTCTAAAACATCCCCATAGGTCCTCTTAGCATCAGCATTATGCCACCAATATATTATACTGCGATATTGCCTGGGCCTGGAGGAGGAAGTGTTATATAATTTGTAGCTAATCAAAAAAAATGAAGAAACACTGTAATTCAATAACAGCATAGATCAAATGGGCCTCGCAACCGTCTACAGAATAGCCCAGGTGAGTACAACAAAATATACATCTCAACATTCCACAGAACTTTCTCTGAAATAGACCACACATGAGAACCCAAAGGAAGTCTCAACAAATATAGGAAAATTGAAGTTATGTCCTGTATTTGATCTGACCCCAGTAGGGTAAAAGTGGAAATCAACAGCAAGAGAAATCACAGAAAATATCCAAACTAATGGAGATTAAACAACATACTACCGAATAATGAACAGATCATAGCAGAACTCAAGAAGGAAAAAAATGTTCCTAGAATTAAATGATAATAAAAACACAGCATGTCCAAGTCTGTGAAGCACAATGGAGGTAGCCCTAAAAGGCAAGTTTGTAGTTCTAAGTTCTTACATTAAAAAAAAATCAGAGCGATCTCATATGAACAACCTGATGATGAGCCCTAAGGAACTAGGAAAATAAGAACAAAGCAATTCCAAAAGCAGTTGAAGGATAGAAATAACAAAGATTCAGGGAGAAATTAATGAAATGAAAATAGAAAAAAAATGATAAAAAACCCCAATGAAACCAAGAATTGATTTTTGAGAAGATAAAAGTGATGATCTCTTATCCAAATTAATGCATTCACTCTTTTTTTCAGGACTGTCATACCACAAAACTCATAAAGAACCCTATCATTGCCTTCTCACAGCAAACATTAAGTAGTTCTCTATCAGAAAATCACTTAGCTTAGCATTTTGAAAGTAATTGATATATAGGATGTCAGTGTCAACATTCTTAAACTGGAATTTTATTCCAGAACATCTCAGAGTACACTCTTAGTGAATATAGATGTCTAATAGGGGCTTATTGTATTAATTGTCTTTCAAAGTTCTTTGTTGTTAACACTATTTTTCTATGACACATTGACTGCAGAGATTATATTTCATAGAATATGCCTTGGGGATACACATTTAAGCACATATCTATTGGCCATCGTAAGTTTTTATCTTCCCCCCAAAAAAGAAAATGAAAATATGAAAAAAGATTAGATAACTGAATTTTATTAATTTGGCCTTCCACATGAGAAAAAGATCCCTGGTAAAAATTCTTGGGATACTACTGCTTTTTTTTTTTTTCATCATGTCTCAATGACAAACTTCCTGTTTTCCCATGTCATCTCATTACATCCATTCCATGTTTACACGTCAGCCTTCCTAATATGGGACCTAGACCACACATATCTTCCTAAACATTCAAAGAGACAGATCCCATTCTAACTTTATAGTCCCTATATTTTCCTTGGGGGAATTTTTCTGGACATATTGAGTGGCTGTGAGAGAAATTGCTTATTAAGGTTTATATGCTACTATTGAAACATTTGTGCTGTAGTAAGAAAATCCACTATTGGAATTTATACAGAAAAGGTTTCCTTTGCTCTTTATTCTCTTAAATCAATACTGCAATCAATTCTGTTATCTTCTGAGCTTTCTCTAACCCAATTCTATCTGAATGGCATCCAGATGGTTAAAAACCAGTGCTTTTCTAGCGGGAATGCTCACTGGGTCAGCAATTCAGCGCTTTTTGTGTTTTCTCTAGGGAGATAGTGACAAGAATGCTCGAATAATTAACTTTCCTGTCCTGGCCATCTAACACGATGGCAGCAGCAAGTTCAGGAGGAGTCATGCTGACTCTTCACTTTTCCCATCAAAAAACACTAAGTGTACATATAGCTTAGTGTCTAGTCAATGAGCAAACATTTTCCAGTCTCTTCTTTCTTCTCCCTCAGTCTTCTTTTCTAACTTGTGTTGTGCTATCTACTGGTAAAGATCTGCATTGCAACTCTAATAGAGAATCTGGAAGAGTGGGGAAAGCAGAATTAGGAAAACAATAGGTTGTGCATGTAAAATTCAATAGGCTGGCCTCTCATTTTTATACTATAAATACTTCACATTTTTCTTCGTTTAATTTTCATTTCAAATGGTGGCAAAACACATATATAATAATACCTATAAATGGATTTTAAAATTTATTATTTTTATGAATTCATGGTTAGGAACCAGGAACCAGGAAATTTGTGCTCTTATTTCTGGCTATACTCGGCACTGGGTTGTCTTTCTTTTTAGGCAAGGATGATGAGTTTTGGTCTATGTATCTCATCTGAAGTATGAGATAGTGGATATCAAAGAATGTGCTTAAATAGAGAAGTTAAGATAAGGTGTACATCTTACATGCTTTATTTAATTCCACAATTTGTTTATGGAATCACATTATTTACAATGCATTCAAATAGATTCAGGACTTAATGATGTTCCAAGCATTGTCGCATCTGCTGTGGATATAATGGTAATTAATGCAAATTTCTCTTTCAAGGCAATATACCCTGAAATTTTGTTAAATCACATACACACCTATAATTACTCTAAGTTTTTCTCTGATCTAATTTTATGAGTTCATCCACATTTTAATAGTTTCATAATTATTCAAGTTCATGTGCTTATCATTTTTATGGGAAGAAATATGAGTCATGTGATTTAAACAATGGGCTCAATTTGCAGACGCTGTGTAGATATCTGGCTTTCATACTCTTTCTCACCATTAGTAGTGATATTAGTTTATTATTATTATTTTTTAGCTTGATTCCCTTTTCTCTTGAATGTCTTAGCTTACCTTTTCATTTGTTAGATTCATTCTTTTATTTTTCTTCAATGAAATAAGTTTGTCTGAGATTCTCTTGATATTCCTTTTATTTAGTCCATACCCACATTATGCATTTTAACACTTTCGCTCTTATTTTTACTGGAGAATGTAGTGGGTAGCCATTCCAGCTTAGATCTGGAAGTTCCAACCCCCACTGAGACTCTGGCAACTGTCACGCCTATGAGGCGGGGCCAAGGGAGGCGTCTGGAGACCCGAGACCTGGATGGGTGAAATAATAATTTCACCAGCTCAGTCGGTAGAGCATGAGACTCTTAATCTCAGGGTTGTGGGTTTGGGCACCAGATATTGGTGAAATTATTATGGCCACTCCACATAGTTAAAAGGAAGATTTATTTAATGGTGTAACTCACAAATTAAGTGATAGGTAGATTGCGGGGGTCTGGGGAAGGTGTATTGCAGTCCAGCAGTGTTCTCTGGAGCTCTGCTCAGTCAACCACCACCGTCTAGGGTCCAGGAACAGAGAGAGCTCCGCCCATCCAGGTCTCGGTCTCCAGATGCCTCCCTTGGCCCCGCCTCATAGGTGTGACAGTTGCCAGAGTCTCAATGGGGGTTGGAACTTCCAGATCCAAGCTGGAATGGCTACCCACTACAGGAGAATATTATTTCTCTTTGATACAAATTACGTATTTCTTATTAGGGCATATGACAAAAGTCCTCTGGGGCACATGCAGGTCCCTTTCTACCAGCTTCATACAGCATTAGGTGGGAGCTGCTGAGCTGCCTGCTCTAGTCTGTGTAAATTGTTTCCAGTGAGGTGCCAGAGCAAGAGGTTTCAGGGTTTGTCTGCTTACACATGTAGCAATTTATGTAGCTCTCCACAAATGAAACAGGTGTCTCTTCAGTTGAGAATCAGACACTACCACAAGGGAACAAAGTAACCACGTGGGAAGGATCAAGGGGGTTTTAGAGTCCTGTGGTATCTGGAGATGCCCAGAACCACATGAGAATGGTGGTATGGGTCAATATCAGCCACATGCGTGGGTGACATCAAGGTCTTCTATGACCTCTTCTTTAGGTCTTGGTCGTCTTTGCTGCTGAGGACTTCACTAACCCATATAGCTCTGAAGCATTTATAGCGGAGTTGTCCTTCATGTTCATTGGTATGGACTCTTGTGGTCTTTTCTGAAAGAACATTTTACTGCCAATATAATCAATCAATAGCCATCCTTGACATGGACCCAATGTAGAAAAACATGCTGCTTTGACCCTGTTACTCAGAAGAAACCATTCTGGACAGAAATTATAATTCTTCTTACCCCATGTGTAATTTGGATACAGGAATCTCATCTCCATGTATGGTCACACTCTATAACTTGCCTTCACGCCTATAACATAAGCATTTGCTCCAGAGACACTAAAACCACTGTAGCAAAAAGCTTGGGTGTGTCAAAGACTCCATTCTCTAGTTGTCTGTCGGTGTATGTATTCCACACACCATTAGTCATTCTGCAGTGACAGTGCCTGTGTCCCTAGACACTTGTAGCACTGTCACCACAGGTTCCATATCCACACTTTCTCCATTGATGCACGCCTCAGACCCCATTCTCATAGCTACTCCTTGAGTTCTGTACACCAGCAACTGGTATCACTGGAAATAGGTATCTGTACCTACAAACTGGAGCTGGCCTATGAGTAACATTCTTTACATGATTTATTGTTTACTTGTCTCGTGCTTCGACAGAGTTTCACACAGAAGCAAATCAAGGAAGGAAGGGCTTCTTTTGGCTTACAGTTTTGGTGTACAGCCCATTAAGGCAGGGAAGGCATGGTAGTGGGAATGTAAATCAGCTGCTCACATTGCATCTGTAGTCAAAAAAGCCAAGAATGATTAATGGTCATGTTCAGCTAGCATTCTTCTTTGTATGAAGCCCAGAATGCCATTCTGTGGAATGATGCTTCCCACATTTAGGGTGGATTTATGAGAGGACTTGTCAGAAGGTTAGACCCTAACATATTGGTAATTTTTAATAATCGCTCTTGCTGATTGCATATGTGACTGGGGGTCTTTTATGGGACGTCTTGTGGACCCTAACAATTTACACATTCAGTTAATCTGTTCTAGAAAATCACCGACAATTATATCAAGTTGACATTCTGTAGCAGGAATCTTAAAGAGTCTTATTAACAAAAACAAACCCAGAGCCAGGTTCATTGGGATGAACGCTGAATGATCGGAGAGACAGAACCAGCCACAGCTACCTCACCTTGGCAATTCCTCAGCTGATCCTGTTTCCTCAGACTGGAAGCCTCTGAGTCCTCATCCATATGGATCTCAGCTGAACTGCTACTCAAAAGCCTAAAAGCTTAACCAGGCAATAGTTCCTTGTCCTCATGCCTTAAATACCTTTCTGCCTCCTGCCATTACTTCCTGGGATTAAAGGCATGAGTCACCATGCTTGGCTGTTTCCAGTGTGGCCTTGAACTCACAGAGATCCAGGAGGAACTCTGCCTCTGGAATGCTAGGGTTAAAGGCATGTGCTACCACTGCCTAACCTCTAGGTTTAATATTGAGGCTGTTCTGTTCTCTGACCCCAGATAAGTTTTTTAGAGTGCACAATATTTTGGGGAACACAATACCACCACAACATTCAATACAAATCATCATGTACTTTTTCTGTGCAAAGAGAAAGCAGATGGATCCCGGCAAACTTCATGAAAGAAGAGTCATAACATCTCTCAGCACTGCTGTGTATATCCACAGTCTTTGCCACTGAGGATCCCTGCAGTCTTCACCACTGCTCATATCAGCTGATGGAACAAATACAGAGTCTATAAGGGTGCTCTCACCTGAGCTGGGACCATAGCACCTCATCCACTCAGTGCTCTCACACAACTTTGAGTGTGAGTTCTCTTTAACAAAAGCAGTCTATAATGTCTGGAAGAGGTGGCGGCTCCATCACGTGGTCATGCATCAACACAACTCAATGAAACACCAATGGCATATGATACCACCAAAGAAAACCAATGCATTTTCAACCAGTGACCCTAGCAGAAATGGATAAATACGAGTGATGTGAAAAACAATTCAAGATGATTGTTGTATGGATGCTTAGCCAGCAGCAAGGGAACAAAGGTAGAAAGCTCAGTGGATTTAGAAAAAGTAGTACCTAAAACTCAGCTTCAAGAAGAAAAGCCAGAAAAGATCAGTCTTTTTTTGCCAGACAATGGATGAACTTATGCGTGATATTAAGTGAGGTCACACAATCTCAGAAAGAAAACTAATGCAGTTTATCTCTCATATGGAACTTAACTTGTGTGTGTGTGTGTGTGTGTGTGTGTGTGTGTGTGTGTGTGTGTATGTGTGTAAACAAATGTACATGTGGGTGCACTATATGAAAGAGAACAAAGAAGACTAAATAATTAAAAGGTGAGGAAGGGCTTAAGGCAGGCAATGGACATGAATTATGTGAGTGGATAATAAATCTAATGGTTTTCCTAGTTCTAACTGTGTCATGGATTTTTTACTCTTTATGGTGGACAAGTGCATAAAAATATATTCCATATTGAAAATGTAAAATACAATGTGAAGCTTTGCAGCTTCAGAATGACTCCTCTTAACTGCACAGTTCATTGAGATGTATAGACTTTGGGGCTGGTTAATCTTGGTGTGTGATAGGTTTTATTTGCATGTATTTTATAATGAAGCTTATACAATAAGAAGTAAATCAACAAATAACCAACAATTTTGTGATCTAAAAAAATGCCATGATGTATACGACATAACAGGGATCAGCATGCAAATAGAAATCAGAGGCAAACTGAGATTCTTATATAGCTATCCACAGTGTATAGTCAGTTTGTCTATATAAACTCAATTTTTTCTAGGTGAAAATTTGTGTGTTACAAAGCCACAAAAATGATATGATACTAGTAGAAAATCAGACACACAGAACAACGGAATAGAATAGAAAAATCTAGAAATAAACATGGGCTTGTATGTTCAAGTAATTTGTTTTTCATTCTCCAGAACAAAGAATTTATTAGGGAATAACAAGGGATAGAAATGCAGAAAAGCAAGTCATAGGCAGAAAGCAGGTGGAGTTAGGGAGGCAAAAAAGGTACAGAATTTTAAAGGAGAAATGAAGACGGGTGCATAGTTTTTTGAAATAATTATCCTTGGCTACACGGTTTTTTGGGAAGGATGGATTGTTTCAAGACTAAGTAGGCAGCTCCTGGGCAGATGGCCTTGAATTTGGGTTCTTGTTTTCTACTACACACAAAAATCAACTGAAAATGGATTAAATATTTAAACATAGTACCTCAAAATTTAAATAAATCACATTGATTAAATCAGAGAAAAGATCCATGATTAATTTTTTAATAATTTTTTTGCTGATACTAACCATACAGACAATAGAATAAAATAGGACCATTTCAAATGAAAAAATTCCTGTGTAACAAAGGAATAATCAACAAAATGAAAACACAAACCACAGTGTAGGAGAACATATTTGTTAAGTATGTATCTGAAAATGGTTCACTACTCAACATGCACAAGGAGTATGTAATCTGTAGCAATATTAACAACCCATAACTCAGGTAAAACCATATCATTAGAATATTTAGTTCATAAAGCATACAAATGGCCAATGGGTATATAAAAAGGTGTGCAGCATTAGTAATCAAGAAAATTCAAACCCAAACCCAAATGAAGTATCATCTTGAATTTACTAAAGTAAAATTAAAACATAATATGTATTGGTACAATTTTCAAGAAAAAATTCTTTTGTAAATAGTTGGCTGGAATGTAAACTAGTACAGTCATTGTGGGAAGCAATAGGAATAACCCTCAAAAGTTGAAAATAGAACCACTGTATGATCCTACTTCTGGTAATACATGTAAAATAAATAAAATGATTGTCTCTAAAAGTTATATGTTATTTTGTGTTCATGCAGCGTCATTACAGTGTTTGAGATATGAAACATTTGTATTCTGTGATAGATGAATGAATAGGTAGTGAGTGATAATCAAACACACACACACACACACACACACACACACACAATGGGACATTATACTCAGTCTTAAATAGGAAAAGGGAAACTTAATATTCTTGATGACACATGAACCTGGAAGACATTATATTAATAAAATAAACAAGACAATGAAAGACAGTACTGAATAAATTGTATACACTTGTATGTGGAGCTTTATGAATCAAACTTAGAGAAACAGGATTGATACCAGGATTGGGGAGAAGTTGAGACTTGCACAAATAATACAACTTTAAGTTACAAGATGAATAAACTCTGGAGTAACAAACATTTTGCAAATATAGTTAAAAATAATATATTGTATCCTTGACATTTCCTAAGCATCTTCATACATCTATATGGTATCTATTTGAGGTGGCTGATATGCCATTTAGACTGGTAAGTATTTCATTATATATATATTGATAAGCATTTTAATATTATATAATATATTATATGCTTTTTATGTGCAATTTAATTTTATTTTCTATTATATCTTAATGAAGCTAAAAGTTTTTATGATTAAATATAATTAATTGTTTATGGAGTTAAGAGACAGGTCATGTAAGTTCCCTTAACTTTTTTGTGTACGTGTATTGTTTGTATATATAGACTGTGGTTTGTGTACAGCTTAGAAACTCTATTTGACAATACAGTCTCATGATAAATATTTCCTCCAGGTCATGAAGGACCTACAAATTAAATAGATCCATCATGGTCTTATTCTATTGGAAGATGCTCCTTGAAAACAGAAGAATGCTGTGAGCAGTTTGAGAATTTCTGCTTTAGGAATTGTCCTAGTTTAAGAGTCATCTAGAATTATTTTCTTTTATTCTAGGGAGATCACTGACTTTTGATGGTATTTTCACTCTAGTGAAGTAATTGAATAATTACCTTTAAGTTAATAAATGCATGTGTGAAGAAGTTGTCATATTCATCATAGAAATAAAAACCTGAACTTTCCAGACTGACAATGAAGGAAGATAATCACTTAATGGGAAGAGAACTGGATACCAGCATCTCTCTCATGTTATTCAGGAATCATTGGCAGATGGTAGAAATCCAAGTGGAAGTAATTTAAGAAAAATTGTGACTTTTTAGAAAGAGCCCCATATAAGTTGTAGACTTAGTGGAACTGAAGAATAACTAGGATCAGGAGGTCAAGGACATATGGAACTTCCCTGGAAACTTTATTAGGTAGTTTATTGGTCCTGTTTAATAATATGGATTAACTATACAGAGTATCTCATATGCACACACGCGAGCAAGTGGATAGTCTAGTGAAAAGAGGCCATTGCTCAATGTCATCCAATGCCGATGGTCCCTAATACCTCACTGTTCTACCATATCTAGATATGTATATTTTTCTGTTTATTTCACTCTATATCATTTCCTGTCATGTCTAAGTTTTTGTTTCTAGAAACAGGCAAAACACAGGTAAGACTGTGACACAAGTTGCTTACCTCATTTCTACTTATATTTGTCTAAAATTACTTGTGCTACCACAAAGAGTTTTGGAAATATGGTATCTGAGAGAGTATATAATATAGTCTTTCATATCACTAATATTTGGGAGTTTCATTGACAAAAAAGAATAGGGGAAAAGATATCAGGTACAAATACTAATCTTTATTATAGGAATAACACCCCATTTGACATAGTGCAGAAACTATGTTGCTTTATTATTTTTCTTTTTATTTCAGTGGGCTTCCTTCTGTGCTACTACAGATCCCAGACCAAGAGACATTCCAAGCCACATCCTCAGTCCCTTCTTATACTCCCTTGGATCTCACTTGCCTTTCCCAACAGGTTGAGAAGATGCTTTCTATTCTTTTCATCTTTAGTATGTAGCAGGAAGGGATTGCTAGAGAGGGAAGTGGGAGTTTAGATGACGATAATCCTCATGTTTTTAAGACACATTTATTCAACATCTATACACTAGCCAACTTTCTACAGCAATACCAAATCTCATCTACAAATGAACTTTTATTAGGGTACAGTCACATTCATTTCTTGAGGCAGCCTTTGTGCTACCATGGCATAGTTGAGTAGTTATACTAGAAATATCTTCTTCTTGAACTTCAAAATATTTATCTGGCTTGTTATTGAAAACGTTTTTTCAATTCTAGTCTAGAGAGTGGGGATACAAGTGATGAAGATGTGTGTGTGTGTGTGTGTGTGTGTGTGTGTGTTCCATGTGTGGGAGTATGCCTATACTTGTGTGTGCATGAATATGGAGGCCCAAATTGGATGCCCAATGTCATCCTCCATCATTTTCAGTTTACTGAGGGAGGATCTCTTGCTAAACTTGGAACTAGCTAATCTGCTAGTCTTTCCAGCCAGCTTGATCCGGGGATTCCCTACGTCTGCCTCCAGAGTACTGGGGTTACAGGTCTCCATCATACCTGCTGGACTTTTAAATGTGGTTCTGGGGTTTGAACTCTGGCCTTCATGTTTACAGGGCAAGTGTTTTATCTACTGAGTTATGTCTCTACCCCCCACAAGGTCTTTATTCTTATGGAACAAATATAGACTGGGCTTGTCTTCTGTGATCTCATTCTCCATGATTCTTACCTTTTTCTTGGGTCAAACAGAACAAATGACCAAATGGTTTGTATATTCATTTTCCACATGGACTTTCTGTTATCTTCAGTGAATACCCTACTCAACACAGTCAATCCATACACACACAATTACAACCCTAGCTCAGTATCTTTATGAATTTACTGAAGAGATTCTTCAAAATCAAAACTACCTCATACTTTTGATTCAGTCTTGTGCTTGGCTCCTAGTCTTTCCAGGACCCTGGATATTTTTATGTTATCCTGCTCATACCACAAGTTTCTTGATCGACCCTTCTCCCCAAGGCTAGCTCCATTTTACTTGCTTTGTATCCTCATGTCCTTTTAATGTTTTGAAAATGGAGACATTAATTTGGGTGAATTACATATTTTTCTCATGTATCTCTATCTTTTCTATTTTGTTGTTCAGTTTTTCTTAAATTTTCATGGATATGAATTCTGACTGTAGAAATTCTTTCAGTTAGATTGAGGTTACTCACTACATGTCTCACTCAATCTGCAAAGTAATACAGCACATTAGCTTAACACTCACACACCCTCTGCTGCAGAATGACATTCCGCCAACACCTGATTATAAGAATTAAGATTAGAGCCTTCCTGTAACACAGCCATTGGGAGTTCAGAGCTTGTCTGCCTAGAAATATGCTTCCATCAGTAGGAGATAATTAATATAATGGGAAGTAGTGAAGTAGGGGGTAAAGGTACAAGAGCCTCGTGGCAGAGGAAATTTATGGTAGAAAGAACTTTATTATGAGAGTGACGTGCACATTAGTAAATTTATCAGAAGGTCAAAACTGAACATCTATCAAGTATGGTGCATGTTCATTGACTTCATCTTTGGTCCAATCAGGGCTGAGAGGCTGAGTGTGGCCTCCTTAGGTTATGAACAATGGGATGATTCTTCTTGACTTGGTACTTCTTCTGGAAAGGGTGCTGCTGTCTTTCTTCCTTCCCCTCCTCTCCTCTCTCTCCTTTCCTTCATCTTTTCTATCCCTCATTTTCCTTTATTCTATAAATAATAATGGTTTCCACAGTATGTAATAAATTTTGAATAAGATATCAGGAATATAAATGAGAAATAGAGACCATCCTTACTTTTGTGGGATTTAGTATCTCAGACAATAAACAAAAGGTAATTATTGCAGGAAAATTGGGCAGCATGAGGGGAAGGAATGAATAGATAGCAATGATAGATGTTTTTCCAGTTAAAATTTATTGGTTATTTGAGTTTTAATCTGTGCCTTGTTTGACCCACATCAGAGAAGCTTCCTCCAGTCGTAGATGGGAATGAACACAAAGACCCACAGCTGGAAACTGTGCAGAGACCAAGAGACTCTGGAGAACTCAGACCTAAATGGAATCAAACCCTTCCTCCTTAAGGTTCAGGGATCTCTGCGGGAAAGTGGAAAGAATGTTAAAAACCAGAGAGGATGGATGATTCAAAGGAAACTGTCTTCCAGACACAGCTGTTCTGATGCACATATGAACTCACAGAGACTATGGCAGTCCACAAACAATGCCTGCACGGGTTCGAGACAGATGGGATTCAGTACTGAGAAAGGGAAGTGGACCTGAGGTCCCACACCTAACAAAGAAGCTATTTACAGTTGACTTCGGACAAAGGTAACATCAGTGTTCTCTAATGGAGTGTCCAAGGATATATCAACTCTAGGGCAGGTCCCATGCCCAGGAGTAGTTGACCAATACAAACTGAATTTCATATTTTGTTTTGTCTTGTTTGGGCACTTTTTTTTTTTTTTTTGGTTTAGTTAGTCTTTTGCTTGTTTATCTTGATTTTTTTGTGTTTGTTTTTATTTAATTAGTTTTTTTTTGAAAGAGAAAAAATAAAGTTGTGTGGGTAGGGAGGTTGGGGGAGATCTGGGAGGAGTTGGGGGAAGGAAGGAACATTACTGAAGTATATTGTTTAAATGTTTTTAGTTAAAAATTCATTGGTAATGTTGTAATTATTTTTATTAACATGAATTTCATCACTGTTTCTTTCTATAAATGCCAACTATCTTCCTTAATAACTAGGTAAATAGTGCCATCAAAGAATAGTAATATATAGTAATATAATGAAAACTAGATACCACAATCCTGAGTTAATATCATTAATGTTTTGGGACTACCAACCATCAGTTTAAGCAGTACTCTTTATTGAGAGAAAAAAAAAACAGTTAGCTATCTGTTATTGTACACAGTGTTCATGTTTCTTTAAACATACACGTAAACAACAGTTTTATTGTCTGTTCCCAAGACTCCCCATTGTTTTGCAGTTACAGTTGAGAGACCCTACACTCTTCTGTGTGGTCACTAAAATGGAGGGAGGAAAGACAGACTGTACGCGGTGGGTGAACGCGGTGGAGAGACTCCTAGAAATTGTTAACCTGATTATCAAAGCAGGGGCTATGATGGTGATTAGCAACAGCCATGGCAACAGTAAGAGCGGCAGTGACACTAACGGGTAACTAGCCCTCTTCTGGTTCAAAATCGTAAGTGCTATGCGCGGACAACTCACGGACTGACGCGACCCTCTCATGTTCGTAAATGAAGTTGCTGAGGCCTGCCCCTGAAAAACTGCTCAGTCCCAGGATATACACTTTAAACACAGTGCTCTACTGTCTTTCCTTGTCATATACCACAGAGTGGTGTTGAAGACGGATGGGAGACCTAGAATTTCTATTACCTGGATTTCAATACCGAATCTCTATAACAATGCTTTCCTTCAATTTGTAAATCAGAGAGAGGAGATGCAGTGCTATTTACCAAGCTATACTCCTTATATCTTATTTTTTTTTAAAGTCATGGAGTTAGCAAAACTTAAGAAATGCTGAAAATATATTCCTTTCTCAGAAAATGCTAAAAAAGGGAAAGGTAGAAAAGCAGGAATGGGGGCCTGGGTGGGAAGAAGGTCTTTGGTAGGAGTGGAAGGAGGGGTAAGAGATGCTAATGATGGGGGGGAATGAGTATGATCAAAACACTTCACAGAAACTGTAAAGGAAAAATAAAAGTTAAAAAGTAAAATTATCTATAAGAAAAAAGCAATGAAAAGTTATGAAGAAAAAGGCATGCCCTTTGGAGGGAATGGAAGATATAACAGATATTTCACAGTCTGTATCATGAGTCCCTTATGAAATTGCTTTCAGAAATTCTGAACAACATAATCTTTATTGTCTTTCAGTATCAAAATGCCTATGGTCATAAATATTAATCATCCACATACACTCATGCGCGCGCGCACGCACACACACACACACACACACACACACACACACACACACACATTTATCTATATATATTTGCCCATTTATTTGTGTTGACTTCCAACAGCCATACTAAATCCAACAGGATTATGCTGAACTCATGTAGCGAGTAATGCTATGGGTGGAAAGCATGCTTTACATTCTTCACAAACAATCACAGCCTGGAAATATCAAATTTACCCTTTGAGGCTCTTCCAACTGGTTTTCTGGCACATATTCCTTATATTCCCTATCAAGCTAAAGTAGAACTTACATTAACCACAGCTTATTAGGTGTAATGACAACAATTTTCTATTGAAGTTAACCGAATTATAGTTTTACTTGCAAATGGGTGTGCATTGTAACCATCACTGAAATCTTGGTGTTAATGGAGGAAGGCAGCGTTCACGTATTTGCTTTATTATTCTTGAAGTTTTCTGAAAAGATTTGCCTGTGGAACAAGCTCTATTCCATGTTTTTTTTTTTTTCTAGCTGTTTGAGGAGCTAGTTTAAGCTGAAGTTACAGTGTGTCAATTTACTCTTCCTGTGTATTTGTGAAACACATACCAAGAGGGCTTTCCTGCCATCATTTTTACAGCCATAGTTCTAGGCCACAGATGTGCCAAGAATTGCTTCGAGCGAACATTGAAGCCCCTCTATAATACAGGAATTGAGGGACTTGAGCACCTCTTCCAATTTCCACCCACAATCAAGAAGGAAGAAATTAGAGTAGTTCTTCATGAGTATTTCAGGTGGTGAAATTGAACTTATGTAACACATTATCCTCAAGTTTTACCCACAATCAAGGAGGAAGAAATTAGACTTGCTAAATGGAAAGATGTCTTCCTGCAAAAATTGAACAAATGGGCAATTTGACAAAGTGCCATTATAACATGATGGGCTGGCTAAGCCCTTCCAAAATGAGATACCCCGTAGAATAAATGAACTCACTGGGAAAAAAAAATAAAGGAAGAAATATCTTGTGCAGAAACTCTGAACTGGGTCATTCTCTCCTAAAAGAATTTTTAATGGTTCTCGTCCGAATCGAAAAGAGACTTAATGGGGTAAGTTGGCTTCTTTTGTGGAATTTTTGTCTGGCACATTCTTCCAGCTTTCAGTCAAAATTGTAACTGCTAGTGGCTTAAATTGAAAAATTTGACAGACATTTCATGGAGTGCCTTCTCCCTCTTTGTTAAAAACAGATACAGGACTTTAGTTGACCCAGAGGCTTCTTCCCTTTCAGGAAGTGTTTTTGTTCATCGCAGGTCTGCTCTGGTGGTGACCGCGTATGTGGCCCTGTGGAAGTCCATATATGGACCAAATGAGCCAACAAAGATGACTCACTTATTAGTGTAATCTGGAAGTGTGAGGAATTGAAACACTCCCCCAGAAGTGCACTCCATGGGTACTCTTTGGAATGCTGGTGCAAATAACCAGAGTCTCCCTTCAAGTTTCATATCTTCCCTGGTGTGTGAACTCAGGCCAGTTCCTCTGTTTCCCTCAGCCTTGGTTTTCTCATCTATGAAATGGGGATTGTGAACTACGCCCTGGGATCAACAGAGGGAGCAAATATTCAATGCTAGGCATATTGTTGTCACCCTGAAGTGTTGGCTGTGATGTGAAGACCGGATGTGAAGACTCAAATAGTTTTCAGGAAGCTTGTGATGATCATATCCAACAGGTTCATCAGTAGAGTCATTGTAGATCACTGGGAAAAAAAACAAACAAACATGAAATTGTTTCTTCAAAGCTAAGCTCAACACAGTTGTTAAAATTGCAGCAGCAGCAGCAGCAGCAGCAGCAGCAGCAGCAGCAGCAGCAGCAACTTCTTCATGGTCACAATGTCACATTGCACCTAGGTTCATATGTATATGTATATATCTTTTAGTTCTGGCTTATTATGATTTAAGGACACCAGGAAGGTGAAGAAGAATCAGCATGGGGTTGATGGTTGAGTGACAACTTGTAATTTCCAATATAACAGAATCTTTGATAATGTAAAAGCTACCTTCCGCTTTTGCAAAAGTTTAATGAAATATAAGCACAAAGTAGCATTTTCTTTCCAACAAAGAGCAAGTGTAGTCACAGAATTTAGCATGTTGAGTTATTCTTTCCAAAAATCAACCACCTGAGGACCAAAGAATGAGATTTAAAATGGAACTTCTATGTATTCTTTTCTTGAATGAACAAAGCATTTGCACAGCTAAACTGGGTAGCTGCAGTACAATTTGGTAATGTTTCTATTTGTTGAAGAAATGCTGAATATTTGCAGGAATGGCAGGAAGGAAAACATAGTTCTCATCTGCATGTAACGTAGTCATAACATAAAATTATGGGCTCAGAGATATGATTTCTGAAAAGATTGAATTAACATTGTGAAAAATTTGAGCCCCCTCATTTGCATAAACCTGGGAACTGCTGCTGTATGACAAAGCTGGCAGTTTATTTGGCAGTGGTAGAGAGTGAGGTGGGGTAGCATTTCCCAGCTTTTGCTCACCAGTGTAAATCAGCTGAGGGAGTCTGCTCTTCATAGAAAGATGTGGAAGGCTGTTCAGTGCAGACATCACTCCTAACTCAGAGCTCACCTGAAATAAAGAGGCACCATAGAAATGTGCATCCTAACATTTAGCTCCTTGTGGTGAAGATCTCTTTGTGAAAGAAAGGCATAATTATCTGGTGAACACAAACCTTTATAGCCTTTTCAGCTTAGTGATGACCTCTGATTCTTTGAACTCATGGGAATTTAACTTGGAAAGAATCAAAGCTTTAACTTGGAAACTAGGAAGTGGCTGACTAGTTCCTGGGCTCATGTGATCATTTTATATTCAGAAAGTGAGATGAGGAAAATAAAATGATTGAGAAAGAGTGAGGAAGTTGCCTCTCTTCTGGACTGGCTGATACACATCACACCAGGGAGCAAAATCTTCCCCGTTCGACAGCTCCTTTATTACTTAACTAATGTCTGTGGACTGAAGGGGCAGGAGTAGGGGTGGAGTCATGGGCATGGATTGGAGAGGGCGATGTGGCTGTCACAGTGTTATATTGGGAGATGCACAGGGAAAGGAAATGAGCCCATCATGATAAAGGCGCATGTGCATGTCCTCATCTGTGTACAGGAGATAAGCTCTGAAGGCTGGAATATAGTGTATGTAAAACATAAAATGTATTGATGCATAAACAAGAGGAGTATTGATCTAGGTGCATCAATTATGGTTCTTCAGAAAAAAACTAATCAGAAATAGAGATAGCTAGGGTTACTATTGCTGTAATAAAACACCATAACAAAGGCAGCTTGGGTAGCAAAACGTTTACTAGGCTTATATATCCCGAATTGCAGTTCACTGAGGGAAGTCAAGGCAAGAACTCAAACCAGGTGGGAACCTGGAGGTAGGAGCTGATGCAGAGACCATGAAGGAGTGCTTTTTACTGCCTGTCTCTCCATGGCTTGCTCAGCCTGCTTTCTTATAGAACCTAGGACCACCAGCCCAGGGATGGCACCACCCACAATGGGCTGGGCCCTCCCATACCATTTATTTTAAAAAATGTGCATTGTAGAATTCCCTCCGTCATGATCTTATGGAGGCATTTTCTCAGTTGGCGTTCCCTCTTCTGAGATGACTGTAGCTTGTGTTAAGTTGACAGAAAACTAAGCAGCATACCAGGCAAGAGGGAATTTATGATGAGATGGGGACACAAGAAGTTCCCTGATGTCAACTACAAGCTGTGAAAGCTGGTGGTAATCCCCAGTCCAAATGAGGACCTGAGAACCAGAAACTCCAAAGTCCTTCTTTTTAAGTTTAAAAAAAATTTTTTTTTGAAAAGGACTCATGTGGATTGGACCATACCCATTCCCCCAAGCCCCCAGATGAGGGAGATCTTCTTTACTTGATCTACTTATTCAAATGGTGAGCATCTTCTCAGACACTCCCAAGAATAATTTTTTACCAGTTCTTTGGGTATTTCAGCCCAGTCAAGTTGGCACTTAAAATTAGCCATCACTGATGGTGGTCCATGAGAAGGCAGTAGAGACCCATTCAGCTGGGGACAAGAGCAACACAATGGGAACATTAGGGTGGAAAGCTACCCTGCTTCCCTGCTGCTGAGATAATGGTTCTTGTTTTCAGTTCAGGTGATTAACTTTGCACCTCAGAGTCTACATGGAGCCTCTCCCACAGTCAAATTACATTTTTTTCCCCTGGGGATTCTTTTTTCAGTACCTAGAGACCCAGGTTTATCTGCTGAACATTCTTGAAAATAAAAGTAAAAAATGGAAGGTAACAAATTACAGAGGTAGTGAGTTGTCCTCCTCTTGGCAAAACATTGGTCTCCCCTCAAAATAACAATTAAACAAAATAAACACAATGACACCATAACATTATTTTTATAAGAATATTGAAAACCAGAGAATGGGGATGGAAATGGGTGTTTTTTTGTTTTTTCACTATGTACCAGGTAAAAATGGATTCATGGGTTCTCAAGCCTTGAATAATTTAGTCTCACATTCTATGGAATATGAAATTTATAATAACAAAGAACATGTACTGAACCAAAAAAGCTCAGAGCGCTACAGAGAGTACGCATGGGAGTGGGGAAGAATCTAAAGTGGAGGACATGAAAGAGATCAGGTCTTTCGTGCTTGTTTTAGTGTAAATAAACTATTTATTCCCATTGATTATGTTTTCCCTACTCCCTTGCACTGGGGATTGGACTTTGGACTTTCCGCATGCTTGTGCTTCTCCACTGAGTTACAGCCTCAACCTCAAAACACGATTTGAGCTGGTTGTGGCGGTTTGAATGTATTTGGCCCCATAGGCTCATAGGGACTGACACTATTAGGAGGTGTGGCTGTGTTAGAATAGGTATGGCAGGAAGTGTGTTGCTGTGGGGGTGGACTTTGAGGTCTCACATGCCCAGTGTCTCAGACCACTTCCTGTTGCCTGCAGGTCAAGATGTAAGAACTCTCAACTCCTTCTCTAGCACCATGTCTGCCTGCATGGTGCCATGCTCCTGCCATGACAACAATGGACTAAACCTCTGAACTGTAAGTGAGCCACCCCAATTTAATGTTTCCCTTTATAAGAGTTGCCATGGACATGGTTTCTCTTCACAGCAATAGAAACCCTAACTAAGACAATGGCCAAAATGTACATTGAAATCACTCCAGGTAAATGTAGGTGATGGAGTGGTAAAAACTCTATCCTTAGGGAATGGGAAATTGTGAAGGGAGGGGAGATCAGTAATGACAACGAATTTGGAAAGATGGTAGTTTAATTTAGTGCCAGGTGATTCGACTCGTAGTGGAAGAATAAGGGACAGAAAAGATGTTTTTCTTTTTCCCCTGCACGAATGAGTTTCATTTATGACTTTGTAATTATTTCAGAAACTAAAAATTCTTAGTCTGGTTGTTCTGTTCCGTTATAATGAGCAAAACACAACGGGTCTGAGAAAAGCAATTGTATAGAAAACCATGAATTAAAAAAAAATGTCAACCAGAACAGTGGTTGTTGCCGTAGAAATGAAATACTTTGCTGTTATAAAAATGATAATGATCAGTTGCAAAGTGCACACTTTAAAACAAAAAGATTTACTTATTTGTTTATGTGTGTGTGTGGTGTGCATGTGTGAGAGTATTCACACCCCTATGAGAGCACATCCCTGTGTGTGCCTGCAGAGACCAGAAGAGGGCGCTGATTCCCCTCCTTTGTCACTCTTTGCCCATTTCTTTGAGGCAGAGTCTTTCCCTGAACCTGGGCCTCTTGTTTCTTCCGCTAGGCTGGAAGGCAGCAAGCCCCAGCAATCGTCTTGTACTTGTTCCCTTTGGGGTTGAGGTTACAGGCCTGTGCAGGATGTTGGCTTGCTATCTGGGTCCTGAGATCCAAACTGTGGTCCATATGATTACCTAGTAAGTGTTCTTAACAGTTGAGACATCTCTCGGATCCCTAAAGTACAGATACTTTGATACTATTGTCCCCAGTAAAACTGAACAATCCTTTTTGGAAGGTTGTCTATCTCAACTATGTTTCTAGATTGAAATGTCCCACTCTAAAAAGAAAAGAATCTGAAATAATGAGGAGATGATGATGAGATCTGCTGCAGAACATTTGATGTTTCTAGCCCACTGGCTCAGTGTTGGAGAGTGTCAAACACAGCATCCAACTTCCTTTTGGTCAGGATTTTTAATCTGGATCACTAGTTTATTTGGGAGAGCTGAAAGTCAGAGCAATTCTTGTCTTCCGAGAAGGCACACACCGAAACAATGTCCTCATAGGAGAGGAAAAGAAGGAATATAAACATATTTTATAATAAAATAAAATTTTATTGGAAAAGCTTGGTTCCTTTTTCAACTCTTAAGCATGACAAGTCAATGAGAATAAAAGAAGAAAGGTGCCAAAGGCCTGAAATCCCCCACCCTTTGCCTTTCCTAATACACTGCAATGCAACAAGTGAAAAGTATTCTGGTATTGCACTTTAAGGAGTCATGCTTCGTTTTATACCTTTTTCATATAGTGAAGCCCTGGCCGCTTACGCTTGGAGTGGAGGGAATGGATAGACGTAGCTAAGTAAAGTGCAGGTCAGAGCTGTGTGTCTGGAGTGGCAAGGGGCTAGCTGGGTTTGGGGAGGGAGCTGGAAGGAAATCTTTCAGGAACCTTTGTTCAAGTCAACCCATGAAGGGTCCCAAGACTGACTGTGAACTCCTTTGTCTTTGCTCAGCTGGATTGACTCATTAACGGAAAACTCCAGTCCAAGCTTCATGCATATTACATCGCTTCTCTGAGGGAGAAAAGGTTGAGTGGAGAGGTGGGTGACCCACTTCGTAGCTTTAACACCTTCCTCTGCGGAGAAGGTTTCTTCCACGTCCCTTCCCTTCTCCTACACATCAGCTTTTCTCCTTCAGCCTGCGACCTTGAGCAAGCCCATTCCACCTTAAAAAGGCAAATGCATACGCTTAATCATACATCTTTCTCTTGCTATGGAGTACCCCCAAAGAGATAATCAAAAGAAAAAACAAAAAACAAAATATACCTTCCCAAACAAGACAAAGCTTTTATTGCTTCAGCAGATTTTCCTGTGCAGAGATCTAGAAACATGCCTTTGATGGATCCTCAGGAAGGTTCTCTGTGTGTGTTGGAGCAGCCAGCTGCTTGCAAGGACACTCTGGCCGTGATTGTAGATTGGTTCCAATAAGGTCTCTCAGTGTGGTCTGAAGTTACAAAGACAAAGGATTGTTTGTTAAAAGCATTTTGAAGTCAGGAAGCAAAACAATGTATTCCATTCCAGTGAATGCCTCGTTCTTATAACCACCTGGAGGTGCCACACTGCTCCAAATACCACCAGCATTTGCTGTGTTACTTTTCTTTCGGTGTGCCTTAGATATGACAGTATGGGACCTGGTATCAGTTAAGACAGAGAATAACTTGGGAGACTGTAAGCTGTGTGCATGGAACTTCAAGACAGGACGTGTGTGTGTGTGTGTGTGTGTGTGTGTGTGTGTGTGTGTGTGTGTGTGTGTGTGTGGTGTGTGTGTGTGTGTGGTGTGTGTGTGTGTGTGGTGTGTGTGTGTGGTGTGTATGTGTGTGTGTGTGGCAAGTTTCAAAATTAAAGTAATAGCTGAAATATCCTCTGTTTTCCGTCCTAATTCCAAAGCCATGTGTCTTGTTTGCCCAAGGGAGAAGTAGGTGGAGGGGGAGAGTGGGTTGATGAGATATTACCTGCTGCTGTTCTTTGGAGGCCGACACAAGGAAGAGCAATTTTGTTATTAATAAAAAAAGGGTGGAGGCAGCTGATGTGGCCGTTAATAAGTGATTCTTGGAGGCTGGGAGACGAAGGAAGCACCAGAGAAAGGGGCTGGTGATCCTGAGTTTAACGGACAGATTTCTTTTCTAATGGTGGCTCTAATGAGCTGGCATGATGTAGGCATCACTTGGCTTTTTCTGGAATCTAAACGTGTAGGACTTTATGACTGTACCTTGACTTTTTTCAATAGAATAAACGAGGGTCATGGAGACCGCATCTCTGAAAACCACCCTGAAAGGTTCACTACACTCCATTTTGTTTATGAACACGAAGAGAGGAAAGTGCATCTGTGCCGGTAAAGATTTGTCTGGTTGAAAGATGACTGAAATGAGAGAAATTAGGAATCGCTGTTCCAAATGCGGACAAGCAAGTGACTTCAACTGAGTCTCCAATGGCTGCCTTCCTTGACTCGGAGGGGATCTGTGGTGATGACTTACTTGGAAGAACATGGTAGGACTTCACATAGCTTGTTAAGTTAAAAGGCATGCGAGAAGCAGCGAAATGCCAGCTCACAGCCAGTGCCAACCCTCGGTGTTAATCTAGTGAAGAGAATTATGAATTAAGAGACAGTGCAACAAAAAGCCGGCGCTGAATGCACAGTATCTGAGTTTTAGCCTTAATTCAACTATTGACTACACTTCTAGAAAGTCATTTAGCTTTCCCGGGACTGACTCATTTTACATGTCTAATAAAGATGTTGAATTTGATCATTTCAAAGAGTCCTTCCCAATCTGAAATCTCATAGTTTCTCACACCAAGATAGTGGTTTCTCTTGCTAATTAAGCAGTGTTCATACCTCACTGCTTAATCTGTAAAAACTAAAAACACATAGGATAAATTATCCTTAAAAGGCAAAATTAGGTAAATTATGTGGGGCATAAATAAGCTTTACTAAGTTGGAAACCGATCTTGCGTTCTCCAGCTAGCGACTCTGCCACCCATATGTTCATAAAAAAAAAAAAAAACGCTGTGGTTGTTTTATTGTTCTCTCTGGCAGTGCCAATCATAGTTAGCACTAATTAATGAAATTCCAGGGTGCTGTTTGCCAGGCGGTTCATGCAATGGGTGATGCAAACTACAGTGGCAAAGTTTCCATCATTTATATTGCCGTGACAACATTGGCTCGGGTTTCAGAAACAGTGATTCCAGCTCGCAGTCCCTGCGAGAACAAATGTAGGTTGATTTATGTTCTGAGCCTCTCTAGCATATTGTCAACACCGTGATGGCTGCCAGAGCTCATCCGACAAAGTGCTGACATTTTCTGGGAATCTGCTTGCCTTTACACATGCTCTCTCCAATAGCTTCCATTTGCACACATTGCTGACTTTTTCTCCGATTTTTTATTTTAAGGCCTAACGAATGGGCTGTATGATATTAAAATCAGCCTGACATTATTAACTCAATTGATACCAATACAAAATCTTTTGGGATCAAGTCATGCTCAGGAAAGGTGATACATTTGCTTTAGTCTGCACTGGTATGGTCTTGAACAGGTTTTAAATTTAGTGTGCTTGTTTTAGAATCATGTTTCTTTTTTTAGGAGTCCTACCCTTCTCTCTCTCTCTCTCTCTCTCTCTCTCTCTCTCTCTCTCTCTCTCTCTCTCTCTCTCTCTCTCTCTCCAGCATTATTATCCCCCCCAGCATTATTATCAACCTGTTTTTATTGGTAAATGAACCTCTGTATTCAGATTGGTTTCTTTTAACCTAACTGGTTCTGACAATAGACTTCTGCACAGCCTTTTCACTTCTGCAAAAGAACCAAGTATCACAACGGATGGACATATCATTAATGAAACATCTCCATGTGGGTTTGATCAAATACATTGACCAACACTCTCTACTGTGCTGTGGGAAATCAAAGCCCATCACATGGCAGACTGTTGTCTAGAGATATACAACCTTTCAGATTCTTCAAATGGACAAACTTTGGATAAGTTTCAATAAGCTTAGTTTTATGGTCCATGTTTCTGAGTTAGAACATCTTTTTTTCATTTTTGAAAAATTGATGAGAAATGTAGGCAAAATGTGATCCTTTAAGTACTATTTGACCTAGCCTTTGTGCTGAGCTAGAAATGTGGTTAGTTCATGGCCTGCCCCAGTTACAGAATAAATTCAAGGCTAGCCTGGTGAACTTGGTGAGACCCTATCTTAAAATAAAAAGTGAAAAAAAAATGAACCACGAATATAGCTCATTAGTACAGCATTCTCTTAATAGGCATGGGGTATAGATTCACTCTTTAGATTCAGTGTGCAAGCACTACACACACACACACACACACACACACACACACACACACACACAGGCCCCCTCCCAAAAAGCCCCCTCAACACAAACACAAGCTCCCTCTTACACAAATACACCTACACACATGGTCCCTCCCACATAAGTACACACACACACACACACACACACACACACACACACACACACACACACACCCTGCACTATAGCTTGACAAATTTGTACCCTACTCTCATATGATAAAAAGCCATAACATTTCTCTTATTCTGGAAAGACCCTTACTCTAATCTCTACCTCATCTGTGTAGGGGGTGGGCACCAAAAGCTATTTTATAGTGAACATGAATGAAAAGTTATTTTTTTTAAATTTTATTTTACAATACCATTCAGTTCTACATGTCAGCCACGGGTTCCCCTATTGTCCCCCCTCCCACCCCCTCCCCTTACCCCCAGCCCACCCCCCATTCCCACCTCCTCCAGGGCAAATCCTCCCCTGAGGACTGCGATCGACCTGGTAGACTCAGTCCAGGCAGGTCCAGTCCCTTCCTCCCAGACTGAGCGAAGCGTCCCTGCATAAGCTCCAGGTTTCAAACAGCCAACTCATGCAATGAGCACAGGACTTGGTCCCACTGCCTAGGAAAAGTTAATTTTTTAAACATCAGTTTTACTTTCAATTTCTCCTTCGTTGTTCTTATCACTGCAGATTTGCTTTATCTTCAAAAATCCTTGTTAGTTTTTTTTTTTTCTTTTCTCTGAAGGAAATGGGTGCTGACTGCTGCCGGTCTAGTTATCCATGAGTTCCTGCTTTATATCTTTCTGAAGGTGCACACTTCTTGCTGTCCTTCATTTGATTATGAACAGAGGAGTGGATCTGTCATTTTAAGAAGGTTCCCAAGAGCTTACTTGTCTGAGAAGTCTAGCCTCTTCCGGTTGTTTTGCCAGTGGAACTTCTCCGTAGTTATGCACAATTTATTTTTGTTGGTTGGCCTCTGGAGAGGGAACAAACGGAACCACGTTTTCCTTTGGCTTCTCATTGTTTGTAGGCGGCAGCATTAAACTTTTAAGGTCCACTCTGATGCACAGAAGACATAGTGAGACCTTGCGGCAGTGGGCCTTCTTAGAGGTGATTCCGGCATCTCCCTGGGGCTCCAGACAAGAGTGAGAGGCAGCCCTGGCAGGGGCAGTGGGTCACACAGGCCAGGGGTATGGCTTATTGACTCCTGCAATCTGGCTTCCCTTGGTGACCTGTGCAGAGCACCTGGCTTCCCACAGTGCGTGCCTGCGGACTCAAACCCAAGTTTTCCTGCTCACACCACTGACACTGAAGACTCAGCATGTTATGTGTGTATCAAGCATGTGCTGTTTACACAATCCATCTCAGGTGGTTTTCATTATTTATGGCAGTCTCAAACAAGCAAATACTACAAGGCTGCCATCCCCCATTCCTCGTCAGGAAGCTGACATGTAACCCGATGAAGAATCTCCCTCCAGGACTGCGTCTTCCTTCAGTAGCGTGGTTCATCATAATCAGGCTTCACAATTAGAACCAGGAGGATTTGTACCCTGGGATACTCCAGAGTCAGGGAAGGAATGCAAGATGGCTGACGATCCTCCTTTGGCTTGATGGTCTCACAAATACTCATAAAATGGGTTTTACGATTTAGGAGGATGGTCCAAACTGAGACAGGTTTTCACCCCTCATTTTTCATATGATTCATCTTGAATTATTTCAGGCTTGTGATGTCCAGAAATAGCTTTTCCATGTAAATATTACTTCAGCTTAGCTCTTACAGCACTCTGGGCTAAGGGAATCTTTTAAACCATGAGCTTTTCAAATTGGATGCTATTAGGATTTAGGACTGTCAGGAGCCTGGATTAAGATAGGACGGCTATAGTGGGTGACTGATAAATATTTATCAAATGATTGAGTGCTTCTATGTATGTCTGTTATGTCTTATTATGTAACAAAGAACAAGACTAAAAAACTATTAAGTTTATGGTTCCATTAACACAACAGTGGAATTTATAGAAATATACTTTTATTCAAGTGCCATGGATATGAGCAGTAAATGAGGCCTTTTATGTTGTTCTATAATTTTTAAAACTGATAAAGGTGTGTGTTGATAGAAAACTAGTGAAGGTGAGATATTCCCTTTGCTGGTGGATGAGCAATATCAATATATTATTTAAAGGAATAGCAAAATGAAACAAAACAAACCACAGCAAAATTGGCACAGAAAAGCTGGACCTGCTTTCCTTTCCTCTCAGCCACCGGCTCTTAAGAACTGTAGATGGCAATCCCGCCACAAAAATAGATAGGGTTTGCTAAATTTAGTAGTGGATTTTGCTTTTCCTAGTGGCGCAAAAATTATTTTGCTTGTAGAGGGTAGCATATAAAGAGAAAAATCATAAAAACAGAAGCAAATTTTAAAGAAATGGAAAACAAGATATATATATATATATATATATATATATATATATATATATATATATATATATATGTAGCCCTTTCCTCATAAGTTCCACTACATGTAAGTTTACAAAATGCAATTTTCGGCTCATGAGTTAATCAAGAAACACCGGGAAGGCATTTCGAACTATGGATAGTAGAAAAATCTCTGTTTCCATGGAAACAAGATACCATACATGGGAACAGGCCACATCATATGGAAGATTTAATTACACTGAAATGATAAATGAATAAAAGCAATTTTTTAGCCTATTTGTAGCTAAAGTCCATTAGAAGTCCAGTTTCCAAGGCAACTCATGTCTAAAAACAGTAATAAGAAAAAAATATGGAATAAGATGAACTACACTTCAAAAAGATTTTGAAAAAAAAAAAATAACAGCCGCTCTGTCAGCTGAGAAGAATATTCCTAATTTTAAAAGATCCTCACAGAGATGAACTTAGTTTTCTTATGAGAATCTTGAGCTAACTGCAATAACAATAATGTCAGTAATTCCTACACAAAATAAAACATTGTTTGAATGGAAAGTGTCCATGAATTTAAGTTTCAGGATACAATTAGAATGGCATATTTAGACATGTTTTTTTATTTTGAAGTGAGTTTCGTTATGATATGAGATCAAGGCATGGCCGGGAAGCACAGCATGATGGTGTCAGGAAATCACTTTGATTCCAAATGTTGTATCATTTTACCAAATTTGCTGCTGATTTATGCATGTGTGTTCTGGATGAACCAACAAGAAATATACCATCTGGAGGGTCCTTTTGGTATAAGAATGTGAGCACAAAATATTCACTATCCAATATTGTTTTCAAAGAGTGAGCATAAGTCTAGGGAACTCAAGGAGTCCTTAAATCAGAATATATCCTAATTTTTGGCCAGCGTTCATTGGTAACATGTCCACACAGTGAATGAAACACTGTGGTAGTGAGTATTTATTCTAAATAGTGACATTAATTATTTTTTTTGAGATAGGCCTTTTCTATGCAGCCCTACCTGTCCTGGAACTTGTTATATAGACCAGGCTGGGCTCAAACTCACATAGATGAGCATGCCTCTGTCTCTGGAGTGCTTGAAATAAAGGCTTGCACCACCACACCAGGCAGCAGTGACATTTCAAGTGAGAAGAAAATGACCTCTACTCTTCCATCATGGACTATGAATATCCTTAAAGTTGGGGTAGGATGAACAATAAGAGGAACAAGCCTTGGCAACTAATCCCCAGGGCTGCCACAGAAATGGGCAGTTTGTCCAGAGTGGTCAATCTGTTTACCCTCCGTGCAGCTTTATCTTACTTAAACACCCATGGATTACTGTTTTTCATCCCTGTGATCAAGTACTTGACAAGGGGCACTGTAAGGGAAGACCAATTAATTCTGGCTTACAGTTTAGGGGATGCCGTCCTTTGTGGAGGGCAAAGCATGGCAGCAGACAGTCCCACGGCTGTGAGAACCTGTGGCTCAGACTTGGTGGATCAGAGTGAAGAAATGGTACAGGAAGCCATCTGCTCTAAGCCTCAAGCTCTAGCCCCCAGAGACCCATATCCTTCAGACAGAACCCATACAATAAAGGTTTCATAATCTCACTACAGTCAGAGAAGCCAGTATTCAAATGCCTGCAGGAGTTAGCTCACACTCATGTCCTAACAACCCACAATTGAAGCAACTGTGGACTTGAACTTTAAAAGATATTTTGAAGGCTATGGACTTGAGAGTGAGAACAATATGGATTTAAATCTCCTATCTGTTCTTTATTATCTGTCTATCCTTGACCAAGTAACTTGAACTCTTTGACCCCAGGTTCTCCATCAGGAAAATAACTACTGCCGGGGATATTAACATCGATATATGTAAAGCAGGATTTCTCAGCCTTGCACTATTGATACTTGGATCAGTTAATTCTTCATCATGAAGACTGGCATGTGTGCTGTGACATGATTAGTAGTTTCTCTTGTTTTTACCCACTAGGGTGACGGTCGTTAATAATTTGAACCTTCGGGCACCAGGTTTGACAAGAAAAAAAAATTGTCTCTAGAAACACAGCTGACTGTCGTCTGAGGGTTGAGGACCACAGGCAGGAAGTACCAGGCTAACAGTAGATAGCAAGCAAATGCTAGTTGCATATTGTATGTTTTTGAGGACTTAGTATAAGTGGGTAGGTAGAGGTTCAGATAATTTCTCTCATGGCCCATGCCTTTACATGTCCTTTGTTTCTTTTGACTTAGAAAGTTTGTTGACAACTATCTTTTCAAACATGTACTATTTTTTTCTATTTGATCAATTTAATATCCTAATAATAAGCATGTCTGTCTTATTATATTGTGTTCTGTATGATGCCTTCCTTCCTTCCTTCCTTTACCACATAGGTATCCTCTTTTTCAGGGAAGTTTTCTCTTTGTCTTAGCTAACGAGTGTTTTTCTTTAACTTCAGGGACTGTAGTTTTGATGAACAGCTTTGTTCATTTTTTCCACATCTGCTTTCCATAATGTTCTTTATTTCCTATGTGGTTTTCTTCCCTTCCCCTCCACCTCACTGCTATATAATGATAATCATATTTAATCAAATTGTATTTTTTCCAATTGACTTGTTTTCTATAATTTCCCAGTCTCTGCTGACAGAGATGACACAATGTTTTCTCATATGCTCTGTAACTTTTGTCAGCCCATTTTTGGTGGCATTGTTTATTATTTGTGTTTAATATTTTCTTTGACTTATAGAGTTGACCGTATAGAAAGTTCCATGGTTTTCTGTGGAGCAGGCCAGTATGTACACTCATTTTGGGCATGTTTAGATGGTATTTTTCTACTTCAGGGTCTTCAGGCATGTATTGAGAGCATTTGGATCATGTACACTTGTAGGATGTAGGCTGGGCAATCTGAATTCCTGAGGCAAACTGTTTCAATGCAAGGCTCACACTGATGGCTCAGTCTCCTGTCAGAGACTTTGCTCAGGGGATTTCCCTATCATATTTCTGACTTTATTCCAAGATCAGAAATTCAGGTTTCTATTAGATTTTAGCTTCTACATGCTGACAATTGTAACACATAACTATAATTCCAATTGTCCTTTATATTTACTATATTCCCTTTATATTTTTGACACCTCCAGAACTAACATGTGTTACCTGGAATATTTAGTGTTCACTGTTGATAATAAACTTTGGTTAGAGGATAGAAAATTTCTGCTAGACTAGAATAAGTTTAAGAGATTCACTGTATATACTGTAACTGTGGCTAATAAGAATATATTGTATACTTTCATCACCAGTGGCAGGTTTCAAGTGTTTTTATCATAAAAGACGGTAAGTTCTAGAATATATAAACCATGCAGCTTCATCCATCTATAAATGCCACCTTTATTTATCAAATATTCCATAGATTAAAAATAAATTTCTGTAAAAATATTAAAGCATTGCATTTCCCTGAAAACCTAGAATTTCCTATTTTTTTTTTTAAAAATGTAGGAGATACTGATTTATCTGTCAAAATAGTCTATCATCTTGACTAGAAGTTCCCATTTAATCTCTCTGAATCCAGTTTCTGTAAGCACAGCCCTTAGATGAAGATGGCCTTTACATTAGAGATACTGTGAGAATTTGAGATAACGACTGTAAAACATGTTCTTTCCGGACACATAATAATTGTTCAGTGCCTATTGTTATAATGTAAATCAGCTGCTGCACTTTTTGTTAAACTTCAGAGGCTCGGTAATTTATCCCTTTGTCTTAGGTTTTTTTTTTTTAATTGCTGTGAAGAGACACCATGACCATGACAACTTTTATAAAGGAAAATATTTAATTGGGGTGGCTCACTTATAGTTTTGGAGGTCCAGTCCATTATCATCATGGCAGAGAGCATGGTGGCATGCCGGCAGATGTGGTGCTGGAGCCGAGAGTCCTACAGTTTGATTCAGAGGCAACAGGAAGTCTGCTGGCTGTCACAATGAGTGAAGCTTCAGAAAAGGACCTCAAAGCCCGCCCCCAAAGTGACACATTTCCTCCAACAAGGCCACACCCCCTAATAGTGCCACACCCTTTTGGGGCCATTTTCTTTCAAACCACCATACCCTATAATCTATAAGTATGTATATTATTGTGAATCTTATATATGTATATAATGAAATTAAATTATATACATATATACAAATTACATTAAAATTGTGGTAAGTTGTGTCAGACTTATTGAAATATTTCCACAGTCAGCAAACTCCATGTATTTTAAGGATTGTGACATAATTTACTTTGAGTGGGACAGTGGTTCCAAATTAGAAGTGATTTTTGTCTCCAAAGGATATTTGGTAGTTAGCACCCGAGTGCAATTCTAATGGCATCAGAGAGATACTGGTACCCAGTGGATAGAAGCTGGAGGGGTGACCAAATGTCATATCCATCAGGGGACAGCCTCCTGCAATAAAAGTTATTGATCTTAAACTTCAGTAATTGAAAATCTGTGAACTAAGTTATCAAGTGTCTTCATGTTTCAAACAAACTTCTTTTAAAGCCCTTTATCTCTCACAGGTGTGGTGGATTATACTATTTACTGAGTTAATGTGATGTCACTTTGAAGTAGGTGATCAGGAGCATCACTCTGATTCATGGAAAACCTTTCGTTCGGAATTTGATTTCTTTAGCAGCAGAGGGCGAAGAGCAGTTACCATGTTCACATATCAGTGGAGCCAAGAAGAAAGTTTGAAACATTAACCCCAAATCATAGTAATATAAGGAATGTGACAACAAAGTCTCACATGTAGACCTTCATGCATGTACACAAACAGCCACACACACAAAAGCCAGTGTCCATGGGTAAGAGAGAACGCCATATTACCTAGCGCTGTCTACATAGTATCTGACACCATCCAATATCTCTGCACCTGCTATGGATACACAGTTTAGCTCTCTCACACTTTCCTAACTTTCCAAATCCTCTATTTTGTCCTATTCATTGTACTTTCTTTTTAAAATAGTATTACAGATTGAATACAGGACCTTGCATATACTAGGCAAGCTGGCTACAACTGAACTATGGCCCTAGCTTTCTTTTTACCATTTGCTTTGAGACAGGATTTCACACAACTTTCCAAGCTTGCTTTGAACTCACTCTATGGCCTCTGTATGTTTTGAACTTGTGATCCTTCTGCCTCAGCCTCCTGAACAATGGAAACCATATGCTTGTACCACCAACCTCATTTTTTCCCCATACTGTTATAATATTGTTTTTCTATTTTCTAGGGAAGTACTTTGTCTTGCTTATTTTCATTACTACAACACGATGCTTATAGGACATTTAATCAACGTTTGAATTGCAGAATGCAAGGTGAATGACCAACACTTACATCTAAGTGTGCTAATATTCCTAATACTATTTGAGGCTGCACAATGCAGGTAAGTTAGGCATTAGGGAACTCAAGGAGCAGTTACAAAATGGAAGAGAAAATACGAACACAGACGGAAGCCCAGCCTCAAACAACATGACAAAATTGCACGGGGCTGGAAAACAGTGTTGGCAAACGGAAAAAAAAATGACATACAGCAATCCAAAATGAAATTTGAACAAAGACTGAAGTAATTCCTGTTGTCTCAGAACCAGACAAACATTGCTAGTCTCTGCAAATAGCAATGGCAGTCTCAAAGCCAAAAACACACTTTGCTTATGTGTGTGCTTGTGGTGTCCTGAGTTTCTGTTGGTGTGAGCCAACCAGGCAGGCTTTTGCCAGGCAGAGGAGCACAGCACTCAAAACACACTCTGTATGAAATAGATATATTCAAACAGCATCAGGTCTTGAATGAACACATCATTTATTGCCAGTGCTCATACGCTCTGTTTAGGGAAAGATATAGCAGCAGCTAGATCTAGAGAAATACAGCTTTTTTTTTTTTTGGAATATACTTTTTAAATTTGTTTAAGCAATTTGCAAGGATTGCCCCAACTGTATTTTGTGCTCCTTCTAATGGCAACTACTTACCACATTTGCAAAGGTGATGTTGCTATGACCTCATGTGGAAATCTTTTCTTTATCTTATAGATGAGGAAGCTGGGCTGGAGAAGGACGAAGCAGCTGATCCAAGATTTGGCAACCCAACAGAGGCGCCAGGCTGGGTCTTTGCATGTGTGTTGGCTTCACTTGTCATGGAAAACACTGTCAAATTCTCCGTCTTTTGGCAGATTTCTCCATGTGGAAACTGCCTTTTCTACCTTTAACTATCCACTAACTTGACTGCTGTTTGGGTGCCTGACCGAAGCTCCTTCAGGCAGGGATGATTTACTTTGGTTCCTGGGTCTCAGGAGGTTTTGGCCCATGACAGAACAGAAGGCCCGGTGATGGAGAAGCTCTGTCTGTGTTGGTCAGACTGTGAGGTGGCGTCATATGTTGACTAGGAAGTAGAAAGTGGGAGCAGAAGTGCTAGGTTTTCTCCCTTAAAGGCTCATCCCCAAGATCCCGCCTCTGGCAGCACAACCTCTCCAAACAGTACTGCCATCTGCAGATCACAGTAAACTGATTGCTGTGTATAGTATGAGGCCCTGAGTTCAGATCCCCAGCACCTACCAACATAAAGGTCTGTAGTTGGGAGTGCATGTGTGTAATCTCAGCCTCGGGAAGGCAGAGACAGAGGATCTTTGGGGCTTGAAGGCCTGCTATTACTGCCAAACCTGTGAGCTCCAGGCTCAGTGAGAGACCTTGTCTCAAAAAAATCTAGGTACTGAGGTAGACACTTGGTTACAAGTCTTCAGCTTCCACTTGCATGCATGTGCTCAGACACACGCGCACACGCACGCGCACGCGCGCGCACGCACGCACGCACGCACGCACGCACGCACCCACCCACCTACCCACACGAACAGAGAGATACTTTGTTTCTTTCACGAATGCTTGAACAATAAAGATATTTCAATTGTTAATGAACTCAAAGCTTCTCTTCAAACAGCTTTAAAATTTAAACTTAAAATGTGGGTATAGCTGGGTGGTTGTGGTACACATCTTTAATCCTAACACTCGGGAGGTAGAGGCTGGTGGATCTCTGAGTTTGAGGCTAGCCTGGTCTAGAGTTCCAGGACAGCCAAGGCTACACACACACACACACACACACACACACACACACACACACACACACACACACACACACATTTCAAAACACCAAAACAGAAAAAAAGTGGACATATTTTTTGCAAAAGAGGACAAAGAAAATCAGAGCCCTCCACATCTTTAGTCTTACTTTCAACAACAGACACCGGAACCAGTTGTCTAGATTCCTCAACAACAAATTCATCCTCTTGCTCTGCGTGTGGTGCAATAGCTGAGAGGCAGGACTCTGCCAGGGAATTTTCCCAGACTGTTTTACCAGATGGCCTCCTGGAAGGCTTTCCAATAGGGGAGCGTAGGGGCGCGTCGGCTCGGGTAGGGCTTTTCAGTTCTTCCCCTTTCTATCAATATCACATCACTCTTATCAATGCAGTGCACCTCGTTATTTGTGTTCTTCTAACAACCCAAGAACCAATGGTTGGGACTCTAAGAAACTGTGGAAGCAGATGGAGCTCCCTTCAACCAATGCCCAAACACACTCCTCTGAGGCCCTCCTGTGTGGAGCAAGAATTTACAAACATCATGTCTTCCTTTAGGCTTTCCCAGGTTCATCATGGTAGCTCTTTGGTATGGTTCTTATTTCTGCATTTCCCCAGTGTTTCCTCTGTATTCTCTTAGCCTTCTAATTCTTGGGTCAAATCTTGTCTGTCTGAAATGTGGTTACTTTCTATCATTCTAATGGAATTTGGGCAAATACGCACCATGTTCAGATAACAGTCCATTATTTTTCCTCAGCTGTTACTTATAAAAAGAGTATGAATGGGCAGAGTTCATATAAAAATAAAACAGTGGCTAGTATTATACAAATCCAACTATGAAGGAGATGACAGTCTTGCCACACATAGATGCAGACATCCAGAACAGGAAAAGCTGTAACGTGTTTGCAAATCACACTCGAGGAGCAGCCTCCCTGAGTTCACTGGGACACTTGGGAAGGTAAGTGGCCTTGTCTGTAGGCTAGACTTGTGTGCCACAGGGTTCACCACAGGGAATGATTGGCAGGGCTGTGTTAGGGGAGGCTCTGGTATTTAGTGAGAACACAAATATGTGGCTTGTTTTGTGTGTTCAGATTCCAAATTCGTATAAAACAGTGACCAGGTCTTAGAAGTATGTCAAAACAGAACTTTGCAGAGGGTTTCATGAGCACCCTCTGCTGATCCAGGCAGAAGGAAATGGAGCAGAGGACAAGACCTCATCAGCATCTGAACCTCAAGCCTCTTTGGTAAAGCACTGTGATGCTAAGAAGGCTCGTGTCTCATGGATAGCCAGCAAGCCCGTGCGATGTGACCCAGCACAGGTGTCTTCCTGGATCTTCATTCTTCACCTGGGGTTCCACTTGATTCTCACCTTTGTTGAGGTTTCTCTCTCCTATGTTCTCTAAACTCCCTTTTCTTGGCTTATTCATCCCACTTGGTGCCAAATTCTTTTGCAGATCCTGAGAAATAATGCATGTGAAGCAAATATATTTAAACTTGGAATATCTAACAATAATTTTACCCTGTCCTCCGATTTGATTGACAATTTCCCTGCACATAGTACACAGATTGGGAATAATTTTCAGTGCTCATTTTGAAGACATTTCAGCAAGTTTTTTTTTCTTCTTGGTTTTGTTTTGTTAACTTTCCATCAGTTAGGGATCTGAAGACATCCTTCCAACCTGTTCATATGAATTATGGTTTTTCTTTTAGAAAACTTAATTTGTCCCCTCCCCACCCAGAGCTGAGGACCAAACTCAGGGCCTTGCACTTGCTAGGCTCGACCGATGAGCTAAATCCCCAACCCCTCTTTTAGAAAACTTACAACTTATAAACTTATAAAGCCTTCTCTTTTCCTAGTCTGCTTTAAAACTTCAGGATGAAATCACAAGGAGGTTATTTTTTTTTTTCGTGTGTGTGTGTGTGTGTGTGTGTGTGTGTGTGTGTGTGTGTGTATTGTCCACCCTTTCAGTTTGGAGATTCATGTCTTACAGAGTTAGGAGAAATATCCTTGAATTATTTATTTGATAATTTCCTCCTCTCCTTTATCCAATTTCCTGTCTTGAGCTTCTAATACAGTATACCTTTTTCTCTAAGTTTCTACTAGTCTGTGACCTATTTCCCACTTGATTTTTAAATCAACTTTCTGTAGATTTTCTGTCCTTTTGATGGCTGTTCCTTTTCCATCTTTGTTCTTGGTTATTCCTGGAGAGGGCATTGGAATACTTTATTTTCCATGCCTAAGCAGCTGGCTCAGCTTGCTTCCTGCCTCTAGGAGTCTGAGTGCCTTGATGCTTTAAAATTTTTTTTTAATTTTTTTATTAAGAAATTTTTTTCATTCATCTTACACACCAGTCAAAAATCCCCCTCTTCCCTCCTCCCACCCCCCGACCAGCCTCCTCCTCCCAACCCACCCCCAACTCCTCCCCACAAGAAGGCAAGGCCTCCCATGGGGAGGCACATCCAGTAGAGGAAGTCCAAGCCCTTCCCCCTGCCTCAAGGCTGCACGAGGTGTCCCATCATAGGTAGTGAGCTCCACAAAGCCCACTCATGCACCAGGGATGGATTCTGATCCTACCGCCGGGGGCACCCCCAAGCAGATCAAGCTACACAGTTGTCTCTCCATGCAGAGGACCTAGTCCAGTCCCATGCAGGCTCCACAGCCATTGTATCTTGTGAAGGTCTACTGGCTTTTAGCTTAGGGTGTGGCTTTTTTTTTTTTTTTTTTTTTTGCCAACCCAGCTCTTACAAATAATCAGTTGGGGTTTTATGTGCTTGATTCCATTTTGCTCCCAATGAAAAAGCCATACCCACAGTTATTTTAAAGGCCTGCTTGTCCTATAAGCTGGACTGCAAGTGTAGAACTGGGAGGCTTCTGTGGACCGGCAACCTCAAGCTTCAATGTCTGTAGAGTTGAGGGCTAGTTCTAAGAGGGCTGTGAGTTAGTCATTCGTGTCCACTGTCTGGATGGGGGAGTCATCTAGGAGACATACCTCTCGGCATGTCTGTGAGATCATTTCCAGAGAGGCTTAAATTAGAGCAATGACACATTCTGAAACTGGACAGCACCATCACCACTGTGCTTTTCCATAATGGTCTGCCCTCTCAAAACATGAGCTCAAATAAACCAACAAGCCCCCTTTCAATGTCCCTCCCTCCCTTTCTTTTTTATTAGGCAATTCTTTATAGTAAAGAGAAATGTAATCAACACAATGACTGAAGCTACCTTCATTTCTGCATCTTTATTTACAGGCTCTTTTCTTTCTTTCTAAAAGTCTGTGGAATGCTCTCTTTTCCTCTTGTTTTCTACAAATTTGTGTTCTGCTTCTCTGCTGGAAACAGCTACTTAGGTGGTCTGTAAGCAGCATAAACACCACAGGCTATGGACGCTCTACCTTTGCTCCGGCTTTCCTGTTCCCTGCCAGCATCCCAGATGTGTGCTATCATCTGGGCCTGGTTAAAATAGAATTCATGGTGACAGGGAAGTATGCTAGTTCAAACGTGTGACTGAGCAGTTATTGAAGCTAGCCAGAACAAGGGCCAAGCCGTGGCACAAAGCTTTGAAACTACAGGAAGCAGGGCTAGGAAATGGTTGGGAATGTGTCCCCTGGACTACGGGTAAGATCATTTTTTAATGACAAAAATTTAAGAGAAGGAAGGCATATGTTGTTTACATTATCTCTGCATTGGCTGTAGAGGGAGGGTATGCAAAATGGACAATGCTATAGACATTCAAACTCTTTCATTTTTGCTCCCCGTTCTGGTGATTGAACCTAGGGCCTAAAGAAACTGATGAATCCCATGTTAGATATTTAAAATCTGTTGTAAGGATTCTGTATACGCACAGCTTGGGGTCTTGTCTGGTGCCTTCTTACGTCATCAGCGGGCGACTGCATCCCAGCCTAAAAGCCAGATGTGGACCCTGCTGTGGGATGTTCTGTATGGCAAATGTGTTGCTCTGATTGGTCAATAAATAAAACACTGATTGGCCAGTGGCTAGGCAGGAAGTATAGGCGGGACTAACCTGGAGGAGAAAAGAAAGAACAAGGAGGCAGAAGGAGTCACTGCCAGCCGCCACCAGGACAAGCAGCATGTGAAGATGCCGGTAAGGCATGAGCCACGTGGCAAGGTATAGATTTATGGAAATGGATTAATTTAAGCTATAAGAACAGTTATCAAGAAGCCTGCCACGGCCATACAGTTTGTAAGCAATATAAGTCTCTGTGTTTACTTGGTTGGGTCTGCGCGGCTGTGGGACTTGCAGGTGATAAAGATTTGTCCTGACTGTGGGCCAGGCAGGAAAACTCTACCTACAGGACCCCCATGTTCTCTCTCTGCATCTCTCTTGGTCTCTCCCTCTCTGCACCCCTCTATCTGTGTTTCCTCACTGCTAGGCCTCTCTCTCTCTCTCTCTCTCTCTCTCTCTCTCTCTCTCTCTCTCTCTCTCTCTCTCTCTGTCTCTCTCTCTCTCTCTCTCTGTCTCTCTCTCTGTCTCTCTCTCTGTCTCTCTCTCTCTCTCTCTCTGTCTCTCTGTCTCTCTGTCTCTCTCTCTCTCTCTCTCTCTCTCTCTCTCTCTGTCTCTCTCTCTCTCTCTCTCTCCCTTCTCCTAATAAAGCTCTAAAAGGTACCCCTGGATGCTGTCATGACTGTGACCTTTCCACACGGTAACCAGAGCCAGCCACCAGCGCCCATATCCTTTCATCTGTACCTAAACTTTAACAGTGTCTTAGGGTTTCCACTACTGTGATAAAAATAGCCTGAAAGTAACTTGGGGAGGAAAAGATTTATCTTAAGAGCTTGCCGCTCATCACCCAGGAAAGTCAGGGTAGAAACTAAAGGCAGGAACCTGGAGGTAGGAACTGATCCAGAGGCCATGGGGGGAGTGATGCTTACAGGCTTGATCCTCAAGGTTTGCTCAGTTTATTTTCTTATCTACCCAAGGGCCACCTGCCTAGGGATTAGCACCACCCATAATAGACTGGAGCCTTACACATCAATCATTAATGAAGGAAATGCCTCACAGATTTGACAACAAGCTAATCTGGGGGCGGGCATTTTCTCAATTAAGGTTCCCTCTTATGATTTTAGTTTTGTCAACTTGACAAAACCCTAGCCCAAAAAGACGGTACTATTTTACTCCAGCATTCTCAGCTCTTGACCAATGACTCAGTGGGAAGAGTCTGGGATGTTCAAGAGTCAGAAGTTATGTGATAGTTTCAGTTATCAGGGCTAAGTAGTTTAGATTCTGGAAGTATGTGTCATCTATAAACCATGGACCTGGGTTTTAAGCAGAAAATAGTAGGCATCAATATTAGCATAGATCTCAGAGGGGATGACAGTAAGAGAGAGCAAAGGCAGTCATCGTATAACAGAAATGCCGCGAGGATTTTACTTCTAAAGTCATTGTTATTGTTCTTAGGGCCAATGAGTACATTAATTGCCTGTTTCAGGTTCATCAGTTTACCACAATCACAATATTGTCCCATAACTCAAGACCAGGAAATTCTGATGATGTTTGCATTTACCTCTAGTAGCTGTTTTTTGTGGTTAAAAAGTATCTCTTATGTTCCCGCCTCTAGTTCCCTTTTGCAAAAGAGACCACACAACCTGGATGTAAGTGTTATTGAGACCTTGGCAAACGTAATTTTCCATTTTTGTCATTACATATTTTTTTGTAGTAAGGCATCTTAGTTCCTTTTCTTTTTCTTTCTTTCTTTCTTTCTTTCTTTCTTTCTTTCTTTCTTTCTTTCTTTCTTTCTTTCTCTCTCTCTCTCTCTCTCTCTCTCTCTCTCTCTCTTTCTTTCTTTCTCCTTCCTTCCTTCCTTTCTTTTTTTTTCTGTGACAAAACACCATGCCCCAGGCAACTTATAAAAGAAAGCATTCAGTTTGGCTTATGCTTTTAGAGAGAGCACACAGTGGCTGAGCAAAGGTACAGCGGCAGGAGCAGCTGAGAGCTCACATCTTTCTCTAAAATTTTTCTTTCATTTTTGAGATTATAATGTAATTACACCATTTCTTCTTTCATTTTCCTCTTTCCAATCTTACTCCTCCTTGTTCTCTTTGAAACTCATGCCCCCCTCCTTCATCAATTGTTGTTTTGTGGGTATATATTTATTCCTAAATCTAATCTGCTCAGTCTGTATTGAAAGAGTTAAACATGAGAAAGAGGAACGGGTACCAGTCCCAGGCCCCCAAACTCTCAGCTTCAGCAGAATATTCTTGTGATCTTTCTTGTGGCATCCTGTAACCTCAGCAGAATCATCATGTGACACTATCTGGGTCTAGCAGAACATCCTGTGGCTATTCTAGGAAGAAAAGTAGCCCCCATGGAAAGTCCCCATAGCTGTACTCCCCCTCCCCGGTGCTGATCTTCAAACTAGCCAATTATGTATTGCCCCGAATGCTATGCTAATTTTGTGGGTTTTGCCTTTAAAAGATGCCTGCAACTGCTGTTTGGGGCTCCTCTCACTGAATAGTGCAGGGGGCCTGTTTGCGCAAATGATCAATAAAAGCCTCTTGCTGGTCGCATCAACTGGTCTGGAGTCTGGGTTTCTGGGGCGCCCACCTGAGAGGGTAGTGCCCTAGAGTCTGAGGTCTAACAGTATAATGTTATTTGTGTGTATGTTTTCAGGGCTGATCATTTGTTACTGGATAACATATCGGTGTGCTCTTTCCCAAGGAAGACTACTTCTCCTACTCTTAGCCATCATTAGTTTCCTGTCGTTCTTTGTGTTGGGTTGAGGCCTGGTGGTCATTCCTCCAGCCAGTTTGTATTCATCCACAAGTAGGAGGCAGGGAGAGAACACGGGAAATGGCACAAATCTTTTGAAACCTCAAAGCCCTCCCCGACTGACACATCTCCAACAAGGCCACACCTCCTAATCCTTTATGATAGCATATAATTCAGTATTCCTAGAAACACTACTTTTCAGAAGAGAAATGTAAAGTTTTAAAGTTTAAGCAAATTGGATGAAGTCTCACAATTATGTTTTTTGGGGAGTTGGGTCCAAATGCAGGCTATGAGACTCTAAAGTACTTTTAGATACTACTTTTAGCCTATGCAAATCCTTCCAAAACAACCCCATTCAAGATGTGAGTTTTATGGACAGTTGAAAGGGTGGCTTCTATTAATAACAGCCAGCTTAAAGTCTTCTAGGAATTGCCAGGTAAAAGAAGGAAGTGACAAAAAGAATAGGAGAATAGTACTATGTGTGTTTGTTTATGTAGATGCACATGCAGATGAATATGACATATTACACATATGTTAGCTGGGCAATGACTTATCCAGAGAGAATTTCAAACTTTATCTTGAAATTTCAGTCATCATTTTATCTTCTGAAAGTTTATCTGTAAACCAGCCAGGTATTGTTCAGGAGAGGAAGCAGGGTAGGCCACGATCTGTTCACATCACCAGCACACATCGTTGAGAATAATACCAACATCTTGATGGCAGTTTTCCTGGAACATGATTTCTCTGGATTATGTTCTCCAAACAAAATCACAGGAGAAGGTCAAACATTATTTACAATAGAAAACACATTAAATACTGTTTCAAAAAAGCTCATTGAGAAAACCATTTACCACTGTCACATTTTCCCTTCTCTTTTGTAAAGGTTGACTTGGCAAGAACTTTATTTCACTTTGCTGTGCTCAGGTCCTTTGGTGAATATTCTTCTTCTTATTTTGCAAGTGAACCATTTGGCCACTTGGTGTACAGTAGCTTCACTCTGGAGTCCCAGAGATAATAAGAACTCATCCTAATGTGTTTTTTATTGATGCACTTGGACCTCACTGATGACACATTTCCACAAAACCTGATACAAACTTGCAACCATGGATAGTCACCCAACCTTCTCTCTCATCTTTATTCTATTTGAAGGGCCAAGTGTAGAGTCAGGTTTCTCTAAGAATATTCCAGGAATATGCATCATTCTCTCCAAATACTTGTATAAAAGGGCTTCAACTAACTGAGCTCTGGAAATGATGCACAAATTAATTTTTCCTTTGTAGTTAATTCCATAATTATTATAGCAAGGGCTTGATTACAATTGAGAGGAAAATTAACAATATTTGGGCCAGAAATTTTGAAACCTGTCTGTGCAGTTAAAATGACTCTCGATCTTCTCTGAATGAGATTTCATGAAGCCTGTTTTGAGAAATACTTTTTCTTGCATAATCAGAACTTTTGGGGAATTAATTTTTGCTCATCACATGACATAAGTGAAATTCAGGGTCCTTCTTGGGGTTCTCAGTATAGTTAATAAATGAACTTAAGAACAGACTAAAATGGAAGATAATGTTGTTAAAATTTAAAAGAAAAGCCCCAAAGCAGGTAAGCTGTAAACCTATTCAGAAGAGGAGAATGAAGGGGAGAAGGACAAAAAAAGAAAAAAAAAAAGACAGATCATTTGAATTAAGCCACCATGGAGTTGGTCACATGGCAGACAAGTAGTTACATGACAGGGACAAGATCTTTAGAGAACAAAGCTCAAAGTTGTAGAGAAGCACCAAGCATTAGGAAAAACACTCATACCAAAGGGAGAAGAAAAAGAAAGTTAGCCTTTTCTGAGTGTGGTAGTTTGAATGTAATTGCCCCCTATAATCTCATAGGGAGTAGCACTATTAGGAGGTATGGCTTTGTCGGAGGAAGTGTGTCACTGTGGGGGCGGGCTTTGAGATCTCTTTTGCTCAAGCTTCACTGAATGTGGCACTGAGTCATTTCCTGTTGCTTTTGGATCGAGATATAGCCAGCACCATGTCTGCCTATACACCGTCATGCTTCCTGCCATGATGATAATAGACTGTAAGCCATCACCTCAATTAAATGTTTTCCTTTGTAAGAGTTTCTGTGGTCATGCTGTCTCTTCATAGCAATAGTAATCTTAACTAAGACAGAAGTTGCTCCCGGGAGTGGGGTATTGCTGTGATAGACCTGACCATGTTTTGGTTTGAAGGACTATGGACCTTGAGACTGTGGATTAGAAAAGCAGTTGAATGCTTTTAAGCACTGCTTAATGGGCCATGGTAGTAGAAGCCTGGAAGACAGCAGTGCTGAGGGTGATTTGAACTGTGGGGGCCTGGCTCAAGAAGCTTCAGAGGAGAAGAATTTTAGCATGTTGCCTAGACATCTTTCTTGTGATATTTTGGTGAAGAATGTGGCTGCCTTTTGCCCTTGTCCAAAAAGTCTGCCTGAGGCTAAAGTAAAGAGTTTTGGATTAATTCCGTTTGCAGAGGAGATCTCAAAACAGCCCAGTACAGACTTTGTTTTGTGGTTATTAGTGTTGACTCTGATGAAGATTTATAATGAAAAGGAGCAAGCTGAGCAAATCAAAATAAAACATGTACAGATTGAGAAAATGGGCACAGGAAGTGGAAGAGAGCTAAGTCCTGTGTTCAAGGAGATAAATGGATTAAGAAATTGAATAGAGAGTGATGACCTCAGGGCATATCCCACCCCATTAAGTTTCTAACTTGTGAAAAGGAATTAAAGAAAACTTAGAGCTGGGGCTGGTAGTGGATGCCTTTAACCCCAGCACTTGGAAGGCAGAAGCTGGTGAATCCCTGAGTTAGAGACCAGCATGGTCTATAGAGCAAATTCTAGAATAGCCAAGCTTAGGCAGTTAAGGTAACAATCTAAAACAGAATGTTGGGGAAGATATAATTGAATGAGGAGGCCATGTTCTAGCTCCATCAAGCAGCAGGACTTGGCAGCTTTGGCCACGTTGTTCTGGCTTTACCATTAAGGATAAAAGAAACTGTTCATGGAATTTGCTTCTGAGTCTAAAGAAAGCTACCAAGGCCAGGCATGTGTCAGAACTGTCCCTGAATAGAGGCTTAGAGAGACCATTGCATGAAGCTATGAAACTGAAGCCTGGATTGCCTTGGAGACTCCCAGATGTTGGAGAGGCCAGGGCCATGGCATACATACCAAGGAGAGTTGCTAGCAGGGAATGGAACAAGCCCAAGAGAAAGAAGTGCATTGCAGTCAACAAAGCTGAGTGGAGTTGGAAATCTGAAGAGCATTTTGACACTGGACATGGAGATGCAGAGTTTGGAGTTGCCTAGCTGGTTTTTGGTCCTGCTTTGGTCCAGTATTTCCTCACTATGTTACCCTTCTCTATATTTTGGAATGGTAATGAATATCCTGTGCCATTATATGTTAGAAGTATGTGATCTGTTCTTTGATTTTGATTTTAAAGAAGATTACAATTAAGAGATTGCATACATCTCAGCAGAGACTTTGAGCTTTGGACTTTGAAACGTTGTTGAGATTGAGAGACTATGGGGACTTTTAAAGCCGGAGTAAATGCATTTTTTGCATTATGATGAAATGTGGTAGTTTGAACCTAATTGGCCCACAAGGAGTGGCATTATTGGGGAATGTGACTTTGTTTGGGTAGGTATGGCCTTGTTGGAGGAAGTGTGTCACTGTGGGGGCTTTGAGATCTCTTTTGCTTCAGCTTTCCTCAGTGTGTGACACTGTGTCATTTCCTGTTGCCTTCTGCTCAACATGTAGCCAGCACCATGTCTGCCTGCATGCAACCATGCTCCCCACCATGATGATAATGGACTGAACCTCTAAAACTCTAAGCTATCACCTCAATTAAATGTTTTCCTTTATAAGAGTTTCTATGGTTATAATGTCTCTTCATAGCAACAGAAACCCTAACTAAAACATTGAGTAATTCAGAAAAGTGGGCAGACTTACAAAGCTGCATGTCAGAGGCTCTGTAGGAGACTGTACTAGGGTAGGAAATCTGAAAGAGTACATTTTCTCATTAAAGGGAGAGTTACTCCTCTATCTCTTTAGCATGGCTTCATGTGGAGCCATTTTCCTGAAGGATAGTCTCTTGTCAGGTGATTGGCATCATTCACCAATGACTTGATCCCACCTGGAGGTAAACTCAGTTCTTTGCCTTACTTCTATAACACTTAGGCTTTAGCATTCCAGTCCACTGGGAGCTAGGCATGGCTTTTAACTCTACTATTTGGGTAGTTCATTTATCTTTCATGAGTTAGACTCTTTTGGGGAATATTTATCTCATTGTCTTGTTGCCACTGGTGTTAACATAATACACCTACCACAAGTGACCCAAAGTCTAACATGAATTTCAGCTTACCCACCTAATTTTTTTCTCACTCACATTCAAAAAGGTGTGAAGTCTCCTTTGTGAATTCTTCTCTAAATAATTAATGTAAAAAGATATGTGGTACTTAAATTTACATGAAACAGATGATTGTAGTTCCAAATATCGAGTACAAATGCATTTAATTTTTCAATAAATACTCCATTTTAAACAGTGATAATAAATGGCCCTCATCTAATACAGACTATTAGGTAGATAGGGACATATTAGCAGGCTGGGAGGCTATTAGAGATGAACCACTCTATGTGGGCTTCAGATTCCACCTCACTTCCTCACCTTTTCTAGAAAAGGCAAGTGCCTCTTTAGGATGTAAGCATGATAAAAACAATGAAGATATCTGTGTTTTGTTGAGGTCCTGGCCCAGGGTGGAAACTTGATATTCCAAGCTACATAATTAGCAAAAGAACATAATTATTCTCTTAATGAGGTAAGGTAACTTTCCTTCCCAGAAGCCCCTTCTCTCCTTGCAGATGCTTGTAGCCACTCACAGAGAGCTCTGTGGCGCTGGACTGAATGCTTTGTGTCTTCCTTCCTTCCTTCCTTCCTTCCTTCCTTCCTTCCTTCCTTCCTTCCTTCCTTCCTTCCTTCCTTCCTTCCTTCCTCCTTCCTTCCTTCCTTCCTTCCTTCCTTCCTTCCTTCCTTCCCTCCTTCCTTCCTTCTTTCCTCCCTTCCTTTTTTCTTCCTTCCTTCTTTCCTACTTTCCTTCCTAAAGCTTTTTATTAAAACTTTACCACAAAGAACTTGCAAATAAAAAATAAATAAATAACATAGTGAAATTAAGCAGACCCGATCTCAATGAACTTCCATACAGTTGGAGTAGCCTTCCAAAGCTGTGAAGCTTCACGTTGGAGTTCACATTTACACTGTCAGTTATAGTTTACACAATTATCTGCCACCAAAAACTGAAACAACATCAAAGACAGATTTCAAACTAGAAAAACAATTAGCTTTCTAGACTCTTTCATGACTCAAGTGTCCATCAGTTGCCTTCAGTCTTCCCTCCTCACCTGCAGTTGACCCTTCCTTTGTTCTACATGTTATTCTTTACATGATATATATATATTTCAGGTTAGAATCTGCATATGAGGGAGGACATATTTTTTTTTTCTTTCTGAGACTGTGTGACTTCACTTAGTATTGTAAATTCTAAGCCCATCCATTTCTGGCAAATTCTGTGATTTCATTTTTTAGAGCCGAATAGTATTCCATTTTTAGATATCAAATTTTCATTTTCTATTGATCTATTAATGAATACCGGGTTGGTTCCAGATCCTCACTGTAGTTGAATAAAGCAACAATACATATGGGGGTGCAGATATCTTTATAATTGTGTATGGGGTGCTCTGGGTGTGTGCTCATGCATAAAATAGCTGTGCCATATGGTAGTTCTATTCCTTTTTTTTTCTGATAAATCTGCAAACTTATTTCCATAGTGCAGAATTAATCTGCATACCCACTAATAGTGAAGTAAATTATGCTTCTTTTCCATATCTTCAACATTTGCTGTTGGATTCCTTGATGATAGCCATTCTGATTGAATTGCACAAATATCTCTAAGTAGTTTTAATTTGCATTTCCCTGGTGGCCTGAGATAGTGAACACCTTTAAAAATAATTATTACCCATTTCTGCTTCTTTTTGAAAACTATATTCAGAGACTTTTCCCATTTTTTGCTTGCCAATTTATTGGCTTGGTATAATTTCTGAAATTATCTTTGTAGTTTCCGGATCTGAGCTCTGAGCCTAATAAAGATGTTCTCTCATTCTGTGGGCTGTGTGTTCTGCTAATAGTTGCTTCTTTCATTCAGGGACTTTATTTTCCTTTAGTCCTTTTTGTTAATACTTGGGGCTAGTTCCTGTGCTATCAGTTTTCTTATTCAGAAACTTCTGTAAGAGTTTCTTCTAGATGTTTCAGTATTTCATGTTTTAAATTAAGGTCTTTGATACATTTTGAATCGATTTTTTTGGTATAAGGTGAAAAATACAAGTCTACATTCATTTTTCTGTAGTAAATTGATGCCCAGTTGTACCAGTGCCATTCATTGAATAGGCTGTCTTTTTTCCAGTGTATGCTTTGCCTCCTTATGTGACCATAGTCTTGTTGTTTTCTTTCTGGATCTTCTATTTTATTGTGTTGCCTGATTTTCTGAGCACTAAATTTTCCCTTTCCTTCCTGCTATCATTTTCTTCTGGATAATTCCCCAAGCTTGGTATGCTTTCCCTGACCCTTGAGACTTCTCACTCATTCTCTGAGCTAGTCCCCACAACCTGCTTTACCATGCAGCTGAGCACCATCCATTGCTGAATCTGTTTACTAGACCCTAATTTAAAAGGCATGGCTTTCTCTCTCACTTTTTCTGTCAACTTTCTTTAAAGAGATGCCAAGATTCATGGCTTCCCTGCCCTATTGAGTTTCTCTCAAGCTTTAATAAAATTGTCATCTAGTTTTCTTCTGAGTCAGTTTTTTAAAACTTTATTCATTGATGAGACTAAACTTCCCCCTGCAAAGGCCTCAGTGTCCTCAGTAACCTTTGGTACCCAAGCTGGGGCTCCCCAAGTTTCCCAGTTACATAGACATTCAACTCATATGGTTCTAGGAAAGAGAATACACAGTGCAGTCCCTGATGGTAGGTATTACATAGATCTAAACACTAAGAGCGTTGGGGTAAACCAAAGATGGTTCTTTTGAAGTTTTGTGAGTCAATTGAGAAGTGATAGCAAACTTGGCTTTTGTGTCTGAGTGGGGTAACAACTTAACAGTAATATACTTTTGTAACTTGATAGATTTGAAATACCACTCATAAGTTTTCCCTTTGGATTCTAATTGTGATTGCCAACTACTGTGAACCTACTGATTTGGTGGTCCTAAAGCCAATCTGACTATGGAAATGAAACTAGAAGAATTATGTTGTACTTCAATTTATAAAACTACTATATATTTTATTTCAAGAAGTCTCAAAGGAAAAAAATGGGTGAACAAACATAACTTATTCATGATGCTGTCTGTGAAAGAATTTTAGGTGACCAGAGACACAAGCACTGGCCTATTATGCACTTGGGATGTTGGACGGGAGTGTATGTGTGGTAAGGAAAACAGTTACTTCTAGAGCATCAGTGGAGGTCTTTAGTGTGATGCATTGAAGTGCCAGTTACTCCATGCAGAAACAGTCTCCCATGTACCAGGCACACATTTTGGCTGCCTCTACTTTTTTCAACTCTGATTGATGAATTTCAGGATCTTGATATCCTGGTAAAGTCTTTGTTTTTTAAAATTTATTCTTCTCTTGTACATTACCACAGTTTTTTTCCCCTTTATTCTCTCCCCCAACCCGGATCCACTCCTTCTCTGTTTCCCTTTAGAAAAGAGCAGGCCTCCTAAGGATATCCACCTAACACATCAGTACAAGTTACAATAAGACTAGGTGCAAACCCTCATATTAAGGCGGAACGAGCAACCCAGTACAAGGAAAAGGGTTTCAATAGCAAGCAAAAAAGTTAGAGACAACCCCACTCCCTCTGTTTGGAGTCCCACAAGAACACCAACCTATGCAACTAAAACATATATGCAGAAAACCTAGCTCAGGCCTCTACAGACTCTGTGATTGCCACTTCAGTCTCTATTAGTCTCTATAAGTCCTGCTTAGTTAATTCTATTGGCTGTGTTCTCCTGGTGTCCTTGAGTCCTCTGGCTCCTACAATCTCTCCTCCCCCTATTCCACAGAGTTACTGAAGCTCTGCCTAATGTTTGGCTGTGGGTCTCTGCATCTGCTCCCATCTGTTGCTGGATGTAGCCTCTCTGCTGATGATTGGGTTAGATACAGATCTATAAGTACAGCAGAATGTAGGAGTCATTTCATTGACTTTTTTTTGAAAGTCTTAATTCAAGATCATCAAGGCAGATCTCACCTAGTAGTCTTAGTTTTCCAATTTTAATAGAATGGTGTACACGAGACAGATCAACTTCTTGCTAATTGTTTATCTCTTTCATAGTTTGACCTTGGAAAGTGTTCTAAAAGATTCATTCATATAGAGGAATAGGAGGTAGTAAAAGTTTGTTAAAGAACTGTATCTTATCTTTCCATTCATATCCTTATGAATTGCCTTAATATTTGTTTAGTCCCTGAGTGTGCATTCAGTTTGATTGAGTTATTTGGACAAGCATCTCTTTTAGTGAAGAGCGAATCCAGGGATAGTGAGCAGCTTCTGGTGTGGGTGGTAGCTGAGATGTAGAATGGCTAATGCTGTTTGTCAGCTTTAGATTTAGGAAGACCCTGGTTATAGTGTGGACTCTACCATTTACTGAGTGTGTCAGAGTGATCTATGTATGTGATACAGTTTTCATTGATCACATAGAATACTCTGTAGATAAAACTAATATATGGAGGTGGCATAGTAATATGAATGATGGGGTTTGGAAACCATGCTTAGCTATATCCTTTCACAGGTTGTCCTACTTCTGGAATTTCTAGCTATCTGGAGGAACATATTGCCTTTGGCTTAATTCAACTTTAGTTGTCCTTTTATAACTTGTAAAACAGGGAATCTTAACTAACAAATACACACTAAGCATATTAGATAGTGAAAGAGAAATAAAAGAAGAGGGATAAGAGTATCATTATATGTGGGTGATATAAGTCATGGAGGACTGACTGAGAAAATTATCTTCAAGCAAAGGCCTGGAGGAGGGATGGATGGAAGAAGACCATAGAGGCATTTGAGTGAGGGGAATTCTTGGCAGGAGGAAAAATGAATCCAAAAGCTCAGAAGCACTTTCTAATGATGGGGAAGATGCAGCTGTGTCTAGACTACAGCGAACAGGTGAAGAGTATGACATAAGATCAGACAGGTGCGGTGAAGTAGGAAGACCCTGATGGTCTGAGGCCACTTTAAGTGTTTTGACTTTATTCTGAGTTAGAGGCAGACAAAGGGGTAAGAGTAGAGAAATGACATAATCCGAATTACAATTCTAAGGGATCAGATGCTATTGTTTTGAATATAAATTAGGTTGAATGTTAATGGCAGGTGCAGGGATACAATGGCTATAAGTTGGAAAGGAAGGGACAAGTTTGAAGATCAAAGGTAGAAGGCTGAAGTATATTCATTCCAAATTAATGTGCTGAGGTTTTTGTGCCCCAAATGAATGTAACTGGTGATAGAGCCGGGAAAGAGGTAACAAAGGTAAAATGAAGAAATGAGGTCATAGCCTGCTGGGAGGGGTGCCCTTACAGGAAGGGGAAAAGACACTGAACTCCCCTTCTCTCTGTCTCTGTCTATCTCTAGCTCCCCCCACCCCCCGCCCCATCTCTCTGGCTGTCTGTCATATGAAGACATAAAGAGAAGGAAGGAACTCCTACCAGAAACCAGTCATGCTGACATTCTGACCTTGGACTTCCTGGTCTCTGGAACCATGAGAAAATAAAGCTCTGTTGCTTAAACCACCCAGTTTGTGGTGTTTTATTACGGCAGCCCAATATATAGTCTCAATACTGTGGTCAGGTGACAGAAAAATTAATGTAGACAGAGAGGAAACTTTGTTGACACAGCATGCTCTCAGAGGTAAACTACACCGGGGGTGAGAAATTTTGCTACCAATTATTTGAAATAATTAAAGATAAAGCTCCAGCTATGATCAGCCTTCCCCCAAGTGAATGAATTCAGAGTAGCAAGCTGCTGGGAGAGTTGATAATTATATCTAATGGACTGTACACAAAATCATGAGTGCACAGCACCTTTGATTTTGTTATTAACCTTTTATTATGTAGAACTTGTGAACTTTAGCTAACAGATGAGAGGGACTAGATCAGATGTACCGAAAGGGTAGAGGCAAAGGATGGTGGGAGCAGGGGAGTACTTGTAGAGCAGTTTGATAGACCAGAGCACTACTGAGCCACAGACTGAAGAGCGCCCCTTTGACATGTCTTTTATGGCAAAGACATGTCTCCATTTAGCCACCAACAACAATACATTGACCATCTTATCATGTTCCAAAGCCAAGAAAAAGCTGCTTGATTTTAAAACAAGAGGCTTACTTCTATTTATGGCTATGGTCATTATTGACCAAGTAGAGAAGAATGGCTGTGACTAGGCCTACTGCAAAATTGTGAGAAGTTACTTACATTGTTCTTAAATCATTGCACTGATTTTTTTGCTGTTTTTAGTTAGCATACATATGTCTATATATGTGTGTATATGTATTTGTTGAATTCAGTTTATTTAGATTGTGTTAAGAGTCCCTGATTCTAATAAATTAAAATTCACTTAGATTAAATTGAAGCTATAGTAAAATTCCCTCTGCTCATGAACATATCCATGAAGGGGAAGGCAGCAGCTTTGGAGCCTGCTGGCCTGTGGTCGACGAAGATCTGCTTTGATTAAATTCAGTTTAGGATAACACTCAATGAGTTTAATTTGCATCTGGAAAATTTGTTACACGCAAAGCCTCTAGCTACTTATGATCTAGTATTTCCCCTTTCTTTTATTCATCTGATAAGCAATGATCAAGGTTCATTTGAAGATATCCCTGGAGGCTCCTGTGAAATGATCCTGCTGTCTCCCAGGTTCTGGCCATCAGGAAAATCCAGGGAACAGCAGGGCCTCCTCAGATTCTGTTGATTAGAGCTTTGTCCCTGACCCTCTGTGTGTAATATCACAGCTCAGTGCCTGTCAATATTTAAATTGAAGGCCCTGAAGGAGCTCCACTCCCTTATGTTTTCTCCCAGGGATGATTTTCATGGCCCCAGCTCTTTGCACGACCTTTATGCTCTGATATTTTGAAGAAAGATTGGATGGCATGGTACTGGCTATGATGATGAAGGTTACTAAAATGACAAATAACTGACCCTTTAATAAGATTTAAAACAGGTTTATGGAGCTGTGAGGTTGTCAGCGGTAATGAGATTTTATTCTCATTTTCTCACATCTCTTTTAATTTACAGCAGTGTTGGGAAAAATTGTTTTTAAGGGCCACCAAAATATGATTCATGGCTTCTGCTCATGGATATCTTAAGCTCATTAGAAAATTATGAAGATGCATAATGCCCAGGGTAAACTAAAGCCTCATAAAACATTTTGCTTAAGGTAAAATTGATTTCAAATGTGCTGGGGGAAGTAGATATTAGTTAGCCTTAGATTAATTCTCTTTAGCTTCGAGACTATATTGTATGGGGGCAAGGTAGTTCTTTAAATTAAAGATGGCATAATTAAAAGTGCAATAAATTGAAGAAATTACTTTATTTGATATAATTTCTATGCAGTCTGGCTGCTCTGTCTGATTCTGTTATGGCATTATCAATGAGTGGTGACGACTAGGCGCTGGATTTAACTATATTATTCTGCACTGTAATCACCCTTTATTATAATACTTATCTGCAAGGGTACATCGATCAGAAAATGCCCATTAATTACACTGTTAATGGTCAGCAAGTGAGAGGATTATCCCAGGATGAATAGAAAATGAGATTTAAATACCCTTGGGGGAGCCATGTAGCTCCAGCAGTGGTTCCCAGGGCAATGCAGGATGGGTAGGCAAAGCTACCAGTCAGAAGCCAGCGGGCTGCTTGCATTATTGACCTTTCATTTACTTGGAAAACTGCAGGGGCCCGGAAGCCCACTATTAACCAGCGGTACTCGGCCAAGCTTGTCTGGCTTGGCAAGGACTGCAGAATTTAGTCCTCTGATGGTATGCAGAGGTAAAGATGCTCCAAAATGACATATTTTCGTCTTTTAGAGTTTTTGATCATTTTTCTGTCTGTCCTGAAAAATGAATCTGAGACCAGAAACCAAATCTCTTTATACTTGCATGTAAAATAGACTGAAGAAAAATGAATTTTAGATTAGTTCCTTCCAAATATTTAGGAAGCTAATGGGTGCATTTATTTAGTATACTCACGTGATCAGGCTGTTCTACTAATCCTCAAATACTGTATTTGGAATTATTACAATACAATGCTTACCAATATTCAACGTAAGATGTTAAACACCATGATGTCTTAATCCACTGAACTTAATGTTTGTTCCATGGGCATTAAAAATCACATTCTTGTTCTATTTAGTCTATATAAAGTTTAGAAAAAGCACCAGATTTCTCCAATTTTGTTCTGTACTTCTAGCACTGGGCACAATATTATAATATCAAGTTTGAAAGTTGAAGGAAGGGAAGTTGAATTGATTTTAAGTGACTTTAATAAAAGAATGAAAAGAACAAAATTATACAAATCTGGATGATTGTGACTTACTTACTGGAGGAATCAGGGAAAAAGTTGATTTTTAAAGAAGATGGGATGGACAAAGCAGGCTGAGGAGCTGTAAACACTTTAAAAAGAAATGGAATGACCTTTCCTCCTTATCCAACCTCACTGCCAGCCTGGAAGGGTGAGAACGTTTCTGAACTACCTCTGAGGTCAGCAGCATTCATCAATGAGAAACATAAACGAAGAAACAAAGAAATACTGATTTATTAATTCAAATGCATGAAAAACTGAAAATAATCATACGCGGTCTGCTAGTTTCTAAAAAAAAAATATGTAACTTAGTTTTTCAACCCATTTCTTTGGGTTTTCTGCCAAACAACTTAATTTTTTTGTTTGTGTGGATGTACGGTTTGTTTTTGGAATGAACGAGACAATGCCTCCATTCCCTGTGGATGCCAAATATGAAACAAATTACCATTCAGCACACCTATTAGTGGGGAATTAAAATACTATTACATTGCTTCTGAATGATTTCTTTTATTACAAAGATATATTTAATTAGGCATTTAAAAATGAAGTGTTCCTAGAAATTTGGAAGTAATTTTATTATTTCCATAATTCTCTTGCCAAATTAATTAGATATCATGGACCAAGTATGTAGTTTGAAATCATCAGATTAATGCAAATGACATTTTGTATGTTAAATTAAATAGGAGGCTTTGAGAGAATTCCTAATTTAATCTGAAAGGCAATTGTGAAAATAGTTCTCCATACTGAAATTAAAGATGTTCTTAAAAATTAATTCTAGAGTTAAAGGACGTGCATTACTTCAGATTAAATGCTAAAGGACAAAGATTAATGGTGAAAAATCTTTAATTAGTAGGAAGGAATCGAGTGGAAAATTATTAAGTTGTTCCTTCATAAATCTTTAATACTAATTGATTGGTGCTCTACATTTAAGAATATAATCACCAGAGTATAAATAAGCAGTGTAACCTTTTTAAATAGTGGGTTAAAATATTTCACCAGACCTTTGAAAGGCACATCCTCCTTGGGGTTGTTAACCCACCCTGTTCTGGGAACATGTGGTATTGTTTGAATAGGAAAGCAAAATTTTCATGAATTTTGTAAACATTCTTTAAGTTTTGAGTTTGTCTTTCTCTTCTACAAATGTCACACTGGATATTTCAGAATTACTAAATTTACCACTGCCATTAAAAATGTGATTTCTCAGATTCTCCTTAAATAGCCATTTAGAAACATCCCTAAGGATTTATTTTTAATCTGATGGCTGCATTTCTCAGAAGTGTCAATACCTGCCCATCTTCATGCTGTGGTCACACTGTAGGTATTATCAAAATGAAAGGCTTCATTAATAGACATAACCAGGAATCATTCTCTTATCTTCAGTAGTGTTGGCTAAAACGTAAGCACAGAATTCAAACTAAAAAAAAAAATTATGAGCATGTAAGTACTTAAAGAAAATTTATTCATTGATTTTCATTGTGAGGCAGCCATTGAGAACAGTACCTTTATTAAACAATCTTGCCATCTAGTGACACTCAAGGTCATGTGTAGGCAATGAAGAAAATAGCTACTCACCTTCTGGACATGAGATTAAAAAGAGTAGTTTGTATTGTTTTAGATCGGAGGTAGAAAGAAGGGAGGCCAATACATGAATCAGTAAATTTACACCATGTTGTATCTTGCATGACATGGCTAACTCTATATTGTTTGGAAAAGTTTAAGATGTTATTGAGTGTCACAAACTATGTTGATAGAAGGTTGGGCAGACATAGTTTTCACTGAAGTAGAGGCCAGGGTAATCTCCCAGACCTAGAGCTGAATATAGACATACATGGAACCAAACAAAAGCATTAATCAGAACACTAAGGAAAAATAAAAGCATGAATGAAGTTGAAGGAGAAAGTCGGTACAGGCTGCAATGACAACAAAGACTGTAGACTATGGGGTCAAAGACATGTCTTTCTCATACTTCTGGAGGCTGTGAAATTCAAGGTCAAGGGCTATCTGTCTCTGAGTAAGGGTCCTTTCAAAAGGATTATCTTTACACTGTCCTTTCATCGCCCACAGCTATGATATATTTCATTGTGTTATTTCCTAAGATATAGATTCCATTCATGAGGGTTCTACCCCCAACCCAGTTCCATCCTAGAGGCCCACCCCAATACTATAACATTTGGGGATTAGAACTTCAATGTATGAATTTTTACAGGAGTCACAAATACTTAGTTCTTAGCAAAACCACTTAGAAGAGATAGGGGAAAAGTGGATTCCATTACAATGTATGGAAAAACTAAATTTGGGAAGACAATGCTTTTGACTATATCTTTTTAGAAATGAGGTTTTAAAATGATTTGTTTGCAATAAATATATGCTCATTTCTTTGACTTAAATAACATTGTCCTTTTTTAGAATGCCAGGCAAAACACAATTGTAGCTGGAGTTTTCTCCAGTCCCGCCTGGGCCCACAGTCACTCAGACCCAAATAAACACACAGATGCTTATATTACTTATAAACTGTTTGGCCATGGCAGGTTCCTTGCTATCTAGTTCTTATTTCTTTTTTTTTTTTTTTTTTTTTTTTTTGGTTTTTTGAGACAGGGTTTCTCTGTGTAGCTTTGCGCCTTTCCTGGAGCTCACTTGGTAGCCCAGGCTGGCCTCGAACTCACAGAGATCCGCCTGGCTCTGCCTCCCGAGTGCTGGGACTAAAGGCGTGCGCCACCACCGCCCGGCATTTTTTTAAATTTTTTTTTTTTTTTTTTTTGGTTTTTTGAGACAGGGTTTCTCTGTGTAGTTCTTATTTCTTAAATTAATCCATTTCTATAAATCTATAAGTTGTCACATGGCTTGTGGCTTACTGGTACTTTCACATCATGCTTCCTCTGTCTCTGGCTGGTGACTCCTGACTCAGCCTTCCTCTTCCCAGAATTCTCCTCTTTGCTTGTCCCACCTATACTATACTTCCTGCCCAGCTACTGGCCAATCAGCATTTTATTTATCAACCAAATTAGAGTAACACATTCACAACATACAGAGCAATTGATATCCATAGCACACTATACTAGTAATAATTTCTGGGAACTAGTTCAATCATGGTTGAAGGTATCATATTCACTCCAAACACCCTGGGTCTTTAACTGCTGTGAACTCAGGATTAGAACAGAGTACCCAAGCAGGAAATAGAGTAGAACTGTTGTCCAGTTTCTTCTGTTGGCTGACAGACCACCTTATGGAACTGACAATTAGTGACATGTGTCTTTTGTTCTTTCAAGTGTACAGTGCTACTGAGCTCTACCCAGCAGGTTACAGTTCTGCTAGTGGACACTACCTGAAAAGAAAATATAGCATACCAGCTGTGGGTTAGCTGTTTACTGGGGCCTTTTTTGGGGAGGGGGAAGGGCCTCATAACTAGACTATATTCCCCAGACTCACTTGCATTAGGTGCATGGATGTCACTGAATTCTAGCTGACAGAACACGTACTGAATGATATTTTTTACTTCTGGGTCTGGCTCATAAAAATTCACACATTCACTCTTAAATTCAATTTCTCTTCTTATATGGTGACATGAAAAACGGTGACGTTGGAAGCAAATGTGAAAAATAATGGATCTCTCTATAAGGTATTTGCTACGTATTAGGAATTGTTGTTTTGAATGTTACACCAGGAAGATATAAACATGTTCTCTTCCCTTCCTTTTCCTTCTCTTTCCCCACTCATTTCCCTATTTTCCTTCTTTGAACAGATTTTATGAACACCGTTAAGAATATAAACAGAGGTAGCTTACATCACAGATTCAAGGGGAAAGGCTTAATTTCTGCCTTTATGTCTTTGTTTCTGTGTTAACTTGGTGTGGTAGTTTGAATGTAATTGGACCCCATAATCTCACAGGGAGTGGCATATTAGGAGCTGTGGCTTTGTTGGAGTGGGTATGACTTTGTTGGAGGAAGTGTGTCACTGTGGGGGTGGGCTTTGAGATTTCCTATACTCAGGATATTGCTCAGTGTGTCAGCTGACTTCCTGTTGCCTATAAGATGTAGGACTTTCAGCTACTCCAGTACTACGTCTGTCTGCACACCGCCATGCTCCCTGTCCTAATGATAATGGACTGAATCTCTGAAAGTGTAAAAGAGCCAGCCCAATTAAATGTTTTCTTTGTAAGAGTTGCCATAGTCATGGTGTCTCATCATAGCAATAAAACCCTAACTAAGACACTCAGGTAACTTACATTACTGCTGTGACCATCAATTTTCTCCTCTGTAATATGACTGTAGCAATGTCTGTGTTCCTTATAATAGAAATGAAGCTAGTAACTGATTATACCGACTTTAGTAGAGACAAAGCACAAAATAATTAGTAGCTGTTGCTATTAAGCAAAGACATTTCCATCATAAAGGCTTCCACAAGTAAGAGAACTTTGTTTACTTGGAACTTGAATTGTCTTTATCTGAAAGATATTTTCTTCATTTGTAGGTTGGATCAAACTGTTTGTGAACTTTGACAGCCAAACTGTGTATTTTTTTCTGATCTCCTTTTGTTTACACATCCTTAACTACAATACCTCTAGATGACCACCCTGTTTAGAAGGGGATAAAGGGTAGTGTGAATACTGTATTTGGTTACAATTAATTAAGGAATTTTTTGAAGAGATGAATGATGAACAGATGTTTGAAAAAAGCAAAATACTAGTGGAAAAAGCAAGGAATGAATTTGTAGGTCAGAGGACGGGGACTGTATGAGGAAAGACACAGAGATGAAAATGAGCAAACCACACACGGGAGACGGCAGAAAGATATTGCTGGTGGGAGTGGAGAGGCTGTGGTGAGAAGTAATGAGAAATGAAGCTGGGATGGGATCCTGGGGGGTGAAATATTAGTGGAAAGCTCCGTGGACCAGAGAAAGCTTGGGGTGTGCATAATAAGTGACACTGAAGCCTTGGAGATCACTGAGCATGAAAGACACCTAAAGGAAATAGAGTTAGAGGAAAATCATTAGTCCATCGAGTAGGTGGGATCTAATGAAGAGACAGGAGACAGAAATACCTAGTCAGAGGCCATCATTCCTGCTCAGACTTGAGTTGAAGAGGACTCTGGACTGGGTAACTGTGGGTGTGAGGAGAATGTATATTAAAATAGCATTTTGATTACCTGAGTACTTAAGGGCTCTCTGATGTTGCAGTGGCAGGGTATTTGAAGGGAGGCAGGGTGGGGGCAATGGAAAAGAGAGCAGAAGTGTGTCATGAGGGATTAGTATAAGACCAATGGACATGTGTACAAAACTTACATTTGAATTATGATAATGAGAAACGAGGACTGAACACATAGTATTGCACCAAAGTAGGAAAATTTACACTAAGGAATATTTATAATACTCTCAATTGCAATCATGCGCAATCTTAAGCCACAGAATATTCTTGTTTGATTTTGCATGTGGTCATAAAACAGTATGCTGGAGAGGAATGGTATATGTGTGAGTGCTCCCTAGCTAGACTCATGAATCTAACTCTTGGTTTTCTCTAAGCTTTGATTTGAGCACCTGTGTTTTGAGAATGGAAATATCAGATGGAGTTTCCATGACAAGTGGTAAGCAATGGGACATCTCAGAGATCCCAGTCTCTCCTCAGGGTGAGGGATACAGACTAGTGCAGGGATTCCCTCCGATGGGGATTGCCTCATGTGCCATGGAGTTGGCATGGGACCAGAGTTTTTAGTGACTGGCTCATGATGAGCTCTTAGCTCCTGGCACTGTGCTCCATTCTTTGCATATTGGCATTTCTTGAACATGATTGCCTTTGCAATCTCTATGCAAATTGTGCAGTCAGTATTGGAAACAAATTTTTCCCCCATAAAAAGCTTCCGTGGATATCAGTTTCAAATGTCTTTCTCAACTTTCTCTGTGAAGGAGGAGAGGGAAACAGTGCCCTTTCAAGTTTGATCAGATCACAGAAATACTGTTATCTTTAACACTTTTAAGGTATCTTTAACTGTGAAGTAAAGTGCAAATTAGCAAGGAAAACATGTTTAGTTTTTTGAGTAAGATAGCGAAGTTTCTATAGTTCACATCCAGCTGTTTTTTTGGTCTTGACTTGTTCTGATTTTCATACTGCTGAAAAGGCTTTTTCTAAAATAAGGAATAGCTAATAAACGTAAGGTACTATTTCCTGCCACATTTTCTGATTGATTACATGTAGAGTGTCACATACTATGTATATGAATAATGTATTAAAATAGTAGGCATATTAAATATCTTTTGCATACTATAGAAATGTATATCTCTATAACACCCATGTCTTTTTAAAGTTTAATTGGTTTTATTTTATTTGTATTTTTATCTATATGTATGCTGTGTATACCTGCATGTCTGTTCATTTGTATATGAGTTAGTGTGTAAGTATGGTGTGTTCATGCAGAAGTTGAAAGACAACCTTAGGCATCATTTCACTGGCTCTGTGAGTCTTTTTTATTTATTTTTTGTTATCGGGACAGAGGTTTTTACTGACCTGGAGCTTCTCAAGCAGGCTAAGCTTTTGGAGAGCAGACCCCAATGATTTACCTGTCTCTACCTTTCTGGTGCTGGGATTTTGTGCATATGCTGCCACACTCATTTTTTGCTATTTTGATAATTACACACATCTATAGGATATGAATTAATTATATTCACCATGACCATCTCTTATCCCTTTTCCATTCTTGTTGGCTCCCTTCTCCTCTTCGATCCCTCCTTTTACTCCTGTATCTTTTGCTTTTGTGTAAATCTTCTGCAGGCATTCACAACGGCTGAGCGTTCATGACTGAGGCACCCTTCCTATATCCAGAAGACTGTCTCACAGTGCTCTTCTCTGTCTTCTAGCTCTAACGAACTTTTTGTTCCTTCTTCTGTGGTATTCATTGGGCCTTGAAATGGCTGGTATAGATGTCTCCTTTGGGCTGAGCACTCAACCACTTATTCTCAGCTTTGACCAGTTCTGAGACTCTGTACTAGCTGGTGCCCATGGCAAACAGAAGCTTCTCCCACAAAGTCCATGAGTTGTAAACATAAATGTTTAGAATTCCACTTGACCACAAGTCCTAAGTTGAAACACCTGTTTTAAAAATAATTTTTATTTTTGGAGATTACAGTTACATAATTTACCCTTTCTGCTTTCTTCTTTAAGCTCTACCCTGTCCCCAACCTGAACTTGTTCTCTTTCAAATTCATGGCATTTGTCTATCTATCTATCTATCTATCTATCTATCTATCTATCTCTCTCTCTCTCTCTCTCTCTCTCTCTCTCTCTCTATCTATCTATCTATCTATCTAATCCATCTATTTCTAAATATAAAAGTGCAGCCTACTCAGTCTGCATACTGTTACTTATGTTTTCATGTTTTCAGGGCTGACCACTTGGTACCAGCTACACAAGTGATGTTTTCTCTTGCTCTTGACATACCTTAGTTGTGTGTAGTTTTTTTTTTTTTATGGTTGAGACTTTATGAGTTTTCCCCCTTCCATATTTCATATCTATTCATATTGTCCTGGTTCAGGTCATGTTTAAGTGGGCATAGCTTCTGATATTCCTACAAGATACAATTCTCACAGCAAACTCCCTGATCCTCTTTGGCTCTTACAGTCTTCCTGCTCTTCTGCAATGATCTCTGAGTCTTGAGATGCAGGATTTGTTCTGTAGATGTAGCGGTTAGGATGGGGATCCACAACTATGCAATTTGATCGGTTGTGTTTTTTTCTGTAAAGGTCTCTGTTTGTTGTAAAGAGGTTTCTTTGATGAGAGAAGAGACTTAATTATGGGCAGGAAGAAACACATTTAGAATGTACTTTGGGATTTTTCTGGTTTAGTAAAGTAGTATGCCTGTGCTTATGTTTGTGTGGGTTCTTTGGATTGAACTCAGGTCTCTATCTTTGCACCTTACTGATTTAACCATCTTCCCAGTGTAGTAGGATATTGTAAGGCGTGTTACTTTTGTTCATAATGTATTTGTTTAACTCTGTGAAGCTGTGTTACTGTGCCTATCTAAAACACCTGATGGTCTAATAAAGAACTGAACGCCAATAGCAAGGCAGGAGAAAGGACAGGTGGGGCTGGCAGGAAGAGAGGATATCTAGAAGGAGAAAACTGGGAGGAGAGATCTAAAATCTAGTAGCCAGAGAACGGGGAGGACTCCAGGGCCCAGCCACCCAGCAAGCACAGAATAAGAGTAAGATACAGAAGTAAGAGAATGGGAAAAGCCCAGAGGCAACCGATACACAGGATAAGTTAAGGAAAATTGGCTAAAAACTAAGCCAAGCTAAGGCCGGACATTCATAAGTAATAATAAGCCTCCATGTGTGATTTATTTGGGAGCTGAGTGACAGCCCCCACCCCCAAAGAGCAGAAACCTCCAACAACATCCCAGTCCCTGAACACTATTATTTATGCATGTTAATGATTTTAGCTAAAGTATTATAAAGTAATTATTTTATTTTATTTTTTAAAAGATAAGGTCTCACTATGTATACCCGCTGGCCTCAAATTCAAAGAGATCTGCCTGTTTCTGCCTTCCAAATGCTGGGATTAAAGTAATGTGCTAACCATGCTCAGCTCTCAATCTGTTTTTAAAGCTACCTTTCCATGACCTGAAGATTTAGGTTAAATGTGCATATTATATTAGCGTTTAATTGCTACCTTGAGTTCCTATCACTAAAACAAACACTCTTTTTATTATACATAATTTGCAGCATAAGTAGGCTCTGTGATGACATATGTCTGTTATCTTAGCTACTTGATAGGCAGAGGCAGAAGACTATAAATTTCAGATCAGCCTAGGCTACAGTGTGTGTTCAAGGCCACCATGAGCAACTTCTTGAGGACTATGTTTTAATTTAAAAAATTTAAATGAGGACTGGAGAGATAGCTCAGTGGTAGAGTACTTTCTTAGCGTGGCTGTGAGGTCCCAGGTTCAGGCTCTGGTACCACATACACAAACATAAAAAAGTAAGTTGTAACACGTGTCTGGTCTTATAAATATGGCTAAGAATCAATGGCTGTAGAGCTCACAGTCTCCAGAGGGGTGAACCTGCTACTATCATTTTGCTAGAAGAACATAGTAACAAAACTGTCCTCCAAATTCTTGTCCCTGAATCCACAGATGAATACGACTCTCAGACTTCATCGGATGCTTCTTTGTGCTGTAGATAGTGGTTAATGCAAAGGCTCACACCTGATCACAGTTCAGAGAAGTATCTATGGAGTGCTCATCCTTAATTATCCTTAAATGAGACATCTATATCCAGCCCCTTTCCAAGGCTCACGGAATAGCACAGGAAAAAAGGTGGAAAGATTCTAAAGATCCAGAGTTTGGGAAGGATCTTCCAGAAACAGCATCTTCTGAATCCAGCAGGACTGCCACATTCAGGCAGTTATGGTTGCCTGCATCAGACCCACATAAGATCAAGCTGGGCCATATTCCAGCATGGAGGGGAAGGAGGGCTTGGAAGCCTCTACCCCTTGCTGAGGAGTGTGGAGACATTTAATGACTACTTGAGAGTGAGTCAGTTTTCTTTGGGGGTTTGGCCCCTTGTAAATCAACCATATTTTGGTGATTGGTCTCAGTGTGCTATCAATAAAAAGGACATGAAGTTGAGAGAGAGTGGATATGGATCTGTGAAGAATCAGAGGGAAGAATAGGGGTTATTATAATACACTGTGTGCATGTATGACATTCTTAAAGAATTAATAAAAATGACATCTTTAAAATAAATAACATATCAAAATAACATAGGCAAAACATGTAATTTAGGGACTGACATGTTTTGAGTTTGGGAAGAATTTTTTTAAAAAAAATAAAGTCAACAGTAGAAAACAATATACTTAATTGGAAAAAATTCATGTAAAACAAGTGAGAAAAATATCCCCCAAATAAATGGTTTTCATATTTGATCAGCTGTTGGTAGTATTATGTAGGGACCAGGGATATGGCCAGTGTGTGGGCAGAAGAAATCCTTATCTTCAAGCACATTGAAATGCCAGAAAGTGGGTTCTACATTCTCAGTTCATTCAGTGGCTATGGGGGCCAGAAAGTGCTTTTGAAATTGCATTCTGCAGCTTTCAGACACATCTTTGAATGCAATAGCTCTTTGAAATTAAGTGATTTTGACACTCAAGCTTCTGTAAAGCAGGCTAAGGATTCTTAAGCCATGAATTAGAAACAGGCTTCTCTCCCTCAATCCCTCCCCCTTTAAGAATTCTTGTGCAAGCACTGGAGGATAGTTCCTCAGTGAAGTGTCTCCCAGCACTTGGGCCAAATCACAGAGCAGCACTCTGGGATCTGGCTGGCTGATTCTGTCTTTCTTGGGTACTCATGGCTTCTCTGTCATCTTCAAAATTTGCCATGTCTCCTAATAAAGAGACTTTCAGCTACAGCCCTTCCCTGCTCCACTCCTGACCTCTGTATCAGCACACACATTCCTAAACCTGATTTCAAAGTATTCCTGATGCAGAGGGGTCGAGGACACCACAAGAACATGGCCCACAGATATCAACTAAGAATGGATTTAGAAATCATAATTCAAAAGTAAGGCCTATGGGTCAACAGTGTTGTATTGGCTGGCTTCTGAGTCTTTCTGATCTTCTGAAGCTTATTCCTTATTCAGTTTCTGCACCATGTACCAACTCCATCACCTTTGTACGTGGGAATGCCTTGAGTGCTTTTAAAACCAAGCACTTAAGGTAAGGAGACATGGTTCAGCAGCCATTAGTGCTTTCCATTCTTGCAGAAGACCAGATTTTGTTTCCTAGCTACACATGTTGGGTAGCTCAACTACCTGCCTGCAGCTCCAGATCCAAGAAATCTCATGTATTCTTCTAGCCTCTGAGGGCACATACACATACATTACCTCACTCTCTGTTTCCCTTCTTCTCTCTCTCTCTCTCTCTCTCTCTCTCTCTCTCTCTCTCTCTCTCTCTCTCTCCCTCTCTCTTTCACACACACACACACACACACACACACACACACACACACGCGCACACACACACACACACACACACACACACACACACGCACACACACACACACATTTTTTTTAAAGCCTTGATGCTTTAGATGCTGGAGGTGTGACTCAGCAGTTAGGAGTGCATACTGCTCTTGTAGAGAACTAACTCATGAATGATTCCCATCACCCACATTGGGCAGCATACAACCACCTGTGACTCCAGCTCTAGGTGATCTGACATATTTTTCTTGCCTCTAGGGACACCTGCTCTTACATTCCCATGTCGCCCAATATTAAAAATAAAAGAAAATATTTAAAATCAAGCCCCAAAGTTTTTGCTCCTTCCAGACTAAGAATAAAGGGCAAGGATCTATGAAGAATGACTAACAAACAGTTATCAACCACCATTCCTGAAGAGTTTCCTGTCCTCTTGCTAAGCATTGCTCCTCTATACGATGACTCTTTTTGAAGAACTTGAATATGAATTTTTTCAGAAGCACTTGCCCAGCAATGACAATGTTTCTTTTGCCTTCTAGATGTTTTGGAAAGTGGTGGAAAACACTTTCAGAGTTACTTCAGGAATGGAAAATTTTGCTTTAACCTATGTTATTGCAGATGCTTCCTGATCATGGAAGGAAAACTTGAGTGACATTCCTGGGTAGAGGTATCTAGAAGGTACTCAATACTTTATTCTGTGTCAGGGAAAAAGGAGAAGGGCAAGAGCATTCAACTTCTGTATCAGGAATTTTGAAATAGCAACCTATATAATACCTTATTCAAATGAAATAAAGAATATTTATCAGTTCACAAAATGAAAAGTCTGTTTCTTTACAAAAAACAAGGCTGAAATGATTTTTCACATGATGGTGTTTTCTCCTCATTTCATTGTGCAACTGTTTTACTGGTGATTCCCTTCACCAAGAGGCTCTCCCTTTACTCTGTAGCATTAGCCTCTCACCTGGTCAGACTAGGCATGACATTATTTGATCTTTGTTTTGAGAGCGCTGTGGAAACTAACTCTCTAGGAGAGGAAAATCATGTGATGGACAGGGCTGGATCGCATTCTATCCCAGAAAAAAGTGAACGTATCCCGTAGACCATGTAGCCTGTGAATGAAGGCTGAGTGGGGGTGGGAATGTGTAGCACGGATCTTAAAAGGTCTTATTATTAAAAACAAGCCCAGAACCAGTTATTGGGGTGAACACTGAAAGATCACAGAACAAGACACATCCAACCTCACCTCAACAACTTCTCAATTGATCCTGTTTCCTCAAACTGGAAGCCTCTGAGTCCTCATCCAAATGGATCTCAGCTGAACTGCTGCTAAAAGCCTAAAAGCTTAAAAAAACCACTAGTTCCTGGTCCTCATGCCTTATATACCTTTCTGCTTTCTGTCATTGAAGGTGTGTGTCTTTCCCAAGCAAGACATGAGATCTCAAGTCCTGGGATTAAAAGTGTGTGCCACCACCATGCCTGACTTCTATGTCTGTCTAGTGGCTGTTCTGTTCTCTGATCCCAGATAAGTTTATTGGGGTGCACAATATGTCAACCACAGGAATGCTGTTAGCAAAGTAAGAGGAACCAATTTTGAGGAAACAGAAACAATAGCTGTCTACTTCCCATTTAGAGAGAAGAATGACATTTCACAGACCAAGGTATTTGAACAGTGAATTTGTGCAATAAGGAATATTTTCTATTAACTTCCTTTTTACATATACTTAAAATATACCACATGGACAGCTCAACTCTGCATTAGATTTATTGATGACAATACAACTATCAGTCATCATGCATATTATATACTTGAGGCAAATGTTTCAAGTGTATATTCATAACTCTCTTTGCAGCTGATATTGAAAAGACCAACTGAGATCATTTGAAACTTTTGAAATGCATCGGGTAACTAGACATAAACTTACATTAAATTTGCCAAATTTTAAGAGATATAAATGAGGCAGCAGAAATCAGTAAAGTGAAGGAGACAAAAGGAAATTACAATAGATGCCGAGGTTATACAATCCATCATTTATCAATTTTTTTCATCTCAAGGATCTTTCTAAAAATGTGTTTCATATCCAAAAAAATGTTGTGACATGACTTCTGAATAGAAACCTATATCCAAAAAGGAAATCATATATTCTGCTGACATCTTATTTATTCTTTAGATTTTACTTCAAGTAAAAATCTGCAACTGTCATTGTTTCATCCAGTTTTATTTTTTACCTTCCCTTTTCAGCTTCACAGAGTACTGGATCGGGCCTCTAGTTCCCCTGCGAATGAGATCTGTTTTGTAAACAATTGGTATGCACTGCTGACAGCCCAGACAGGTCTTGGAAATTCAGAATGAAGAAGGAATAGAAAATTATTGCTAAAATCTACTCGGGTCCAAAAGTGTGAAATATATTTCATGACAACATTTTATATTGTATGTTGCTGTTCATTTGATCATCTTAGAAGGTTTCATGTATACATATGTGTACGTGTATTATAATTGATAAAAAAGATTACCACTCAAGTAGTTAGGATCTGTACAATATGGCCAAAATTCTGTTTGGATAGAATTAAACCTATAATTGCCTTGTCTTTGAGGAACATCATGTACTCTTCCACGAAATGGCTTAATGATTTCACCATTCAAAGAGTTGCATCCTAGATATATAGGTTTTGTTTGTTTTGTTTTTGAAGAGACAGAGGAGGGGAAGGAGAGACAGAGATTGGGACAATGTATCAAAGTTGAAATTGAGTCAGATTGATGGCAGCAAAGCTATGCTAATGACGCTGAATACCTCTAAGCAGAGGAGTGAAAGGAAGAGAAAGACTTGATTTGGGGAATGGTCAAATATGATTGGCAGATGACCAACTATTTTTTTTTAAAAAGAGAATAGGTATCTTGTAGATTTCAGAGTATATTAACATAAGCTTCTGTTTTCCTTTTTCTCCTCACTTGGGCTAAAGAGTCTGGGTGTCCCACTGTACCTAGTCTAGAGGTTATCTCAGCCTTGTCAAAGGTTAAAATTTCAAAGGCATAGTTAGTAGATACTAGGCATGTGTTGTGTAGTTTTTACTGTGACTGCTCAAATTTGTTGTTGGACACAAAACCAGCTACATACATGAATAAACATGATGGTGATATAATAAATGAATAACGTTTATGTACTTTTCATATTATTCTATGTTTAAGTTTTTTTCAACAATTTGTAAGTATGAAACTCATTTTCAGCTTGAAGGCAATGCAAAAATAGCCTTCAATCTGACTTGGCTTGGAGGCACATGGTTTGCTGACATACTGTACACATTATGAGTGGCCTTTTTTGAAGGATATCAGTATATAGCATTATTTGTTGATTTTCTCTTGGAGAGAAGGCAAATATGCAAATCTATGCACTTCATTTTAAGATAAGAGGATTTTGTCTGTGACTTTTTACAATTAACTGATTGGTTATTTGGTTATTTCCAGTGAGGATTTAGTTGGTGTTACTTTTTTTCCCATTCCAAGTTGAAGCATTTCTTCTTGAAAACAGAATCTTTAAGACTTAGGAAGAATTTAAAAGGTTCAGGAAGTAAATCAAGCTTACAAGATGCAGGAAGCTCTTGAGTCAGTCACAGTATTTATATTTCCCCTTCCGGGAATTATACAAGCAGTAACAAATCTTGGGAGAGGAGACTCCAGTGCCAGCCAAGCTACCTGTAAATCCTTGTTCACAACTTTCCAAGAAAAGTCACATAATGCCTGGTTAGGGCTGAAGTCATTGTGCGTGTAATTGGATGATAATTTAGTTTGGCTGGCCATAAAGTTTGTGTATAAGACATTATTACAGGAGAATATTGGAAAGGTGGATGGGAACCAGAGACATTGCTGCTTAGTGGAATAGGTCATACTTTAGAAAGAGGTGGCCTGAAGGTTTTTCTGTATGAGAATAATTTGATTAGCATTGTGCTTTAAGTGCTTAGACTAGAGAGTTGAAAGGAAAGGAAGAGAAAAGAATGTACACCAGACACTACTTTAGTTACTTGTTGAAGCATTTCCCCATACAGTAGCGTAGAGGGGAAGACTGGCTTACTAAGTGTTGCACGAAGCAGAAAGGGGAGTATGTTAGTTAGTATTCAGTTGTTATGACATACCCGTGAAAGGCAATTCAATGGAGGAAGGTTGGATTTTGGCTCACAGCTTCAGAGGTTTTAGTCCATGCTTGTCTGGCCCCACCACCTTTAAGGCTGCAGTGAGGTAGAAACATCATGGCGAGAAGATGAAACAGAGCAGAGCTACTCAACTCATGGCAGTCAGGAAGCAGGCACGCAGACTGATAAAGAGGCTAGACAAGATATGCCCTTCTAAGGTATTCCACCAATGACTTACATCCTCCAACCTGGCCTTACCGCCTAAACCACTAAGTAGTGCCATCAAATCATGCATTCTTCAATGGATCAATCCACTGATGAATCATGGTCCAGTGTTCTTCAATAACATCTCTAGCGAGAGACTAAGACTTCAACACATAAGACTTGCTGAGGAGACACCTCATATCATGTAGAATTCTAAACTCTTTTGCTTTAGCTTAAGTGTAGAAAATACAACATAGGAGAGACTTAAAGACAACTCAATAGTTTCTGGGGTGAGACGACTGAAGGAAGGGCTAGAGGAACTGAGAGAGTTGGTTGCTTCAAAGAAGACCTACATTCCAAGGTAATGAACTGAAAACCCATAAATCTTTTGGTAAATATGGTCTGCAAATGATTTGCAAAACAGATCTTGCACAGGTAAAATTAAGTGTCCTTGCTCATACGGAACTTTGCCACTGTGCAGACAATAACAATGTGCTAGGCGGGGAGGAATAGAGTGGATGGTGTGTACATATAAATGAAGGGGATTTATTAGATTGGCTTACATGATACGACTTGGGCAGTACAATAATGGCTGCACAACTGGCAGGGTTAAGAACTCAGTGGCTCTTCATTCTATAAGGCGGAATATCTCAGTCAGCTCAAGATGCCACTGAAGGTCTGGGGGATCCCTGGAGAGCAATTTGTGTTCAGTCTTGGCAGTCTTCAGATACTTGGCTCTCATGTCAGCAGGGCACAGCACCAGCAGAGGCAGAAACAGTGGATGCACTGATCTACAAGTAGAGAGGTGGAGCAGGCAGAAAAGCAACATCATTTCCCTTGGAACTCCACAGATCTGGGCTGGCTTTGAAGGTGTTGCTCACTCTGGGAGAGGGTCTTCCTCCTCAGTTACTCTGTTCAGAAAGCACACTTAAAGACTGCCAGAGAAGCAAGTCTCTTAGTTGGTTCCAGAGCCAGTCAAGTTGACAACCAAGACCAGTGTGTATGCCGGGACACTACAGGATTTGTGGCTCAGTAAAAAGGTTGCGATAATTAAAAATGGTAAGGAAAATGTATACATTTGCATACATATGCATACACAAAGAAATCATGAACTTAGTAGTTCCAGAAATTGGATGCATTACAAGAGTAAATTGTTTTAGCTCAGGTTTAAATATGTCAAAATCCATATGTTTAACACCTTTGTTTAACATATGTGTCTAACATATTTTGCCTTTTCTTCCCTAACATTTGGTTTCTGAGAAACAAAATACAGGAGTTAGGTATTTGATTCAGAGAGGAGTCATTGTTCTGCTTTCTGAATTGCAGCACCTCTTTTTTTTTTTTAAATCTAGAAAAGAACATTCTTTATGAAAAGAAGACAGCTTCTCACTCTAGCCATCCTCCCTCAAGTTCCTTGTGGGATTGGACATATGTGCCACTGCACCCCGGCTGTCCTCTGAGTGGCTCCATTATTCTGTCAGCTTTGATTATCTGTCTGCCAACCTGCTCACATTTTATAATTTAGAGAATTAGTAACAATTTCTTGTGATGACATCTTGAATGATTTGCTTTATTGGTGTCTGCGGATGCCAAGAGGGCTCTCAGTCATAGTCCCTGGGACTGTCACATTCTGGTGTACTGAGGACTCACACTACTCTCCTGGCAGACGATGTCCACGGAATTAAGGAGGTGGCATCACCTGCTCCGGGTTTACTGCGGAAGGCAAGCCACTGTTCCCTGCCCGTCCTCCCATCTTCCTCCTGCCTCCCTGCTTCTTTTCTCTATTTCTCTGACCACTAGGCTCAGCCTACATGAACAGAAGGAAACCATAAGCTACTAAAAATCTGCTAAGTAGGGAAGGTATAGATAGGCCTTTCCTATACTACTGTATAGGCCAGGGAAATGAAAGCTTTCACAACTGATAAGGGCTCAGGAAATATGAGAGGGAAACCACTGGTGCAGGGGCCCTACTGAAGGAGAAGATGCTGAAGGACTCATCTAGAATCACTGGAGCGCTACCTAGGGTGAGTTATTCTGCAGCCACCAGAATAGAATGGTCAGAGTTCACCAAGACTCGCCAATGTCCCACTGGCAGCTTCTAACTCAGTTATGGAAAAGGGATGCGAGGAGATAGACTCCCCAGCTTCTCCCCTGAAATTAGAAGTAAATATAAAGGGGGCAGTGACAATGAGTAGACAGTGCTCTGAATATGTAAACCATGTGTTCATTTTCTAAGGTGGTAAGTTCTACTGAAAAGCTATGCTAGGACAAGACCACTGAGTCCTGTCACAAAATGGCTAACTCCAAGGTTGGCTATATCATAGCTCCTCCCAAGTCCTTTCATACCTCCTTATAGGAAGGTATGACATACTGTATTTGCCAGAAATACAAACACTGTTTCCTAACGTAGATATTATAATGTCACTAAATTTTATGCTGCTTTTAAAATAAAATAAGACTGTCACCTTCTATGAGGTAATAATTTGGAATAAGTTATTCATGGGTTATAATATCTCTGTTGAATGAATAAAGCCTCCCATTGTAAGTGGAACAAAGCCTTACACAAGGAAACATTTTAAAACTTCAGAGTGGCTCTGTTCATTTGTGTCATGTATATCACTACATTATAAAGCAGCTTTTAAATAGGGTTTAGCACCAAGGGATGGTGAGGAGATTTAGTGAAATTGGAAATTTCCCATCTTCATCCTGTCAGAAGGTTACCCTGCTGTAACACTTCTGGTAGCTAATGAGAGGTGGACATCATATGTTATAAGAAATTAGCAGCATGAACTTAGCCATTGTATTAAAATGATGCATTGTCTCTCACAGGTCTGGTTTTCTCAATAGGCTACATCTACGTTAAGAAGAGGGAGAATTCAGTAGTGGAAAGTGATGTTAAAATGGCGCACTTGAAGCAATGAGTGACCGTACATAGCCTCGCCAATGGTCAGCGAGGTTGCCATAACAAGGTACCATACAGCGAGCGGCTTAAATAACAGAAAGTCATTTCCCGGTGGTTTTAGAAGTTAGAAAGTCCACGAATGAGGTTTTAATATGATTCCATTTCTGGTGAGGCTTCTGTTCCTGGTTTGTAGACAGTTGACTTCCTGCAATGAAGTGGAGAGACAGCCAGAAAAGAAGGAGGAGGAAGAAGAGGGTGAGCGGGAGGAGGGGAAGAGGGGGAGGCAGAGGATAGGGGGAAGGGGGAAGAGAAAAATAAGGGTATTATCCTCCTCTTCTTAAAAGTATGGAGTTAAGTTCTGACCCCGTGGTCCTGATGAACTTAATGGTCTCTTATGTAAGACTTCACTGGATGCAGAAGTTGGGAGTAGAGGCTTCAACAGGTGAACTGACAAGACAAGTCCACTCCTGTCATTGGGTTGTAGCTCCTAATGCCACAAGTGAAGAGACTCACTATGTCTGAAGCATGACTTCTCTAACCTCAGAACCCAAGGTTCTCCCACGTTAGATACTCTTTTTTGGTAATATTTTAGTTGAAATATAATTACATCACTTTTCCTTCCCTTTCTTCCCTCCAGCCCCTCCCAGTTATACCATCTCAAACCCCTATTTTCAAATTGATAAGCCTTTTTTCCTTTGGTAATATTTGTTATATATATATATATATATATAGGACCTGAGAGTCAGTTTTTGTTGTTTGTGTGTATATGGTTTAAAGGTTTCATTCTGCATCAGACACTCCTCTTTTCCTAGTATTTCCACAGTTTTCTTGCTATTTAATACCCAAGTATCTCTAGGTATCTATCTATCTATCTATCTATCTATCTATCTATCTATCTATCTATCTATCTATCCATCCATCCATCCATCCATCCACCCACCCACCCACCCACCCACCCACCCACCCACCCACCCACCCACCCACCCACCCATCCATCCATCCATCCATCCATCCATCCATCCATCCATCCATCCATCCATCCATCCATCCATCCATCTATCTATCTATCTATCTATCTATCTATCTATCTATCTATCTATCTATCTATCTATCTATCATGTGTGTGTAAGTAGAGGTCAGAGCATAGCTTCCTGGAATTGACTCTCTCTCCCTTTACCTTGTGGATGCTGGGTACTGAGCTCAGGTTGTCAGGCTTGGAGGTAAGTACCTTTGGCAGCTGAGCTATTTCACTGGCCCCGGGTATCTTTGTAAATGCTGCTTCCTCAGCTTGTAGTCCTATCCTCTCCTTTACCTGGGATGGCATTCCAAAACAAGCTGACACCTACTCATTTTTCATAGTTCTGATTTCTGCCAGAATCTATGCCTTTTATGTTCCCCTGGGAGCTGGTGTGAACATCAAGTTCTCCACATGCATTTGTATTTTAATGATTTGCTTTAAGTTTTCTGCATAAGTGTAAACCAAGCAGAAACTGTCCTTATGCAATTTGGCATCTTTGAGTTGGCCAGAAGTCCCAGTACAGAGTGACTACTCATTAACTGATAAATGAGTGAACTCATAAAGCTTGGGAGCAGGAAACATCTAATTGCAATGATAAAATGAATAACACAGGACTAACTTTACATTTATCTCCACTTAATTACTTTATAACTGCAACAGTATTAGAGCATTTTTATCATAATTCTATAAAAAAGGATAGGAATTATAGATCTTTCACAAAGCTTTGTCCAGTGCCAAGTATTCTACTGGGTGCTAGTATGCAATCTTAAACTCTTATAATAATGAATGAAGCTGGCCAATATAGATAGTTTCCTCCCAATTAATTCATTCTCCCCAGTTTACCTTGTAAATCCAGATGCAGAGATAAGCCCCAATGGTTATGGGGTTAAAGAGGAAAATGGTCATAATTTTTATTTAGTGTTTTCCATATAAATGCACCTCATTATCTGCTGCACCTCATTATATATGATCTATTTTATGACCATTTAGTTCTCCTTAGCAGGCCCATTTTTATTTCTTTATGCTGGCTGTCTAAACTTTCAACTTTATGACTCCATTACCCCAGCTCTCCGAGGCCCTCTGTCCCACTCCCCTGTGGATAATGCAGCTACGCTGTTGCCAGACCAGCATTTCTAATAAATCCCTCACACACAGACAGACAGCAGCGTAGCACAGAGCGGCTCATGTCAGGCTTTCATATCACATCACTAGACTCTCATTAGATCCTTGTGAGAGAAATTACCACTGTGCCTTCTCCAGGCACAATAGCATTAATGAAGTTAGGAAATGACTCCCACAGATGTTTGACACTCAATCAATCCCACTTAATTTAATTACACTCCTCAAGGAAAGACAAAGGAGATGCTCTTGCAGTCCAACCCTTGCTTTTTATTTTCTCAGCTGCTTTTTACCCCCTTCTGATTTACTTAATCCTTGCTGAGAAATGTCAGCGTAATTAACTGAAGTTATAATTATTTAAAAGTGGACTTTGTTATAATACCTTGTATCATTTCCTTCGTCTCTACCCCTGGCACATTGCATGTAGGTGAGTACTCTCTCCTATGGAAATGGAGTGGGAGCATGGGCAGAGCGGTGCTCCTGGCCCCCTGATGATTCTGCCACTTCTTAGGTGTGTAATTAAGGACATCGATGGTGCTGGCACTTAGAGCCTTCTGTCTTGAAAGTTTGTTCACTAAGATGCTTCAAGGGCTCCTCTTGTAATTAAATAGATCTCGGGAAATTTTCTTCTTACCAGTCTCAAAATGGCAGAATAGATTTATAAAGTACCAAAATTAAAAACAAAACAAAACTAAACAAAAAACAGAAATTGTATGGCATTTCCTTGTTCATCCTCATATATAATGTTTCTTAATCTTGGAATCTTAATCTTAGTGGTATAGGTATAATTACTATTTTAGAGATAAGGGACCTGAGACAAAGTGTAGTTAAGTGATTGCCTGGCTACAATTTTACTTTTTAATACACAGTGATCCTAAAATTTTGACATCCATTAATCCAGGTAATACATAATTACTGTCACCATACTTAATGCTCCAAACCATTTCTGACACTAAAGAAGTTGAAAGGTAAATAGTTGACCACAGAACTGCACTACACTGTTTGGAGAGAGGTTTACAGAGGATGGCGGCCACTTCAGGGAGTGATCTAAGGCACTGTGACAGGTGTGGCGAGAGCAGAGCCGAAGGGGTCTAAGAAGTCCGGCATATCTATTGAGGTGGAAAGGAATCATTTGGAGAGTTTTCCCTTGTGAGGAAGGTGATCAATTTGAGTTTTAGAAGGGGTTGCTTGAGCTTTAACATGGACCATGTCGAGTAAACCTCACAGTATCCACCTGGGAATTCAGTTCCAGGGAATCTGCTGGCCGGGGCTAGCATGTGGTGCAGACATGCATGCAGGCAAAACACCTATACACATAAAAGAAAGTGCTTCACAAGATGGATTCTGTGGCCATTGAGCAACATTATACACACAAGAAGAGAACTTAATGGGGAAGGAATATAGCAATTTGCACTTGAACTTAATTTGCCTGATGATGGAGCATTGAGATAGTCTCTGTCTCTCTAGGAAGACTTCAGCTGTGGCTATGGTTTGAGATATATTCATGCAGAGATGGGTGTTAATGAGCTTTCTCATTGTGAAAAGTGTAACACAGGAGGCAGAGGGGGCACCAAAAAGCATTGGGGGCCCATACTAATGAATGGCTCTGATTCCTCAAGAGGGGAGATAGCATGCAAATCAATCGTCCGTGCACTGGCTTTGTGCCTATGTAGAAGTAGTGAGATTGAGTAGAAGAATGATCAGATGGGCTTGCAAACTCAGATCTTATTTATGCTTGACTCATAACTTCTCCATGGAACAAGGATGTGCACACAATTCAGATTGTCAGATGCCCTGTCACTGGAGGGAAGCACTGTAGCAGGCCCCTCCGGAATTTTCTGACCTCTACTGCTATGTGTGACAGAGTCTCAGTGACCAAGGTCTTCGGATGAAAGTTACCTAGGGACAGAAGACAGCAAATGGGCTGTCTCGCTAAGGCAGAATTAGATCTTCCTTGCATGGACAAACTCATGTGGACTATAGTTACTGCCTGCATCCCTATATCTCCAGGTATTATTAAGGAGAGCAGGTTTGAGAGCTATTCATCAACTCTCCCAGCCCCCGTCTGTTCCAGCACTCCTTCATGGACTGATTCTTGGGCTTGTACCCTCTTTTGGTGATCAGTGAGATGATCCATATGATCAACAACTGACTCATCTAATATAATCATTGTTTTAAAAGCCAAGCATGGTGGCTCATGCCTTTACTTCTGCACTCTGGAGGCAGAAGCAGGCAGATCTCTGAGTGTCAGGCCCCCTACATACAGAGTAAGACCATACATAGGGAGACCTAGTCTCAAAAAAGTTTCAGTATATGTATATATGTGTATATATATATATACATATATACACACACATACATATATATGTATATATATCACATCATATAATACATCATTGTGTGTATGATCATATAGTTACTAGAGAGAAGCATCACTTATTAAGTACTGTACTTATCTTTTGAGTATATGTGCTTTTATATCTATAGTATACCTATAGCAATTCATTTTTCCTTCAAAATAACTGTGTTAGGAATCATTTAACCCAAGTCTAAAAATAATATGAGAGGGTTTTCTAAAAGTACATGAAAATCAGAAGAGGTACGGTAAAAATCAATGTGGACTTCAAAAGCTACACTCTTACCTATGTTATTATATTGCCTTCAATACTGTTTGTATTAATAGCAAGTTAATTGTGCTTTAGAGATAATAAATTTTCTTGACCAACTATACACCTGCTTGGGAATTAATGCATCTCTCAGTCCTTATCAGAGAAGCTTGTATATGCAGTAGATGAGGATTAACACAGGGACCCACAACTGGTACAGAGGAAAAGAGACTGGAATGCTCAGCCCAAACAGGGTAAATGATAGCCCCTCCTCCCAAGGCTCAGGGATTATTGTGGAAGGAGAGGCAGAAAGAGAGTAGGAGCCAGAGGTGGTGGATGACTGCATGGAGACAGTATCTTCTAGACAAAGCAAGGCAGTTGCACACATAGTTATGATAGTATGCACATCTGTGAGAGTCCAAGCCAGATCATACCCCAGCACAGACAGGAGAGGTGAATATGAAATTCTACACCTAGAAAAGGAGATGCTGGTCATCTCTAGTTGCTGGGAGAGGGGGAGGGGAGATATTTCTCTACTAGTGTGGCTTGGTAAGTTGGCCAAATCCTAAGGGAAGGCCACACACCCATGAATACATGGGCAGGAGAAATTAGACTTGATGGTTTAAAAATCAGGTCATACAGCAGAGTGTATGGCAGGAGGGAGTGATCTGGGAAGTCTTGATCTAAACACTTTGAACAAAATTCTTAAAAAACTAATAAAATATATAAAGATAACCACTATTATATTTGTATAAAAATAGCAGTGAAGGTGGTACTCATACAGCTTATCTAAGAATGTTTGACACCTTGCAAACAAAAATTTATGTAGTTTTTCACTCAGTGCTACCCTTTATCCTTTATTTTTTACTTTGTTGAGGTGGATTGAATTTGATTTGAAGTTTTTCTTAGGGATTTGTATACATTTATGGTAAGTATTTGCAGTTCTTTGAAGCATGGCTGATCTAACATTTCCCTTCCCATCCTCATCTCAAATTAGTCTGTTTCTTGTCCTGTATTTTCACACTGTGTGAAGGGATAAAAGACTCCACAGGGATTATTTGTGTCAGGAAGAATCCCATGCACAAATGTAATTGACTTCAAAGGAGTGTCTCCGCCTTAAAAATTACTTATAATAGATACCGAGGCTAACTGATACAATACAGGCTGCCTAGTCCAATTTGAATTTCAAACTAAGAGTGGATTCTCTTTACTCTGTGTAGGTCTTAGTTATCACTGGGTGAGGAATGAGTTGATGAAGCAAGAGAAAGCCCTGGGATCTCTAATTTATGCTGCACATTGGCAGGCCTGAAACTGCAGTGAATCAAGTAGATATGGTTATGGTCGTGGGGTCCAGGCTAGTGGATAGATCTCAACTTGGATCACATGGCACTGCTGAGTCTTATTAGGTCATTTATTTATTTTTATGACATTAAAGCTTTGTGTGTGTGTGTGTGTGTGTGTGTGTGTGTGTGTGTGTGTGTGTGTGTTGCCTTCATGGATGTCTGTGAACCATGTGAATTCCTGGTACCCATAGAGGGTAGAAGAGGGTATCAGATCCTCTGGAGCTGGAGTTACAGTGAGTTGTGAGACATCTGTGGGTCTTAGAAGTGGAACCACAGTTCTCTGCAAGAGAAACAAGAGCTCTCATCCCAATTGGGTCTCTTTCTGTCTCTGTTTCTCTCTGTCTGTCTCTGTCTCTCTGACTCTCTGTCTCTGTGTCTCTGTCTGTCTGTGTCTCTGTCTGTCTCTGTCTCTCTGACTCTGTCTTTCTCTGTCTGTGTCTCTATGGCTCTGTTTCTCTCTGTCTCTCTGTCTCTCTCTGTTTTGAAAGACATTTGCCCAGCAGTTTCCAGGGTTCTTTGTTCAAACCAGCTGGCCTGATCTCCTCGTCCACTTGCTTTCTGAAATCATTTAGGACATAAGACTCTTCCCACACTTGGATCTTAAAAGGCAGATCAAAACATGATTTTCACCATTCCTTAGCCTAATGGGGACTCATCCACTTTTGTCCTTTTTGGTAACAATCCTGTCTTGCTGTTTTATATAGAAAGCTATTTTTAGCTTCCCTATCAGGCTTTCTTCCCGAAGGTTTAACCTTGGGGTTTTCCTTCTGCTTCTGCCCCATTCATACTCATGTGCTTTCTGTCAGGTAGAGAGCACATCTCCACTCCCCGGGATCTGCGGTGATATGGCTGTAGTAGGAGGAAGAACACTACATGCGCTTGATACTTGGAAACTAATTTTCATTTTAAAGTTAAACCTCTTGAATTTTTACTGGGTGGCAAAGCCCATGCTGACATAGGCCTATGTTTTAGAGATATCATCAACAGTGAGAAGTAGATCAAAAGCAAAAAGTAATTAAAGAACTTTAGAGAGAGAATGTCTGTGTTCCAAGCTTAGCCATGTCACCTACTCATCACGTCACTTTGGGTGGGAGAGTTTATTAATTCACTGTATGGCAGCTTTTCATCCTCCATGTGTGTCTAATGTTAGTGTTTGCCACCAAGAGTTTTTGCAAGGTTCCAATGAGTTGCTATAAGAATGCCTCAGAAACAGGGCCTGATATATTGTGAGAACTCTATAAAAGTAACCATTACTGTAGTTTAACTGTAAAGAACTCTAAGTGTAATTGATTAGCACCACTATGATTAATAGATGAGAACCCCAAATTTTCAGAGGAAGACCCTATTCGAAGACATACGCCCACTAAGCTTTCCAGCAATTACTTGAGATCTTCTTGTCTCTGCTTCTTGGGTAGTGGGGATGACAGTCATACTCCACCATGCCAAGCTTTAGATTTGCTTTTCAACTAGGACCCTAAGTCCTTAGAAAGACTAGAGCACAATGACATTTTATACAAACAGATAAAAATATTAGATACATCCCCCCCCAAGGAAATCTGAACTAAGACTATGACAGTGTGATGAACAGAAAAGGGTGGCCAAGTAATGCTTAGGAGATGGAATTTAGTGTATTTTGGATATCATGGATAGAAGCTAGGGAGAAAGGAAAGGAATCATTCAATGATGTTACTGTGGTGCTTGGCATAATGAATCTCAGAAGCAGTAAGCATCCTAGAAGAGGTTCTGACTTACATGTTGCTCATTTCATTCCTTTCCTTGCTTTTGCTTGGAACAGTGGGCAGCTATGCTATAAGTCTGTGTCTATCCATTTACTAGATGGGGAAGAGGCTTAGCCAGCTGGACTTTTACAGTTTTAAAACAGATGAGAGTTTTCCTGTGGATAATCCAGAGTCCTAATGGCAGACTGAGAGCTGAACCTGAAAAGTAATAAGCCATTCGGTCTCATTGGAACTCAGTACAATTAGTATCTAGACACACACATGGATGCATGATCCATGGCATGATTATCACTCATCTTGCAAAAAGGATTTCTTGTCATTTCTGTGGTGTTCCCATTGTCATTTGGATTACATTTCTCCTGTATTTAGTAAAGAAATGTAGATGTGACACTCTGGTTCTTGGGTGTCTGATTATTATTATTATAAATTCTAACCATTTAAAATCCTCCCGTTTGTAGAAAATGACTAATACGTAAAAGCAAAATGTACAACCAAAGCTTTAAAAATGGTGATAATTATTTCTCTTGTTTAGTAGTGGAGCACTATCTTTCCTGAAAATTGAGTGAAGTCACACAGCAGTGTCAGGGGACAAATGGGTCCTATTTATAAATCAGAAGTTGATAAGTAGACCTTTATCACCTGCCTTGAATATTAATAGGTGAGGCTTTGTGTCAGAGCACTGGGCCGTTATTTTATTACCACGTTTGCTGGTACAAGCAGGAAACTTCTCATTTCTGGTTTTAAGGGGGAATAAAGCACATTGATGAGACTCGGGGGACTGATAACGGGGATTGGAAATAATGGCAACTAAAATAGGGGGGTGCAGCTGGTGAAAGTGGACCCCGTTACTCATCCTTCTTGGTAACCACATCTCCTGCCATGATAATTTTCAGTTTTCCCTTGTCCCTAGGTGAGTCTGTGTATATAAATTGACTTGGTCAATGTCACATTAGCGGGTGTCTTATGTCCAAATGCTTACTGGATGTTTGTTCACTTGGGTTTGATTTGCTCTGCTCTTACCTTGAGAAGAAATCATCTTGGTTAGTCCTGTCATTCCAGGGGGGATGAGAGACAGATAGAGCAGGACTGGAGTATCCCTACCAAGTCCTGTCGAGAGTAACCAACTTCCTGCTGACTCTCCTGGGTACTGAGATTAGGTATCATGATTAAAACGATGAGACATTAACTGGTCATAGGAGGAAAATGAAACACAACAGAATGACTCTCTAAAATCTTTAGTAGCAGAGGATAAATGAAATGAGAGATACAAACAGACAGAAAAGAGAAGGATGGAGCAGAGATAGACTAAAAGATAAACACTGGCATTGAATGGATAAATAATTCAGTACAAAAGAACATGATTGTTTATGTTTTAAGTAAAAAATGTTATAAATTCCAAAGGGTTAATATATTAAGAATGTAAATATTAATATATCTACAAAAAAGAAGAAGACTCAGAAGGATTCATTGCTGAAGAAATGAAAAGTCATTTTTTTTTTTATAAGCGGCCAGGGCATAGAGATAGCAGGAATTGCTATAAAGATCGTCTGCTTCCCCAAATGATTCTTCATACTTTTCTCTGCACCCTTTCATTTTAGCACTCAAAGACATCTGTTCTCCTAGGATGTCCCCCCCCCCCCCCCCCCCCGCTGCCCCTGCCTCCTGGAGACACTGTCTTACCATGCCTTGAGGGTATGGTGTTATTGGATTCTAGTATGTAGAGTCCAGAGACTACAAGTCCTGCACTGTGCGGAGGATTTGCCCTCCCAACAAAGAATTACTGAACTCAAACAGTCATTAGTGTCCTGCTTGAAAAACTGTTATGTGTCCATGTGTGGCCTGGTGCTGGAAAATTGCAGATGTCAAAACAGACAGGTGAAGTCACACAGGATGACTTTTAGAAGAATTCCTGTGGGTCAAATCAAGCATCTGAGAAAGCAGTAGAAACACCCATGGCAGAGGTGCCGCTCTCTCTCATCTTCACAGGGCACACAGAGCTGGTGGCTGGAGAACAGAGGTGAATAGAGCTCTGCAAATGAAAACGATCAATACGATAGAGGAAAAGCGCTAGGGGGTTATGAAAGGAACGTGGCTTAGGTGATTGGAAAAGATGATCAGGCAACATCTTACCTGGTCCTGGACGAGTAGTTACCAGTAACTTAGAAAGATAGGATGGGATAGACAGTGGGAGACAGCAGTGTGCTGTCTCCCTGTCTGTAGCAGGCAGGTAAGTCAAGTATCTGTGGGTGGGGGCAGATTGTCCTAATGAGTCAAATTCAAAGTGAATTTTTTCTTTTGGTTGAAGCCAAAACATCTTTGGGAGAGGAAGATTTGAGCCTTATTCCAATTGAGTACCTCACCACTGGAAGATATTTACAAAGGGTACTATGATTGGAGATTTCCATGTTGGAAAGATGTCTACATACTGCCCAGCGCAATAAGGTTTGCCAAAGTGGGTGGAGAAACCATAAAAAGGAAGCAGCAGGGGAGGGGTTTATCTTTTTTAGGGATGGCCCATCGTCTAAGTCACCCAGGCACTTTGCTCACAGCTGAAGAAACTCACTGGAGGTGAATATGAGAGACTTAAAACGGCAGAAGAGCAAGACAGATGAGATTGTGCAAGTGAGTCAGAGTTTGCTATCGATGCAGTAGGAACCTGGCAGGGCTCTGGTTGCCGCAGGGAAGCAAAACCACCAACCCATCTGAATCAGTAGTCTGTTGCTGTGATAAAACGCGACCAGAAGCATCTTAAGGCAGGAAGTTTATCTGGGCTCATGTTTCCAAACTGGGTGCTCACAGGGGCAGGGACTGTGTGGCAGCAGGCAGCCAAAAAAAGGGAAGCTGAGAGCCAGCAGCGATCAAGAAGCAGAGAGAGCGAAATGCAAGTGTGACTACGTAGATGCTCTCCAGCCTGCCAGCAGTGATGTGCTTTCACAGCAAGCCTTCATCACCCAATGGTTCTATAATTTCCTCACACAATGCTACCCGTAAAGAACCAAGTGTTCAGATATATATCATCGAGCCTGTGGGGAACATTTCTCATTCAACTCACCACCTGCCCTGACTCTTAGGATGTGTGAAGGAGCTGCACCCCACCTGTGTTCCCTCTAGCTTGCAGTAATAGCTTGCTATATGGGGCAGAGGCGTCACCCAAAGCAGACCTATTGACCCGATCACCATCACACTTAGAGAATAGTATACAAATTCATTTTACCTGATGTCTTTCCTCACAACCTTGTTTCTGGGAACAGGCTTCACGTATTGACCATGCTTCCTTATTTTTTTCCCCTCATGTTGCTTTAGTCAGCATATTTTGCCCACAGTCTTCAGGTCAACCGAGTTGAACCCTTACTTGCCTACCATGTCTCTAAGGTAACAAGGTGATCACGAGCATGACACATTGACTGGACAATATTCCGTGTTTTACTAGCAGCATAACTTTGGAAGATTTATTTACACAACACAAACCTCAATTTTCTCATCTGTAATGTGAGCAAAAAAAGAAATACCACCCCACACTGTTCTGAGTATTAAATCACCCTGTGCATATAAGAGCTAAACCTGGTGAATAATAAGCTTTCAATCATAGTTAGCTATTATAATAATTGTTTGTTAGACACTGGAAATGGAAAGATGAATATAAATGATCCCTACCTTCAGTGAATGCACAGTACAATGGAGGAGACATAGAGTAAATGTATAATCTTAATAAGATGATTGTACAATGAAAATAAAAGATACAAATTACTCCACAAGTCCAGAGGAAATGTGTCTTCCACACAGCTCATTCCTCTGAGCTCCTGACCTCTGTTTCAGGCCACATTGTGATGTTACCACCAGACTTTCTAGAGGAAACCCAGGCAACATGATTTTTCCTGTTGGCAGAGGAAAAAGCCTCTAGAATGCAATCCTAGTACCTCCCCTCCATGTTGCTTTGACAATCACTAAATCTGGCCACCTTTACCTCCTTAACAGCTCCCATAGTCCTTCCTCAGAGCACAGCACTGGTGGTACCATTCCCTTAGTGAAAATCTGAATGGCCCTATGTGTTCTTGCACAAAGTCCAAGCTCTTTAGGCAGATCATACTCCTTGCTTGGAGTGCAGCCTCTCAGGCTCTTCTTGGTTCCTGTCTTACTTTAAACAGATGCTTCCAACTTTCTGAAAAAGTTTGACAGTCTGTGAATGTGGATATGCTCTGCTTTTCTTATTCCTATGCGTTTGCACATGAGCTTATGACTTCTTTCTCTCAGTTTTGCCAAAGACATAATGGCAACCTCCCTGCTTGAGACCATTTTCCTTCCTATGCCTTTGCCACAGTTTTTTCCGTCCCCTGATGTGCTAATGTGGGAAGCTGCTTACTTGGAGCTGTAAAACTGAACACAGCAGACACTGAATTTCATAGTTAGTTTGGGTGATCTGCCATAATACAGAATTTTAGTTGAGTAGACTAAGTTGTATGAAAGCAAGGTTTCGTAGTTTTTATTTTGAAAATGTTGTGCTAATGTTTCTTAAAGTACAATTGCAATCATTAAATTCTCACTGCATGAGCAGAATACATAACTGTCACCCCTGCTTAACAGCTCTTAATCATCTAAATACAGTATCCTTGGTTCTTTGCTGTAGGGTAATTGGTGTGTATTCGATCATGCCTCTCCTTCATACTGGGTTCTATGATTTGTACATACTGCTTCAACTGATTCTTCTTGTTATTACCTTTCTGGGACTATAATGATTGTTGATTGTGGTCATGTCCCCAAATTTCAAAGCAAATCTCCCTTAATTTAAATGTTCCCAAAGAGAATAGTCAAGACTATACTTTGTAAAACTATAAAGAACAGTATCTTGAGAAACTTCAACTTTAGTTTTGGGACATAATCTAATGTTTTCATTAGATTTACTAATCAGGTTCTTTGACAAAATATTAAATCATGCTAGTACTTTAAATTTTGATGAAGCACTAAATTGAAATGAAAAAAGCAAAGTCCCTGAACAGAAATGATAAAACTCCTCTATGGGTCAGAAATCTAGTTAATGAGACTTGGAGTCCTTTCTCTAAAGGACAGTTATCTTAAGTAGCTTAGCTAAGTAATGATCATGGGAATAATACGCTGGCCCATGAAAAAGGAGTTAATTGAATTTTTTCACCTTCAACTTAACAGATACACATATCATAAAATCCATCACCGTCCTTTTCCCAGTGCTCAGAGAAGCACCTTGGTTAAAAATTGCATGTGACTTTATTCAGATGTGATCATTCATGGTTTTTATTCAGTTCACTGATAAGCAGTTGTTTGGAAAGACTTTTGCTAGTATTCTATGGACAACTTTGGACACTTCAAGGGAATGTAAGTCCAACAATAGCCTAGTAAATCATAGATGCTCTGTTGTAACAGTTCTGTAATCCAGCTGGCTGAGAGAAGATGGTAGGATAGTACTGACTGATATCTCTAGGGGATGAGCATCTTGGGTACAAGAAGAGGTTGTTCTATAGGTTGATGGAAACAGATGTATATGGGACAGAGGACAATGGTGGAGTCTCCATAGTGGATTTTATTTGGGTCCTTCCTGAAATGATTGGTGGGAATATTGAAACCCCCCCCCAAACAAAACAACAAAATAAAACAATCAAAAACATATTCTCTCACTTACAGAATAATTTGAGTTCTGATTATTTGAAGTTGACCTTTTCTTATGAAATAATATCCTGCGTTTATAGTAATAAGACCTTTACTCCTTCATATGGTGGTATTTTATTTGTACTGAAATGTGATTTTATTTGTATGTTAATAAATAAAGTTGCTTGGAGGTCAGAGCTAATAGCAAGCCATAGCAGAGCTGGGCATTTGTGGCACACGCCTTTAATCCCAGCACTTGGTAGAAGAGCTAGGTAGATCTCTGTGTGGTCAAGGATACAGCCAGCATTGGAGACACTGCCAGCCACCACCAGGACCAATAGCATATAGAGATGCCGGTAAGCCACGAGCCATGTGACAAGGTATAGATTTATAGAAATGGGTTAATTTAAGCTATAAGAACAGTTAGCAAGAAGCCTTCCACGGCCATACAGTTTATAAGTAATATAAGCATCTGAGTGATTATTTTATATGTGGATTGTGGGACTGCGGGGCTTGGTGGAACCTGGAGAGAAGCCCTCCAGCAACACCTTTATACTTTGAATTGGATTATGAGTGCATATATGTTAGCTGTCAAAGCATGCTAATCTATTCAAGTAACCTTTTTGCCCTCAGATTTTTTACCCCAATCTTCATAGAGATGTAGGGAAAATTTTAAATTTTCCTGTAATAGAAAGTATTGTGGAGACAAGTGAGGAGATTCAAGGGAGTTTTCCCATCCCATGAAGCTTGTTTTTATAATCCTTAATCCATCCTCCTAAACACATTTTTATCTGTGTTTATCATGACCACCTAACCCATTTCAACAAAAATATCTCACTGATTTTTTTTTAATAACTCTTGTACATCTACCTCTTGGTGAGCACTGGGCATTTATTAGATTTCCAATGTAGTTTTGACTGATCAATCATAGAGCTTCATGAACTACTAAATATTTGGTACTTCTCAAGAGACATTAAAAAATAACAGTAGCTATTTTCCTTAGTTCTTCTTTTGTGATAGACACTGTGAAAAACATCTCACACTAATTTTCTTATTTAAGCCTCTGCAATGGTCCCATGAGCTAGGTACCATTATTATCTCCATCTTAACGATAAAGGAATGGAAACAGGTATAAGGAAAATTTTCCTGGGTCATACAGCTTAGAAGTAGCTGAGATGGGAATTCTAGTGAACTCACCCTGAGTCTCCCTCCATAGTACAAGAAGAGATAAGCAAATGATTGTACTATGACTAAACACAATGACAGAGCTATACACTTGACTTAGTTGCGACAAAAAAGATAAATGGTCAGATGTATATGAACAGCCATGGAAGAGTCTCAGAAAGGGTCAAAGGCAGTGAGCGAAGCCTGAGCTCTGTGCCTTCATCTGACTGAGTGCGGGTGAAGATCCCGTATCTCTACTCTCTTGTTTTTACCCTTCTGACTTCTTGTTTTGGTTTCTTCTGAAGATGATAGAAACTTTGAAGTATTATGCTTCCGTTATTGACCTCTTTTTTCCCCCCATAAGAAGCAGAGCATGTAGTTTATAGGCTAGGAAGTGGGGATTAAATAACTAAAAATACTTTCCAGTCTCTAGGCATTTTCTTTTAACAAATTAATAAATTTTTAATTTTAATTTTGGACTTTTTAAATCTCTCTCTCTACATCTATATCTAATCTCTCTCTATATCTAATCATCTATCTATACCTATACCTAACCTGGGCCAATGACTATACCTGTAGCTACATACAAAAGCTCCCGGAGGTTCTGAAGAGTTTTTAAGAGTATGGAATCCCGGGCTGGGGAGATGGCTCAATGTCACGCAAGTGTGAGGACTTGAGTTTGAATTTCTGGATCCCAGGTGAGGCTGTGTATGGTAGTGTGTGTGTCTGTAATCCCTAGACTTCACAGTAATATGGGAGCTGAGATAAAGGAATCCTTAGAAGCTTGAAGGCTAGTTCACATGTCCTGACAAACAAAAAGAGGATCCTGTCTCAAAACAGGTACAACATGAGGATCAACACTGGAGGGTTGTTTTTCGAACTCCACATGCATGCTTGGTAGTGTGGTTGCACTCACACAAATGCATGGACTGTAGGCGGGCTTGTCTGCATTTTACCCCTGAAGCACCACTCCTAGCAGGCAGCAGGTAACTGCCAGATAACTGCTAGGTACCTGCCCGCCCCCAGGGGGCGTGGCCAAGGGGGATCCTTTAAGCACTGGAATGTGTATGTGCTCTCTTGGCTAGCTTGTGGTCTTGGGTGCTGGATGCTGGATGCTGGATGCTGCTACTGTGGACCAAGGCATAGTTCTCAGAGAACCGCATTGGACCGTGCCTCACCCCTCCTGGACCCTGTGACCAACTCCCTTTTGTTTGTTGTAAGTTATCCCAAAATAAACCCCTTTGGTTATCAGATTAAACTCCATGGAATTGCATCATTAATGGATAGAAAGAAGGGGGAGGGGAGGAAGACAGGTAGGAGAGGAAAAGAAGAGGGAAGAGAGATCCTAAAATAAAAAAGTTGGGTAAGCATACCGTTTCTAGTCCAACCTTTCATCTGACTTTTGCAGTCATTCAGGAAATTAATAAATGTGGTCCTCATCATCTCACTATTCAAGTCTTTAAAAAATAGTACATCTGGGCATTGGTGCTGCATGCCTTTAATCCCAGCACTGGGGAGGCAGAGGCAGGCGGATCTCTGTGAGTTTGAGGCCAGCCTGGTCTCCAAAGCGAGTTCCAGGAAAGGCGCAAAGCTACACAGAGAAACTCTGTCTCAAAAAAACCAAACCAAAACCAAAAACAAAAAGTAGTACAGGTTCCAAAAGGTGCTGGGTTCAAGTTGTTCAAGGAGGGCTCCAGGAAGGAACTCATGGTACCATTTTCCAACTTTCAGTTCTCTTCCTCACACTGTCAATTCTCTTCTCTCAGAGTGTGCTCAGTTGTTAAAAGCCTTGTATGCATTCAGATTATTAAGTTATCTATCCCTTGGCCTATAGAATGCTGCCATGAAGAAATGGAACGCACTGCTGTTTTGTAGAGCTAATATTGAAGTTAATTTATTCATCCATTTATTTGATACACAGAATGATTTTTTTCATTACCAGTTATGAATTTTATACTTCAACATGTGCAACCAACATGCTTTGGTCATCGTATTTGTCCTTCCACCACTATTTCTTGTTCCTCATTCCTCCTTCCCTCTTCCCTTCCAGTATCTCCAACACTTCCCCTTTTAATTATGTCATCCTGACTACTCCTGGAGCTTAGACATGTGAGTGCCAGCAGGCAGTATATGTTTGTTTTCGGGTGAATGGCTTATTTCACTCAGCAGAGTAATCTCCAGTTCATGTGTTTCTATCCAAAGGACATAATTTCATTCCTTTTGGCTGAGTAAAATTCCACTGTGTATGCACACTGTGTTTTCTTTATCTATTCTTCATTTGGTGGGGACTTAGGTTGATTCTCCAATTTGGAGTAGTCAAGAGGATTTACAGCATGAAAATTCACAGCATAGTTCACCCCACAAGCCCCCAAACAGTATCTTGTCTCAAGGTCATTTTTCTAAGCCAGAACTGTTCCTGGTCTTTCCATAGACGTTTCACGAAAGAATGTTTGAATCGGTTTTATGTAATCATTATTTAAGAAAAAAAGAAGTCCTGGTGGCTTTGCTGCCCGCCCAGCCCCATCTAGGAGCAATTACTTCCCAGTCTGAGCACTTGCAATACCCAGGGGCTTGTTGGGAACAGCATTTCTATTATTGTTAATGATGAAAATGTTTGGCTGGGAGCATATCCATTTTCCTGTTTGTCATTTTAATATGTTCCTCACGGTAACCCTGAGTGGAAAGTATATGTTTATGACAGTTGTGCTTCAGAGAGAGAGCAGAAATCCTGAATTATTTGTTATTAAGTTTCGCCTATCTACAACCTTCCCATTTTTAAGGCAACTGTGAAAGTGGAAGGTGTTTTAAATGTCAAATTAATTTTAGTATGTCGTGAAGTAAATGGAAGGAAACTCTCGCAAATGTGTTAGCTCCAGACCTTGTAAACACCAAGTTATAGCGTGTGTATGTGTGCATACATGGATGCATTTGGCACTTCAAGTAAACAACATTGTTGTTTTTTTTTCTTTGAGCTTTAAGTAAAGTGCAGAACAGGAACTGCTTTTTTTTTCTCTCTACTTTTAAGAGAATAAAGGGGGAAGTTTGAAAAAAAATGAATCTATGTAATTTGTTTTATTGGTTCAGTATGTTAAACTCCTGAAAGGATCAATTAAAATGTGTTTTGTTTGAATTTGTGGAAGATGACTAGAGGGCAGACAGAGCAGGTGAAACAACTAATATGCAAAAAGAACAAGGGGAAAGTAAAGCAAAGTAAGAGGCAATACCTGAGACCACGCCATCTAATGATGACAGGGCTTCGGATACAGTGCTTTGAATTGATGGAAAGGAAGTTGGGGGTGGGTGGGAAGAGATATAATGTGATTTTGGAACACATCGGCATTTAAAGTCACAGGATTTCCTATAAGTTTTGCATCCAAAAGATGATAACAAGAAAACGTCAAACACCGAGTCTTGATCAGCTTGATGAAAGTTGACTTGGTTGAAATGAGATGGAAAGGTCAGGGCGGGCATCATTATTTTTAGTGTGTGGTGAAGGGCAAGGTGTTAATTTCAACATGGTTCGATGTTATGGGCTAATGTTGCTACTTTTAGAAAAATACATCCCATTTCTATGACTATTTGTGATAGTGTTAGCAGCGATGTCTAATTAAGGATACTTGGCAAAGCCCTGTATTTTATTGGCAAAGTTCTGGTTTTTATCTTTGACGAGAATACTGATATCCCCAGAACAGAAATTGGTACTGCTCAGTATGCACATTTAAATTCCCAACTTGAAGAACCCACGAGCAAAATAAAACTGATGTGCTATGACATCAGATTCAAGGAGAATTATACAGGAACCCACATGTAGAGTCAGGGACAGGGCTTACCTGGGCCCAGTGCATAGTGAAAATAACCCCTTTCCCTCATTCTTCTGGAGCATTTCTCTTTACAGCCTCTGAGGGCCATTTAAGGCATCAAGAAGGTGAGGGTCATAACACAGGCCTCTTCAAATGTGTCTTTCTCATTTGCAAAACTTCCTCTTCCCTTTTCCTCCTCTTACCAGTTTTCCTGAAGCAAGCAAAGGTCTCAGAAGGAAGGGCTGAAGAGAGAGGCATCAACATTGCCTGAAAGGTCCACTTAGCAGAGTTTATTTTCTCTTGAGTTGTCTAATTGCTGCCACTTCCCATGAAATTTAGTCTCTTTTTGGCATCCTAAGCAGGTTATAATTTGATTTTACTTATAAAATTTATTTAATAGCTTTATAATTGGTAATCTGGTATTTACAGAACCACTTATCTAAAAGAATTATGTCAGATGTTCATTTATATTTGACTCAATTGATTTTTTGTTGTAGTTGCATTGGACAGTAAGAAGGGCTTAGGTGGCTTGTTTGGAAAGATCCTTATACTGTGCATAGCTAGGGTGAGGAAGGGATGCAGTGCAAGAAAGCCCTTGTTGCCTCTTCTAGTCATAGTCTAGAAGGCCTAGCTGTGCTGTGGAAGGTGAGTGGGGTCAAGGTCAAGGCAGCTCAAGGCCTTTCTCACTGCACTGGTTGCTAGAGTCAGAGGCATCTTTCTTGTCTCAAGTGTCTGGCAGCTTACCATTTGTGTGAGCTGCTGTGAGGCTTAGAACATCAACCAATGCCTGGAATCCTCAGATTAGATGCATATTTGCTCAATGATTGTTACTGAGGATTTCCGAGTAAAACAGACAGTTGATAATGGCTTAAGAAACCAGGTATTTCTGTTGCTACTATTTAACTCTGCTGGTGAAAATTGACACAAATTATATATGTATGTCTATCATTTCTCTCTCTCTCTCTCTCTCTCTCTCTCTCTCTCTCTCTCTCTCTCTCTTTCTCTCTCTCTCACACACACACAACTATGTATCATCTCTCTCTCTCTCTCTCTACTTATCTATCTTCTATCTGTCCATCTATCTTCTATCTATCTATCTAGCTGTCATCATCTATCTACCATCTATCTATCTATCTATCTATCTATCTATCTATCTATCTATCTATCTATCTATCTATCATCTATCTATCTATCTATCTATCTATCTATCTATCTATCTATCTATCTATCTATCTCTGCACACAGATGGGAGTGGCTTGGCTGCTAGAAGACTATTGACATAAGACAGATGGTGGGCAGGATTTAGCCACAGGCCATCCTTTGCTTTAGAATCAGATAAATCTTGATTTTCAAATTGAACTATATTGTTTGATGGCTATGAAGCATTCATGAGGCCATGCAATTTATTTTTATATAAATTTCATTATCTGTAGTATAAGTACAATCATTTCTTTTTTAAATAAAGACCATTAAAAGGGGGAGAAGATTGTCAAGATGGTGAAGGTGCTAGCCGCAAAACCTGACAACCTGAGTTCTACCCCTGAGATCCATGTGGCAGAGGGAGAGAATCAGACCCTGAAAGTTTTACTTTGCTCCACCCCCACTGCCCCACCATGCGTGCGTGCGAGCACACACACACACTAAAATGAATGTAATACAGAATAAATAATCATATGAGCTGTGTGCATGAGTCAGTCAGTACAGTGTCCAGAATAGTCCATATTCAGGAAAGTTCTTTCATCATTTATATTTCTATAAAACCAATCAGCACTAGCCCATTTCTTTTTATTAGATTATATTCTGGTTGTTTTGACTTTGTTCAGTTATTCTCCCTACACAGGGACTGGGGAAATTCTTTGCAGTCTCCAGGTCTACCTGATGTACCACTGTCTCCGGTCTCCATCAGATGGTCCTGCCTTCATCATTCTTCAAGTTATCTGCCCCTTATTGTCATTGGTGTAGTTTAGCTCTTCACAATAAAAGCGTTAAGAAAAACTATGCTTTTTTATATCAAAGTCTGAGCTCTCTACAGTATTTCCTAAAATTCTGCTTAAAATTCTTGTATATATTTTTGCAATTGTTTATATTTTAAAGTTTCTTTTATTTTTTGAGATCATAATATAATTACATCATTCTCCCTTCCCCTTTCCCCGCTTCAAGCCCTTCCACCCATATACTCCTTGTTTTCTTTCAAATTCATGGCCTTTCAAAATTACTTATTGTCATAAGCATATGGGTATATATATATGTACCTATATGTATATATATATATATATATATATATATATATATATATATATATATATTACTAAATATAAATAAAACCTGCTCAGTCTGTATAATGTAACTTGTATGCATGTTTTTGGGACTGAACAGCTGGTGTGCTATTCCTTGGGAAGACTATTTATCTGACTCTCAGCATTCCATAGTTGCCTATAGTTTGAGCTGAACAAGGATAACACCAGTGACATGTTAATATGGACATAGGAAAGCCCATAAGGACTAAATTATATTATTAATACAAATATATACCTTAACATTTTATTATAATGTTCATTTGATAACCCCATGTTATCACTCCAGTAATTTAAAAATGCTTAATTATCCCTCAGTTATTAGAGACAAAGTGTGTATTTCTTTTATTTTTATTTGTTTTTTTAATTTCATGTGCACTGGTGTTTTTCCTGCATATATGTCCGTGTGAGGGTGTTTGATCCTCTAGAACTGAAGTTATAGACATCATGAGCTGCCATGTGTGAGGTGGGAATTGAACCTGGGTCCTCTGGAAGAGCAACCAGTGCTCTTAAACGCTGAGCCATCTCTCCAGACCAAAGTATGCATTTCTAAGCTTGGCATTAAAAAAGGTACTTGTTTCTCCAAATTTGTCTTATTGTTTTCTACTGATGTGACCTATGTCTGGTCCTATCAAAATACTAACATTTGGCTTTTCGTATTTGTATCATATTCTTAATATAATTACATTAATATTATAATATTTTATAAATATATTGCAGTTATTTATAAAGGAATCTTTCCAGCTAAATTGTGAGATTCTCTAAAGGAGGGATCCATATATCTTCCTCTCTCATATTTTTAAATGACTGAAAAAAAAAACCTACTTTGGACACTCAAAAATATAAAATGAAATCACCACTCTGAGATGTGAGATGATACAAGTGTCCTTATGACTCCTTCTAGAACCGCAGTTCTCAGCCTTCCTAATGTGTGATCCCTTAATACAGTTCCTCACGTTGTGGTGACCCCCAACCACAAAGTTATTTTCACTGCTACTTCATAACTGTAATTTTGGTACTGTTATAGATCATCATGTAAATATCTGTGTTTTCTGATGGTTTTAGGTGACCCCTGTGAAGGGTCATTTGACTTCTAAGGGGATCGCAGCCCACAGGTCGAAAAGCACTTTTCTAGTATCTCATTTTCGGAAAAAGTCTGAACTGAATCCCGAGTGATAGGTGAAATACAGAATTATATATTTGTATAAAAGGAATAGTGTACACAGGCTGAGCTGTGCCTTCTACTGGGAGTTTTTCTTCTTATTTCCTATGCTATGCACCAGTCTCTAATCTAACATTTCTCCGACTTCATTGCCATTATTGTTCATGTATTTTTTTTTTCTCCCAGATCTGGAAATCCCTAAGACATTTTATTATCTTAGCGTAAGTGTCAAGTAATTGCTCAAAAATGTTTGTGGAACAGATGGGTGGATGGATGGATGAGCGAATGGTTAAGTCCTCAAGCATTGTCTCTTTGTTAATTACATCTATTAAAACCCTAGTGTTTTACTTAATATGTTGAGATTTCTTTCTGCTTCCGAGTGGTAAGCGAAAGAAAAAGCTACTTAAGATGACAAACATCTCCAAACACGGCTGCATACTATGAATTACTTTAAAAAGTCTTGGTAATGAAATAAAAAAAAAAGCAATTAAGGAAAGCAAATTGACATGAAGGGTTGGATCACTAAAAAATAATGGGAGAATTATTTTATGTGTGCAGATGTTTAATGCATGGACACCAGTGCCAATAGCTTGCCACCATCCTGTCCCTGCAGCCTTTGAGAGCCTGAGAAGTACAAGATGCTGAGGAAACACAGATACACACATGAACCATTGATGTGCTGTTTCGAAATGATGTTCTCCGATTCAGCCAGATGTGAACCTTTGATTTTGCTTAGCTCTACTCTCTTCTCATTCAGTGGAATTAACACATGCTTTGGAAACATCAATCCAAAATCTCCTTGCCTTGTTCTCTTTTCCCGAGAAAATGGTGAAACATATTAAATGTGTTTTAATCCATGAAATGCATCTGGCTAAATGTGTTCTTGAAATAGGGCTATTTTTTGTTTAATTTTTAATTTATTAAAATATTCACACAGCTATATATGTGGTACTTTGATATATCTTCCCCACCCCCACACACTTCCCCTTTTGCCCTCCACATTTGTTACCTTATTTGACCATTTTCATTTTCATAGTCCAACTTTTCTTCCTTCTAGACAAAATGTGATAATTTTAAATGCTCCCAATGATTTATAACAAAAATACTAATTAGTGGTGATATTGTGTTCCTCAATATATTGTGCACCTTAATAAACTTATCTGGGGTCAGAGAACAGAATAGCTGCTAGGTAGACATAGAGGCCAGAAAATGGTGGCACACACACCTTTAATCCTAGCATTCTGAAGGCAGAGATCTGTCTGGATCTTTGTGAGTTCAAAGCCACACTGGAAACAGCCAGGCATGGTGACACACACCTTTAATCCCAGGAAGTGATGGCAAGAAACAGAAAGGTATATAAAGCATGAGGACCAGGAACTATCTGGTTAAAATTTTAGACTTTTAGCAGCAGTTTAGCTGAGATTCATTCTGGATGAAGACTCAGAGGCTTCCAGTTTGAGGAAACAGGATTGGCTGAGAAGTTAGCCAGGTGAGGTTAGCTGTGGCTTGTTCTGTCTCTCTAATCTTTCAGTGTTCACCCCAATACCTGGCTCCAGGTTTGTTTTTATTAATAAGACCTGCTGCATGCTAGGCTAGACCTGCAGTATGGCAGGAATGAGGCCTCTGCAAGTGGCACATTAAGCTGCGCCGTGGGTTTAGCCTTTGCTAGTACAAAACAAAAAAAGAGGTTTCTGGGCTACATGCTGCTTTGATAGAAGCATAGACCCACTACTTTGAGAGTTGATGGTTCCCAGAGCTGGCTGAAAATGTACTACCGCCATGTTGGGAAGCTGAAGTGGGCGGAGCCAGCAGCCACAGCGCCGTTTCAGGCTTAGAAGGCTGTAGTTTAAAGCAATAGGCTCAAGGTAATATAAAAAATAAGCCACATAAAGATGGCTACCACACAGAGAATCTGGGTTATGTTCTCTTTGATAATCGTAACTGAAGAAAAACATTTGATTGCAAAAGCTGTTGAGTTATACCAAAATGTATATTTTAAAGGTACCTTGACTTCAAAATTTGGATGTAAGGATATGTTGCTTTGGAAAGGAGGCTCTGCTTTTGTTTCCACAGAAAGCCAGAGGCTATGGATTTGTTCCAGATTAAAATATGTCAGGTTTCACCAGCCAAGATCCCCTAAAAAGGTCTCCATTGATACCAAGGCTCAGATGATCCAACATCCAGAACCGTTTCAAGGCAACTGGCTCAGATGATACACCCTCATGGACTACTCCATAACCCTAAATTTTTCTTTGTGTCCCCATAAGATACAGCGCCCCCCTCCATCAGGAAGTAGTAAGAGAAGCTACGCCCAAATTCCCAAATATACCAAGCTGGCTTTGGAGATGTGTAAAAGTTAAAACCTTCCTCTTTTTTTTTTTTTTTAAAAAAAAAGGGGAAGTGCTGTGGGATGATCTGTATGTCAAATGGCTCTGATTGGTCAATAAATAAAACACTGATTGGCCAGTGGCCAGGCAAGAAGTATAGGCGGGACTAACAGAGAGGAGAATTGAGAGAAAGGGAAGGCGGAGGGAGTCACTGCCAGCTGCCGCCATAACAAGCAGCATGTGAAGATGCCAGTTAGCCACAAGCCACGTGGCAAGGTATAGATTTAGAGAAATGGATTAATTTAAGCTATAAGAACAGTTAGCAAGAAGCCTGCCACGGCCATACAGTTTGTAAGCAATATAAGTCTCTGTGTTTACTTGGTTGGGTCTGAGCGGCTGTGGGACTGGTGGGTCACAGAGATTTGTCCTGACTGTGGGCAAGGCAGGAAAACTCTAGCTACAAAGACCTTCTAACAATTTGTGCTATACTAATAGATACACTTTCATAGCATTTATTTTAAAACATTAGTACTTTGTTACATTTTAGGCAAGATAGCTATGAGACAGCTAATAATAGCTGCAAAGCGTCTTGGTAGTTATGTCTTTGGGGATCTGGATGTGATTAAACTTTCTTCAGCAGAACTTAGATTGTTCCTGCTGTGTTGTGAACTAAGGCACTTTCCCACTTGCCAAACATTATCCAAGGAAGGATCTGTAGCATCAGAAGTTCCTGACTTCATCATGACGTCACTAACCAAAGTTTAAAAATTCCATGCTTCGTTGTTTGGTAGAGGATCACAGGAGGAAATACTTTAAAAGGAAGATCTGTTTCACTATATCTGGGGACTGAAAATTTGTCTCCTTACCCCATGAACATTATCCACCTCAGAAGTCTTGACTTCTTTAAATCCCACAGCACAGAGCCCACGGGGCTGCTTGCAGACTTGGATACAGCTTATCAAATGTCTCTTTAGAATGTTTAGTTTGCTTTGCTAAAAAAACTTTCACTTAAACACTGTTTTTGAATCCTTTCATTTGAGAAGACAAGCATCAGAAGACCATAGTAGGAGTCTTTGAAAACAACATTTGCAATTTGTGTTCTGTCTTTTTAAGGTCATTGCTCCCCAAGTTTTGGGAGTTAGTTATTCCATGTTAGATTAAAAAAAAAAACCAGTTTTTGAATCTTTGGAAGTTCTATGCTATGTAATCTAGGTAACATGTAATTAAAGAAGACAAAATTCAAAAATTGTCATAAAAAACAACATAATATTTTGGACACTCAAGGCTGTTCATTGAAAATTAAACAGAGAAATAAAAATTAACAATGTCAAGGACCAGCAAAATGGCTCAGCAGGAAAATTTGCTTGATGCCAAAGCTAATGTTCTGAGATTGATCCCTGGAGCCTATACAGAAGATGGTGTCCTTTGACTTCTACACCTGTGCTAATCATGTTTATACTACACACACACTTACACACACACATACACACACACACACACACACACACACACACACAGAGAGAGAGAGAGAGAGAGAGAGAGAGAGAATGTGCAATAAATAAATGCACAAGAAATTGACAAAATGATAAGAAAGAAACCAAATACACATATGAGCCAAAATTCTTGCATGAGAATCCTGGAGAAATTTCAAGAAAGTAATTTTTATAAGGACATGATTGTAGATTATTAAAGTATGTAAACAGGACAGAAGACTTCACATTGGGAAACTCATGTCTCATTCAACCAATAAGTGTTCTGCTGAATTGTAGGAGACTGTAAAAAAAAGCATCGAACACCATTCATTCTCTCAATACTTGGAGAGAATTCAGCTGTGGTCTTTCAGGAAGAACCAAGGAGGGGTTTGAGAGTCTGATTGGTAACTGAAATTCCTAGTCTAGGCTTAGGTTTTCTACAGTTAAAAAGGAAAAAAAAAAAAACCGAAAAAAATTCCACAGCAAAAGCACATAGTCCTGGCACAGTATTTTCCTGTGTTACAGCCCTGGAAAAACTTGAGCTCTATGACCCTTACCCTATCATTAAAAAGGAATTACTATTTTTTTTGGGGGGGGGTATTTATTTATTTTTATTTTTAATTGAATTTTTTCATACAATATATTCTGATCACAATTTTTCCCTTCCCCAACTCTTCCCAGATCCTTCCCACCTGCCAATCCATCCAACACCATGTCCTTCTTGCTTTCTCTCTCTTTAAAAAACAAACAATAAAGACCAAGAAAAGTGCACGTGTGTGCGCACGCACACACACACACACACACACACACACACACACACACACACACAAACAAAAAGAAAACCAAAATGTACAAATAAAAGACCACTAAGATAAAACATGCCAAAACAAAGCAATAAGAGACACATGTCTAAAAGAAAATACCACTGAGTTTGTTTTGTGTTGGCCAACTACTTCCTTAAGTGTGGTTAATATGCTCATTGAAACTCCATTGGGTTAAACTAGTTTTTCCTTTGCCAGTGGGTACTAATTACAGATAGCTTCTTGGTTAGGAGTGGGAACCCATGTCCACTTCCCCCTCTTATCATTGGGACTCCATCTGGCTTCAGCCTGTGAAATCCCTGTGCCTGCCACAGTCTTTGTGAGTTCATATGGACATCAGTCCTTTTGTGTCTGGATGACACCGTTTCCTTGGGTCAACTATCCCCTCTGGCTCTGAAAATCGGCCACGCCTCAGTGCCAGGTCATAGGTAGGTGTAACAGTTACTGGAAACCTCGCTGGGGAAAATACTTCCAGGTCAAAGCTGAAACAGCTACCCACTACAAGGTACAGCTGAGCTGGGAATCCTAAGTATGTACTTTAAGGCAGACTTAAGACAAAGCTGAAAAAAGCATCATTCTGTCCATTACCATCTGGAATCTCCCTCCACATCCCTTCTGCCTCCTCCTTTTTGGTGTTATCCCCCAGGCTCCTCACTATTCCCCCCAGTGTCTCCCTTCTCAAGCAGTGTGTAACAATAACTAGGCATTCTGGTCAACAAGCAGAGGACCAAAGCCTGCAAACCATTTCTTCTCAGCAGAGAGACTTTGCCTGGGTTTCCCTGTCTGCCAACTTGAAGAACAACAGCACTTCCTTCCATTGTAAGCACAAAAGATGTGCCCCAAACAGCTGGAAAACCGAAGCACTCACCAAACCCTGGCTATTTGGCTCTCTTCTTTTTCCTTTATCCTTCCCTTTCAAGTCACGACTTACTCTTGATGAGTCTCATCTAACTTTCAATAAAGAATTCACGGTAGAAACTCAAAGGCAGCTTCCTCTTAGAAAAGCTTTGCAGTTGGTGATGGCAACTCTCCAGTCTTCTGAACACCAAGCGTCGAGTCTTGGTTTCATCCATTTATTATTTAGTTCATTGCTATTTCTATTCACCGGACACACAGATTCTCTCTCCTTTGTTCATCAGTCTCCATTTCCACCTCCTGCACTCCAGGACAGCGGGTCTGGAGTAGTCAATGTGCCCTCTTCTGCTCCTGTAGTCCCGTGTCCTGCTGCTTTGCGTGTATCCTCCCTCCTCTATGTAAATGAGAGACTGCGCATTGGATTTCGTTCTTCTGTGGCCTCCTTTGCAGTCACATTTTATGACCTTCCAGTGTCTCTTCTTTAACTGTTACAAACCATTTGCAGGTAGGCATCCATCCAAACTTTGCAAAGTTCTCACCAAAGAACTTATAAAGGTTAAAGAGAATGAATTTTATTGCCTCTGACTCTCAAGAGAGTCCAAACTTCTAGGCTCAAGCCCCATATTTATTTTAAAAGATTGATTTATGTGTTACAAAGAAAACATGCAGATTTTGTATTCCATCTCACAGTATATTCGTTTTTGTATACTATAAAATAATATCTTAGAACATAAATTGTTTAAATTTTATGTTTGCTAAATTAATAAAATTGACATGCTGGTAGATGTTCTACTGTTTTGGCTGGGAGTGTCTGTGTGCTCTGCACACTGAACACTTGAGTAGCATGCTCTTAATCTAAAATAAGCAATTTCTGAAGTGAGATTACAGACAGAATTTTTCTTGAGAGAGAGAGTGATGCTTAAACCCTAATGGCAGTTCTGATAAATGTACTTAGCAGTGAGTACTCAGAGCACATCATTTCCCCGCAGTAAACTGCCTAGTCTACAGGCGTCTGCTCCATTCAGCAACAATAATAAAGGCTAATGAAATGTGACCTTAAAGAAACTTGCTTTAGAAGCCAAAAGGAGACTTGTTGTGAGGTATCCATAGAGTGGTGCCATGAAGTGTCTTATAGCAGTGGTCCACAAATCTCCCCTCCATTCCAGTGACAATTCCCCAAGTCACTCACTGAACATATAATCAAGTACTAACTTTACACATGTCCCTTCTAACCAGGTGACTTCTCATGCATATTTCCATGGTGAAGACATTCTAGAGCATTGCATTTCTGCATGCCTGTCTTTTTAGTTATTGCACAAAATAATGGGCTTCAGTATGACATACTCTTCCATTTTACTTATACATCCCTTACCTTACCCATTTCCACCACCTGGGACAATGCTGTTGTATGCCTTCCTTCTTTTACTGCTCATTCTTTGTGGTTCAGGATGAAATTGATCTGTTCTATCTCATCCCCTGGGTTTCATCCATTTTCCTGTTTCTCTGAACTCACTCGTCACTTAAAATTTCCTTTATTTATTCCCCAATTACTTACTCTTGTGTGCTCATCTTGATTGTAAGCTCCAGTGGGAAAGGATTATATCCTATATATTTTCAGAGTCTGCATGCCATCCAGCACAGAGCCTACCAGATGGTTCCTCATTTCTTACTGTCTGCTTGGTTGCTGTACACAGTGATTGAGGTTGATTTTAATTATATATGCACTAGCATTACCACACAAAGTATGATTCAGAAAAACAGCTTCACAGAGAGTTCATGGGAAGACAGAACATGAGGCTGGAGACAGTTCTGTGGTAGAGAGTTGGCTTAGTTTGACCAGCGTTGTAAGTTGAATACCCAGCACTCAAAATGATGCTTAGAAATTGAGAGCCTGGTCTTGACTCTTGACTCACTGAAGTCAGATCTTGAATTTGATGTAGTTTTTTAGGTGACCAAAATACATATTGCAGTTGTGATACTTAGGGTCCTTCGAGGCCAATTTCATTGACATTAAGTACTATCCAAAGTCTGAGTAATTTGGAACAAGAGAAGTATAGTTTAGAGCATACATGTCGTTTACTATTTAATTTTTAGACAATAAACATTGTTCATTTTTGTGCAGTCTCTGAGTTAAGAATGGTTTCTACATTTTTAGATGGTTAAAATGAAAAATCCAAAGAGTATTTAATGAACATGATATGAATTCAAAACTTTATGTTGACAGATGAAGTTTTATGAAACACAGGCACACACTTTTGATGGCACAATGTTGTAGCTGCTGCCTTTGTCCAGCACTTAGCTGAACTTTGAAGGTGCCCTTTCAATCTGCAAAGCTGGAACCATTACTTCCTCACCCTTTACAGGACATGTCTTCTGGTTTTTGGTCTAAATTCATGATGGTGTTTACATAGAAGAAACCCTTTCTTTTTGATATGGAAAACAGGTTCTTCTCTCGCATAGTACATCCCAACTACAATTACCCCTCCATTCACTCCTGTTAGTTATCTTCTACCCTTCTTCTCCCACAGATACACTCCTCTCTGTTTTCTCTTCAGAAAAGAGCAGGCCTCCAAGAGACAGCAGTCAAACTGAACAAAATAAGACACAGTAAGACAAGACAAAAGCCCTCGTATCGAGACTGGACAAGACGACCTAACAGGAAGGAAAAGAGTCCCAAGAGCAGGCAAAAGAGTCAGAGACACACTGGCTCTCACTATTAGGACTCCCAAAAAAACACCAATCTAACAGCCATAACATATAAGCAGAGGACCTGGTGCAGACCTACGCAGGCCATATCCTTGCACCTTAAGTCACTGTTAGCCCATATAAGCCCTGCTTAGTTGATTCAATGGGCCATGTTCTCTTGGTGTCCTCCATCCCCTCTGATCCCATAGATCATAGTTAAACCAGTGAAAAATTGATTGTGAATATCATTTATTTATTGATTTTAGTATTTGCTGTACATATACTATAAGGTGAAGCACACAATTGCATTCCATAATTATATGTGAAAATTTTATTTTGAAATGGTTGCATGATAACTATTTTGTGGAATAAATGGATTTCTTTCCTAAGCAGTCACAGGAAGTCAGAAGAATAAAAGTGCTTGATGATATCCAGTATGTCATTGTCATTTGGAACTCAATAAACTATTACAGTTTTGTCAGGTCCAATCTCTAAGGAGCTGAATGAAAATATATATCTCAGATAATCTGACCCCTATCAACATCATGCATCGTGGTTACCCTGACATCTGAAGAAGAGCAATTCTACTCTGTCAAGTTGTAGACTCCAATTTGCTGGTAAAGGTCACACACACCTTCACCTTTAGCTACTGGACAGTAGATTGAAATTAAAGTGAGGCGGTATGGAGAGTGTCCTACTACCTCTGTCAAATTAGACTAGTCCTCATTAAATTGTGCTGCTAATTCAGCATGTTCAAAGGGCTCCTGACACCATGAGAAATGTCACCTTATGGCTTGAAGGGTCTTTAGAGGTATGAGCCTTTTTTGGTTTGATTCTCCTTTTTTTTCTGATGATCCTGGGACTTAGAGAATGTGAGCCTTTCTTGGCTACTTTCAGGATGACTGCACATCTTTGCATTTTAGGAATGCAGACATACAGTGACAGTGTTGACTGAACAAACACAACAAAAGAAATCAAAAGCTTCCCAATGTACTTGTGTTCCTATATTGTTCATATTCAAGATTTGTAAGGGCACAAAACAATAATTGTAAAACAATTTGATGCAAACAGTAGTTGATGATAAAAGGCTTTTCACCCTCAAAATCATCAAAGTTCCATCAGAAAGATTTAATTGCTGAGAGTTAGGCTCTTGCTTGAATTCACTTAAAATTACTATTTAGCTGATAGTTTAGTGATGAACAGTCAGCAAAGCATAATATTGCTCTTCTTGTTGGTAAAATGACTTGTAAGCTATTCTATTTCCTTATCATTAAGATTCATATATACAGACACATACACACATAGCAGATACACGTACACACATAGACACACACACACATACAGAAGCATTCAAACACACACAGACACACACATACACATAGACTCACACAGAGACACAAAAGAGACAGACAGACAGACAGACACACACACACACATATACACACACATACACATAGACTCACACAGAGACACAGACACACACAGACACACATATAGAAGCACAGAGACACACAGGCACACACATACAGAGACACTGACACACAAACACACAGAGAAACACAAAGACACATACACAGAAATACTGACACAAACAGAGACACACACAGAGAAACATATAGACACATATACAGAAACACACACACACACACACACACACACACACACACACACACACACACACACAAAGTATTAAGTATGCTCTGACAACTTGAATTCTTTGGAAACTAAATTTCTTTGATTTAGTCCTAACAGCACCCAAGCTCTCAAATGGAAGGCTCAGACTGTGATAACTCATGACCAAAATCTGAAAATGGAAACCCACAGTGACTTCCCTTTCCCTTACCTTTTGGGAAGAATTAGAGTCTGTAAGAAAGGGAGACTCAGTCAAGTGTCTAATGCACAACTTGAGGTTCACTGGAAAAGATGCTATGGTGACCCCATACTTCATAAACATTTGATGCAGATGAGACCATAAGAATGACAAGTACCCCCATGTCTTTGTACATTTTAAACTTATAAACTTTATTATAAAAACTTTAAAATAAAAATATCACAGATCCAAATTAATCAGACCCCAAATTTATACAACTGGATAAATGTCTATGCACTTAGAATGGGCATTTGCAACAAAAGTTGTGGGTTCTCACTTTAAATTTTATGTTAGTATTAAACATATTTCTTATTTCATTTTAGGCACTCATCCACCATGCAAACCAAAATACCCATGACAGAAATAGAATTAGAAAATCATTAGCTCTATATGATTTTTCATAACTCATGTCCATTACCTACATTCAATCCTTCACCCTGTTATATTTAATCTTTCTTCTCTTTACTTCACATTATACTGTGCCCAATTGTACATTTGTTTATACATATACATGTAGTATTGACTATGAGCCAGAACATGCACTGTTTTTCTTTCTGAGTTGGTTTAACCTTGCTTAACATTATACATTTCAAGTCTGTCTATTTTGCTGGAAAGAATTAACGTCCTTTTTTCACCTTTAGAGCTGAATAGTATTCCATTTTCTATCTGTACTTTTTTTTATTATCCATTCATTTGTTGGTAGAAAATTAAATTTATTTAAGTTCTTTATCACAGTGAAAAAAAGCAGCAATAAGCATGGTGATACCAATATTTCTGTTGTTTGGTATGGAGATCTCTGTGTCTATGCCTAAGAGTCAAATAGCTGGATCATATGATAGTTATAATTTTAATCTCTTCATAAATCTTTAAACCAATTCCCACTATGGCTGTATTAATTTACACCCTCCACCAACAATGAATAAGGGTTCTTTCCCCTCCACATCCCCTCATACATTTGTTGTAAGGTGTTTTGATTGCCATTCTGATTAGGATAAGGTGATATCTCAAAGCAGTTTTAATTTGCATTTCCCTGATAGTTAGGAATATTGAAACCTTTAGAAATAGTTATTGGCCACTTTCATTTCTTTCCTTCCTTCTTTCTTTCTTTTTTTATTTTCGAACTATTCAGTTCACTTGTCTGTTTGGTAATCGACAGTTTTATTTCCTTGGTATTTAATTTCTGCAATTATTTATAATGTCTAGATATTAAATCTTTGGTTGAAATATGGCTGGTAGAGATTTTCTCGTACTCTGTGGACTGTCTGTTAATTCTTCTGATTGTTTCCCTTGCTATACAGAAACTTTTTATTTTCATGTAGTCTTGTTATCCCAGGATCTTGAAGTGTACCCCTGTGTTTACTTCTAAAGGTTTCAGTATTTTAGGTTTCAAATTAAGGCCTTTGATTCATTTTGAGTTGATTTTTATACATGGAGAAGGTTATAAATCTAATTTCAGTCTTCTTCAGGGAGAAGTCCGGTTTGCCAGCACCATTTGTTGAAAAAGCTATCTTTTCTCCAAAGTATGTTTCTTTCTCCTTTGTAAAAAAAATTAAGTGGGCATAGTTTTCATGTTTTATTTCTTGTCTTCTATTCTATCCCGTTGTTCCCCCAGTCTATTTTTATGCCAGCATCAGGTTATCTTCATCAGTGTTCCTCTTAGAATAATTTGAGGTCAGGGATTATAATACCTCCAGCATCGTTCTTACTCCTTAGGATTGCTTTGGCTATTTGTAGTCTTCTGTGGTTCTTTATAAACTTTTGTCTTTTTTTTCTAAACCTGTGAAATATGATATGAGATTTTTGATAGGTATCGTATTAATTCCTTATATTAATTTTGTTATTATAGACAGTTTCATAATATTAATTCTGCTTATCTAGGGATATAGAATATCTTCTCATCATAGTGTATCTTCTGTGACTTCCTTTTCCAATATCTTTTTATGATTTTCTGCTCTAGAGTTTTATGTTAAAATTGTAGGCAAAGTCAAGGTCCTCAGCCTGGCATCACTTGCTTTTTTTTTTTCGGCTCAGGGAGTGTTGACACTATTGTATAGTGAGGCTTGTGTGGGTTAACAATTCATTCTTTATAGAGTGGTGGAAAATTATAGAGCAGTCAAAAAGACAATTGAATTTATTATCCTGTAAAGAAAGAAATGGACATGGCAGTAACAGATGAATGTTGCTGGATATTTGTTTAACTATGTAAGGATGTGTTGAATTTGTTTAATTATGTAAATATGTGTTGCTTTTTTTACCTTGCCTGCCTAAGGCACCTGATTGGGCTAATAAAAAGCTGAGCTGAGTGATGGTGGTGCATGCTTTTAATCCCAGCACTTGAGAGGCAGAGGCAGGAGGATCTCTGTGAGTTCAAGGCCAGCTTGTTCTATAGAATGAGTTCTATGACCGTCAGAATTACACAGAGAAACCTTGTCTCAAAAACAAAACAAAACAAAACAAAACAAAACAAAACAAAACAAAACAAAACAAAACAAAACAAAACAAAACAAAACACCAAAAAACCTGAATGGTCAATGGTATAGGTGGGACTTTTGGGCAGGGAGAGTAAGTAGGAGGAGGAATTTAGGCTAGGAGGAATAAGCCAGACATGGAGGGAGCAAAAAAGCAGGACATACACAATGAAAGAAAGGTAAAAAGCCCTGAGATAAAAACACAGATTAATAGAAACAGGATAAATTAAATTAAAGGAGCTAGTGGGACAAGCCTAAGCTAAAGCTGAGCATTCATAATTAATAATAAGTCTCCGTGTCTTTATTTGGGAACTGGTTGGTGCCCCAAAGAAAATTCCTACTACAAATGAACTACTTCTGTACAGTGAGTGATGGGCTGAGGGGCAAGGGTCTCCATTTGGAAGGAGACCTCATTTGGGTCTAGTTAGCACTGTAAGTGCAATTTCCTAGTATGTAATCTGTACAATGAAGGCAGTCCACATTGGTCTGTGTAGAGTCCTGGGAAGTTAAATGAGCCACTCTGCATGTAATTTCACCTGATTAACATCCCACCTTGCAAATAGGGCCAATTCTGTGGTATGGCCAGTGGCTTATTTTATTTGATAAGATCGTTTCTGCAGTTTGGGCAGAACAAACTACAGTTTTTCTGTTTGGTGGATGCTTTCTGGACCAGGCTAGCACTAGGGACCTTTCTGTACTTATAATCATGGCTTTCCTTCCATATACACTACCATTTTCAAAATGTTCATATTATGGCAAGTCCATGATGAACTAGGAGAAAACTCTTTATCCTTTGACTGTTTCTTAAGTAACAATATGGTTATCATGTGCAACAAATATTTTATAGTGTGGAAAATTCTCTGTAATTTTAATTATGAATTTCTTTCTTTCTTTTTTTAAATACTATGTATTAGAGGCTAGATATGTCCTTGGATGCAGTCCACAGACAGGTCCATCCAGTTGATCTAGTGACACATTGGTGCTTGACTCTTGCTGAAGAGACATGAACAAAAGACTGTTTACCTCAGAAAGGACACTTACGACTTACCAAAGAAATAATATGTCCAAATAGAAACACAGCTCTCACCTCAAAGGGAACAAGAGATAGTTTATTCTGTATTCAAACTACTGATTACTATACCCAATGTGATAATAATTTTAGGAAGTTTTTAAAGAACAAAAGAACATCATAAACAAAGGCACTTTAAAATATGTTGATGGAAACATCAAATATTGGAATGCAACAAAGTGGGAAAACTTGTTACAGACCTTTGGGTTGGCAGAAGCTATTCATCTGTTAGCACATCCCAAATGCCCTAATAGGCACAAGTGTAGATGCTAGCCGACAATGGCCAATGAATGGTGATTTAAGGGGTAAATAGTTCAGAATGATTAGGCTCTGGACCTGCAACATTGCAAACTCTTCAGACTCTTCAGAACCACAGAAGTCAATACAGTCAGTCACTCAGTCTTGCAGATCTGTTAACACAGGTAAGGCTTTGTTCTGGCTTGTCTATTCACATATTAGACCCAAATTCATCTTGGTGAGCCAAAGAGTTCATTAAGCTTACTAATACAGAAACATGGGTGAGGAGTTGATTACAAAAGACTGTAGGTTGTAGCCAGAGAATTTCCTGTGTCCCACCTGGTCCCCCAGCCACTCGGTCCCAAGTAAACACACAGCTTATATTAATTACAAACTGTTTGGCCTATGGCTCAGGCTTCTTGCTAGCTAGCTCTTACAACTTAATCAACCCAATCCTATTAATCAATGTTTTGTCATGTGGCCTGTGGCCATGCCTTACCAGTCTGCTGACATGTTGCTCCTTGGGTGGCTGGCTTGTGTCTCTCCTGACTCCACCCTTCTTCATCTCCATCTTCAGTTTGAATGTACCACCTAATCTTATTCTGCCTTGCCATTGGCCAAACTGCTTTATTTATCAACCAATGAGAGCAAAACATATTCACCATGTGCAGAAAGACATCCCACAGTAGTAGGTGACCTCAAAACAGCTACATCATGCCAAGTGGTGGTGGCACATGCCACCTTTAATCCCAGCACTCAGGAGGCAGAGCCAGGCGGCTCTCTGTGAGTTGGAGGCCAACCTTATCTACAAAGCGAGATCCAGAACAGGCACCAAAGCTACACAGAGAAACACTGTCTCAAACACCAAAAAACCAAAACCAAACCAAACTAACCAACCAACCAACCAACCAAACCCAGATACATCACAGCAGAGTTTCACTCTATCATAGGTGACAGCCTCTTGGAAGTTGAATCTTGGAATCCCTCTTCTAGTTTCTCCTACATCTTCTCAAATTATTTGTAGCTGGAGTAGGTACAGGAAGGAGTAAAGCATTGAACTTCAGCTGAGAGTCCTGTGACCCTCTTACCCTCCTACTATGGAGTACAAACAGTACCACAACCACTGTCTTATATTTCTTATCTCATTGCCATTACTATGGACCAAGGACTCTGTGGGATATCACAACTCCAGGTCTATGATGGCTGATGGTCACATCAGGTTTAGAGGAAATTTACAAGTTTGTAATCAGCACCAGCATCCCCAGCTTTGTATGAAGTCAGTTTGTTGTATTTTTCTGTCTCCTTGAACTATGTAACTTGATGTGTTTGTTCAGCACCCAGTGCTACTTACTTGACAAACCTATATTGTATTTTTATCTCCAGTCTAGGTAAAAAGGATGCAAGCTCCTCTATGAGCAATCTTCTGAGGAACCACTCTTCTAGTCCTCTTGACATGTGCAGACAAATTCAGCAGTGGACACAACTGGCTTGATTTGGGTGATTTTTTTTTTTTGTGGCAGAGAGAGGTTTCTATTTTTTGTACCAGTGAACACCATTATCAGATGGATACCATGATCATCATCTCCCCCTTCTCCATAAAACATAAGAAAATACCATCCTTGAATATTTTATTAAATAATCGATTAAGTTGAGGCTCTATTGTATAAGAAATGTAGTAAGTACTGTATAGTATAGTCCTCATAAAAGTCTGCTTTATTTTTGTTAAATAATCATGCCCAAATAAATTGACCAAATAAATAAACAATACCAGTGTGCGATTCAGTATTTTAATAACTTGACAAAATTTATGCAGGTGATAAATAGTAGGAGTTTCAAACCTTCATCCAAAGACAGCAAAGTCTTTTGAAACTTTTTAACCTAACACATTGAAGACATTTTAATATTTATTTTCAAATAGCCACTAGGTTCTTCCATTTGTATTCTATTTATACATTTTCCCTGGGTGCTGTATTTAAACCTCCCAGCCAACCTTATGTTTTCTTTTTACCAGAAACTTTTCACAATTATCTTTTTATAGAAGAAGTAGCCTAGTACATCAATTAGCACAATTGAGAAGGAGCCACTACTAAAACAAACAAGTCTACACAATACTATCCTGCTCAACACCTTGTAGCTGACAAAAATTAGCTACTCATGTTACTAGAAGGCTAGGCCTGGCCTCCTGCCATTTCCATTAGAGCAAGATGCTTCCCTTCAGTGATAAATTGGCTCTAGCAGCTTTGACTATGCTCAGAGAAGAGAAGAGCACCCCTCTTTATCATACCAAGAAGCAAGAGCAAAGTTAATGCCAAAAGAGAACAAGAGGATATGCGGTTTGGTTCATTTTACTCTGCCCGTGGACCAGTTACATCATCATAAATACACTCTTGACAATGCTCCCCATGGCTTTCATTACAGAGACAATGGGTACATTTTCAGCACAATGGCTTTGTGCATTCCAGTATTGTTCTGGATGTTGTAACAAAGAAAATAAGTAATTAGAGGCTTTCTGCACTAAGTGGTTTAGCTACAATTTGGCCAGCAGATTTAGAATTTAGTTATTTCATGTGGTATTAAGGCATTTTCTTGGTAAACAATACTGAAGAACTGAGGATGTTTACCAATAGATTGGGTGAGTCTGTTCATGCTTTCATTGTAAGTGTGATTATTTTCTAATCAATATGTATATGGCTGATTTTAAGATATCTAAATATTAGATGCTTTTTCTAAACACATGAAAGCTAAATGTATGAAACCAGTAAATTGGTCTTGGTAAGAAAATGAAGTTTTCCTTAAAAGTCTAAAAATAAGTTTTACAATCTCAGAATAGTACATGCATTGTTTTACTATTCACATGCATAAGCAAAGACACTTTTAATTCTCATAGGAAAGCTTTCTTTTACCTACTCCAAGTCCGATATTTGAGAAGTAAGGTAGTACATGATGTTATACTACATACTACAAATATATGGACATACATGGGTAACAATGAGGTGTTTATTATTCATTTAATGTACAAGATGAAGTTTTATGTTAGGTATGGAAAATATTGCTTTGCTAATTATTTGCATATTTTGCTTAGTAAGGAGACATAACTTATGTCATTTTACTGGTAGAAAATTCATACCTAATTACAATTTTCTAACAGTTTATTTCACTCAGAAAAGTTTTATTGTTTTCTTCTACCATGAGAAATTGTGTGGAAATTCTTAGTAGGAAACACGCTTGAAGAATTCTCCATTAATTCCCAGACTATGGGGTTCATGCTTCTGTAAACTGTGGTTAAGATCTATGCATGAATATGTTTAATAAAGCGACACAAAATCTTGCAAATAACAGCTAAACTACAATCAATTAATAAAAGCATTAGATGTTCTATTTTTGTTTAAAGAAAAAGATGGTGCTAACCAGCATTTACAACCAAATATATGGTAATTCAAATAGGAACATTAAAATTTTATTAATTTCTGATGCACTGCCAAGAAACATTAATCTTTCTTTCTTGCCCAATACAAATGTAGTACAACTTAATTTTCATCTTAAAAATAATTACATTAGAGTCCACTGTGGTGATGACAGAGTTGAATCTGTTTGAAAGGCTAAGAGAGTCTGAAGACCACCTGGGCAATATGTGAATACTGTTTCAAAATAAAGTATTAGAGACCATTAGAGAGCTCTTGGACATGAGCTTCAAGCTGAGTAAACGAATTCATGGGCCAAACAGGCATGCTAACTGGGGGAAGCTACTGGAATGAGTTATAAGAGGGAATAGTGAAGTCAAGAGATACACAACAGGAGAGCAAAGATCTCTTCTGAATGCATTCAAACTTAAAATGCTTTGTTCCCTTAGGGAAATGCTATCATGAGATATTTACACAAGAGGCAGGTTTTCATCCAGCAGAAGTTCAATGACTAGCCACTTTGGAGGAGGCTCTGCATGTTCAGAGAATCATTTGGGTTTCCTTTCATTATCTATTTATTGAATACCCTCTGTGAACAAGACTTCAGATCAGGCAAAGGGAATTAATTGAGCCTTAATACAGATGGATGCTGTTTTGAAGGAAGCTTTCTCTCTCAACTCAGATGGCTTATGATTAATTCTACTGATAAAGCTTTTTTTGTAAATGTGTTTATGTGACTTGTACCTATATACACACATACATTATATATATATGTATGTATATGTATATATCACACACTATGTGTAACAGAATTTAATAAATGAGCTTTAAAATAGTAAACAAGCCAAATCACAACTGAGATACTGAGAACCTTGTACTTGGTCCTTGAGGCTAGGTGCCTCAACAGCCTGAGTGGTCCTAGAAGAGGTGTTTGTTACCAGAGGACAAAGACTGGTTGTCACTCAGTCCTCAAGGCAGGTGCCTCAGCAGTCCATGTATGACACAAAGAGCCCAGGAGGCCCCCAGTGAGATGTTGGTCCCTATTACATGATGAAAACTTGGAAACACAGTTGTACTGTCAATGAAGGAATCAGCAGCGGTAGTCATGGGACAGATTAACTCCATGGGGAGAGGGAAAACCAAATGAGCAAAGGATGAGAGGACAGACTTCTAAATGTTTGTCTTTTTACCCACAGGTAAATGTAGCCTTCACTTCTCATCAAGGAAACTTCTCTTTGCAACCAATGGAAACAATTCCAGAAAACCATAACCGACCAATAGAAAAGCAGAGCTGTGAAATGCAGTTCCAAATGACACATCTACAATACAATTTGGGCAAGATAACATTAAATACAGCCACAATTAGTAGGTTTCCAGAAGTCTAGTATTCCCAAATTCCATTGGTGTGCTCTAGGCCTGCTTGTAACCCCTTTATACCCTCCCATATACTTTAGGTCATTTCAACATCCATTATAATATTCAGTAGAATGTAAGTAGCTGTACTTCATTGTATATAGACTAAGGAAAAGTATCTGTCAACTAATAGGACATATACAGTTGTCTTTCCTGCAAAGTTTTGATCTGTGATTGGGTGACTCTATTGTAGATGAAATTCTAAACAGTCTTAGTAAATAAGAAACACAGAGCCAAGCACAGAGGAAATAGCCAAAGAGATCAGAGCGATGGCCACAACTAGCTTTAGCTTACCACCAGCAGTAGCTTCCCCAGAGAGCGTTCTTTCCTGCCTGACTTGTGTTTTTATTGCCTTTCTGTTCTGCCTTCTCATTGGCTCTAAGCCCAGCCACATGACTTCCTCGTCACTGCCTGTCTATACAGACCTCCAGGTCTCTATGGTTGGTACTGGGATTAAAGGCTCGTGTTACCACGCTTGACTGTATCTTTGACCACACAGAGACTCTGCCTGTTATGTGATCAGACTAAGGCCATGTGCTACCACCGCCAGACTTCTGCTTAATAGCTATTTAACCTCTGATCTCCAGGCAACTTTATTAACATAAAAATAAAATATCACATTTCATCACAAATAAAATATCACCACCTTTCCCCCTTTATTCTAACAAAAAGAAAAAAAAGTTATAACTAATATAAGAAAAACTATATACAATAAGTACAATAACTATATACAATATATACAAGCAATAAATACCTCAACAATGTCTAGTCTATTTGACATTGACATTTGACAAACTCAGAGAAAATATTCCATTATCTATCCTGTTTTGCTAAGTCCAAAATGTACCTGATTCACTTTTTATCCTAACTTATATTACTAACAGAGAACTATCTTATAATGTCTTTGAAATTTATACACTTATACACTTTATACCTCTTTAGTGAGTTTCTTTTCTGAAATTCATAACAAGGAAAACTATAACTGTAACTATCTAATCTTCTACTAACTATGACTGTAACTAGCTAGTCTTCAACTCCCTCAGAGACCCAAGAAAGAAATAATATTACCTAATAAAACAGGAAGTGTAAAGAAGCGACTTCCAAGAAAATTGAGTTGACAGAAATAGCCAGCTGCCAGGACAGTCACCTGAGGTTTCTCTGCAACAATGTGGCATCATCTTCAGCCTATAAGCTTAGCATATCTGACAGACTCATTTGTGAAGTAGGATGTACACAAGGCCTACAGTTTGACCTCATATTCGGTGAGAGTAGTCCATGTACCAGATAAACCTGAATTCCACCAGTGTCCTGTCATGATTCAGGATTTTAAATTCTGGAAATTTTTGGTGTTTTTGGAATTCAGCTGTCCATTCTTCTTGGCTTGTGGGTGGGTTCATCTTGGCATCCTGTTCTTCTCCGCATCCCATTCTTCCCGGCTTGTGGGTGGCTTCATCTCTTTTATTAAATGCCAGTCTACCATTGAGAGGTTAGACTCCATTAGCCTAGCTACTCTTTCAAGAATAACTGTTTCAGCTACTGTTCCACTGCACATCAGAAGTCACTGGTCCACTGCCTGTTCAGCTGCCTTCGTAAAAAGGGGCACTGTACCTTTTCTGGATTGCAAAGGTCACTTCAGAGATGGTGCCATATTGTCCTGGTCTCAGAGGATGCCTGTTTGCTAAAGCCACAACCACACTTGTCTTGGCAAGAATCGGCAGTCCTGTCTGTCCATTTTTTCCTGTTTGTCAGCAGTCAATTCAAGGACACTTTGTTGTCCAGTGGCTAACTTTTGCCACAATGAAAGTTAACTCCATATGCAGTTTCTTCAGTACCCATATCTTCTGAAGTAGATTGGTGCTGACAGGAGCCGACATGTCTCATAGTCATAAAAGCAAAAAGTTCTACCATTTTGGGGAGCTAAGGTGGGCAGAGAATGCTACAGTTTGAAGCAATGGCATAGAAGGCTGCAGTCTAAAGCAATAGATTCACAATAAGACAGATGCAGATGGGATAAACCCTTAAAGGGTTTACAATGTGTGTAAAAGTGTACCTAGGCTTGGAAGAGAGAAAAAAAGTCATATATGCAGTTATATAAAGAAATAGATAGTTTTAAAAAATAAAGCTTTAAAGAGAAAGTAAAAGTAATATAAAAAATAAGCCACACAAAGATGGATATTATACAGAGAGTCTGGATTACATTGTCTTTGAGAATTTTAACTGCAGAGAGACATTTGATTGTAAAGGCAGATGAGTTAAACCAATATGTATATTTTAAAGGTATTTTGACTTCATAATTTGGTTCTAAGGATATGTTCTTTGGAAAGGAGGCTCTGCTTTTATTTCCACAGAAAACAAGAGGTTATAGATTTTTTCCAGATTAAGATACATCAGATTTGACCAGCCAAGACCCCCTGAAAGGTCTCTGATGACACAATGGCCCAGATGATCCAACATCCAGAACAGTTTCAAGGCAACTGGCTCAGACAATACAGCTTCAAGGACTATCCCATAATCTTAAAATTTTCTTTATGTCCCCATAAGATTACAGTACCCTCATCCAGCAATGAAGTAGTATGAGAAGCTACACCCAAATTCCCAAATATACCAAGCTGGCTTTGGAGATGGAATTGACTCACTCTATCTCTAAACCCAAGCATATTGCTAAAAGAAAAGATGAAAGATTTTTCTGACCTATATCAAAAGAGCCTTCTGGTGTGAGACAAAGAAAAACCAATATTTTTATTTAAAACAAGTTGATTGTAAATGCAGTCTCTTTCTAAATAAGAAAAGGAGATAGTTTAGATATGATAGGATGAAAGGGTAGATTAATAAACCTACTTTTAAAGAGCAACAACTTGTTTAAAAATGTTTTACGTTGCTATAGATTTTAGTTTATTGATACAAGTTTAAACTTAATTTTGTTATACTGTATATATATTTCTACTCTTGTTTGAGGTATTATTTTTATGTAACTCATTTAGATTGTAGTGGATAATTAAAAAATAAAGATTAATAATTAGTCTTCTATGATAGTCAAGCTTTTAGTCATGTTAAGTTTTCTAGGTATACATAGATACAATTTAATTAGGTAGGCAATCTTCAAACACTCCAAAGACCTACAGAATATGGCATTTAAAATGTTTTAAAAATTTAGACTTTCTAGACAGTGAGACACTCTGCTCCTGGCAGCACTGATTTACTTCAAAAAGAAATATGGGGGGCTGGAGAGATGGCTCAGAGGTTAAGAGCACCGACTGCTCTTCCAGAGGTCCTGAGTTCAATTCCCAGCAACCACATGGTGGCTCACAACCATCTGTAATGAGATCTGGCACCCTCTTCTGTATACATAATAAATAAATAAATCTTAAAAAAAAAAGAAAAGAAATATGGGTGTCGAAGACACTCCATATGGAATTTATCTTCTTGGCAAAAATAGTCATTTGGGCAAGAAACTGTTCTTGCCTGAACTGCTTGATTGACTGACTGATAGGAAGATGATCACTGAACTTTGCAAGGCAAAATGGTCCTTCAGATTCCTGCTTTGCAGAAGAAACTGCCAGACATTCTACAGGACACAGAGAGAAGTAACTGAGAGACTCTAAGCCTGTGGGCTGAAGACAGATGCCCCAACTTTACAGAGGAACTTTGGATGACTGTCCAGGCTGCCAGCTGTCTCTGTCTACTCTTGCAAGACTCCTGAAAGTTGCTTGCAACCTTCTCGCATTTCTCAGGTAATATTATATCCTTCTGAGTTCTTTGATGTAGTTGAAGAATAGACAGCTATAATTTTCTTAGTTATAATAAAAGATAAGTTAGATATAAAACCTTAGACTCACAAATATAGAATAGATAGGATATCTTCTTTAATTTTGTCAAATACAAATAGACTGGATATTATAAATAGACTAGATATTATGACTATAATTCTTGTTTGATAATTGTTTTGTTATATGTAATTTTACTATGTTGAAATTAAAACCTTCCTTTTTGAGAAAAAGAAAAGGAGAAGTGCTGGGAGTGTCTTTCTTTATGCTGTGAATGTGTTGCTCTGATTGGTTAATAAATAAAGTGCTGATTGGCCAGTAGCCAGACAGGAAGTATAGGTGGGATAAAGAGAGAGGAGAATTCTGGGAACAGGAGGGCTGAGTCAGGAGAAGTACGAGGTAAAGTACCTGTAATCTATAAGCCATGTGGCAACTTATAGATGAATAGAAATGGGTTAATTTAAGACATAAGAACTAGATAGCAAGAAGCCTGCCATAGCCATACAGTTTACAAGTAATATAAGACTCTGTGTGTTTACTTGGGTCTGAATGGCTGTGGGCCCTGGTGGGACTGGAGAAATCTCCAGCTACACTCTTTAGATGTGTAACTCACTGATGTTGATGCTGATTACATTCTCTACTCAAAATGCAGGCTTGTCTCTCAAATGCACATGATGTGTTCCTAAACTTCAGAAAAATGTAAATTTAAAAATGTACACATGTGTATATGCATGTACATGTGCATGTGGGTGTGCAGGAATATTTGTGCATATGGAGTTCAAAGGCTGACACTGGTTGATCTTCCTTAATCTCCCTATGTTTTGAGAAAGGGTCTCTCACTGAATGTGGAGCCCCCAGATTTGGTGTCACATGGTAGCCAGAGTGCTCCAAAGAGCCACCTTGTCATCATCTCCACAGTGCTGGGAACAAAGAAACAGTCTGTTTGCCTCTTTACCTAAGTGTTGAGGGTTGGACTTGATCCTCAGGCTTAGGGAGCATGCACTTTACTAATAAAAAAATCATCCCCTGTGTCTGAAGGAACAATCTTTTACATAGTGCTTCTCTATTAACATACAGACAGTCGTACTTTGGAGGTAAAGTTTGAGAGCACATGATGTGGATTAAATTCTTTCAGAAGCAGAAAGCCAAAATGCTTTCAGTAAGAGGCACAGAATAAAAATTCAAATGAAAAGCAATGGGTAGGTACAACACAACCAGAAGTATTTATATCCGGATGCTTATTGAGTTTGGGGGTGTAAATATTGGCTAAAGGAGCTAATATTCCTGTTTGCATTTTTTTTCTTTCTGGCTGAAACTAAGCAGAAATGCTGCCTTCTTCCTTATATCTGATTTCCTCACTCACTTTTCCAAGGAACAATTCTGGAAACACAAGGGTGAAATGAAGTACCAATGTCTTCCAGTTTTGAGTAATTAAAGGGGCACTTCACTCCCACACTGCAACATCTGACACCAAATCCATAGAAAGCACCAGAAGAAGGTTTCTTACCCATTAGGAATTGCTTGATTCAATTAAAATTTGTCTCATATTTTCACCCATGGCAATAATAGAAAAACAGAAGATCATTTATCTTACATGGAAAATTTAAGTTGATACAAAAATGATCACATAGTATATAAAAGATGGTCTTTTACGTTTCTGGGGAAGAAATATTTTCTTAACATGATGGGAACAGAAATTCCATGTATCCCACTGCAAATACCCACAGTTTTTCAACCATAGGAAACTATGTCTCCATAGTGTGGTGGTAAGCAGGTTTCATATTTTCAGATGTGATATTTGAAATCTTGTTGTTGATGGAAATAGGAAATAAGAACAGAAGAGTCCCTTATAATGGCAACTCTCTGGAAAAATAAAATCTCTTCTTGAATCATTATGTTAAAAATGAATCCATTTATACTAAAAGATGAGAAATCAGGTAATGGTCTATTTGTAATATGTTTTCATTTGCTTAGAAAATATGAAGATGGAAGCATTTCGCTTTGCAAAGCAGGCACTAATGACCACCATGGTTATTAAAAAAGGTTTTGAAGCTGCTGTGTCCTTGCCCTTGACAACTTACAAAGGAGCACTTTTTATGATGCAATTCTCCCAGGAATCTGGGATACAATCAGTAATTGATTTTGCTGAGCGATTTAATTGTTTGATAAAAGCGTTATTTCATCCTTTAGAATAGTAACCTTGGAGGAAGAGGTCCTGACCCTTCTCTTTTTAATAGTCCTGAAAAGATATGTTTCTAGATTGAATGGCACTGCTAGGTTGACTTTTGAATTAATTGATTGGTCAATTCAGCCAAACAGTCAATTTATCTTTTTATCTCTTTTCCCATTTATTTTTCCTTTGGTCTTTTTCATGTTTCAGGAGGTAGAACCAGACCTCTGATAGTCCAGAACAAGAGTTTATTCCCCTAGGTAGAAGAAGCAAATTACTGAAAGTCATACAAACTCTTGACCAAAGCTTTTCTAATAAATGTATATTTTTAAAGATGTAAAAACTTGGGGTTTTATATATTTTTCTTAGTTTTTTTCAACACAACATATTTTGATCACTTTTCACAACTCACAAAACTTCCCTGCTTCTTTACCATTCAAATTTCTCTCTCTCTCTCTCTCTCTCTCTCTCTCTCTCTCTCTCTCTCTCTCTCTCTCACCTCAACAAAAATGCAAATCAGAACAAATAAGCAGAGACCAATAAGACAAAATGTGCCAAAATGAAACAAAAAAGTTCACAAAAAACAGAGTTTGTTTTGTGTTGGCCAGTGTCTGGTCATGGAGCCTGCCTTAAAGAGTGGTTTAAGACACAGTGACACTACACTGGGGGAAATGGATTTGACCTATTCCAGTGGGTGTCATTTGCAAATCGCTCCTTGATTAGAGGTCGGGCCCATGTCTACTTTCACCTCTCAGTGCTGGGACCCCATCTGGTTTGAACCTGTGCATACTGCCATAGTCTCTGTGAGCTCACATGTGCACCTGTCCTCTTGTGTCAAGAAGCTACTGTTTCTTGTTGTCATCCATCCCCTCTGGCTCTTACAATCTTCTTGCCTTCTCTTTTCCTAAGTCCCTGAGCCTTGAGGAAAACGCTTTAATGGAGACATCCTGTTTAGGACTGAGTGCTCCAAAGTCTCTGACTCTCTGCACGTTGTCCAGGTGTGGATTTCTGTGTTAATGACCATTCAGTCAAGAGAAGCTTCTCTGCTGAGGGTTGAGTGAGGCACTCATCTACGGGTTGCATGTCATTAGGAGTTGTTTTATTACTGTGTTCCTTGAGAAGAAAAGCAGTATTAATTTTTCCACTAGGCCAACGACCAATCTTGTCTCAGGTTCTTGGCCGCTTTAGCAGTGTTAAGAATGTGTTTTCATCTTTTTGAATGGCCTTAAATTCAATTTAAAAAAGTGGTTTGCTCCTCCCATAACTTTTGTGCTACTATTGCACCAGTATATTTTGAAGAAAGGTGCTGTTATTGGTTGCAGGGTTTGTATGTGGGTGATACTGATGATTGTCTTTTGTTGTTTGTTGTTTTTGCTCTTTTGGGGGGGGTCCCAAATAAATCACAAGTGGAGGCTTATTCTTAATTATAAATGTTCGGCCTTAGCTTGGCTTGTTTATTGCCAGCTTTTCTTAAATTATCCCATCTATCTTTTGCCTCTGGGCTTTTCCTTTTCTATTCCTGTATATCTTTCTTTGTTTCTTACTCTGTGGCTTGCTGTATAGCTGGGTGGCTGGCCCCTGGGTCCTCCTTCTTCTATGGCTACTTCTTTTTCTTCTCCCAGATTTCTCCTTCTTTATATTCTCTCTGCCTGCCAGCCCTACCTATCCTTTCTCCTGCCTCACTATTGGCCGTTCAGCTCTTTATTAGACCATCAGCTATTTTAAACAGGCACAGTATACAGCTTCACAGAGTTAAACAAATACAACATAAACAAAAGTAATATACCTTAAAATAATATTCTACAACAGGCTTTCTTCAATAGTGTGCAGAGTATCTCTCACCATTATTAACAGTAGTTGGTAGGGGTGAAGCTTCTAGATAGGCTCCAACTCTTCTTTTCTATGCTTGATGACATAAGAAACTGCTATTTTCAGCAGTAACAATACCTTTATTATAACATAAATTACTATTTCTTTTTTTTTTACTATTTTTTTTATTATGTCATAAAATATCTTTTCTTATGTTTTTTTTTTTTGTAAATTTATTTTACAACATCATTTAGTTCAACATAATAGCCACAGAGTCCCCTGTTCTCCCACTCTCGCCCCCTCCCCCTCCCCCCACCCCACCCCCCATTTCCACCTCCTCCAGATCAAGGTCTCCCCCGAGGACCGGGATCGACCTGGTAGACTCAGTCCAGCCAGGTCCAGTCCCCCCCTCCCAGACCGAGCCAAGCGTCCCTGCATAGGTCCCAGGATTCAGACAGCCAACTCATGCAATGAGCCCAGGACCCGGCACCAACACACAGCTGCCTCCCAAACAGATCAAGCCAAATGACTGTCTCACCCGTTCAGGGGGCCTGATCCAGTTGGGGGCCCCTCAGCCCTTGGTTCATAGATCCTGTGCTTCCATTCATTTGGTTATTTGTCCCTGTGCTTTATCCAACCTTGGCTTTAACAATTCTCGCTCATATAAACCCTCTTCTTTCTCACTAATTAGAATCCCAGTGCTCCACCAGGGGCCCAGCCGTGGATGTCTGCATCCAGATTCCTCAGACCTTCCTTGGATGGGGTTTATGGCACAACTAACAGGGTGTCTGGCCATCCCATCACCAGAGTAGGTCAGTTCCTGCCGTCTCTCGACCATTGCCAGCAGTCTTTTGCGGGGGTATCTTTGTGGATCTCCGTGGGCCTCCCTAGCTCTCTGCTTCCTCCCCTTCTCATGTGGTCTTCATTTAACATGGTCTCCTATTTCTTGTTCTCCCTCTCTTTTCTTGATCCAGCTAGGATCTCCCACTCTCTTTCCCTCGACCGTTGCCCTTCATTGTTCCCACTCATGACCAGGTTGTTCATGTAGATCTCATCCATTTCTCCGTGTTTTTTTTTGGGTCTCGTTTTCCAGGTAGCCTCACTGGTGATACTATTTCTTATAAATAAAAAAAAAACCTGGAGCCAGATATTAGGGTGAAAAATGAGAGATCAGAGGAATAGGAGAAACCACAGCCAATCTCACCTTACTGACTTCTCAGCTTCCAAAGAGATCTACTTCCTGTATATCCACACCTATATGTCTTTCTGTTCCTGCCATCTTACTTCCTCTTCCTGCCCAGCTGCATCATTTCCTCTTCCTGTCCAGCTTTCTCACTTCCTATTTGTCTGTACAGACTTCCACCCCTTTATGGTTAACTAGTGTTGGAATTCAAAGCATGTGCCACCATGCCTGATCTGTTCCCAGTGTGGCCTTGAACTTACAGAGATCCAGATGGATCTCTGCCTCCTGATTGCTAAGATTAGGCTTGTGCTACCATGGCCCGACTTCTGTGTTTGATATAGTGGCTGGCTTTTTCCTCTGATCCTCAGGTAAGCTTTACTAGGGTGCACAATATTTTGGGGGACACAATATATCACCATACCTTACCATCTGGTTTAGGAGAGCAACCAATAGCTTTGGCAATAGTCTGTGATATTTGGGTAGTTACAGGGACCCCTTTGGCCAATGACTCAACAAGATGTAACCTACCCCTGGTACTGGAGGTTTTACTTGGTAGCATGTCTAGTTGGGACATAGTGACTTCATTTAGTTTCCTTTCATATATGTATCCATTTTAGCATGCTTATACAGTAGTAGTTTTCCATATGATTTTTTCTAATGGCCTTTAATGTTTGTTAACCCTCCATATATTTCCTCTTTTACTCTTCTCTTCCATTTCCTGCCTATAAAATACTCCTATTCTGGTTTCCCATTTATCCCTCTATAACAATATAGTCTATTTCCCCTTCCTCAGGAGATTCTCCTCCTCCCCACATGGTCACTTATTAGATGTCCAATTCTGTAGGTAGTTGGATTATAGCACACATATTGAAAGCTTAAAAGTTAACAGCATCTATATATAAGAGAGAACACATACTATTTGGCTTTTGAGATTTGGTTTATCTTACTTAGGATGGTTTTTCTAGCTCCATCTTTTTACCTTCAAATATTATAATTTCATTTTTCTCAACAGTTAAATAACATTCTATTGTGTGACTATACCATGTTTTCATTGTTCATTCATCATTGATGGAGAATTAGGGTGTTTAAAAATATCTTTAATTTAGCATAACCTGATGAACTTCTTTTACCTTTTCATTTTCTAATCTGTTCTGTCTATAATCTTCTGCCATCCATGATTCCCTTGGTGTGCCTGACTTCTAATCACATTGCTACTATGTTCAGAAGCCCTTGATTCCTCACTGTTTACAAGTCAAAGTTTTTCTAGGACCTTTGAAGTCTGTTGGTGATGCATTTATTTTACACTGAGAATGTAATTCATATTTTTTTTTTTGCAGCAACCCTTTAAAGAACTTGTTCTTTGAAATTACCCTATTTGGGCTTTTGTCGATCTGGTTCAGTAGACTTAAGACCCAGTCTTTAATAGGCATCATGGCCATGAACTCAATGTCCACTCCTGCTCTATGTTTTGGTGGAGTTTCTTAAACTTTGTGACCATATTTGAGACTGTGAAACTGAGTGTGTAGGTCATGAAAAATTTGGTGACACTACAAGGTTTCTGAATATACAACAACCAAAATCATTTCAAAATAAAGTATGTACTAAATCTAGAGTGTTTCTGTCAGGGATTACCTAGGGTGGTATTGTGATAATTATTACAAAATTATCTGAACACACAACAGGAGCACTTGGCACTGAGCATACTGCCCTACCATGCAACAACAAAGAAAGCTGTTTTAACAACCTCAGCTCAGATTTGAGGCTAGAGTGTTTTATGAATTGCAGGGGTAATTTTTTTTCTGTTCATACAAAGTTGTTTTCTGTGTGTATGAAAACATTATGGTTTAATGATGGAAAACAAAGACAATGCTTTTCTAAGCATCATTTCTCAGGATGTAAATATCAAGCTCTTGTATGTTTCTTAAAACTGATGTTCGAATTAAAGTCTTTAGCCTATGATGGAGGGTAACTCGGTACTCCAGAAGGGTTAAGTACTATGGAAATAACAATTCAGGAACACTTTCTCTGGCTGTGGATGCCTTCACCTTCGTGCAGCAGAAAATTGAGCCTCTGAGCATTTGCTCATTTGGCTTGTGCTAAAAGGCTAACTGAATTATGCTGGGTTGATAGGATTTTTGTGTGACTTTTGAAAAAAGATTTTTTCCAATTATTTATAACTTCCACACTGCCAGTTACAGAAACTTTCAGGCTTGCATTAAGAGATTTGTGTATTTGAGTTTGGGTAAACTTGACTTTGCCTGCTGCAATAGGGAAGACTTTTTTTTTCTTTCTATTTTTTTTCATTCATATATCATGGTAGCCAAAAATCTTAAAAGAAATCCAACACCATAGTCAAGAGGCACTAAAAGAGCTACCAAACATTTAATGAAGAGCTGATTCCATTTATTCTTAGAGCAGTTGTGATGATGTTAACTATCAGCTTGACAGAATCTAGAAGCAGCTGGGAGAAGGATCTCTGGGTATATTTGTAAGGGATTTTCTTGATTGCATTAATTGAGGTAAGAAGACCCACTCATGATGGGTGTGCCATTCCTTGACTAAGGTCCTGGACTGTATAAGTTGCAAAAAAGGGAGTTGAGCAACTAGCAGCATGCGTACATTCCTTGATTTTTCACTTTCTGTCCACGGGTACAGCATGACCGGCTGCTTATAGCCCCCATTGCCCCGTTTTCCCTCCATGAGGAAATGTATCTTGAATTGTGAACTAAATAAACTCTTTGTCCTGTAAGTTCCTTTCATTAGAGTATTTTATTACAGAAACAGGAAAAGAAATTAATAAAGAATTTGTAAAATCGGACTCATTAGATTTAAAATTACAAGGCCAGAAGCCTTCTTTGAAGGCTGACATTCTGAATTAAAAAAATTCAAATCATTATTTTAGACTTTTTGACTTCCTTCACACAAACAGAACTTTGCTGCTTGTGAGCATGCTGCCCTTCTTTGGATAACAGTTAACTTTGCTCTCAGCAGCTGGCGTGAGCTGATGATCTTTTCAGTGGTTTGCATACCAGAGGAATATCTCGTGGCATGTGCTTTAGGTTATACTCAATGAGGATGCCCCTGTCCATCTAAAAGTAGTTTAAGAAATAAGATGTCCTAGTAATATGAATTATTATTTTAATGAAAAGTTTGTGAATTTTACTAATAGTACATTTTTACTTTTTTCTAGAGTTGATATTGCTTTGGCAGGAAAAAAATCTACATTCATAATGAACATAAGCCCTGGGATTCATATTTGCATAAAACATGGTGCCGAAACAGAATTCATGATTCAGAGTGTCAAAGACTGTCAATAGAAACAAACACAGCTGCGGCACATTTCACTCGTCCTGTAACTACACACACACACACACACACACACACACACACACGGACAGACAGACGTGTGTGTCAGGGAGTTCCAGTTCTTTCCCAGGCCTGACAGCAGCATCCTGTCACCATTCCCTCACTTCCCTCTCACATCTTTTCCCACCGCAGTCTGGCCCGTGTCCCCGCATTCTGTCAAAACTGCTAATTTTTTCCCTCTTGATGACTACTTCTTGTTCATTCCATGGAGCATTTGGCCTCTGTGCCAATACATGCTTCACATGTACCTTTGCCTTGACTCTCTTTCTTCCTCTGGCTTCATAATAACATACTTTCTACAGGACCTGTTGTTCTGCCTCCTGAAACTTTGGTCATCCTTTCTTTGTTTTCCTCAGATGAGTGTTTCTCCACTCGTTGCTGTTAATGTTGTATCTTAAATTTCTTTGATCTTTTCTATCTATACACATCTTCCCTAAATGTTCTTCTTCTTATACGATTGGTGGTGTTATAACAACATGCTAGAGGCTGGATAAATTATAAAGAAAATTGGCTTATTTTACTTGCCAGTTCAGAAAATACAAAAGCGTGTGTGGTGATATTTTGTGCTTTAACAAATAAAGCTTGCCTGAAGATCAGAGTGCAGAGCTAAGACACTTAGTTAGCCATAGAGGCTAGGCAGTGTGGCACCCACTTTTAAGCACTCAGGAGGCAGAGGCAGACGGATCTCTGAGTTCAAGGCCACACTGGGCTACACAAGGTTGATCCAGTCTAAAAGAAAATCAGAGCCAGGCACTGGTGGCATACACCTTTGATCCCAACCCCTGGAATCCCAGCACTAGGGAGGTGGAGACAGGAAATGATAAGGCTGGGAGGAGACAGGAGCTCAGTTCTTGTCAGGCTGAGGATTTGGTAGAGGTAAGAAGTCTTTCTAGTGGCTGGCTACTCTGCTTCTCTGATCTTTTAGCTTTCACCTTGATATCTGGGTTTTTATTATTAAGACCAATTAGGATTGGTGCCACAAGCATGGGTTAGCATTGGTTTAGTATTTGGTGAGAGCTTTCCTGCTGAGTCATGACATGGGGGAGAGCACACATTTAATGAGACAGCTAAAATAGGCCAAAGAATTTGATTTTTATGTCATAACCACTCCTATGATGGCTCATTAATCCATACATCCACAAATGTGTGGCTTGATTTATTCATGAATCAGAATCCTCATGTTATAACCACCATTTAACATTTCTACTTCTTCACATGACCAGTGCCTTACATTATACCATTAATGAGAAGAATTAATTTTGGTAGATGGATTCACAGCATAACATATCTTCATGTAGTACTATGGCATTATTTCCTTAAATATGCTGTGTTGATGAATCTTGATTTCAACTTGACTGACTTGAGAAACTCCTAGAAGATTAGATACACACACACCTCGGTGTGTTTCCGAGAGGACTTTTTCAGAGAAGGTTGACATGGAGGACAGCAACTGTTGGAGGAAGACTCACTTGAAGGCTGATGGCACCATCCAATAGGATGAGGGACCAAACAGAATAAAAGTAAAATGAGGAGGCCAGCTGGCCCAGGCTTACTTTATTTCTCTCCCCCCTCTCTCTTTCTCTGCAGACATGAGGTGGATATCTCTGCCATACCACTTTATTCCATCAATGTGTTCTGTTTCCCCACAGACTCAGAAATAATGGAGCCCTATGACTATGGACTGAAACCTCTGAAGCCATGGTCTCAAATACATATTTTCTTCTTTAAATAATTTCATTCTGTCATTTGTGGCAGTGAGGGAATACTGACTGACTCAACTATCAAATTCTTGTCTGTCTTCTGAACTCAATTCAGATGTCTGCAGCAAGCAATTAATGGGGTGTTATGGTATGGTGTGAGCCTTTCCTGTACTATGGCTTGTTTGCTCCAGGATGCAAGCTTGATCCAAGCTTGACCAATAAATTTGTGTCTTAAAAATTTGAGGGTCAAGACTGGGAGCCATATAAACTTTTTATCTGGAGGTCCTGGTTTCAGAACTGTGGTGGTTTTCAGGCTGTGTACATCAGGGTGATATATGGGACCTGGCTTGTCAGAGCAGTCATTAAATATTTTAAACATTGTTTAACTGTGCATGCAAAGCTTGAGGTGTTTTTGCCTTCAGGTGCACTCTATAAGCAGAGAATACCAATTGATAAATCAGAATAATGAGAATATTATATAAGTAATCATACACTAAAACATATTTTAAATTTTAAAAATACAACAGAAATAAAAGAGAGGAACATGGAAGAGAGGAACTGAGGGAACCCAAGTGCTTCTGAATTCTCCGGTGACCGAGGTCCAGATGCTGCCCCTGCTCAGGCTCAGGATGTTCATCAGTTGTGCTATTTGCTGGGGAAAGCTTGAGTCTAAGATGTTGTATGGTTGCTATTGCGGCAATGAAACACCATGACCAACAGCAACTTGGGGAGGAAAGAGTTTATTTCACTCACAGTTCCATATAACAGTTCATCATCAAAAGCAATGAGGGAGGGAACGTGGAGTCAGGAGCTGACACCAAGACCATGGAGGAGTGCTGCTTTTTGGCTTGCTCCTCATGGCTTGCTCTGCCTGCTTTCTTATCAAACCCAGGACCACCTGTCCAGGATTGACACCATCCACAATGAGTTGGGTTTTCCCCTGTCAATTAAGAAAATGCTTTACTATAAGATCTTATGGAGGCATTTTCTCAATTGAGGTTCTCTCCTTTCATATAACTATAGCTTATGTCAAGTTGACATAAAACTAGCCAGCCCAAAAGCTGTCAGTTTCAAACCAAACAAGCAAACAACACCCAACCCTAGCTGACTAAAAAAAAAGTCTTCTGAGCAGATCTACTTCTACAACCAATGATTCTAATTCCATTCCTTCTTCACTAGTATCTTCACCTCCCAGCCTGATACCCTGTCTGCCCTGGTCTCCAGCCCCCCCAGTTCAGTAAACAGTGTTTTTATTTATCATCCAGCTTATGGGGTTTATAATAATTTTGGCTCCTCCCACATGCTCCCACCTCCTCACCTAATCAGTCAAATCCTGGTATTAATCTGCTTACTTACTATTATGGCCATCCTACCACTTAAGCCCAATGACTCTTCCTTTGATTATTTTGTAACTAGTCTTCCTGCTTTCTAGTCCCGCCATTATTCAGTGAGTTTGTCCTCCATAGTGATGTTTTAAGTAGCCACCTGTGTTCAGAATTCTTCCTGATGAACTTCACTGTTGCCTCCTCCACTTTATCTCTATGCCACTATTTTTTATACTACACATAGACCATCTCAAAATATAGACAACTATACTATATGAAATACCTTCCTTCTTCTATTTCTCAACTGTAACTGCCTGTTTATTAACAGTCTACAAGCTCCTTACAGGTGGGGATAATATTCTGTGCTTTGTATTCTAAGAAGGAGTTTGTCATGTGATATTCATCTAGTAAATATTTTATGAGTGAACACATTTGTTATGAGTATACTTCTACACTGCTAAAAAAAATAAAGACACAAAACTATTGGCTTGAACTCTTGAACTTGCCAGGCAAGGACAAAGTCTCTTTCAATGAACTACATTTGGGAATGGTAGCAAGACTAACTGGAGGGTCAGGTTTTTTTTTTTTTTTGGTGTGTGTGTGTGTGTGTGTGTGTGTGTGTGTGTGTGTGTGTGTGTGTATGAAATATTGCTTAGCAATCTTTATAATTTTCTGCACTAGTTCACGCTCATCTTTTGGAAGAGGCATTGATTCTTTGACATGTAGCTAGTCAGGTAGAATAGATTTTACTGTCTGCAGATGGTGGCATCTTTGTGTATGCTTTCAGTTTTTCGCTTCTTGAATTTTTAAAAATAATTTGTGAACACTGTAATGTGAAGGCTATTGAACATTAACAATTGTGCACATCTGAGAATAATGAATTATTTAATTGTGTGAATCTGAGCCTGTGGCGATCAGTGCTGGGTTGATTTGGGGGTGATTGGGAAGGCTAGATAGTAATGTGTATGTGGAATGTCATCTGAGATTTACTAATATACTTGATTTCAAACTACTCAGGCTTAAAACTAGGAAGATATATGTCTTGGAGAGCAAATGGTCAGAACCCTACTGTAGCAGGAATCTTAAAGGTACTTATTAATAAAATCAAACCCGAGGCGAGTTATTGGGGTCCATGCTGGTAGATCAGAGAGACAGAACAAGCCACAGCTATCTCACCTTGCCAATTCCTCAGCTGGTCCTGTTTCCTCAGACTGGAAGCTTCTGTGTCCTCATCCCAATGAATCTCAGTTGAACTGCTGCTTAAAAGCCTGAATGCTTAACCAGCCAAATGCTTAACCAGGCCAAATTCTTCTAGTTTCTGGTCCTCATGCCTTATATATCTTTCTGCTTTCTACCACCTCTCCCTGGGATTAAAGGCTGGCTTTAAAGGTGTGTGTCACCATGCTTGGCTATTTCCAATGTCACCTTGAACTCACAGAGATCCAGAGGGATTTCTATCTCTGGAATGCTAGGATTAAAGGTGTGAGTGCCTCCATTTTCTAGCCTTTGTATCTAGTGGCTGTCTGTTCTCTGACCCCAGATAAATTTATTAGAGTACACAATATTTTGGGGAACACAATACCACCACACCCTACACTTCCTGTTAAAGATTGGCTACAGAGAATTAGAATTGTATTTGTAACTGAAATGTATGTGAGCTGGGGTTATCTTGACTCTGAAGATTTAGGGAAGACAAGACCATATTCCTTTTCTTTGACTTGTGGATGTTCACTGAGTTTTTAAAGATTCCTGTAATTTCAGGAAAGGCTTAAGCTTTCATGGTTACCTGAATCCAAGGACCAGTATTCCCTGGCTTCTCATTAATGTCTTTTAGAGTCCTTGATCTTGGACCTTGCATTGTTGCCTCTAGCTTTGGTGGGTATGCCGTTCTTTCTTGATTCTGTAATCAAGACAAATACGAGTACTATATAGTTACACACTGTAGAACTCACTAAGTTACTGAAAGTGAAATTATGAAACCATAAGCCTTTAAGTGTCATTCTATTCAACACTTTTTGTGGGTGGTTCCTGCTAGCCACACGCCTGCTGAGGGTCCCGTTTCTGACATTCTGTGGTACTTTTCCTGCCTTCCCTTCTTGGACTGCTTCAGGGAATTTATTATCCCCTTGAGTTATACAGAAGAATTTGGCTTTCTCTGCCAGTTTTTCCCCAACTTTGCCTTCTTTGCATGTCTGAAACCCACTCCATTATTCAAACAACAGAAACACGAACTCACTTATGAACACAAATGATAACCTGACTCTGTTTTCCCCTCGTCCAGATTCATCTTCTTTAGAAGACTTACAGTTTAAAACTGTTCTTTTTGTTTTCTGCCTAGTATAATACATTTATTCTGAGCTGGATGTAGAGAAGCCGAATTTGGGCTAGTCTGCAGGGAAATAAAAATTTGAACTCATCAATAAACAAGTGGTCTGAAGTTTTAACAGTGAGCTGTCACGGATTCCATCCCCACTGATTCTTCCAGAGCAAAGAAAGCCCCTCAGCTTCACTGCAGATCCTTTTCACTATGCATGTTTGGAATTATTTGAGCGAGGAGAAATTTTTCCTACTCTAGTCACCTTGCTGAGCAAGGACATATGACACACAAAAGCCTGTTTGCTTTGTCTTTACGCCAGTTTCCTTGGGAGGCCTTTTCTGATACAAAGAGTTCAAGCAAAGGCCAAGGAGAAAGGAGACATACTGCCATCAAACACAGAAATCCATCCTATGGAGAGATTGTGTCTGCCTGTCTAGACATACGTTATATTGATTTTCACTCTTTCCTGCCTGGGGTGATCACTATTCTTGCAACATTACCTCAATTTAAGAGGTGTTCACTCATTGAGCCGTGATTTAACTACCTAGAAATTTTTAAGAATTTCTCTAGGAGTTGACAACCAAGTGATTTACCAAGGACATGGTTAGGTAGGAGCTGAAGCCATGGTCATAGGCAAAAAAGACCCAAACCAAGAAATCATAAGCAAAGATATTTGTTTCCTTTCCATAGTCAGGGAGGGGTGAAGACATTAAGGAGAGTATTGGTCTCCTTTTGATAGGGCTTAGAGTTTATATAGAGTTGAGTGACGCTAGTTACTGGTTCAAAAGAGTCATCCATAAGACAGAAGAATTTCCTTAATTTATTCATGAACCTACAGATGTCACAGGGTAGACACAATTGTCCACTCAGCTAAGATTCTAGGAAAGTTAAGGTTAAGGCCAGAGAGAAGCCATTATTGAATTAATAGCCATATAAAGTATGATCCTTTCAGACATGGAGATAATCCAAATAAAACATGTAGTCAGTGAGGGCAGAGATCCCCTGATCCATCCAGCAAGGACAACTTGCTGAGCAAATGCCAAACAAGGAGTTTAGCCAGGCCTGGGGCTGCCAGAACCTTTCTTCAGATACTTGTAAAATGTTTCTCATCCAAAGCAAAGATTCATGGCTGGAAAGTTGTCACCAGGTAAGAAAAAACAGATAAACAAAGTCTAAGTAGCCAGTGACCCAAACAAAATGGGCTTTAGGCCAACACTATGAGTTTCAAGCGTAACTCTGTCAAGATGGATCTGACTTGGATGGATCCAAGATGGATAAGGACTATTTGACCTTATCTACTCTGACTGTAAAATTTATGTAGGTGCTGTGTGTGTGTGTGTGTGTGTGTGTGTGTGTGTGTGTGTGTGTGTGCGTGTGTGTGTTTGTGTGTGTGTGTGCATATGTGTATGTGTATGTCCATGTACAGTTTTGTGGAAGCCCGAGGACAAGCTTGGTGTAATCCATTCCTTAGGCACTGTCTACCTTGTATGTTTTTGGAAACAGGATCTTTCACTGGCCTTGAACTTCACTAGGTTGGCTGGCCAGTGAGTCTCACAAATTCACCTCTACAGCTCCTGCATGCACCACCAATCCTGGCTCTCTGTACAAGGGTTTGGGGCTTCTCTGCTTACAAGGTAAGTACTTTGAGCATCTCTCTAATCCAGCTCAACTGTTTTCTAGCCCACTATTATGCATTTTCTTCTCCATAAATGAGGGAAACCTGTTCCAGTTTTCTTTAGTGTTTTTGTATTTGTCATAGCTTTGAATATATTTCTGGAATTAATGACCTTTATCCCTGGAGAGGCAAGTTTGTGCAGGAATGGCGGAACCCACTACCGCCATAGAGAGCATTTCTATCACTCTGCAAAGTTCTGCTGGGTTTATCACTATTAACACACCATTTCTCAGCAGATTTTAACACACTGTGCTTCTTAAGCTCCTTTAGGTTTGGATAAACCGCAAAGGTACACCAGTGTGGCTCATGTTGAGCTAAGGAAGGATTTTCAGATTTAACAAATATCCAAGACCAAGGCTCATTTTACAGAACACCTTGCCAGTACTCCTCAGAACTGTCAGGCTCATGAATAAAAAGCAAAGTCTGAGAAATTGTCATAACCCACAGGGCACAGGGGAGTCATGGCAACAAAGTGCAATGTTGTATCCTTGAGAGGATTCTGGAATAGGGACAGGGCATGGTTGGGGAAGCAGATAAATTCTGCATGAATTCTGGGCTTGAAATAATGGCAAGGTACCACTGTTGTTTTCTTAGATTTGGTGACTGCGAGATGAAGACACCAGGAGAACTGAAACAAAGTGGGGGACACTCAGGAATTGTTTGTACCATCACTGCAGCTTTCTGTAAGCGTAGAATCACTCCAAACCAAAAAAAAAAATTACAAAGCATATTCCAAATGTTAGGTAGAGAAGAGATTCATATAGATTTGGCTTATAAAATACCTGAGTTCTGAATCAGATCCATTTGCAATCAAATACCAGCTCTCGCTAACGCTTGCAAACATAATTAGGACTCATTTTTACTGAAGTCATAATCATTTTCTTTCACATACTTCTCTGTACCCTTTTAAGTAGCGATAGTAGTTTCAAATCAAGCATCAAAGAACATTTACAAGCTGGAACTTTATTGGACAGATTAACCTTTCTGCACACTTGTTTTCACATCTGTGAGTTGCAATAATTCTTGTTTCACAGAATTGATTGGAGGACCAAACAGAGGAAACAATCCATGGAGAACAGCAGAGGAGCTGTTTGAGCCAGCACCCCTTTCTTCTTCTTCAACACCACAGCTCTTGTGAACTAGCAGGACTCCAAAGAGAAAATTCTATGTGAAAAGTTGGTACATGCATAAACCTACCCTCTACGAAATGAAAACGCAATGCACATTATTTTTCAGGGACCTGTCATCATTCTAAATCCTTTCTTGACTCTCTTCTCAGTGTCATGGCAACTGTGGACCTGGGCCCTTGTAATTCTTTGAGCTTCTCTAGACATAAAAGCAGTGGGTTATGCACTAAAGAGACCCTCCCACTAACTCTAGAGGAAATGTCCTGCCTCCACATGTGCCGTCTCTCTCCAGTTCTTGGTGCAAGATGATTCTGCTTTGTTTTAATGACGAAGTCATTTGAGTTCTATCATTGGGGACATATTAAAGTTACTTCACCTTTCTTCAAAGTTTAGGCTTGAAAACATTAAAACAGATGGTGGTACTTGGAGGGTAATTAATTTTCCTTTGGAGGAATAATCACTTTCTTTAAAAATAAATTAATACCTCCCTCTTTTTTCTTGAGAGGTAATGGTTTAGTAAATTGAGCAATGAACTGGGCTGCCCTTGACTAGGACTTTGGGGGAAAGAAGACATCCTTTTTGATTCTGCCTCTGGTTGTATAAATTTGAGATCTTCACTTCTTGAGCTGATGGAGCAATTAAAGGACTCAGAGCTGTTTAGGTCCTTAGCATGTGCCCAGCACAGAATGAGACAATTGCATTAGTAGAGCAAGAGGAGTGTGCACTATCAACCCATTAAAAAAATCATATGGACAAACATCTTATAAGGGTAGCACACAAGAATATTCCACAGGGTTCTGATATACAGAAGCCACTTTCACAGTAGCACTTGTAGAATTAATTATTGATGAATAATCAAATTGTCCTTCACATTTTTTGGAACAGAAAATAATCTGGGGAGAGAGTTTCTTTTTTTTCTGGGCAGCAGTGCTTAGCATAAAACTTCCTAACAAAATTATAACATGTAATCTTACTAGGGGTTCATGTTTTAATATTCTAGGGGAAGTTCTTAATGTATTCCAATAATAAAGCTTCCTACCTGTTTATAATTTAAATTTTATGCATTCCTAAGTTTTGAACTTCCCATTTGTTCTGGGATACTAAGTATTCTGTGAGGTCAAAACACATTTTGTTTTGTTTACATCCACAAACATTCGTGTAGCTTTTTGCTACTTGGATTTTCATAGTTACCTAAATAATATAACAACAACACTGGGGAGAAAGTTATTGTGTGATCATTTTCTTGAGCTTTTTTATGGGTTTGGTTTCTGCCAGGGGCATATTTATTGGGTAGAGATTATCATAACATCCATATTTTAGCATAATGGAAGATGTATTTTAATATTTAATTCAAAATAAGAAGAGATTATTTGTGCAAAAAGTGAATGTTAAGCTTATTTTATCTTTTTCACACTGTGTGGAAAGATACCAACAGCCCCAGACCCCTGGGAATTATATTGATAATGTGACGACAGTAGAATCTATGTTCCCCTCAGCACACACTGCTTGGGGCTTCAGCAACAGCAGCACTCATTTGCCTTTTGCCGAATATTAGAGGGGAAAATGCATCCTTTCAAACATTACTGACAAAGAGTGTTTTAAGATTTGCATGAGCAAGTATGTAAGGGAAGGCATTTTTATTTTTAAAATATGTTTTTAATTGAAAAAGAATTGCATCAATTTCTCCCTCCCCTTCTCCCTTCAGTCTCCCCCCCCCCAGCTACCCTTCCTTCCTCAAATCCTTCCCATGCCTATCTCACTTTCAAACTGGTAGCTTCTTTAAAAAAATATTGTTAAGTGTGTGTGCATGTGCGTGTGTGTGTGTGTGTGTGTGTGTGTGTGTGTGTGTGTGTGTGAGATACACACACACACATATATATATATATATGACCAACTGAGTCTGGTTTTGTTGGTGGTGTGTACATGACTTCCAGGCTGATCACTCTCGATAGACAACCAATAAGGGGGATCATCTCTGGGAAAGGAAAGTTTCTTTTTTTAATTAATTAATTAATTAACTAATGAATTAATTAATTTTGTTTTTCGAGATAGAATTCCTCTGTGTACCCCTGGCTGTCCTGGAACTCACACTGTGCATACCAGACTAGACTTGAATTCAGAGATCCACCCATCTCCGTGTCTTGAGTGTTGGGATTATAGGTATGTATCACCATCTCCAAGCAAGGAGGGACCAAAACCAAGGGTCAGAGCTTTCATAGTAGATGATTCAGCACTGTGTCAGCATGTAACACAGAGAAAGGCTCCCAACACAAAAATTTTGGTCTTCCCTGGGATGATTGATTGAAGGTGGATGTCAGATCCCATTGAATATCCTTTAGGCTCATTTGTATATTGGTCTATAGAGTAAACTGAATCTAATTCTCATTTTCTTTTTCCAGATTGGGAAACAATTTGGAACAAACAGTGAATCAATACCACTGGTCATCCTAATAATGTTGTGAGTCAAGGGACCTCTCAGACTCTTTTATGGGTGTAGTTAGAATCTGGACTGATGAGGACATGTAGAAGACATTCAGAGGTCAGCTGTTGACATTATTTCAGTGTTTACTGTTTGTAAAAAATATATTCAGTTGGAGGAATGATATTGCTGGGCTTCTGGAATTGGATATTAGGTAGCCCTAGCATTTTTATCATCATTATCAGATGACATAAAATCTTGTCATAATTTTAAGATGTTGGAAATGTAACCATGATCTAGAAATTAGATTTTCAAAGTTTATTCATTGGCTCATCCCCTAGTCTTTATTCTATCTTCATTAGAAAGAAAGCCTTCTGTGCTCCTGCCCCAGTGAGAACCAGTACAAATAGTCACTTTGAGTCTGAAAAAGGAGGTGAGTGCTCTTTTCATTCTCAGTATTTTCTAAACGTGTTAACTGAAGATTCTAAAGTCATAAGATTTGGGAAAGAAGTGGGAAAAGTGAAATGGAATACATGAAAATCTTTTTAACTAGTGCCTCAGTAGTTAGGTTGTTTCTTGCTGGCCAAGGTGAACTTTTAGGCTTTCTTGCCTTAGGTGACTTTGGAATTTTTTTTGGAAGACACATAGTTGGGTTAATCACCCACCTACTTTAACTAAATCAATATATCTATCTTTTTGATTTCTTAGTTCTGACTTTTATGACACCTTTAATGTTCTGGTTACCATTCTCTGTAAACTCACCATAATTATGTCTTGTCTCTGGCTGGAGATTTTTAAATTTAAAGACACATTTAAATTTTGTTTAAATCATCCAGGCAAGTGTTGTGGCACTTACCTATAAGTGGGATGAAAAGAAAAAAGGACTATAAATTTGAGAGTTGGGCTATATAATGAGGCCACTGTTTTCAAATCAAATCTAATAAACCAACATTCCTGCAGAATCCTTAATCAGGCTGAGGTTAAATGTACCTGAAAAGGTTAAATGTATCTTACACCTAAATATGCAAACATAACCTTGCTTGAATAAGAGGTCATTGAGGATGTAATTAGGAATTTTTGGATGTCCTTATAAGAGCAATATGGATGGAAAAGAGACATAGAGGAGAAAGCCATGTGAAGACCAAGATGGAGAATGGAACTCGACAACCCCAAGCCATGGAATTTCTGGAGTTATTGGAAGCTCAAAGAAATATGAAATAATTCTCTCAGAGTTCCTGGTGGGTACACAATCCCTTCTAACAACTTGATTTTAGATTTCTGGCATCCAGAATTGAGAAAAATTAAGTGTGTATAGCTTTAACTTATCAAGTTTGTGGTAATTTGTCATGACAGCCCTAGGAAAATAATAGCCAATAACTTGGCTGAATAGTATTTAGTCTTAGGCAGGTGTCTCAGACAGAGGCTACTAGTTTTTTAGCCTACTTTTCAGGTATTCATCTAACACTGTTGTGTGCCTTCATAACTCTAGAGTGTGTATCTCAAATTCTCCAAGTATTTTCCCAAACTTTCACTAGTCTTAAAGTGAGAAAGAAGCAACTATCATGTCAAATCTGTTTCTTTGAAGTGGAGTTTATGTTGTATGACATTGTGCCTGGAGAAAATAAATGTCTACTCAATTCAGACAGGGAATTGACAACAGATAAAAGTACAGATACCATCAAAGTCCAAGTTCATGAACTAATGAGTTTCACTGAAGTTACTTCCAAGACTGTGGGCCAGAGTTACTTGAAGAAGCAGAAATGAATAAAAAAAAACAGCCCCCTCACCAATGCCCATTCCATTCTGGTCAAAGGCTCATGGAATTTGAAAAACCTGTAGCACACTACACATCCTGTAGGCAACTCAACAGGTTGGAGACGGTCCATTTCAGATTTGAGCCTTTTCCAGGCAGATAAACTGGTCTATACTTCTTGTAGGAAGCTCAGTTTGTCTGGAATATATCTCAGCAGTCCTCGATGCTTATATATGCTTGGGAAAGGGAAGCATGATAGTTTGAATGGGAAATGTCCTCCATAGTCTCAGATATTTGAATATTTGATCCATAGTTGGTGGTGCTATTTGGGGAGTCTTAAAAGGCATAGTATCATTAGAGGAAGTATGTAACTGGAGACAGCCTTTGAGATTTTAAATATTTAAAGATTTAAAGATTCATGCCATTTCCAGTTCACTGTCTCTGTTGTTAACAGTTCAAGATGTGAACCCTTAGGCTCCTGATCCTGCCACCATTTGTTCCACCATTGTGGATTCTAACCCTCTTGAACCATAAGTCCAAATAAACTCTTTCTTTTATAAGTTGCCTTGGTCATGATTTTATCATAGCAATAGAAAACCAACACAGAAAAGATCTAGTAAATCTGCTAAGTTTTAGAATCTTCCTGAAGCTATTGAGTTGTTTATTTTCTGAGCTTAATGAGCTTCCCTGCAGGATGAAATGTTTCATCTCCTAGAAAACCTGTTGTTTCAACTTTTTTTTAAATCATCCTGTATCTTAAGGAGCTTTTGTACAAGATAGAAGGTTTTAATCTACACAACCAATTATCACATAGCTTTATCCAAAGAAATCTTGAAGCCTTCCCTGTTTTTTCTATTGCTATTATTTATACAACCACTTCTTTCTTCTTTTTAAATGTTATCTAAGACATCAAACTTATGCCTAGTAAGCAACTTTGGAAGTGGAATCTGCCCACAATTGTCTCTTGCATCCCATATAATTGCAGTATAAAGATCTAGCCAACTTCTCAAAACTCCAGTGCCATGATAGATAATAAAAAGGACCATACAGATAAAATTCCTGAATTTTATTGGAAATGTATCTTTTTACTAGTGTTTCATGCTTTTCCACACTTCTAGAAAACTTATTGTATTCATAAAGTTTGCATTGAGTTTTCATTGCTGCTGTGGATATCACTCTGTATGCGGTGAATGTGTTGCTCTGATTTGGTTGATAAATACAATGTCGATTGGCCAGCAGCCAGGTAGGAAGTATAGTATAGGTGGGATAAGCAGAGAGGAGAATCCTGGGAACAGGAATGCTAAGTCAGGAGTCACCAGACAGACACAGAGGAAACAAGATGTAAAAGTACCAGTAAGCCACAAGCCAGTGGCAACTTATAGATTAATAAAAATGAGTTAATTTAAGATGTAAGAACTAGATAGCAAGAAGCCTGCCATGGCCATACAGTTTATAATTCATATAAGCCTCTGTGTGTTTATTTGGGTCTAAGTGGCTGTGGGTCCCAGTGGGACTTGAGAAAACTCCAGCTACACATTGCCACTCCTGACCTCTGGCAGCAGCTTCCCTGATCTTTATCCCCGGTGATGTACATTTGCCCTAAACCTTGCCTTTCAGAGAGCCTCTCCCCAGCTAAGTGACTCCTGGCTGTTGCATAAGAAACATGTGTGCTCCTTTTCCAGGTTTTATCAGCATCCCAGTTTGCTTCAAGTTTGGGCAGGGCTAATGTGCAGTTTCCAGGAACTCAGTAGGCTATTGCCAGCTCTTGGGGTACTTAGATGGAGAGTGTGAAAACTGTTACTCCCTGTTGGGCTTTTTCCATCTTCTTGGCAAAGGAAACAATAGCTTCCTACTAGGAGAGGCATGGGAAAGCTGTTTCATGAAAAGTAAGAGAGTCATGGTCACCCTGAGATAGAGCGTATTGTTCAAGAGATGACCAGGTCCTACTTCAGGAGGCATGTATGAGATCTGGCAAAATACTAAAACAGCTTCTCATTGCTGTCTTGTTTGTTGTGTCTGAATTCTTTCCATTTTTAAATTTTTATTTATTTTGTATTTCTTTCTTTACATGTATGCAAACTCATCATGTTATTAATAAATGTGTGCTAGTGCACTGTGAGTGTTCTTAGGCAGGCCTATGATCTTAGAAATTACCACCTCCTGTGTCTTTTAGACGTTGCCTGTCAAAAGCCTACAGGGTGATAACACCAGGTCCAGAGAAATTCCTGGACTGTGTTAGTTACTAATCCTCAAGCTTCCTATTACTTCTCTTCAATATGATCTAAGTAGTAGGCCAATGTCAGAAGGAGAGAGAGAGAGACAGAGGGAGGGAGAGAGGGAGAGACTACATGGAGACAGTTCAGTGAAGTAAGAGAATTGGGGTTGTTGAAGTTGTAGAGTTGAGCTTGTTACTACTAAAACCTGATCTGACCGAAGTTCTGTGTTTGGATCAATGTTCTTAAAAGGTTTCTCACTGGGGCAGAGTGATAGTGTTTTATTTGGTATATGAGAAGATATAAGGTAAAAGCAGGCTAAGGATGGAAATGGCAATTTTCCTTCACAATACTCAATGGCTGCTCCCAAACCCAAGTCCTGAAGTCTTCTGGAATCATGGTTATACTGTGGGCTAGAGGTTTCAGCTTGTGAAGAATTAATTACTGTTAGTGACATTGTTGTGGTCGATTATGCGGAATCAGTCTTGGGTTCAACTAGGCTTTGAGATGAATCCTTCTCAATAGTTTGACCCCTCCTCTACCCCCAGCCTATGAGGCTCTACTTCCTCTGTGAAGAGGAGCAGGAATTACTATCTGGTAGAACTGGGGTGATGATTAGATAATGTGATGGCACAAGTAATATATATGTTTTAGCACATAGAAACAACAACTCAGTCCACTGTGACTTTGCAATTATAATTTCATAATAGCCGTTGGCATGCATAGCTTTGGTTCACACGTCTTGTCTGTTATTTCCAGGCTACACACTTTTCTCTCACAATTTGGTAGATTGCTAATACCATCTTTCTTCTTAGCTCTCTACCATTTTGGAAGTCATTTTCATTTCCTGCAAAGACTTATTATTTCTCTCCCTACTCTCATGCAATGGGGTTCTGAAACACAGATATTGACTGAGAATCCTAGCCATCTGTCTTGTTTATAAAAGAGGAGAAAAAGTGTCTCATCGGGATTTCAGTGAAGAACCGAGAGGTAATATGAAACTTTGACAAACACAGAGGAATGTCAGTAAAGAGGCTGTAAAAACAAGTACAATGTCGCCTCTTTCTAGATAACTAAATAGAAAGCTGTTTTCCAAGAGATCAGCCATACATATCCACATACCAGCTGTCCAGTGGCTCTAGAATTATATAGCAGAGAATGTATTGAAACAGTTCCCTGACTACTTCTGACCCACCTAGACTGGGCTTTGGAATACAAATGTTCCTTGATTTACAATTGGGTAATGTACTGACCAATCATCACAAATTCAAAGTTATCATGAATCTAATGCATCCAATACACATTGCCCTATGGAACAGCATATTTTAGCTGCACAGTACTCTATAGACAATAGTTCATTTGTCATCTTGTGGATGATGTCCATCTGCTGTTGCTTTCCATAACTACAGAGAAATCCACTAAATGTCACTGGCTTGGGAAAAATTCAGAAACCAGTGACACAGAGACAGAGATTTGTCCTGATGGGGGAAAGAAAACCAGTTCAAAAATGTCCTAGATCTCAGGACTTTATAGGAACCACTCAGCCAGGTTCAGGTCACTCATCTGCTCATTCTATGAAAATCTGTGATTCCAGCCTATTTATTCATCCTCTTCAGGAAATCCTGAACTCACCAGTCATGAAATAGTGTCTCAAGTGAGGTGTCTGCCTTCCATAGAATTGTGAACAAGTGAATCATTATACATTCTGATCCTTGCACTTTGGTCTCCACTAACCCCCTCTAAATTGCGTTATTCATTTATGGCCCTTACCCAGCTCTTAGAAACTTCTCATCAGTTTGGCAAAATTGACCTAGTTAATAACACAGTATACTTTCAGTTTTGCTAGCTACAAAGAGAGGGTCTTAATGTTTAAGAGAGGGTGTTAAACATTTTACTTATTAAGGCTGTCTCAGATGTTCATTTGAACCAGTCTTCAACTGGATACAACATTGTGGAGGTTTGGGAGATAAGAATTTTTCTCTTATTTGTTGTAATTGGCTGCAGGTAAATGAATTTTCCTATAATAGGAAATTTTCCAACAAAAGAGTTCTGAGGCCATTTTTTTTCCCAAAACCATGCAGGGAACACTAAAGCTTTTCCTATGGAAACATGTTGACATAATATATTTAAAAAACAAAACAAGCAAGAATCCCACCGTTTCCTATTGTGAGCTGTTTTCTTTCTTCTTTCTTGAAGTAAATGTCATGGTAATGTGGAACTGACCATTCCTTCACATTATAAAACGGTTTTCTTGACCTATTGCTTTTATACAAGGCAGAGCTTATGACCCAGTTTCAATTTACACAGAATCACAGGAAAATGGAGCCAAACTTCAGTGTTTTTATTTTCTGTGCTGTGAACCAAAACTACATACAAAGGTTGCTAGATGGAGCCAGATTAAGAATGCTCCAGGAGAGGCATCTCAGGGACCTCCTACAAAGCAGGGTGAAGAAAGAAAAGGGACTCTGTCTTTCACAAAAGGAGGAGCTCAGGGCTGGTGCCAGGCGTGCTGACTTCCTGTGTTAAATCTTAAAGACTGGAGTGTCTTGTGCAGGAAGATGAAATGACTCAACCTGGGGTATGTAGGTCTTTTGTAGTTTTCTTAAATATTTATAGAGATGATATTTTAAATTTCAGTATTAGCAAAGTAGATAAAAAATATTTGTGTATAAATGGATTCATAAGCAATTTTTTTTTATTTAGAGGTCCACATGAAATGGATAGAGCAGATGTGAAATTGAAATTAATCTCTTTTTTGTTTTTTCAAAAGAAATCCCACTGTGATAGTTATTTTTGATCATGAACCACCAACTTTGAAAACATGGCATAAGATCCAGTCATAAGGCATAAATAATTTTGTAAATATATCCTCTTAAAGATGAAGGCAGCACCATATGCCTATATGCATGTACCAAAATAACACATCAAATCCAATAAATATGAAAAATGCTATGAACACATATTAAAGCAATGTATATATGATACATGTTAGCATGTAAAACAAGATAATTTTGAACAGCTGACAATAGGAAGATAACCAGAGATTAGCAGTGCTTTCCCAGGAATGTATTTAGGTTTTCTGCCAATATTCTTCCTGTTGGATATGCTTTCTTCTAACAGGAAGTCATAAGTTGCAAAATTATGTATAGAATGTCAGTGAATCTATTTTGTGCCAATATCATGCTTTTTTTTTTGTTTTGTTTTTAGTACGATGACTCTGTGTTACAATTTGAAATCAGGTAGAGTGATACCTTCCACAAAATTCTTTTTGGTTTGAGATTGCTTTGGTTAGCCTTGCTTTTTGAAAGTCCATATCTATAGACTGAGATTTTTTTCTTATGTCTAATATAAATGGCTTTGGAATTTTTATTGTGATTACAGTAAATTTGAGGCTACATTTGATAGGATGGATATTTTTATAAGATCAATTCTTCCAACTAAAAACCCTGGGGGATTTCCCTATCTTCTAGTGACTTCCTCAGTTTTTATAGTGTCTTAAATTTTTCATTATGAAGATTTTTTATTTCACTGATAAAGTTTACTGCCAGATATTTAGGTCATTATTATTATTAGTAGAGTATATTTATGGCAATTTTGAATGATAGTGTTTCCTTGATCTTTTTAAGTCTGTCATTCATTGGAATATAAGAAGCCTACAGATTTTCTGTAGCTGGAGTTTTTCTGTGTCCACCAAGCTCCTTCAGCCATTCAGACCCAAATAAACACACAGAGACTTATATTACTTATAAACTGTATGGCTGAGGCAGGCTTCTTGCTATCTAGTTCTTATATATTAAATTAACCCATTTCTATAAATCTATGCCTTGCTGCATGGCTTGTGGCTCACCAATACCTTTACATCTTACTTTTCATGGCTGTGATGGCTGGCATAATCTTCTGACTCAGCCTTCCACTTCCTAGAATTCTCCTCTCTGTTTATCCCACCTATACTCTACTTCCTACCTGGCTACTTGCCAATCAGCATTTTATTTATCAATCAACCAGCAACACATTCACAGTACACAGAAAGACATCCCCCACAATTTCCATGTGTTGATTTTGTAATCTTCCACTTTGATAAAAGAGTTTGCAGGCCTAAGAGTTGTCTCCCATCATCTTTAGGTTCTCTCGTGTATTTGATCATATCATATGCAAATATAGATACTTTGACTTCTTCTCCTATTTGTGTCCATTTTATTTCTCTCTCTCTTGTCATATTTCTCCTGCTAAGACTTCAAGCACTACGTTGAACAGGTATGAGAGAAACCATTTTATTGGGGACACTTTGAATTTTTCTCTATTATCACAATGTTTATTGTATGTAGGGAGGCAGGTTGGAGAGAGTAGAAAGTAGGGAGTGAGTTAACCCAAACTAAGGATAAATGAAGAAGCCTTATAGAAATATGCAAGCTCATCAGCTAATTAAAAATGTATTTCTTCTTTTAAAAATTCTGTTTAGATCCATATTCAAGTTTTGACTGGGTTATTTTTTAATTGATTATTTGTATCTTGGGCTTCATGTGTTCTGAATATTAATCCCCTCTTAGATGTGTAGCTGGCAAAGATTCTCTCCCATTCAATTGTTTCTTTTGCTGTAAAGAAGATCTTAAGTTTTATAGGTTCCATTTGACAATTGTTAGCTTTAATTCCTGAGTGAACTGAGTCCTATTCAGAAAGACCTTTCCTGTGCTTGTGTCTCACCGTTTGAGTTTTTTGATCCATTTGGAGTTGAATTTTGTGCAGCGTGATAGATATGGGTCTAATTTCTTTCTTATACACGGTTAGTTTTCCTTTCTCCATTTGTTGAAGATGCTGTCTTCTTTCCAGTTGTATTTTTGACATCTTTCTCAAATATCAGAAGACTGTAGTTACATGCATTCATGTTTGGATCTTTCATTATATTCCATTCATCTACATGTCTATTTTTGGGCCGATGATATGATGTTTTTATTACTACAGGTCTATATTATATCTTTAAATGTGGTGTAGTGATCCCTCCAGCCTTATTCATTTTGCTCAGGATTACTTTGACCAACCTGGGATCATTTGTGGCTCCATATGAATTGGACTTTTTTTTCTGATTTTGTGAAGAGTGTCATGGGGGTTTTGATTTGAATTGCATTGTAACTTTAAATTATGATAGGAAAGTTATTTTCTTGATATTAATTCCAATAATCCATAAGTATGAGATGTTTTTCCATCTTAGATAGGCCTCCTATACCAATTATATCAACTTTATTCACCCATGACTCAGAGAACATCATGGAAGAGCAGACAAAAGAATATAAGAGCTGAAGGATAGAGAAGAGAATTGTGGATGGCTGATATGGCCATGGCATGTATCAATTTACAGCAGTTGTATGTATCTGTACAAGATCAAGCCAATCAAAATTCCAGCATGTACTGAGGAGGAGCTTCATAGGCCCTACCACTAGTTAAGGAGCTATTGGTAGTCCCTAACTGCTGATATGGACAGAGTCACTTTCCTTCAGAGGGTATGGCCATTTCTACTCTGCCCATGACCTAGTGCATGACTCCATATCCGTACACATATGTTCAGCAGTAATTGGACTCACCAAACTATTAACAATTATGAAAGCAACAATAATAAAGAGAGAGATAAGTTGGTCCAGGATGATCTGGAGGGAGGTTGTGGGGGATGGATAAGACCAAAGTACATTGTATACATGTTTGCAATATGTTTATTTTATTCAACGTAGATTTTTTTCATATACAATATACACAAATTATGTTTTTTCATCATATGACTCCTCCCAGTTCCTCCTCATTTCCTCTCCCATCTGGACCCACCCTTTTTCTGTCTTTCCTAAGGAAACAAACAGGCATCTAAGGGATAATAATAAAATAAAACAAAACAAAACCAGTCATGTTAGAACAAAATGAACAAACAGAAGGAAAAGGGCTAAAGAGAGAGCATAAGAAATACATATAGATGTAGAGACACACATTCACACTAACAGAAATCCCATAAAAGACACAAAACCAAAAGCCATAATAGATACATAAATAACCTGTAAGATAAGAAAAGAGAAGAATCCCTGACATAGGATTGAGAGACAAAAATCCTCTGAAGATGCCACTGAGTTCATTTTGTGCTGGCCATCTATGGCTGGGCATGTGGCCTACCCTTAAGAGTAGGTTTTTTCTCCAGTGAGACTCCTTTGGCTATAACTATTTTTTTTCATTTGCATCTAGTTATCAAGTGGAACTAGCTTCTGGGTAAGTGATAGGGGCTTGTGTCCACTCTTTTTAGATGTAGGACCCCATCTGGTGCAGATCCATGCTGATTATGTGGATGCTGCCACAGTCTCTGTGAGTTCACATGTTGTCCTGCTATGTTTAGAAGACCTTGTTTTCTTGATGTCCTTCATTCCCTTTGGCTCCTACATTCTTTCTGCCTCCTGTTACCCAGGATTGTCTGAAACCTGAAGGGAAGGATTTGATGGAGACATCCAATTTGAAGCTTGATGTTTCATGGTGTCTCAATCTGCATATTATCTGGCTGTGGGTCTCTGTATTTTTCCCTATATACTGCAGGAAGGAGCTTTTTTGATGCTACTTGAGAAAAGTACTAATCTATGAGTATAGCTGGAGTTATCTCCAGTCCCGCCTGGGCTGGCAGCCACTCAGACTCAAATAAACACACAGTTACTTATATTATTTTAATCTGTTTGTCCTAATGGCTCAGGCTTCTTGCTATCTAGTTCTTATATCTTAAATTACCCCATTTCTATTAATCTATACCTTGCCATGTGGCTCATGGCTTACTGGTACTTTATATCCTGCTCCTCATGGCAGCAGCTGGCAGCGTCTCCCTGCCTCAGCCTTCCACCTCCCAGAATTCTCCTCCTCCTTCTCCCACCTATACTATTCTTCCTGCCTGGCTACTGGCCAATCAGTGTTTTATTGATCAATCAATCATAGCAACATATATTTACAGCATACAGGACATCCCACAGCATATGAGTATGGCAGAATGCCATTAGGAGTCATTTTGTTACTATGTTCCTTTAATGGAACAGTAGTATTCGATTTTCTCCTAGGCCTATCTAGTCTCTAGGTTCTTGGTCATCTAAATAGTGTTAAGAAGGGCTTATATCTCCTGGAGTGTGCCTGGGCCTTAAATCCAATATTGGTTGCCTCAAACTTTGTGCCACCATTTCACTATTGTATCTTGCAGGCAGGAGATCATTGTAGATAGAGAGGTTTATAGCTAGGTTGGTGTTTACCTTTATCCTTTGGTAGTGTAAAGAGTACCTTCTGGTACCAAGAACACTTGCCTATAGGGGGGAAGGCTCTATGTAGGCATCAGCTCAATTTCTCTGTATTCAACTGGTTGTATGGTTGTTGACTTCAGCAATAGGGTCTTACCTTCAATTTGTGGAGAATAGCTTATAGCCTTGGCAACAGCTTGGGTTGCTTGAGGGTTCCCATGAGACCCCTTTGGACAACAACTCAATTCTATGTAACCCATTCCTAGTACTGGAAGCTTCATTTGGTGAAAAGAGATGTCCAACTGTCACTCTATATCCCATTGTTTGGTGATTTTATTTAGAGTATCTCTCTCTCTCTCTCTCTCTCTCTCTCTCTCTCTCTCTCTCTCTCTCTCTCTCTCTCTCAACTGTATCAGGTTTCCAAACAGCCCCTTAAATGGCCAATCTTGTTTGTCCCTGTATGTATGTCCTCTCCAGCCCCCTCTTCTCCCATTTCTTCCCATTTGACCTTCAGATTCCAGTTGTCCCCCTTGTCTATCCATAGCTATCTTTTCTATTTTTTCTTCCTAGAAAGATCTATCTCTTTCACCCAGTTCCTTACTCTATATCTAATCTCTGTGGTTCTATGGATCATAGCTTGGTTATCATTGACTTAACAGATGGCATCACCATAAAAGTGATTATATAACATATTTGTCTTTTTTGGTCTCAGTTATCTCACTAAGAATGTTTTTTAATAGTTCTATCCATGTACCTGTAATTTCATGATTTCCATTTTTGAAGGCTGAGGAATATTCCATTTTATGAATGTACCACTTTCTTTATACATTCATGCATTGGCAGACATACAATATATTTTCAATTTCTGGGTATTAGGATCAATGAATATGATTGGACAAGTGGTTCTGCAGTAGTATGAAGCATCTTTGAGAATATGACCAAGAATGGTATAGCTAGATCTTGAGGTAGAGTTCCATATTTCTGAGGAACCTCCATACTGATTTTCATAGTGGTTGCACCAGTTTGCACTCCCACCAGAAATAGATGAGTGTTCCTCTTATTCCATATTCTGACCAGCAAGAGCTTGCAGTTGTTTTGATCTAAGACATTTCTGATAGGCATGAGATGGAATCTCAAAGAAGTTTTGATTTGCATTTCCCTGATGGCTAAGGATGTTGAACATTTCTCTAAGTGATTCTCAGTCATTTCAGTTTGCTCTTCTGAGAATTCTCTGTTTTAATCTGTACCCCATTTTTGATTGGATTGTGTTTTTTTGATATCTAGTTTCTTGAGTTTTTTAAATTTATTTTATGTATTAGCCCTCTATCAGGTATGTAGTTGGTAAATCTTTTCCAATTATATAGGCTGTTGCTTTGTCTGATTAATGGTATCCTTTCCTGTTTATAAAGGAGACTAGTTTGCAATTCTTTCTTTTTGGGGGTCTTCATGTGGTTGCTTTATTAATTTCTGTCTTGACTCATTTTTCACTCAGTGATGAATTGTTTACTTTCCATTAGTATGTAAGCTTTCTGTTGTTTTTTGCTGTTGTTGATATCCCGTTTTAGTCTGTGGTGGTCAGACAGGATGTAAGATGTTACTTCTATTTTCTTGTATATGTTGAGATTTGCTTTGTGTCCAAGCATGTGGTAAACTTTAGAGAAAGTTCCATGATGCAATGAGAAGGCATATTCTTTTCTGTTTGGATGAAATGTTTTGTAAATATTTGTAGATTCTTTAGGTCTGTAATATCAGTTATTTCCAGCGTGTTTTTGTTTAGTTCTTATCTAGATGAACTATTTATTGGCAAGAGTGGGGCATTGAAGTCTCCAACTATCAGGTGTCTGAGGATCAGTATGAAGATCAGTATTTAAGCTGCAATAGTGTTTCTTTTATGAACTTTTGTTTGGGGCATAGATGTTAAGAATTGCAATTTTCTTCTGGTGGTTCTTTTTCTTTTATGAGTGCGTAGTGTCCTTACCTATCACTTCTGAATAATTTTGGTTTGAAGTCCATTTAAAATGTCTATACCTACTTGCTTCTTAGGCTTATATATTTGGAATATCTTTTTCTATCCTTTTATCCTGTGGTGGTGTCTGTCTTTGATGTTAAAGTAGATTTCTTAGATACATCAGAAAGATGGATCCTGTTTTTACATCCATTATGTTACTCTGTGTCTTTTTAATGGGGAATTGAGAACACTGATACTGAAAATTAGCAAAGAGCAGTGTTTGTTGACTCTCACCATTTAGTGGCTGTTGTGGTGTGTGTGTGTGTGTGTGTGTGTGTGTGTGTGTGTGTGTGTGTGTGTTTTCCCTTTTTGCTTCGCTGGTCTGGAATTATTCTCATGTTTTCTTGGCTGTGGTTAACATCTTCTGGTTGAAGTTTGTTTTTCTGTTGCCTTCTGTAGGGCTGAATTTATAGACAGATAATGCAAACATTTGGTTCTTATCATGGAACATTTTTTTTCTTCATTTGTTGTCATTAAAAGTTTTGCTAGGTATAGTTTTCTGGGTTGGCACATGTGGTTTCTTTGAACTTGCAGTCAGCCCTCCTAGCTTTTAGCGTTCCATTGAGAAGTCAGGAGTTATTTTAATAGTTCTGTGTTTATATGTTACTTGGTCTTTTTCTCTTGCAGATTTTAATATTCTTTCATTGTTCTGTACATTTAGTATTTTATTATGTGATGAGGGACTTTCTTTTCTGGTCCAGTCTCTTCGGTGTTCTGTATGCTTTTTGAACCTTGATAGATAACTCCTTCTTTAGGTTAGGGAAATTTTCTTCTATAATTTTGTTGAAAATATTTTCTGTTCCTTTGACCTAGGTTGATTCTCCTTCTTCTGTTCCTATTATTTGTAGATTTGCTTTTTTTGGTGATGTTCCTGATTTCATGGATGTTTCATGCCTTGATTTTTTTTAGATTTAAATTTTTATTTGACTGAAGTATTCATTTCATCTCTCTTCATTTCAATGCCTAAGATTCTTTCTTCCATCTCTTATATTCTGTTAGTGAGGCTTGCCTCTTAGGTTCCTGTTTGAGTACCTAACTTTTTCATTTCCAGATTTTCTTCAGTTTGGGTTTCTTTTATTGATTCTATTTCCACTTTCAGGTTTTGAACTCTTTTATTAATTTCCTTGTTTGTGTTTTCATACATTTATTTAATGGATTTATTCATTTCCTACTTAAAGGCCTCTAACATATTCATAAAGCTATTTTGAAGTCCTTGTCTGCAGCTATAATGCATTTCTTAGGGCTTACTATAGTCGGGTTGGTGGACTTCAGTGGAGACACATTGTCCAGGCTGCTATTGATTTTTTTTTTTAAACATTGGCTTTTAGGCGATTGTAATTCTGGGTACTGATATCTGGTCTTATCTTTGTTGAGTGGGTGTTTCATTCCTTCATTTCTGTTGCCATTTCTGGTTCTTAGGGGAGTGTGGTGGCTGTGGGTTTCCTGCTAGGAAATGCTTCGATGTGGTTGCTGGGTGTGGTCACTGGGGATCCCAGATAGAATGTGTATCTAGGTTTGGGAGCTGGCCCTTAAGAATGAGGATGGGTGGGGCTGGAGATGGCTCAGCGGTTAAGAACACTGGCTGCTCTTCCAGAGGACCCGGGTTCAATTCCCAGCACCCACATGGCAGCTAACAACTGTCTGTCACTCCAGGATTTGACACCCTCACACAGACAAACATACAGGCAAAAACAACAATGGACATAAAATAAAAATTAAAAAAAAAAAAGAATGAGGATGGGTTAGAGGTGTGGGCCAATTCCATCTTACACCTGTCACAATGTCTAAGTTCAGAAACACAAGTGACAGCTCATGCTGGTGAGTATGTGGAGCACATTCCTTTATTGCTTGTTGAAGTGCAAACTCATACAGCCACTTTGGAAATCAATATGGCGGTTTCTCAGAAATTTGGGAATCAACTTACCTTAAGATTCAGCTATACCATTTTGGGCATATACACTCTACCATACAACTTGCTCAACTGTGTTCATAGCCACTTTATTCATAATAGCTAGAAACTGGGAATGACCTAGATGTCCATCAACCAAAGAATGGAGAAAGAAAATGTGGTACATTTATACAACGAAGTATTACTTAACTGTTAGAAATGATGACATTAGGAAATTTTCTAGGAAATGCATGGAACTAGAAAAGATAACCCTAAGTGACCTAGACCCAGAAAGACAAACAGCATGTACTCACTTATTGGTGGATATTCACTATAAAGTAAAGGATAACCACACTATAATCCACAGACCAGAAAGGCTAAGTAACAAGGAAGGCTCAAGGAGGGCACATGAATCTCACTGTGAAGGAGAAATAGAGTGGACATCATAGATGGAGGAGAATTCTAAATGGGGTGGTGGTCATGAGAAGAGGAGGGATCAAGTGGGGGGGATGAAGGGAGAGAGTACTGGGAAAGACAACTGGAATCAGGGGCATCACTGGGATGAGCTAGAAACCTAGTGCAATGGAAATTCCTATGAGGATTGCTCTATCTAAAACTCCCAGCAATGGCAGATAAGGAGCCTGAATCAGCCATCTCTTGTAACCTGGCAAGACTTACAGTAGAGAGATTGGGACCCCAACCCAACCACAGAACCTCTGACCTACACTTTGCCCTGCCTACATGATATACTGGGACAAAGGTGGCACAAAAAATTATGGGAGTGGCCAACCAATGACTAATCCAGCTTGAGATTCGTACCATGAGAGGGAGTCTACCCCTGACACTGTCTGGAGGGCCAGGACCCAGAGGCTGGACAGTTCAGAGACCTAGGATAGAATCAAATATTACTGACCATAAAGAACAAAAAACCAATTAAATGATTCCTAATGATATTCTGCTATATTCATAGATCATTGCCTAGCACAGCTGCCATCAAAGAGGCTTCACCTAGCAACTGATGGAAACAAATGCAGACACCAAACATTAGGCAGACCTCATTGAATCCTGTGGAAGAGGGGGAGAAAGGATTATGGGAGGCAGAGGGGCCAAGAACACTACAGGAAAACACAGTCCACTGACCTGGGCTCTTGGGGACTCAAGGAGACTGAACTGCCAACCAGAGAACTTGCATGGGATTGACCTGAGCCCTCTGTACATGTGTTTGGAGTTGTGTGGTTTGGTGTTCTTGTGGGGCTCCTGGCAGGGGGAACAGGGGCTGTCTCTGACTCTGTTGCCTGTTCTTGATTCCCTTTCCTCCTGCTGGGTTGCCCTGTCCAGCCTTAATAAGAAAAGAGGTGCATAGTCTTTCTGCAACTTGATATGCCATGGCTGGCTGGTATACATGGGAGGCCTGTACTTCTCTGAAGGGCAGGGAGAGGGAGTGGAAGTAGGGGAAGAGGAGCTTTGGAGAAGGACTGGGAGGAAAAGAGGGAGGGGAAACTGTGATTGGGCTGGGAAAAATTAGTTAATTGATTAATTAAGAAAAAAGAATGGGGGTGAGCTGGAACGGGTGGCCAAGGATGTTTACAATTTGGAGGAAAGCAGGATGTGCCATCAGGATCTTCTTAGTCCTCTGGGAATTGGAACTGAGGGGGAGGAGAAGTCACAGCAGGTGGTCTGCTATATAGCTGGGGATGAGACTAGATTGGATTTAGAGGAGAGGGAGAAGAGTGAAGATCTGAACATAGCCTACCTGTTTGGCAGGCCTACTTGCTTCCCTGGCAGGCATGGCTTGTGGGTTCCCAGGGAATGCCTGCCAGAGCTGTGACTGCCAGAGCTGTGAGCTGAGGCAAAGGGGTAGGTGAAGAGGAAGGTTGTAGGTGGAGATCTGTATGATCCTCTGGAGATGGAGGCAGAGTGGGAGGGGAGGCCTCAGCAGGTGGTTTGTTTGCAATTAAAAAAAAATAGAAATATCTGCCTTGTATGTACATAATATATTTATTTGATGTTTGAAAGACTTTTTGTTAATTTATTACAATAAACAATTTGTTCTTCAGGCTTCCTAGCCAGTTTTCCTTCATGGTAATATATACACTCAAGTAGTCAATCATGCTATCTGATTAATATGTAATTTTAAAATTTTTGGATGTAGACTGATATTTCATACAAGTCAGCTGTGTAAGATTTTCACTTAGAACCTGTATTAGTTTTCAGTACTTAAATCAGTTTTGCTGACTATGACAGATCATTTTTATGTCTTATATTCCTTTCTTCCCTACATTTTTATCCTTTTGCTCTGCCTTCTGAATTTTTTTGTAAGCAGCTCCATGTTTTGTTTACATAACCTAGGTCTTTGAGAACCTCATGTAACTCAGAAGCAATTTTTCCATTATAAATTCATGCATACGATACAATGAGTAAGTGTATAGCATATTGCTCACCAGTTTCCTTGTTAAAAAAAAATGACATATAATACTTTTCCCTAACCAGGAAGAACTTTCACTACCAACAGAGACAGATGGGGGAATCACACTTTGTTACAAAGTATTTTTTAGAGTTACATGCATGGAAGATAGTTCACAAATAACCTCATTGTCTGGATAAAATTTAACACGAGGAATTTTATTGCATTTCATACAAAGAATTTCAGAGATTTTCATATAGTGAAGTAGACAAAAGGAATAATTAAAATCTTTCTTGCTTCCTTGAGACAAATGGATACCACTGGTTGTTTCTCTATATCTTGGAAAAGAATTGATTTTGGAGGTACATGATGGCAGTTTCAAAGATCACAAAGCCCATAACCTCACCCTGTGATTTCAAAAAGTAGTGCCTTTACCAACCCTCTTACCTCTTAAAGAAGACATCCTGAGGAGAAGATAAAGAAATGACATAATTTTACTCTTATGATACCCACCTTTGGTTTGCAAGACATTTTTCTAAGAGATGTTGATTAGTCACTAAGGTAATTCATGGTATACGTGAGAGGACTTAGAGAACACCACATGCTCATCACCCCGTGTGTCACTTCCAGTAATTAGCTGTAATGGTGTGCATTTGAGTGATGGTGTGCTTTTCAGGGATGCAGATTGAGATTCATTCTGACTCTGTCCTAACAAGTGAGAGAAATAACATGTTAGACTAAAATCTGTTCTTAGTTTGAAAAGCAGAAAGGTTCATCTGCTGCATTCTTGTTGGTAGGATTATACTTTCTATTCTTGGGGCACCCTTTTTACACAGGTCTTGACTGCAGCAGGCATCACAGCATAATGAATAAGGAAGGGGAGTAGACTTTAACGGAGTTAGTAGAATTTATCTTGGAGGATGACAAACCAAGAATCTAATCTGGAAATTATTTACCAAAGTTCTAGGTGTGGTTACATGTGATTATTTTATGCTTGGCTATCTTTATTTGGCTTACATTTACTAATCAGACAATCAAGAAAAGTTATGAGTGATGAAATGGTAGCATTCACTCATTTAGCAAACTCTTTTGGAAGATGTTGTGATGATGAGAAATGCAGAGTAATTATAATTAAATCCTATTCTAAACAAGGGAATATGCAACATACACAAGTATAAAACAAGGTTTATAAGAGGCAAGGGCTTCAGGAACAGTGTGGGTAGTCAGGGGTTGTAAGATAGAAATTGCTGAGTATTTGGGGGAGACAAACAGACCCCCATGGGTGTCTATAGGTGGTCAGATTGGTATAGGATGAACCAAAAGGATACACTGATGTAGTTGGAGTTTTCTCCAGTCCCACCGGGCCCTACAGCCACTTAGACCCAAGTAAACACACAGAGACTTATATTACTTATAAACTGAATGGCCATGGCAGGCTTCTTGCTATCTAGTTCTTATATCTTAAATTAACCCATTTCTATAAATCTATACCTTGCTGCATGGCTCATGGCTTACTGGTACTTTACATCTTACTTCTCATGATGGCGGCTGGCAGTGTCTCCTGACTCAGCCTTCCTGTTCCCAGCATTTTCCTCTCTGCTTGTCTCACCTATACTATACTTCCTGCTGGGCTACTGGCCAGTCAGCATTTTGTTTATCAACCAAATCAGAGCAACACATTCACAGCATACAGAGCTATCAATATCTGCAGCACACTGAAGGGATAGCAAAAAGCAGTTTTTACTGAAGCATGTTCAAGGGGTCCTGGAAGAGAGGTCTAGAGATGCATAGAGAGATATAAGCTATCTGAGTCATTGCCCTCCACTCTCTTTCTCTCTTTTCTGTTGTAGAAAGGATCTCACTCTGTATGGCAGCCATGAATGGAAATCACTACCCTCATTCTGTTTCTTAGGCTGGTCCAGAACTCACAATGTTTCTGCCTCAGACTCTCAAATGCTGAAATTATAGCTGTGAGTCACCATGCTGAGCCTTGAACTATTTTAAAAGAATGCAGTGCAAAGGGCATGAATTTGGGAGTCAGAACATTCAAAGTTAAGATATTGGATATCTGTTTTAAAGCAGAATCTTGAACAATCACTGAGCTATAGTCTCTGTATCTTTAAAATTGGAATAAAATGCTTAGATTGCATCTTGCTTGGAACTACAGTAATTTGAAAAAAATCATTTTGATATTTTGATATTATCTCCCTGAGACTTTCTCCATACCCAGGTTCATTACTATTCTTTATCTGAGAATGCACAACTAGTCTGATTTATCAAATTCAGAATAAATTACATCAAAATTAGCACTTAGCTAAGATCCCTTGGTGTCTATTAAAAAAAACTAACTTTTGAGTCATTTCAAAATTTCAGCTAATGTCTTGTATTTTAGCCCAGGAAATTTCTTCCTATTGCTTAATACTATTCTTATTATGTTTCAATGAATTTTACTCCTGACTGTTAACCCCAATGTGGCATTACTTTTTACATTTTGTTTTTCCTACTCTTTTGAATAGATTGACTTTGGAGCATGCCCAATTCCTTTATTTACCTCTTAATCCTTTCATGTCACTCTGGAAGTACTGCTTCAAGAGGAGTCCCTGCAGAGGTGGCATTTCAAACAGCCTATGGGGATTAGCTTTTGATTTTTTTCACCATGCAAACCCAATTTGGGGAATTATCTCCTCAGGCATAAGGATGACAGTTTTAGAAATGTCACTCAGAAAGGAATATGAAATAGTCCAGCTCCTTTTTACAAATAATTTGGTAGAGAGCAAAATATCAACTCCATCAACTAGTCAGTGGGCGGACAGACCTCTGGAAATGTCTGCAAAACCCTCTGCTAGCTGCTAATCTTCTCTTTGTAATTTCACTGACATAAGCAACAAACCCTGTAATTATATTGCTCTAATCAAGAACACTGACAATACAGGAATATCAATCACAACGCTCACATGCCAACCCAGTCAGTTCAGAGTCTAGCTTTGGTACCATTTATATTTTTAGTTCTAACCTAGCTAAAAGGAGCCGATGGATACAAGTTGACTGAATTGCATGTGGAACAACTATTTCTCTGGGCTATCTTGAATATGCTTTCCAGATTGCATCATTCATTAAGCTAAATTTCTTACACTGATGTTTGAGCATGTGCAGTTCCCTTCAGTCATAGTTTATAACAGTAACAACATCCCCAGCACAGGGCATTTCCTGAGGATTAATGGCCAGCTGGGGCTAATATCTGAAAGCAGAGCCAGAGATCATCAACTCCTTCCCTCCAGTCATTAATTCTTAAGAGATGACCTTTTTTTCATCATTATCACTTGAGTGTTTCTTTGTCTGACCTTTATATGAAGTGACATGGCACCAAAGGAATTTATCCCGCCATGGAGGCTGCAGAAGATGCATCCTGTAAGTGTCCCCTAAACTCGTCTTTTAGGACAATCACAATTTGCCAGTCTACGAAACACCACCAAATTCTGTCCTGAACCTTGGGATGTTAAGTAAGAAGTTTGTGTAGAATGACTCATGAACCACCTCCCTTCCCCAGCTTCTAGCTTTTATAGCTTCTTACTTCTAAGGAGTCATCAGAACAGATATTTGAGATTTTCCTATTGCTTATTCCTTTAAAAACGTCCATCTCTGGGATGGCCAGACACCCAAATAGTGGTGCCATAAACCCCATCCAAGGACTGAGGAATCTGAAGGCAGACATCCACGGCTGGGCCCCTGGTGGAGCACTGGGAGTCTAATTAGTGAGTAAGAAGAGGATTTATATGAGCGAGAATTGTTGAAGCCAAAGTTGGATAAAGCACCGGGACAAATAACCAAATGAATGGAAGCACAGGATCTATGAACCAAAGGCTGAGGGGCCCCCAACTGGATCAGGCCACCTGAACGGGTGAGACAGTCAGTTGGCTTGATCTGTTTGGGAGGCAGCTGTGCATTGGTGCCAGGTCCTGGGCTCGTTGCATGAGTTGGCTGTTTGAATCCTGGGACTTATGCAGGGACACTTGGCTCGGTCTGGGAGGGGGGAATGGACCTGCCTGGACTGAGTCTACCAGGTCAACCCCGGTCCTCGGGGGAGACCTTGATCTGGAGGAGGTGGGAATGGGGGGTGGGCTGGGGGGAGGGGTGGGCGAGAGGGGGAGAACAGGGGATTCTGTGGCTATTATGTTGAACTGAATGGTGTTATAAAATAATAATAATAATAATAATAATAAAAAAAAAAAAGTCCATCTCCAGGAAAGAACTCTTTATAGAATGTTTCATGAGATGACATTTCTACCACAATGTGCAAATTACTTCATGTTTTCCCTCAGACCTTTTTAAAGAATATGTATAAAGGCCCCTGAGTGGGTGTGGGGGGACTTCCATATGTGGATGTCTGTGTTTATGCTGAGGGGGCAGAGGCACTAGGTCTGCCAGGAATGAAAAGATATTAAAAACAAACCACACATCACTAAAAGCCCTTAGAAGATTCTGTTATTTTCAAGGATGAGGAGGCTTTTTCCTAATCAACTCTCCATTATTGTCTCCATAATTATCGTGTTCCCTGGAGATTTTCATTCTTGTGTTTTTTTTCTTGAAAGAATAATAATGATTAAATTACTTAATAATGGTGCTTTGTCTTTTATCTGGTCTCTCACCTAAAATTCTCAAGGTGCTTTGAAAAGATTAATATGATTCACAAGTAGCACAAAATGGATCTTAATTTGAAGCAGTTTGAAAATTGCAACACCTCAATAAACTTTTTCAATAGAAATAGAAACCTGAAGCTGGTGGTGGTGCTTGTGGTGGTGGTGGGGAGGAGTCTCAGTTACTTAAGCCTCAACAACAAAAGAAATACAGGAATTTTCTTCTGAACAAGTTGGTGACCCTCCTCCCCACCAATCCTCTAGACTGGGATAAAGGCAACAAGGCCAGATCCACAAGAGTGAATTAAATTCTCCTCAGTACTCTATGTGTGCAGTTTGTCATTATGGGAAGTATTGCTTCATTCGAGGAACACATTATTCAGAATGCTCTGGGTCTTAAATGTCTTAAATCTGACTAATAATGGCTCAATTAAGGAAAGGAAAATCGGCTGTGTAACTTAAAAGCCCAGCCGCGGTTTGTCTTCATCTAAACTCAGTGACTCTAGGATTTCCTAGAGGACTTTGACTCCTTGGTTCTGCTTTCATCATTGGGATCTGTTTTAGATTGACTTTTTCTTATGGCTCCAGATGTACATCCTGTAATGGTAGCAGCCTTCATTAAAAAGACTCTTTCTTAACATTTCTATAAAAATTAACCAAGAGGCAAAAAATCAAAAAGTAATCAAGAGTCTACCTTTAATCATTTGCCAGCCCCTGAACTAATTTCTATATTCAGTAGACTTTGTTGATTGGATTGGCTGTTCGACAGAACTTTCCTTGAAAGCTGAGGTCACCCACAACCAAGCTAGTAGGTGTGGTACATACAGAGGTAGAACTGAAAGAAAAGCAAGGATTTGGGGTTGTCTGTAGAAGAGCACAATTTCAACAATCACCAAGGCATGCCCATGGAAAAATCATAATTTCTGCAGTGGTTCCCATCTGATTTTTCTTTGGAAGAGTCTTGACAGTAGGGCATTTGGGGATTGGTATGTGCCTATTCTTCAGGTAGGGATATGCTAAGTGACTGTGAAGTATGACAAAACCCTTTCTGAGAAGACCTCAGAGAGTATTCATGGCCCCTGTCACAGGGAGGCTGAGTTGATGTGAATGAAGAAAGGCTACAGGAACCTCTGCCATAAACTAAGAGTCCAGAGCAAGCCTACAGATCTGGGTTGAGGGACTACTGCAGCCCATGAGGCAGAATAATGAGACTGAGTCATGACTAGAGCTTTAGGAAGAAGGTGCCAAGAAAACGATTGTTGTTTGGGATGTTAGTACATAAAAAAGACACCTGTGGGTACATACGTCTTTTTGAGAAATTATCTTGATACATGTGTGGAACTGATCACAAGCTGAGAACGTAGCCATGATTAGTGAGTAGGTGGACCTTGGAACAGGGGACACCTGAGTGGGAATCTCAGCAAGCAGAAATGCCAAGATGAGCAAGTTAGTTAATTTAGTGTAAACTTGGTCTTATTTGCAGTGAGATAACATTATTTGGCTGTGGACTTCCCATCCCTTGTGGTACCTCTGAGTGCTATTCTGGCAGACCAGCATTCTTTTCCATTCCTGTGTCCTTCTCTGGGATTGAAGAAACTTCGCTTTCATCTCTGTCAGAATCCCATCACACTCTGGTTCTTAGTCATCTTTGTTAGTCCCTGCCAGTCTTCCTACTATTAAAAGTTTGAGGCTTCTCTAGAAGGCAGATGGTCTTCCAGGGCATAACCTTTTAAAAACTATCTTTATGCTCTTACAACTTTTATTCTAAAATTTAGATATAAAATTTAAACTACAAAATGAAACAAATACTATATGCATTACTAATAGGGTATATTAATTTGTTTCTTAACACTCTAATACAGAGAATTGTCTTCAGGGCTCTCTAATTGTTTGCTGCTAGATTTTTAAAATGCAATGCTTTTCACTTATTGTGGATTCAACAACCTCATTAAATTTACTTTGTACCTTGATAAATGATTTTGTACACTGGTTAACTTTTTTTATGTAATATATATGTATTTTTTACTTCATATATTTTATATGTAATAAACACATATGTTTTATAAAATAAGATTTTACTTATACTTTCTGAAACACCCCTTTTTATTGAAAATAAATTTTTTATGCAACATATTCTGATTATGGTTTTCCCTTTCCCAACTCCTCCAGCCTTCTCAACCACCATTTCTTTTCTATCTCATTAGAATACAAATAAGCATCTAAAGTAATAATAAAAGAAAATAAAAACAATCAAACCAGAGTAGGTCAAAGCAAACAAATAGAAGGTAAAGAGCCAAAGAAAAAGGATAAGAAACACCAATAGACACAGACACAGACACACGCACACGCACACGCGCACACGCACACACACACACACACACACACACACACACACACACACACACACATTCTTACACACAGATAGCTCATAAAAATGCAAAGCCTGAAACCATAATATAGGCCATCTATAGTAAATGAAATGAACCAATTAGCCAGTCTGGACAAAATATGAGCTTTCAGGTCAGTGAGAGATCCTGCTTCAAGGCTCAAAGGCAGAGAGAGTGATAGAGAAAGACACTCAGCACCTTTCTCTGGCTTCCACATGAACATACTTGGATGTCTGCATCTGTGCAAACTTTAAAGACAAAACATCCAATGTCTTCATGAAAATGACAAATAGAACATTTCCTTGGCAGACTCAAATGAGCAGAAGAAACACTAGTCTCCAAATACACAGTCATGAGGGAAACCCCTGAAGTTGCAAGGCAGAGGAAGACTCAACCTGTGGGCGGCATAGCCAGTGTGTGGAGCTTTACTTCTGAACTGTCTTACAATACACAGGAGACAGGAGTCTGCTTATCTTTGGTATTTCTTCAGGCTGTGAGAACACTGATGATTATTAACTTTGGTTCTTTAGTTTTAAATCTAAACCTTCTTTTTTTTTTTGAGACCCAGATTTCTGCTGTATTGGCAGTAACTGCTTGTCTTGTTTGTATAGAAAACTGAAACAATCAGAGAATTTTTTTGTCTTTTGTTTTTCCCTTGATTGTTTATTCCATTAAATATTTTCTTATTGTATAGTTCAAGAAAGACCTTGTATAAAAACGAATGCATAGATAGATGTTTGGACAAGTGGAAAGAAATATGAATGGATAGACTCAGTAATTAGTTAACCACAGATATTTGTAGAACCTCTCATGGATAGTTTGACCATCAAGATAGATAAATCATGAATACAATTTTATTTTAATATGATATCCTATCTATCTATCTATCTATCTATCTATCTATCTATCTATCTATCTCTAACTCTATATGTGGTGTGTGTGCGCGTGCATGCATGTGTGTGTGTGGTATGTAACATATCAATAAAAAGATAGATTTTTGTCAAATTTTATCAAACTGTATAGCATGTACTGTTAATTTTTATTTTCAAGAAATTCAATGTAAATGAATTTTATAAAAATGGGAACAATTGGAGCCTTAACTGAGTACTTATAGTTCTGAACTATAAAAAAAAAAAAAGATATTGAGGCTGGAGGAGAGATTGCTCAGTGGTTAAGAGCACTTCCTGTTTTCCCAGAGAACTCAAGTTCTGTTTCTAGCACTCACATCAGGTGGCTCACAGCCTCCTATAAACTCCAGATCCAGTCTTCTTCTAGCCTTTAGAGGCAAACGCACACACACACACACACAGAGAGAGAGAGAGAGAGAGAACAAACAAACAAATAAATAAATAAATAAATAAATAAATAAATAAATAAATAAATGAAACAGAGGTTAGAGAGATGGCTCAGTGGTTAAGAGCCCATAATTCTCTCCTAGGGTACCAGAGTTTAAATCATGACACCCATGCCAGGCATTTCACAACTCCAGTTTCAGCAGAACTGACACTGTCTTCTGTCTTTGTCTTTTGTGCACACAAATATGCATACACCCATACTTAGACATACACATCCTCATGAAACAAACAAACAAGAATCTTAAAAAAAATTGACATGTGGTCCATACTGTGATAATATATGAAAACGCTGCTTGCCCATGTAAATGAGAAATCAGCAGTCAGAGAATCTTTGTCTACTTTGCCACCATGTTCTACAGTTGGTTCTTATCTGCTATTCCTTTTCTTCATCAACTCTTAATCATACTTCCCTACATTTTCTCATAGTCTCAAATGGCTTCCTAAGAGAAAAGAACCATGTGGCATTTTCTAGTACTTAGCTGTACCAACATAGTCTTTAAAAAATTATTTTTATTTTATTTTTTTACTATCTTTTATGGATTGAAACTCATACTTGTGCATTTGAAACCAACTTTTAAGCATTCATTGTTTTGTAGTTTGCATGTGATGATGTTCAGACACAATCATCCATAAGCCTCATGTGACTCAATCCCTGTGAAACATGTTATGCAATTAACATGGTAAAGTATATAACTTTGGGGAGCTCTTTTATGGGTGAGGAGTTTATTTTTAAGTAACCTGTAGATGCAGATCATTTTCACTGCAATGTTTTCAATTAGAATCTGACATTTCCCCCACTCATGTAACATTGGTTGAAGAGAGAACAATGACAATGGAGAGAAAATGAAGTGTGAAGTTAAGACTCCAGATTGCTTTTCAAAATCTGTCTTAGTGAGCACCAGCTGGCTGGATGCGTGTGGAAATAAAAGCACTTGATGTCTACTTGCAGAATGTTTCTAGCTACAGTCTTCTTTGACCCATGTGACTGTAGTTTAGCCTATGGAAAAGTACTGTTTCCTTTTCCACTGATTATGGCTCTGGCTCTGTCATTGCTTTAGCTAAAAGAACGGATTTGGGAAACAGAAGAGTAACTACATGGCATCTCCAAGCCTGGGCCTCTCGTTGCATATATGCAAAATACCACATGAAAGATAGGTAAGCCTAACTAACAAATCACTCTCTAAGATGAAGCCAACCCTTTGCTAGATCTACGTTCAGTGATGTTTGAAGGAACTCTACAGACACTAGAAGAATATTATAGCTGAATTTATCACAGTCATAAGAAAATACTTAAATGATTTCTGTTTGAAATTAGCTAATGGGTTCAACAGATCTTTAAGATTCAGATAGCCTGTATGGGAGCTAGGCTACAGATGGTTGTATCTGCCCCAGAATGTTATGAGATTGTATGACATGAGTCATAATAGGAATCTAACCCTGTGGTTGGCATATAACATGTATCTAATTAATTTGAGTTGCTTTTACACCCATTTTGTCAACCCATACCCCCTTTTCACCCCTTCTCTCTGTAATACTTTTTTTTCATGATTCAAATAAGCTACTAGTCAACCTTCTGAGTCATTTAATTGCCAAATAGATGACTAAGGTGCTCTGGATATGTAATTAAAATGATGAATGTTCAGCTCACATTAAAATAACAGGCATGTTGAGTGCTCCAGAACACACCTTGATTAAACCATTTGATCCATGTGCCTTCCTGCTGGCTGCTGACCAAAAGCAGAGTGGAGCTGTGTGAGGTGGCTGACAGGCTCTGCAGGACTCAGAGGGGATGATTCTGCAAAGGTCTGTTTCATCATCCACAGATAGTATTTCTAGTTCAATTCATTATTGAAATGTGTTTTACAACACAACTTTCATTAATTTTCAAGTGTTATTTCTACGTGAGCTAATAAATATATTTTTGAAACTGAATTAAGAGTAGTCAGTTTGATCAATGCATGTGCATCAGTAACCTACAAATGTCATGAATAGAGACAGTATGGACAGATACCTTCCAAATGCAGGTCTCCCTGTTCCTAACTACTCTAGGGTCTTTGTTTTTTCTTGGAAGGAGAAACTCATATTCATTGATTTATCATTAGTTCAGATTGCTAGATATGTTATAATAGTATACAAAATGTTGGGTGTAATGTGGTCTAGTCCACTTTCAGAGAATTTACAATGAGATTGAATAATGCTTCTAGGGACTGAGTATATGTTGTCCAATGACAGTGTTATGTTAATAGCGGCTGTTAGAGAATTCTTGTGCCTACACTGCTTATCACTGGCTGTTTGCAGTAGTCACAGATGCTATCAATCTCTGATTTAGTCTCATTCATTTTTAAATATTGGTTTACTTTCAATTATCAAACTTATGCACAGTCAATGAGACAGACACATGGTCTTTGCCCCAGAGAAACTTCTGGTCCAGCAACTCAAGGCAGACATGTACACAGGAAACTGGAACTAACTGCAGCAGCAGTTAGCATCATGGGGGATTAGAAACAGGAACTAGGTGTTATGGAGAATTTAATGTAGGCAGTTTGTCTTGACGTTCCCTGCCTATCGAAAACCTTCTGTAGTTCTCAGAAACACAGACGATAAATGCTATTTTTGTTTCCATAGCTTGGTATTGGACCTTTCTAATTTGTGGTTCTGCCTGGCATTCTGAATGTATCATTTCTGTCCCTTTGAGGCTTGGTTAGGATTTCAAGATTATGAAAAACTTGACCAGATTAGAAAGAAGAAACATATAGGAACATAAGATGTGTTGACTTAATTTACTTAAGATTTTATTTTATCTCTCTCGCTGTCTCCCTCTGTCTCTGTTTATCTCTATCTGTGGCCCCCTCTTTTTGTGGTGTGTGTGTGTGTGTGTGTGTGTGTGTGTGTACGTGTTTGTGTACATGAACACAGGTACATTTGTTGTATAGTATACATGTAGAGCTCAGAGGACTTTTGAAGAGTCAGCTCATTTTTTTCATTGTGATATCCAGTAATTAAATTCAAGTTGACAGACTTGTATGGCAAATTCCTTTACCTAGGCAGTCACCTCATTGACCCTGGTTTCCTTATGTAAGAAGTGCTCTTAGTGATGGTGCCATTTTGCAACAGGTAGTATAGAAAATAAATTATTGTGGATAATACTAGGTTTGTATTTAAGAGGCGCCACTCACTGTGTGTTTTGGGAGTTAGCAATGTACTGGTTTGGTGGGATTGTCATCACTCAATACCATGCTATGGGGGCAGTCTAAGCAACAAAAAACTATTTTCTCACAATTCTGAGGACTAGAAATATGAGACCAAGGTGTCAGCAGGCTTAGTTTCTGCTGAGGCATCTCTGTCTTTTTCTACATATTCATGCAGTTTGCTTTTCATCTGTTTTCTTTGTGCTGATTTCTTAGGATACCAGTTGCTTTAAATTAGGGGATATCATTGACCTGATTTAACTTACTCATCTCTTTAAAAGCCATGTCTCCAAATGCAATCAGACTCTGAGGTACTAAGGGATACAGATTCAGTATAAACATTTTTGAAAGACATAACTTAGTATATTCCATTTTTTTTGCCAAAATGAATTCACTAAAGTTTGAAGATTTATACTCAATAGTCACTTTATTTTTAACATAGCACATAAAATGCATCCAGCTCTTTTAAAGAAAAGGGGTTTGCTATTCAATGCCTCTGGTACCTGCTTACATATAAACTCGATAGATTTATATGCGAAGGAGCAAAATCTCAATTTCTGAGGACAGTGTGAAGTAATGTGAAAGTCTTTGGACATTATGAGCTTCTTCCTATTCATTTTCTAAGTTCAACCATAAACGTTGCAACATACGATTTGAGACAATTTTTTTTCTCTCAAATTTGCACTGGCATTTGATTTGGCCTGCTCCCTTTCTGTGTATTCTCCACATTTTGTCTTCACTTCTCTTTGCTTTGTGGGCTCGCAGCTTGATTTCTGTGCTGGCGATACATCTATCAGCTAACGGTGTTTTTCTAGCTACCTGCACCAATGTGTGTGTGCATGTGTGTGTCTGTGAGTGTGTGTATGGTTAAGTGTGGGTATAATTGTGTGTGTGTATAGTGAATGTGTTATGTGTGTGAGTGTGTTTGTCTATGTGTGTGAGTGAGAGTGAGAGTAAAAGAAAGACAGAGACAGAGAAACACACACACACACACACACACACACACACACACACACAGAGCGGGGGTAGAGAGAACACATGTTCATGGGAGGGAGACTGGGTAGAAGTAGAGAAGGGGTACCAGAGAGAAAGAGCAGGAGAGAAATATAGAACAAGAGAGAGCAGGGAGCACATTTGCTTCCAAACAACATATGTCAACTCTTGTTATCCATCTGGAAGTTCACAGAGAGAATTATCTAAAGGAAGAAAAGGAGGATTTAATCAATGAACATACACAGAGGATAAGAATATTTCATCCCAGAGCATTTCAACACTAGAAATGAATTTACACATACCAACATTTGGAAGAAACTAGCAGTGTTTAAGTGAAAGGTGAAGCTGGTACATATGAAATACGACATGTGAAGAGTTAGTTCTGTCTTGTTTCACAACTTAGTGATTATTAGTGTAGCCATTTTCAAATTTGTCCATATATGAAGAACTCAGAAATGCATGTGCAAACCTTGAAACATACCCCTGATTATTATAACTTAGAACAATTTTTTGTTTGTTTCTTGATACGGGTCTCTCTAAACAGCTGTGGCTATCTTGGAACTACATAACCAGGCTGGCCTTGAACTCACAGAGATGCACCTGCTTCTGCCTAGGGAGTTCTGGGATTAAAGGTGTATGCCACCACAGCCAGATTTTTTTTTTAACAAGATCTATCATAGGTCAGATGTTTCATTATCAATTCGAATAGGATGTTGAAAGGCATTTATCTTCTTTTGACAATTGTTATTAGTCTACTGAACATTCCTTCTATTGTGTTGCTGTACATAGAGTCTTGCAGACTTAAATCACTTTCTCTTTATACTTATCATATGGGTCAGTTGATGCAATAGAAATCCCAGGTGGCCTTAGTTGTTGTCTGTGGACAAGGCATTGTGATTTTACATGTCTTTTATTCAGACACCATTATCTATGGAAGTGGAGAAGTCCCTTTCTTATGGCATCAGCAATGTAGTGTGCCCACATCAATATTTGTAGATTATTGACTTTAAGGAATTTCCCTGAACAAAGGGACAAAATTTCACTAATTTTATTTCACTAGTAGTCAGAGCATTAGAAAAGAAATTCTTTTTAAAAGCAATTTCTATGCATAAGTACAATCAATATTTTGTAGTTTGAAATATCTTTTCAGCCATAGTCTGCAATGTCAAGTAACATAATTTAGATGACACATGACTGTTTAGACCCTAGATTATGTATAAATAAGTAACTGTACATTTGAAAACTGAACTATGACAGTGTAAATGACTTCTTTGTCTCCCAGATTTTAATTATACCTAGCTTGGGCAATTGAATATTAACTTTCTTTTGTAAATTCAGAAAGAACATTTTAAATCGAGTTCTTCTTTTAGGATACATGTTAGTCATCTTTCTGTTGCTAGAATAAAATGTCAGAGATAAATCAATTTATATGGAAAAAAGGTTGTTTTTGACTCAATGTTTTGAAGGCTTTATGTGGTCAGTATATTCACTGATTTTCTTCTTTGGGAAAGATAACCCATTTTGTCAGAAACATGGCAAAGAAATTTGTTAACATCATAATGTCCAGGCAGTAAAGAAAGAAAGAGAGAGAGAGAAAGAGAGAGAGAGAGAGTGTGTGTGTGTGTGTGTGTTTAGTGTGTGTGAGTGTATGTGTAGTGTGTGTGTGTGTGTGTGTGTGTGTGTGTGTGTGTGTGTAGTAGGGTGCTAAGATCTTGAGATCCCCTTTTAATACATCACCACAGCAGCCTGCCCTCTTTACAGTCCATTTCATTTTTAATGGTTCTCAAAGCTTCTACAACACCACATGTTGGTGGCCAAGGCTTGAACATGGAGACCTGAGGTTGACAATCCAAATCCAAACTATATAAGTAGATTGATAATGGTTACTGCTTTGATGAAGACCTGGCTTGCTCTTAGTTCTGATTATAGGGCTGTTAGCCTTCTATTTCTCTAACATATATCTGAGATAAAGCAACTTAAACAGAGTGAAGGTTTATTTTGGCTCACAGTTTTTGAGGTTTCAGTCTTTGTTTCATTGCTTTCTTTGTTTGAGATTGTGGCAAGACAGTAAAACATGATGGGAGTGACTGGTAAAGGAAGCTGCTCATTTCATGGGACCTGATAGGCCAAAAGAGAGAGAGGTGGAACCTCAGCATCCCCTTTTGGGCATGTTCCATGTTACCTAATTTCCACCAATTAAGTCACTCTTAAAGATTTCACTCCACACCTCCCAACAGTACTAACACCACTATCCAGCCTTAAACTCTTAAGCCTTTAAAAGAACATTAATTTAAACCACATAGAACTTCACAATTTTTTTATTATTTTATTTTAACATTTATTTATTTATGTCCATATGTTCATCTGCATGCCAGAAGAGGATATTGGATCCCATTATAGATGGTTGTGAGCTACCATGTGATTGCTGGGAATTGAACTCAGGACCTCTGAAAGAGCAGCCAGTGCTCCTAGCTGCTGAGCCATCTCTACAGCTCCAGAACTCCATAATTTAAAACCCAAGTCTTTCTTTCACTTCAGTAGTTGGAGGGAGTTATTTAGTTAATTCAAGTATCACACATTTATTGAGAATATATTTTGTGTTAAGCAATATATATTTTGGAATAAGATTTGGCTTTAGTTACAGCCTAGAGAGAAGTACAGAATAGGAACAGGCAATTACTATCAACTGAATGTACCACAGAAAAACTTGTTTGTTGAAATTCTGACATCTAATGTTATAGTATCAGGTAGTGGGAACCTTTGGGAGGTAATTTAGATGAGAAAGAAACTCGTGAATGGGATTCATCCTTCTTGAAAGAGATCCTAGACAGTCCACTAGTCCTTTCCTGGTCATGAACATACAAAGAGAAGCTGACAGACTGAAATCACAAGGAGGCCACAGAAGGCCCTGATTTTGTTGGTACCCTTATCCTCAACATCCAACTTCCAGATCACAGAAGCAGAATCACGGTTCAAAGTCACACATAAACCACCCAAAGATGCCATATTATAACAACCCAAACCCAGTGAGGTAGAGATTAATACAGGAATATGCATTGTAGCAGGCAAAGAAGAATTTGCTACAAAAATGAGCATCTAAAAGCTAGTCTGAGGGAAGGGAAGCCTTTGGAACCAAATAAAGGAAGGAAGCCAGTGGAGTTTAAATTTCATTGTCATTCAGGAGCTTCAGTTCCCATCTTAACACTTCCAGAATGTTTAATCTTGATTAGCTGGTCTTCATTGACCCCCTGTGTTGATAAACATGACTTTAATTCTTCATCCTTGACTGACAATATTGTAGCAAACAGGCTATAATTTTGCAGATGGGTATTATAATCTAGGATTTATTTTATACATTCATTTCTTACTCTAGGTCTATGGAAACATATCATGCTTCTGGCATTTGATCTATCTATGTGGTTTGGCTTGGGATGGCTCAGAGTTATTTTTCCCTCCTGGTGTTTCCATTTCTAGTTCATCTTAAGAATTCAACTGCTGAGTTTCAATGGAGCAACAGGTTTGATGAGGATAAAAAAAACAACAAAACAAAACTTTGGAATGATTTTTTTCTTCACCCAGAAAGAATTAAAGAAATCAAGCAAAGACAATTTGAGAAAATTGGATTTCTGTCATTTAGGAAATTCAAACTTGCAGCATGATGACATCACATAGAGATGGGAAATGAGATACAATACAATAGGGTATATTTGTCTGTGTACCTACTGCAAAATACTGGAAGAGATGAACTCACACACATATTTGACCCAGTCACCATGATCAGATTCATTTGAGAAGAATTGATAGTGTCCATAAGATTTTATTAATTCAGTATGTCATGCTTTTGCATAGGAATATGTGCACTCAGAAGAGTAGCTGTGACTCGGGGAAAAGTTATCTTCATCAATGTTGTAAGCTGGGCTGAAGAGTGATTAATGTGCTCAATAGGAGGTCCATTGACACAAAGGTCTTTGTAACAGAATAATTAAGTCATTGAAATTCATTGTTTGGTTCAAGGAAGATGATCAGCAGTAGAATCACCCAGAATACATGTCTTGTATCTTCATTTCGTCTCCGTCTATTGTCCATAGTCTATGGCAATGCTTTCTTGGACTAATAATTTACAATCACTTCCTTTTGTCTCTCTTAAGCTTTTCACTTTATTTTTACCATGATAATCAGAAATATTTTCTAAAAGTTAAATAGTATCATACCATTTCCTATTTAGCTGTCATTTACTATCCATTAAGCATCTACTGGAAAAAAAATGTTTCTTTGGCTCTTGAGGTCCTACAGAACCCAATCCCTATTACCCATCTGTCAGCCAAGAGCCTCTGCTACCATGAGGGATGCCACATGTCTGCTGTGTTGCCTATAGCATGGTGATGAACTTTGTAAAATAAGCTTCATAAGCAGTAAAGCCGGAAAAGCGGTGCAGATGGTTTAAAGCCTAGCTTCCAAAGTTGTATGTTAGCATGACTTCCAATATGTTTTATTGTTCAAAAAGGATTACAGGGTCAGCACATCTTCAAGGAGAAAAGAAACAGGCTTTGCCTGATGATGAGCAAATGACAAGGCCACATTGTAAATGAATGTCTTGAGTAGGAGATATTGCTGTAGCTATCTTTGCAAACATAATCTACCATATTGATCTAAAAAAACTCTCTTTATTTTTCTTACTTTTTGGCCTTGAATGTGGAAGGCGATGAATACTTCTTCCCATTGTTTCTTTCTCATTCTTAAAAAAGTTCTGAAGCCTATTGTCTTTATTTTATTTTATGTTCTCTTTTAATTCTCTTCTCCCAGGAATACCAGACTAAATCTTATTTTGCATCTTGAATTAGTTACTTCCAAATCTCTTATTGAAATATTATTAAATTTAAAGCAGCAGATTGACACCAGTACAGTGATATGAACCACTTCAACACCCTGCACACACCAATAGACAGGTCTCCCAGAAAAAAATCTAAAGAAAGAAACTCCAGAGTTAAATGGCATCATAATCAAATGGACCTAGCAGATATCTACAATACATTCTACCCAAACACTAGAGAAATACACACTCTTCTCTGCAGTCCATGGAACTTTCTCCAAAATAGACAACAAATTAGGACATAAAAAAAGTCTCAACAAATACAAGACATTTAAAAATCACATTCTGCATTCTGTCTGTTCATACTGGAATAAAGATAGATATCAACATTAATAGAAATGACAGAAAGTGCACAAACTCATAGAAGCTAAGCAATAGACTACTGAATCAAAATTGGGTGAAGGAAGAAATCACAATGGAAATTTTAAAAAAAGGTCCTGGAATGGAATGTAAATAAATGTACAACATACCAAAATCCTTGAGACACAATGAAGGATTCATAAGAGAAGCAGTTTATAATGCAATGTGCCTATATCCCAAAGTTTAGAGATCTCAAATTAATAATTAAATGATGTGTCTAAAGACCTTTAAAACAGTAACAACCAACACTCTAAAACAGATGTGAAGCAATAACCAGAATCAGAACTGAAATTAATAAAATCAACACACACACACACACACACACACACACACACACACACACACACACACAGACACACACACAAATGCAACAGCACCAAGTCAACAAAACAAATAATTGGTCAACTGAGAAGATTTACAAGATTGACAAACCAATTTCTTAATAGCATTTAAATCAGCCCATTATATAGTATACTTAGCTTTCAGTAAAAATTTATGCAGATTAAGCAATTACTAAAGAACTAAGTCTTTCTAGTATGGACTAGTAAATTTAATCCACTGTCAATGTGATGTCTTAGAATGAAGAATATTGATGTTTTGCACCTGGTTTTAGTATTTGACTGAACACTAACTTGAATATGTTGTGCAAGCCATGTATATTTGTGGCTTTGGGGGCTGACTTTGTTTAGTAAAGTTGAATGCTTTGGCTTTGATGCTATGAAGGACTGACTCATTTCAACTCTGTGTGTGTGTGTGTGTGTGTGTGTGTGTGTGTGTGTGTGTGTGTGTGTGTGTACACGCTCTTTGTTTCTTTACAGTGCTGGAGATCAATTCTGGGGACTTGAATGAGTGAGTCAAATACTATCACTGAATTATAGCCCACACATATCCATTTCAATTTTTTGTTCAAATTTTTAGAGAAATTTGATGTAAAAATTTCGCAGGCATTTTTTTTTGTAATTTAACTTGGAAATGAGTGACCCAATTCTGTGTTTGCTTTAATAAAAAAACATAGCTATTTAAAGCATAATTTTCCATGTTAAGACTTGGATATTCATTATTTCTGGCTAATGTGAGATTATTTTGAGACTAGTTTAGGTCCTTTCTAGTAAGTACAAAAAGCATTGCTTTCTTGTATTAAACATCATAATCTTTTCTTTGTTTGGCAGTTGTGTTTAGTTTGAACAAGGCAACATTTTGACACTATGTGAAAGAAATAGAAATTCTTAGAGCTCTTGGGTCATTGCCATTTAGAATCTTTTACAGTTTTGATGAGTTTTTTTTTTTCAGCCAATTGTCTATGACCTCATCTGTGGATTTACTATGTGACATCATTTAATAGACATTGCATAATTTGTTCACACAGTAACTCTGTGAGATGGGCGACAGAGTGTCTCTGTGTTACAAGCAAGGAAGCAGGAATGTGAGGAGACTTTGCAAGATGCCCAAAGTTGCATATTTTACAACTGACAGAGCTGGGAGTCAAATCCAGTGATTTTTCATTCCCAGTTTGTTTTTTTAACACTAGTGATGTACATTTATTTCTAGACTTGGAATCGTTTAATTATTTATTTTCTTTTTAGGAATTCTATGAATAAATTTAACAGGGTGTTTCTAAGAATGAGGCTATAACATGAGGGCAGCAACTTGAATATATCTTGGAAGTACTGAATCACTTGTATAATGAATCCCAGAGTGAATGATGGGACAGATATCACAAGGTCTGGGGGCTTAATGGGCTTTATCTCCAACATACTTAAGAACTTTCCCTTGTACATCTGTCATCTTTTCATAGTCCTGTTGAAGCATCATTATTCCACTGGCACTCCTACCCACTGCCTAGCCAGAGTTTTTCTTGCAGTTCCATTTTTCATATACTCAATGTTGCTTCAAAGGAGTAGAGTGATAAAATAACTTAAGTCACATAAAAGAAATCCAGTAACAGACTATTAAAAATAGAGCAAATTACATAGGACTGCTAACATGTTTTATCTTGAAAATTTATCTGGAACATTTGCCTAACTGGAACAATTTTGCATATTCACTTCCATCTGCCTATGAAATACTCCCTTGGATAAAACTTCTCCTTGTTCTGAATATTCAACATTAGCTATTTCCCCTGGCTCTTTAAAATTCACATGTTTATTAGAAACACAAATCAGGTAGTTTGTATTATGTATGTGTGTAATCTTTTGCACCACACATTTTTTAGTTTAACCTGCCATTTATTCATATGCATTGGAACTGCATATGAATAACTCATCTAAAACAATCTCCAAAGCATTAAAACCAATATACTTCATCATTTTGTGGATTTGTTTCACTCCTCTACTGTCTCTCATAAATATAGGAGCTAGCAAATGTGCTTTTAGAGTCTTTTCAGTGGGAACTTTTTCTCGGGTAACATTATGATTAGAAAACTGTTTTAGTTCATTTGTTCCTTTTCTGTGTTTCTATCATAAAGCCACATTTTATCTTAGCTTGAGTAAAAGATGGGGAACAATTTCATACTGCATGTGATGGTATCTTCACATTTGACTCATTCTTTGCACTCATCAGTAGTTTCTTCTACTCTTGACTTTGAAGCAAGAATTGCTCTTCGCCGGGCGGTGGTGGCGCATGCCTTTAATCCCAGCACTCGGGAGGTAGAGCCAGGCGGATCTCTGTGAGTTCGAGGCCAGCCTGGGCTACCAAGTGAGTTCCAGGAAAGGCGCAAAGCTACACAGAGAAACCCTGTCTCGAAAAAACAAAACAAAACAAAACAAAACAAAACAAAACAAAACAAAACAAAAAGAATTGCTCTTCAAGGCTCCTGAAATTCTAGTTTCTACTAAGGAGAGTCACTGATGCTATTTCTAGAGCTGATATAAACTGCTCTCCCTGGACTTTCTCCTCTTTGTTAGCCTGTCTATGTCTCAAGTTCACCAGACTGTGAAAAGACTCTTAATTTAACAGGATTAACTCTGGACCATCTGGTCAGCCATGAATTGTGGATTGTCCCTGATGCTATTGTTTGGATTTACTTTTTCTTTGCCTTTGCCTTTTTTAAGTTGGTCCCAATCCACATTGTGGATTGCCTACAACCCTAGAACTATCTGAAATCCCAGAAACTGTATGCAGAGAAGCAGTTGGTGAATTCTGTGTCCCAGTCTAGAATAACAAAGAAAGGTAACACAAAATATCTGTCCCCCAAAACTAGTTTTCTGTTGCACTCAAGTGAGCAAGAAAGGCAGGGGCTTTCAAGTTGATGGGGCCAGGGCAGGTCCACACATAGGACTTTTCAAGGAAACAGAAGGCCACAGCAGCCAGCTTTCTTATTAGAAAAGCCAATCTCGAAAACTGACCATTATGAAATGAGTTTTTAATGATATGAAGGTAATAACTAGGTGGAGCAATACTTATATAGACAGCATGAATGGGCATCGAGTTTATAAAGAAAGAAAGACATTTAGAGGCAGTCAGAATGTAAAAACTAATACCAAAAGGAAAAAAAAAACAACTGATGCTGTAGAAGGCAGATTCAGATCATGAAACTATTCAGGACTGAAAGCAATGCTCTCTCTCTCTCTCTCTCTCTCTCTCTCTCTCTCTCTCTCTCTCTCTCTCTCTCTCTCTCTCTCTGCCTGGAGTGTTTTGCTGTCTTTGACTACCTGGTATTTCTTCACTCTCCTGTAACAAGTACTAGGATTTTGTTAACTCTCATTGTCCCTTCACATCCCACCTCTGGGTGTAGGTGATTGAATATCCTCTAAATTCAGGTACATTAGGCAGGACATCCTGGAAGGAATGCAAGAATATTTGATCTCAGCTGTTACTTCCTCAACTCTCTTCTCCCACTAGACACTTGCAGATATAAATTTTACTAAGATAGGAGTGTGTGTAGGAGGTAAAATGGTGATGGTGTAGTCAGAAGAGATAAAGAAATACTTACTGTCTTGTTGACTCAGTAGGAAGTGCTACAGGATAACACAGACATCTCAATACCTGTCTGATGAACATTCTGTGGCTCTGACCAAATCCTTGGACTTTCAGTATTTCAGTGTTCTTTTATTTCAAAGAGTTAAGCATGGCTTTATTGTCAAAGTGATTCCCCCCACACACTAACTTTACTAGCCTTTTAATTATTAAAATTTTGAATATTGGAAAATAATACTGGGATTATAGTTCTTTTACACTTATTTTCCTGGAAATTAGCAATTCCAAGAATACTTATTAGATCCTTTGTGAAATATCTCTTATATAACCCAAAGGTAGTAATTTAACATGCAAAATAAAATTTACCATTTACAAATACATTTTCACATACAAGAAATTATTTCAATTCTGTATTAATCTTATGGAATAGTTGGCATAAGAATGATTTTTCTATGCATGAGAAAAATTAAGGCTTTCTGTACCTGAGTGGCCCTAGTTCACACAACAGGCTGAGCCATGGATTAAAGATTTAGGAATCTAAGATTCCCCTGTGTTGCAACACCTCTCTTCTTCTCTCTGAGATTGTGGAAGACAGCTCTAGCAATGCATTTACTTCCTTTCTTACCAATAAGGCACCTGAAATACCAGGGTCTATAAAATAATGGTTGGAGTTGAAACAAGAATAATCACCTACCCTTTAACGTCATTATTTGCAAGCTGTTCACTTCATACATAGCTGTATAGCCAGTTTTTTTTTTATTTGACCTACACAGATAACACAACTTAGCTTTACTTATTACTAGCTATTCCTTAGTGATTTTTTTTTGTTCATTAGTATGACATAGTTAAGAATGTGTTTTGGACTGTATTGTCAGCCAGAATAACAATGTGACTTCTGTAACCACTGAAGTGACATTGTTTTGTCAAAGTTAGGTCTGTATGTCCAAGTTGTATTTGATCAGTTAAGGTACTTGTGTTGAGTACCCAAAATACCCACCAACACATATGGAATGTTAGTTTGACAGATAATCTATATATAGGAAGCTTCCAAAATGAACTTAAATCAAAGTGGCTGGAGAACTGTAATTAATAGCAGAGGCTTCTCTGGCTTTCAGTCCACCTTGGAAATTATACTTTTTTATTTTGAACATTCTCTTAGTAGAGTATTACCACTGAATGGGGTTTCTTAACAGCTTTCCTGATGAATTCTCTCCAGTCCAGAAAGTGTCAAGAAGATGCTTTAGCACCATCCTCTTTTTGCTTGGCTAGAGAAAGCTTTTAATCTCTGGAAAGCTCACATTTTAAAAACATGGGTTATTTATAAAAGGAGTTTCTTTAAAAGAAAGAGAATGCCATTGCTTCTTAAGTATGAAAACAAATTATATCACTCAAATGTACCTGGCAGCTTTTTTTATCAACACACTCATCTCTGGAAAATGCTTATTATTGCATAAATACTATGCCTACTCCCAGCTTCAGTGCACAGATTCAATAAACATGTGTCAGAGTATTGTGTGCAATATTTATAATGTAATCACTATAAAAGAGGCCTAACAGAAGTTCTAAATAATTGGAGGTTCAATAATTAAATGAATGTGTGTGATGGAAACATTGGAGGGTGAACTTGGAATGAGAAGCCCATTAAACATTTACCAGCTTTGGAGAATACACTTAATGATGTTGCCAACAGATCCCAATTCTATCCTTCCTGTTTCTTTGTTGTGTGCTATGGGGGTACTGTTCTTGAGTTACTGAAACAGTATTCCAACTTTATATTTTTATATCTTAAATATTTTTAATATTCTTGTGTTTTAGGCTTCATTTTTATTTATTTTCTTTCTTAATATTTTTATTAACCCATTCAGAACCTCCTACATGCATACATATGTTTTGATCATATTCATAGTCCCCCACTCATCTCTGTAACTCCCCTCAGCTCCCACATTCTCTTTACTACCCTTTCTAACTTCTTGCTCTCATTAAAAAAAAATCTGTAAAGTTAAATTTATACTACTCATATGTTCATGGGTGTGGTACCATGCAGAGGGCTACAGCCTTAAAGAAAATTGACTCCCTTTTTTCAGAAGCCATCAGGTCTCAATAGTTCCCTAGCTAGAGGTGGACATTCATGAGCCTCCACCTCCTGTTTGCTCTATGATGGAATGATAACTGGTTTGAACTTGTGCAAGTCATGAGCAGTCAATGACAGCTGCTTTGAGTTTAATGCCTGGAGCACTCCTGTCATGTGCGGAAGATGCTAATTTGCTCTGATCCATCCCCGACTTCTGGCTCTTATCTTTTTACCCTCTCTTCCATTATTGTCCTTGGGCCTTGAGGGCAGAGGTTGTGATACAGATGTCTCATCTGTGGCTGAGCACTCCATAAAAAAACTTTTCTCTATACTTTGCCTAGTTGTGAATTTCTACATTAAATACTATCCACTGCACAAAGAGACATCCCTGATGAGGTCTGAGAGCTGCATGAATCTATCAATATAGAGATACAAATTTGAGTATAGCATGGTACTGTCTTGATTTGACAAAATAATTGTAGTAGGTTAACCTCTGGGTCTGTTTGATCTCCAACAGTGAATTCTTGGCCAGATTTATAATATCAGACATTTACACTATCAGTTTTTCTTCCTGTACAGAAGACCTTAAATCTAATCTGAAAGTGGTTGGTTAACATTCATGCCATTATTGCTTTATTGCCACTCTATTTATTATTGTAATTCAGTGTTCATATGTGGGTAAGACAGTGACTTTTCCCTCCAAAAGCCTGCATATCACTGTCAAAGCCTGCCAATAGAGAAGCTTTGTTCAGTACCAACTTTGTTTTTCCATGTCCCATGACAAAAGTGTGTGGTGTCTCTAGCAATAGGACCTTATCAGTAAGTTCTAATAGGCAGACAAGAGCAATTACAATAGTATCATTTTGATGGTCTCTGGGAAATCCCTGACCAACAACTCAAGGAGAAATATTAAAACAGGCTTTCACTTTGTAGTCTGGGTTGAACTATAACTTGATATGTAGTCCAGGGTGAGAATATTTAAGTTGCTGTAGTTTTCTCTTTCTTTTTTTCCTTTTGTTTGCATCCAGAGATAATGTCTCATATAGGCTGGGTTAATCTTGAATGCATTATGTAGTCTAGACTGGGCCTAAATCCTTACATCCAATGAAAAACAGCTCTGGCTATCTAAGAATTTGAATCTTCCTATTGGAAGATTAAGTTTTCCACTGGATAATGGACTTTTCTTCTACAGAAAAAAAATCCAGTTTTGTTAGTTATAGAAACATGGAACGTAGAATACCAGAAGTGGTAGAGAGCTCAGCATTGGGTTAATCATTAACACTAATTCATATAAAACCAGATTTCATTTCAACCAAGTATATATACAGAGCACTTCATATTGTCCCCCTTCCTTGCTCCTGCTCCAAAACACCCATTTGGATATATGTAAATAGAGTTGAAGCAAGAATTTCAGTATGAAGTGCTTATATTTTGTGTGATATAGCAAGGCATTTTCTCTTCTCATCTATTTCCCATTAAGAACAAAATGCTGATCTCAGTCCACCAAAATGATTTAACCAGCAAGAATAGCTTCACAGGGCACAAAACAAAATGAAAGTTGGAGATCTGACTTTAAAAAGTTATTACAAATTTCAAAACATCACTAGCTGATGATAAATTCAAGACAGGTGTGTCTTCAAGCAAGCGAGACCACACAGGTTCTACATTTGTGAATCCAGCTCCACTTGTTACCTATAAACTGGATTGGGAAAGCAGTGTTCTAGAGCAATTCCATGATTTTACAGATGCAGAAACTGAGAATCACTGAAATTTAGTATCTTCTTTCTTTTTCAGAGTATATGAAGTAACTTATTGATATTGGTTAAGATCCATTATATATAGGTAGAAACAATCAAAATTGTACAAAGAATATTAAGAATATAGATACCATTTTATAGACAAAACTGGAAAATAGTTTAAACAGACAATATATAATTATGAAAAAAGGAGAATACAAATTGTTCTACCAGACACATTACAGGGTTTTCAAAAGTCTGCTGTGCAGATAGATCTTAAGTTGAAAAAAAAATCTGTTCACTGTAGTTATAGAATTTTATTTATTTTTTATATTTAATAGGTTTTAATAACTATATTACAAATATTTAATTTGTCCTTAGTGAGCACTAAACTCTCATTACAGAAAATATGCCTCCTATCTACTGAACATTCCACCAACATAAACTTCTAGGAGTTGTATGTAAGAAAATTACAAGGAAAAACTTGAAACTTCATTAGTCTTCTTGTAGATTCACCATCTCCTGTCTCTTCTATTTTATTCTGTTTACTGTCCAACCCTTAGCTCCAGAGGACAACAGAGGAAAATGGAGAATGTGTAAAAAAATGAGAGATTTTGTAATACTCAGTCCAAATGGATTATTTTCATCAAAACCTTCTGCTGGACATGGGGCATACCCTGAAGTGTGATTAATAAACCCCAGGAGACTCCAATGGATAAAACTAATATTTCCTTTGCAAGTGGGACTCAAATTCAGAAAATTTCTTAGTTGAGGTAGGTGCCCATGTTCATTTCCCCTTTTTTTGTTCTGATATCCTCTCTGGATTGAACTGGTATAAGCTCTGTGTATGCTGCTGTAGTTTCTGGGAGTTTTCTGTGTTCATCAGTATCTTTTTGTCTAAAAGACCCCGTTTCCTGAGAGCCATCTATCCCCCTAATAATCTGTTCACATTCTCTTCTGCATATGTTTCAGCCCCATAGGGGAAGGTTTTGATGAAAATAGCATCTTCTTTAAAATCAAAAGATGAATTAATCAGGAGAGTGGCAATTTTCTGACTTAAATTCCATCACTTTTATCCTTAATTCCAGCTCACTTTATCTTGGGTGGGGCAAACATATAATAAGTTTATTGCTTTATTTTCTTCCTGTATGTTATTCCTTTTCTTACCTCAAATTAAAAAACAAACAAACAAACAAACAAACAAAAAAACTGGATAGTGCTGAAAACATTTCCAATGGCATTTACTCTACCTTCATATTATAGGTTAATGAGAGACAATAATGACTTTTGTTTATATTTTTGTGTCTTTTTGAACCGCTAGCTTCTATTATTGTAGATGTTAGAAGGTAATGAAAACCAAGAATCAGACACAAAGTTTGAATTCTGTGTCTAAGAAGAAAGCCGTGATAAAGAGGGACCAGTCTCCTATAGAAATAGAGCAGCTAGGTTTTAGAGGAAAGGAGATTTCTCTTCGAGGCTAGAGGAAAGGCTGAGCCTACAGCTGGATACACAAGATGTTCCTAAGTGTTTAGAGGAAAAATGTAGCCATGCTGTTTCTACACAGACACAGTAATAGAGTCATCATGTGGTTCAACAGTGTGTAGGGAAGGAGGCAGATTGAGCAGGAGCTTGAGGAGAGTAGCAGGTGAGACTAAGCACCCCAAGGGATCATGATTCTGTAAAGCATCAGAGGTCATATGATACATGAAAAATCACGTACATATGTGTGAATCCAACTAAATTTAATACAGTGTATTACTGAATTATAATAGATATAAGAAAGTACTGATAATCAACTCTTTATTGATCACTACATGGCATCAAACTGATATTTTAGAGAAGAAAGTGAATCTGAGCCATCTAAATAAAATGGGTTATTTACATCACGATCCCCAATCTAAATCTATAATACCTTTTGTGTGTGTTTGTTGGGAGTTTAATTAAAACCATTTTAGTGTTTATAACTAGTTTTAAGCCAGTGATTGATCTGTTAACACAAAGAAAGGGTTCCTTTCTTCGTATCTATTTTTATAGATCAAACAGATACAAATAGAGAATAATCAGACAAGAAAGGCAAATGAAACTTTAAAAAATGATCATGATATTGTTCTTTATTGAAATCATGAAGTTTGATCCTATATAGACAAGTCATAAGGAAATATAATACCCAAATTCAGAGTGTTAAACACATCGTACTATATTCCAGACAATATTTTATAATATAAACACACTTACTTATTAATAAAAAAATCCCTGGAAAAGATAGTAACATGAAAATCTTGTGAAAAGTCTTTTTTCAGCTCTGGGGGTTTAGAGCATCCTACCTACATCCTAAATGTCTGTGTCTTGCTCCTACTTTTCTTTCTTACATAATACTTCCCCCATTTGCAGGTTCTCTGTCTCCCAACATGTGTTATTTTGGACTAATACAGAAGCTGATGAAATTGTTGAGACGTCCTCTCATCCAATTTTATGCAGTGAAGCGTCAATCCCAGACTCCATCAACAGCATGTGTGCTGCTAAGTTGTACTTCATTTTTGTTTAGTGGGCCTATTGAAACTGAGAGCCTTTGGCAAAACATGTAATTGGGAGTTTTGAACAGATGTTTCTTGAAAACCATACTTTGTTCAGCCAGAAAGAATCATGGTTTCATGCTTATATGCCATCCATGTTGAAGAGAAGATCAAATGTTAGTGTATCTTAGGAAGCCCACAAGACATTTTCTTCCATGGTGTGTGTTTTGTGACATGCAGCCTCATGGTGATTAAAAGAATCTCTTTAGGATTCTCAAACATCAAAAACCTATCCATACAGTAGGTATGAAATCTCTCCTTCAATGATTACAACAGAATTCAAAAATAATAAAATGAACATTTCCTGTTGATAGTTGAACTAAGATTTCAAGACAGCTTTTAAAAATAGCCCCTCTAATAGTTTGCATATTAATACCATAAAATATTCACTAGGCTAACTTTTTAATTAAATTCCAGTCACCTATGCTAATTTGTTTCAATAATTTTAGGACTAACAATCTCTTAAAAAGATCAATGGTGGACATCATTGAAGAAATAAATGACTGCTTTCAATCTCTTAAACTATTTGTCAGGAGTTTACTTAATTTAGAAAGTGGTTCAAGGATCCTCATTGACTTAATTAAAATGTAGATGAGACTAAACAAAAAACCCCATCATTTTTACATGTTAAATATCCTTTGTAATATTGCAGTTATATTATTAAAATAAAAAGTATCATGGTTTGCATTTTAAATGTGCTCCCAACAGCCATGGCCATGTATTAGTGTCTTGGTCTCCAGCTCACGACAGTATTAAGAGATGTGGAACGCTGAGATGACAGGATCTACTGGAAGGAAGTTAGATCACCCGGACTGTGCCATTGGAAGGATAGTGGGACCCTGGCTCTTCCTTTCCCTCTGTTTTGCTTCCTGGCTACCATGAAGTGATCAGCTCTGCATCACCATGCCATCCTGTCCAGGTGGTCTGCCTCACTACAGGCCCCAGTGAAGGCTGGGTGACTATAGACGGACTTGATGAAATGCGTATTTCCTTGTTGTGAGTTGGTTACCTCAGGTATTTTGTAACAGTAATGAAAGCCTGACTTTTTTTTTAATTTTTTTTACATTTTAAAAGTCTGGGTAACTCATCGTTTATAAATATTTCTGAAGTTCTCTTTTCAGAGTTTTTAAAAACACTAGTGTTCTCTGTATGATTCCCTAGGGGACCAGATATAGGGAATACAGAATTTTCTACATTTGTTTTAGTACTTCTCAGAAACATACCTCAGGGGACCACTCAGTAGAGTATGTTTTGAGAAAAGCTGATATGGAAGATGTTAGAATTTCTGTTTATATATTCAAGGATAGAGAAACGGAAACACTTCCTTTTTTACTTTTTTATTTTACAAAACAAAATGTATTACCTTGGGGTAAAGAAATCTCATGTGAAGTGGATGGAATATATGACATTTTCAAATTTAAAACAAAATCAAAACTGAAGCCTTCGCTTTACTGCTAGCCTGGGGGTGATGAGATAATATAGTGTATTTGCGTGAAAGTTTTTTTTAAATATATTTTTAATGTACTTCACTTATCATGATGGATGAAAGTGGAAATTCTGGTTGTCTTAGTCCTTAGACAGTCTTAAGTGACATAGAATGATGAATGTCTAAGGGAAGAAGAACTGTTGGGCACCAAAGTGGGAACTATATTTTGTGTTTTCCATGTCAAGTCACATGCCTCTGAATCACTGGGCTACAGTTGTGGACCTGTCGCATGTTAAGGTGTGACCTAAGTCTTTTTGTCAGAGAGGCCAGAAGATAAGAAATCTCTTCTATGAGTTGATTGATACTAACATAGGAATAATAGTTCATATTTTATATGCTTGGCAATGTGTTGACATGCTTTACACAGATGCTTTTTATAATCTTCAGAAACAACAAATAATATACTAGGTCACTGAAATTCAACTCTTATTTTATGGTGAGGAAGGCCTGGAGTAAGGTATTTCATATCTTTGCCAGATCTCACAGCTAGTATGTCATGGAGTCTACATGTGAAGTTCAGGATACAGTATATGTGATTTCCAGCTTCACATTTTCAAGCACTGGAGGTTTGCTGCCTGGGTTATGATTCTATTAACAACCAATGTGTACCATTGGCGGATGCTTTCTTTATGAAAAGCATGTCTGTGAATACAGATATCCAGTACTCTTGGGCATGGATTCTTACTGATTACTATTGGAATAGTGGGTTTGGTTCTAGTCTTTTTGCAAGGCACAGTACCATAACCTGTGTATGTGCCTGAGGCTTGACGAGGTAAAGGCTGACCTTAGCTAAGATATAAAAAAGTTATGTTTGTTAAGAGGAAAAAGGGGCTGGTAAGCTATCTCATCGTGTAAGGGTACTTGCAACCAAGCCCCTTTGTAACCAAGCAGAGGGAAGAGTGGAAGATGTTAATAAGTATTTTAGTAATTCAAAGGGATGGGAAGGAGCACAGTGGGACAAAGGTTACAATAGCTTTAATATAGTGTGTGGTCTTAAAAGTCAGTCAAAGGCTACAGACCGTATGCAGTGGAATCCATCATGCAAATGGTGGCGGAATAGGCTTGCATTTGAGTGAGGAGTCATTTGCTTCAGGTCCTTCAGATCTTCGGCTCCTAGAGATGTAATGCTATGGAGTTAATGGAGGTGTCACAGCAACTGTGATCAGATCAGTGACTGCAGGTGACTCCTAATGGGTTCAGAGCTCAGCATTCTTTACTAATTCCTCATTTCCATTCCCACTGTCATAGTTCAAGCCCTTATTACCTCTTGTCTGGACTACCAGCTGGTCTGATTGACTTTGGCCTCACATCTCTCAATTTCACCTACAGAATATAAGGTTCTTAAAACTCCGTTTTTATCATGTCACTCCTTCAATCAAAAGTCTCCCGTGAGTCCCCATCACGTACTGAAGGCTTTGTAGTCTGGCCTCTAATTGTCTCCTGAACTGAACTGGCTGCAACCCACCTGTCCTGCCTTATGCCCCCTATTAACTTACACGTGTCCTTCATCCATGCCTATGGACACCTGCTGGGAGCCTGGGTTTCCTCATGCCATCTCCCCCTTTGCTTTCTGCTTTTCTGTTCACTAAATTATCCAACTCCTCTTTTGTGTCTATCAGTATTCTACATTTGCATTCTTTAATTCCCATCGAAAACGTCTCTTTTGCACAGCTCTCTGATCACTTTGACGCCGAGGGGCTTCTGATCGTCTGAACTTTATGAGTGGATTTGTGATCTCTCTCCTACACAGCTACCAAATTCTTTCTTTAGGTTATAGCTAGAGCAGAGCAGCATTATACTAGATTTTTGGGGTTACTAAGCACAGAGTGTCTATCCTGATTATCACTTTACCCCAGGAACTGCTCTAGAGTCAACACAATAGATGCCCTAAGAATATTTGCAACATTCAGAAGAGCTGGTCCCCATTATTCCTGAGCAGTCATCTACACAGTCCTGAAAGGAAGTGTTCGTATGTTTTTCTCGGTCTGTTTTTCCAATCAATATTTACGGTTTTCTTTTGAAATATTTCCTTTGGAATTTAGGTATGATTTTGTGTAATTATCTTTTTTTAACCACTTGGTACTTTTGAGGACAGACACTTCCTACTCAAATCGGTATTGCATCTACAGATCAATATCTAGATCAGGGACGTGGGGAGAGCTAGCATGTATTTATGTTAGCTGATTGGATGAATAAGTCTTGTAACATAACTGATTTCCTAGACTCCTGAAATAATAGCTACTCATTCAGATATGTGTTGGGCACTATAATAGTTACTTTTCTTATTGTTGTAAAATGAATACTTGACAAGAATCAAATGAAGGGTTAAAGGTCTGTGCTTGGGTCTGGTTTGAGATGGCAACAATCCGTTGCCGCAGAGGCAGCTCTTTGGCGGTGGGAGCATATTAGGGATGCTCACTCACATGTAAATGCACTGGAGATCTGACATGAAAATAACTCAGCTTTTACAGCAACTGGTCAAGTTCAAGGTAACCCTAAATTCACTTCATTCTGTCCAGTGACACCAGGGCATGGGATGGATCTGCTCACGTTCAGGCTGAGTCTTTTCTTCCCAGTTGATGCTCTCCTTAAACTCCTTCACTGACATACCCACAGGTGATCTACACAACTCTAAATCCAGTCAAGTTGACAATGAGGATGAATAGACATCTAAAATGAACACATTGCTGGGATGGGAGAAATAAAAAAAAATAACAACAGCAACAACAACAACAAATTAACTTCTCTCGTGTCCAAGAGTGAAAGCCTTTGTTCAATCTAATTTACTGAGTAAATAAATTAGATAAGCAGGTCTTGTTTTTATTGACATAAAGAAGTTAAATCCAGTCTTAACTGATTCATAAAAGAATCACAAAAATCTCTTTAAGTCATTTCAACAGTCCTGGTAAAATCAATATGCCTTGCTTCTTGGCAGGGTCATTTGACATCATTAACTTATACTTCATCTTTCATATGCCAGGAAACATTTTGTCCATGTAGTAGATTTAAGCTCTTGGGAATAATGTCAGTTGACATGCATTCATAGGGCAGGAGTCAGCCAATAACCCCAAATATATAAACTTCAAGTATTTGAAAGCTTCCCTAGGTTGGAATAATCTTGCACTGAATCCTTTCAAAGGTTCAGAGAAACTTAACATCAATATATACTTATTATTCCAGGAGATTACCAGAAATGACACATTTTTCCACCTGTTTCTCCTGACTATAAGTTTTAAATCTGTTTCAGGTTAGGTCAGTGTGTATTTGTGTGCAATGGGAATAGATATAAAAATTTCCATGGCTTCATTAGCACCATTTGAGAAATGGTCTTATGAAAAAGCCACATTTCTAATAAAACAAAAATTGAAGATATTAAGTAGAAATTCATTCAAATTGCTGATATGGTACCCAGGAGATATATTTGCTATTCCACGTTTAGGGTTATGATTAACTTGATCAATTGCCAATTACCATGTAAGTCAAGGAAATTCAAAGATAAACAGTGTGTGTGTGTGTGTGTGTGTGTGTGTGTGTGTGTGTGTGTGTATGATAACTCCTTCAGCTTGGCTTTTATTCTATAATTACTCTCCTTTTCCTCTTTACATATTGTCTGCTCCGTTTTTTTCCTGTGCATTTGAAAATTGTTTTCCTCTATTGATTGCTTGCATTGTGGTTTGAATCAATTATTTCTGGATGTAGTCTGGGCATAAATAAGTAATGCCTAAATAACTAATAGACTTGTCTTCAAACATCCATATTCTCTCTTACAAACATTCATTGCAGGAGTTAATTAGAAATGGAACTAAATATTGCTTTGATTAATTAGCATTCATTAAGATCCCTTGATATACTTTATAGAAACCACAGAACTCCTGGTGTCTGCTTGAATACAGCTTAGAAGGTACTCCTGGTGAGATGGTGCTGAATTCTTCCCGTACTTTAATGAGCATTATGTATACAGATTACTATTTTTTTGTTCAGCATTTCATATTGTTCCTTCTGATTCCAAATGAAAATTGCAAGCGCTTAAACAAATTAATTGAAAAGTTTCTAGCAACATTATAACTCATATACATATTTTCATGTTCTCAATGAAATTCAATTTTTGAACTCCTCATTCAAGTAATACTGTTTAATAAATCACAACTAAGTACAATTTTAGTTCCTTAAACTAAGGAGAAAAATAAACTTCCTTTCTTTTCCACTTACAAATATTTTTTAAAACATGGAATGAAGATAAGAGTCAAATGTTGCAAACAGTTCCAGAATTATAGACATGTCTGTTTGTTATATCTCCAGTATTAGAACAAACAATTTTCTAAAACACAAAACAAAACAACCAAACAAAAAAACACCCATTCTATCTGATCTTGAAGGAACAAAATCTCACCATTAGATGCGAACATCTTGTTATACAGAAGAGGATGAAGGATTTTAAGTGCCAGCGGGGCAGGGTCAGGGTGGGGGATGGAGGACACCAAGGAAACAGTGCCTTTCAGATAAAATAAGACGAGTGCCCATACGAACTCACAGAGACATTGGCAGCACAAGACCTACACAGGTCTAAACCAGATGCTGTCTCAGCACTGAGAGGGGGAAGTGGACATGAGCTCCCCACTCCTAACCAAGAAGCCATCTCCAACTGGCATCCCCTTGCAAAGAAAAAAATTAGTTTTTTCCCAATGGAATCTCACTGGGGATATTACCCACACTTTAGGGCAGACCCCAGGCCCAGCAGTAAACGCCCATACCAAATGAACTTAGTGGCTCCCCCTCCCCCCACTGCCCATAGGCTTTTGAGCTCATATTGCTTTGTTTGAAGATCTTTTTTGTCATACTGCTCTCTTGCTTATATTTTTATTTTGTGTTTTTAAATGTTTTTGAGTGTTTCTTGTGCTTTCTCTTTCTTCTTCTTCTTCTTCTTCTTCTTCTTCTTCTTCTTCTTCTTCTTCTTCTTCTTCTTCAATTTTGGTTTGTTTGACTTTTGTTTTTCAAAGAGAAAGAGAAAGAAGGTATGGAGTTGGAAGGATAGGGAGGTAGGGGGATCTGGGAAGAGTTGGGGGAAGGGAAACCATGATCAGAACATATTGTATAAAGGTTTTATTTTCAGTAAATAGAATTACATATTTATGGTTTATTCTTATATATACAAAATTTAAAAAACAGTTAAATAAGTGTACATGGTGTGGTTTATTCCCATATATACAAAATAAAAAAAAAACAGTTAAATAAGTGTACATGGTGTGCTAGCTGGTTTTATGTCAACTCGACACAAGCAATAGCCATCTGAGAAGATGGAACCTCAATTGAGAAAAATGCCTCCAGAAGATTTGTATAGCAACCAGGCAAGCTTGTAGGATATTTTCTTAATTAGTGATGAATTGAAGTGTTCCCAGCAAATTGTGGGGGGTGACATGCCTGGGTTGATGGTTCAAGGGTCTATAAGAACCATGAGCAAGTCGTGAGGATCAAGCCAGTAAACATCACCCCTCCATGACCTCTGCATGAGCTCCTGCCTGCCAGTTCCCACCGTGTTTTAGTTCCTGTCCTGACTTCCTTTGGTGACCAATAATGTGGAATCATAAGCCAAATAAACTCTTTCTTTACAAACTTGCTTTTGGCCACTGTGTTTAATCACAACAATAGCAACCCTAAGACACATTGTGAGTCATAGAAAAATTCAACTCTTGGATTCTGTCAGTAGCTCTTCTGATTTTTTTGTATGCATGTTTTATAGATTGTGTTCAGCAAAGCTTTATAAAAAGATGCATGGAAGAAGTGGGAATTCTTATTTTTATCCTTGATTTTTTTTATTATTAAATTTGTTCCTTGACAATTCATAGATGTATGTGTGATGAATTATAACTCCTCCTCTGCATCTTTTCCAATCCTCTTCCTACTCTGTTACTGCCCACCTTGCTACCTACAAATCCCTTTCTCACATTCCTGTCCTTTTTTTGTTTTGTTTTGTGAGGCACTGAGTTTTACCAAGACCATATTTGTGACCGTGGGTTTGGAGCTATACACTGGAGCCTGCTCAGCTTACTAGGAAGTACAAAGTGAAAGGAAAACACAATCTGTGGTGATTTGAAAGAAAATGGCCCCAAAGGGAGTGGCATTGCTGGAGTAGGTGTGGTTTTATTGAAGGAAGTGTGTCACTATGGGGGCGGGCTTTGAGGTTTCTTTCTCAAGCTTCCTTCAGTGTGACAGTCACCTAGTTTCCTGCTGCCTGCTTACAAAAATATAAAGACTCTCAGCTCCAGCACCATGTCTGCCTGCATGCTGCCATGCTTCCCACCATGATGATAATGGACTGAACTTCTAAAACTGTAAATTGCCACCACAATTAAATTACTTTCCCCCTCTGGTCATGGTGTCTTTTCACAGCAATAAAAACCCAAACTAAGGCATAACTCCTTTCTCAAAATTGCAATAGTTCAGCAGGAAGGATAGGACCACAAGAGGTGTTTCTTATCAATGGCAGACTGAGCCAATCTTGTGCAGGCCAAGTGCAGAAGATCACAGCTACTATGAACTCATGATTGTGAAGGCTGTTCCATGCACAGAAGGTGACGTAGCTTCTTCTCCCCAAGTGCTCCCTGAACTATAGAGGGAATGGCATAAATGTCTTTTCAGGCCCCAGCACTTAACTGTCACATATTCTCAGCACCTTAAATAGGAATAAAATTTCACATTTTAGCCCTGTTCGGTGCAAAATGAGAAGCTTCTCTAATTAAAACCAAGAAAAGAAGCAAACAGATTTTTTTGTTGATCAAATATATATGGACAACACTACAAAATAGCATTGTTTTTCTTAGTAATGTTTTCCAAGGTCAAGGCTCTGAGAAGGGGTGAAAGAAGAAATTTGGTGTTAAAGTGAACATTTTCTTAAAGATTTTCAAAAAGTTGTAACACGTTATTGAATGATAAGGAACTATTCTAGTTACTTTGGTTGTTTTCAGGTAGTGGTAAGTAAGTATATGGATTTTTTTCTACCACTAGGAGCTGAGTTCTGAACTGTTTGTTGCTTATAGAATCAGGGAACCAGAACATTGGAAGTATCAGAGCCCAGTGACTCTCAAACTTTAGCATGCTTTATAAGAACTTGGGTAGGAGTATAAACATGGCTTGCTAACTTCACATTTGAAGGATTGGCAAGGTTTGAAGAAAAGGCTTGCTGTTGCTACTCAATATACTTAGCTGATTCTGTTGCTGTTTTTATGGGGAAATCCATTGAAAGCCTCCTATGTAGTCTACCACATAGATTCTTTCAGTGTTTGGAATGTCCTCAGACATTTTCACTGTCAATTTCTTCAAATATTCCTAATTTTCTGTGATGTATTACTTATCCACCAAATCACTAGGTTGCAATATGTAAACCATATGGTCACTCATTAACTCTAGATTTATTTCTGGAAAAACTAACAGTTTGCTTTCACAGTGAACTCCATGGCTTCTGGCTGACCTGGGTCCTGGTTGATAAATCTAAACATCTGTCCTTGTGTCTCTGCTCTTACCATGCTTACATTTTAGGAAAAAACAGAAAATTGCCATATTATGCAGGCAAATGAAATAGTTTCAGACAATGATAAATGAAAAACAAAACAAGACAAAAAAACCTGAATAGAATATTAAAGGGAACTATATTAAAGAGGGCCTAATAGAGTCTTTGGACAGATAATGGCTTCCTTGAGAAGGGCGTGTTTGTGGTGAGTGTTCTTCTCTTCAGGATTCTTCTGTAGATTTGTCTATAAATTATCATCACTGGAAGTGGCGAACTCACTGCCAGCTTCACTGTTTCTTTGGCCAGTGATTCTGTTTTGGATTCTCTCTCACCCTGGTCACTTCACTTCTGGCTGTGGGTTGGGGTACTTCTACCCCAAGACATCCTTGACATTTTTTGAACCATCTTTCTATTATCACAGCTCGTTGACCCTATTACCAAGAATAAGATATGTCAGCTTCATCTCTGGCAACATTATTACTGAAGAATTCCTCAGAACAACAACGGTGTGTGTATGAATGTAAGTCAATTAATTTTTGTGTGGTAAATGGGCGTGTATGTTGGTGTGAGTATTAACTCATGCTCACACATGTAGATGTGAGAGGTTGATATCAAAATGTCCTTCTCCATCACTTCTCTGCCTTATTATTTTTAATCCATTTTGAGGTCACTGATAATTTAACTTCTATCGAGTTTTTCTTTGACAGTATGTACATATTCTTTTTTTATTAAGAAAAATTTTTAAATTTATTTTATATACCAATCAGAGACCCCCCTCTTTCCTCCTTCTACCCCTCCAGCCTCCCCCTTCCAACACCCCCATTCCCTCCTACAAGAAGGTAAGGCCTCCCACGAGGAGGTACATTTAGTAGAGGCAGGTTCTATTGAGTTTATTCTTTATACAGTATTTTCTTTTTTTTTTTTAAGAATTATTTATTTATTTATTATCTATACAGAAGAGGGTGCCAGATCTCATTACAGATGGTTGTGAGCCACCATTTGGGTGCTGGGAATTGAACTCAGGACCTCTGGAAGAGCAGTCGGTGCTCTTAACCTCTGAGCCATCTCTCCAGCCCCCAGTATTTTCATGTATGTGTAATATACATCATGATTATTGTAACCTTCCTAGCATCTCTCCTACCTTTTTAGCCACCCTCCAACCACCTTATTTTTGAGATAGAGTCTCTCACTTAACCTCTCACTTTTTTGACTAGACTGGCTGACTACCAGGTGCCCAGGAATATCCTGTCTCTGCTTCCCAAGGCTGAGATTACTCATATTTTCTGCAGTGTCTCCCTTCTAGCTGTATCATCTGGTCGACATGCATTGAAGAGAAAGAGAGCGAGTCCAGCCCTGCACATCTGCTTGGGCTAAGTCCAGGAGAGAGGCAGTGAGTGCTCATTCTGGAGTACTGGTCTACCCCACTTCTTAGGGAGGGAAAGAGGGGAAGGAAAAAAGAAACAAACACCTGCTCTCCCTACCTTTCCCACATGCACTGCTGTGCCACAAAAGATTGGTGGAGATTAATGTAGGGGACCCAGATCCAAACTCCTATCTTCATTCCTACACAGCAAGCACTTGAACCAAGGAGCCATCTCCCCAGGCCAGAAATGTTACATTTCTTAATAGGAGAACTTCTCATTTCTGAAATGCTTTTGAAGAAAACTTAAAAACAATAAAATCAGCTGAGTTTAGTTTCCCTGTAATTTTGCCTCAAAATTGTGCTCAATTGGGTGATACAGACCTATTCAAATCCTTTTACATTCAACAGTGCTCAGATATTTGATGAAAATCTCTGTGCTTTCCAAGAGATATTTTCTTAAAAAGATTTTATTTTATTGTTAAAGATAGGTATATACATATGGGCATGGATAGAGCAGAGAGATGGGTTTATATCTTTGAGTACAGGTGCATATAGAAGCCAGAGGAGGTCATCAGTTCATTGGGAGCTCAAATCACAGGTGGCGTGAGCCACCTAATATGAGTGTTGAGAACTGATCTGCTATAAGCAGAACATGTTCTTTATTGCTCAGCCATCTTTCCAGCCCTTCCTATGAGAGCTTTCTCAGACCACATTTCTGTATTGTTTATGAATCATTCCTCCTTGAATGTAGTCTCTTAGAATATCTTTATTCTTCATATTTCCTTTCTTTTAGTGTGTCTTTAGTCAGTTCTCTAGATTTAGAGTAAGTATCAGTGAACAAAGAAAGAAAGTTAGAATAATTACTTGTCCCACTTCTGTGATGCAACAAAGCAACTCAGAGAGGCAGGGTTTATTTACTCAGAGCAAGACCATCGTGATGGGGAAGGCTTGGCAGCAGGAACAGCATCTAGCTATGGTGCAGAGAGTGGGGATTCTTTCTCAAATCTTGACAGATCAGAAAGACAAGAGAGATGAATGCTGACATTCATCTGACTCTTTTCATCTTTCCTCATTTATTTGGTCTGCAAATCCCTTGCTCACAGGATGGTAAAATGCATGTTCAGGGCATATCTTGCCCCCTTCACTAATCTATGGAAAAGCCTTCATACATGTCTGGAGGTGTGTCTCCTAGGTATGCCCAAATCCAGCCAAATCGGCAATGAAGATTACCTTCAGTATCTTCTCAATCTGGGTGCTATTTATCCAAAATGCAGCCTACATGTACACTAATTTTTAATTTTTAGTTTTAATACTCTTCATCTTAAAACTGATATTGAATTAAATTCATGACAAATCTCTCCTTTTTAATTATTTCCCCTTTCCCATTTGCTGCAGTGAAATTAGGTCCCCTCCATGCACATGCTTACTTAGACTAACTTTATGTCAGTCACTCTTCTAAGCCTTTAAATACATGAAGTCATTTAATTCTTAAACAATCCTAAGAGGCTGGAATTATAATTAATCCCACTTTATAGATAATGAAATTAAGTCACAGTGCAGTAAAATGATTTGGTAAAGCACCCTGCTCTCATGTGGTCCCAGGGTTTGAACATTGAGAGCTTAGAGTTTGTGCTCTGTTTCACTGTTCAGCTGTGTTGTTAAGCCCAGCACAATCAACTCTCCTTCTTTTATTACAATGATGAAATTTCCTGTCATTAGATTTTCTGCAGCATCCCAGAGCTGTGAAGATGCTTTCGTGGTCCTTGTGTCATCCACTGTATGCAATATATCTAACGTGTTCATGCTTTTCATAAATATAAAGACAATCCATTAAGTATACTGTATCTATCTACCGTCTTATCTATTGATCTGTCTTCATCCATCCACTTACAAGTGAATTGTCATCCATCATATAGGACCTGAGTATAAAATGGATGAGAATTTGAGACTGTATCTCAAGTTAAACACATGTGGCCTGTGCTTTCCATTTGATCCTCTTTGTAATTTTTATTTTCTAATAAAGTTTTTTAATTAATTAATAATGACTGAAGAAGGTACTATGGCCTTTCCATACATACATACATACATACATACATACATACATACATACATACATACACACACATACCCATACACTGTCATTGCTCAGTTTGATTTTTTTCTTAAACAGGCTTTTATGTAGCCAAGGTTAGACATGAATTCTTGGTGTTCCTTCTTCCACTTCTTGAGTAATATGGTGCATCATACTCAGAAACATTTTTCATACTTTTTGTTTTAATTAAGATATAGTTACATTATTTCTCCCTTTCCTTTCAGCCCTTTCCTGACCCCACCCCCTTGATCCCTTTCAAATTCATGGCCTCTTTTTCTTTATTATTGTTACACATATATCTGTATACATTTGCATAACTATATAAATATAACCTGCTGAGTCCATTTAGTATGACCTATTAGCATATGTTTTCAGAGCTGACTCCAAGGTGTTGGTTATTAATTAAGGGGCTCATACCTGGAGAAGAATAATTCTCCGTCTTTCAGCAGTTGCTAATTGCTTATAGTTCTTTGTTTAGGGGTGGGGCCCTGTGAAACTTCCAATTCCATGTTAGTGTGTCTGTTGGTGTTGTCATTGTTCTGGTCTTGTTTAGGGAGCCATATCATAGCTCTCCTGCCATTCCTAGGAGGCTTACAGCAGATGTCCTTGTTATGTGGCTCAATCTTCTTGCCCATTCCGTGATGTTCCCTGAGCCTTAGGTGTTGGGATTATATTATAATGTATCTACCGGAGCTAGGCAGCCACTAGTAACAAACATTGAGATATATGTTAAAAGGCAAGTTGTGTGACTTCAGATTTCTTTCTAAGCAAAGGTAATAGAATCAGGATAAAGGGTGACAATTAGTGGGAGGAATCTATTGATGTTAAAAATGACACCATAAATATTCCCAGTTTATAGGTATTTAACCAACAATCATGAGACACATACAAAGACCCACAAGAGATAATTGGGGGGCAGGGTTGATTCTAACAACCCAAGGGATTAGAAGGCTATCTAAAAGTGCTTTCTGCAGAAGATAATTACATAAACTATATTCTTAAGATTTTGTGTTCATAATGAATAGTTATAGTTATGACCATCAACAAACTACCCCCATACAATAACCCACATGTGTTAGATTTACATGATTACAAGCCATATTTTATTCAGGTAATACTTTTTTTCTTATTTATTTGTTTATTTAAAAAGTTTTTTTTCATTTTACATACCAATCCCAGTTCCCCCTCCCCTTTTCCAGCCCTCCGCACCTCTCCCAACCCCACCCCTCCCCATCCAATCCTCAGACAGGGTAAGGCATCCCTTGGTGAGTCAACAAGTCTGGCATATTAAGTTGAGGCAGGACCAAACCCCTCCCTCCTATGTCAAGGCTGAGCAAGGTGTTACACTCTAGGTAATGTGTTCCAAAAAGCCATTTCATGCACCCTGAATATGTCATGGACCCATTGCCAGGGTTGCCTACAATCAGAGGGCCTAGTTCTGTTCCATGCATGTTCCCCGGCTGAGAGGCCAGAGTCCATGAACTCCCACCAGCTTGGATCAGCTGTTTCTGTGGTTTTCCCAATAATGATCTTATACATGATTTTTACTTTAATCCATTGATTAAACATAAATTCTGGTACCTAATCTATAATGCACACACTTGTCTGTACCATTGGAAATTTCATTTTCTGGGTAGGGGCTGCAATCAAAACAGCAGACAGCTTTGCCTTCCTGAAGAAATCTCCTGAATCCAGGACCACAACTGTCACTGAAAATAGAGATGGAAGTCTGAGGAAATCAGAGATGTGAGGACATATAAGAATTGATCTGGTAACTGAATTTTATGAGGGTACTGGACCACTGATAAATTTAATTTTATAAACCCACATTCAGTTAAATAATGAAAATATAAGTACATCCTATAATAGGATATATTCATAATACACATATGAATATACATGTAAACACACATATATGTTACTTGAAATCACGTATTTACATGGGGAAGAATGTGTTAATACTTTGCAATAATAAACTTATGAAGGCAAAAAAACTGCTTTCTGTTGTGAGATGTCAGAATAAAATTCCTTAAGGATGTTACTTTAATGACTTGGAAAGGTGCTTATCCAATTAGAGATAAATGAATACTATACAGTGTAAGTGTCTGAATGTGCCTCATAATACATAGTGCATAATACAGAGCATTTGGTCAAAATAAGAGACTAATCACCGGGCAGTGGTGGCGCACACCTTTAATCCCAGCACTCAGGAGTCAGAGACAGGTGGATCTTTGTGAGTTTGAGGCCAGTCTGGTCTACAGAGCGAGATCCAGGAAAGGCGCAAAGCTACACAGAGAAACCCTGTCTCAAAAAAAAAAAAAAAAGAGAGAGAGAGAGAGAGAGACCAATCATTGTTGATTTCTTTAGCTTTTTAATGAGCCAAACATTAATATGTCTGCATAAATATGTATGTAACTATATAAATATGTAAGTATATGTGCATTTATGAAGTTATTTGTCTTACTCCTATAGTTTGCAAAGTACTTCTAAAGGCTTATTTGTTAAAAAGCTTAGTTTCCACCCCATAGAACTATTGGAAGGTGGTGAAATTTTTGGAAGTTGGGATCTAGAGGAGGGGAATTATGTTTTTGAGGACATATCCTTGAAGAGGATATTGGGATCTGAGCCTATCTTCTTCATCCCTTTCAACTTTTTCATTTGATAAACTCTCTACAATGATGTATTTCCTCCCCACAGGCTGTAAAACAATGAGCCCACTAATCACAGATAGAAACTTCCAATATCTGAGCTCAGATAAACCTTTCCTTCCTGTGAGTAGATTATTTTGGAAATTTTGTCACAGTAAACAGGAATTTGATGCACTGGACTTACTCTAATATTCCTAGAGCACAGTGCCACAACAGTAGCACTGCTTACACTTGGGGATGGATAGTGGTTTGCTGTGGAAGACTGTCTTGTGCATTGCAGAAGGCTCAGCACAATGTTAGTCTGATTTCTTCTTATTAGATGTCAGTGGGATCCTTTCAGTTGTGATAATGAAAAAATGTTTCCAGACAAAATCATCATGTGTCCCCCAGAGATGTCTTTTGAAAACCATTGAGGTATAACAATGAATACAGCGAGACACCAAGATTTTTTTGATGCTTCAGTTGATAATTCTGAGTCTTCACTTAATAGTTTTTATTTTAATAGTTATTCTGAAGATACTATTTTCCTGCTTTATACTACTGTATTAGTTACTTTCTATTGCTGTGATAAAGCACATTGCCATGACAATTTATATAAGAAAGAGTTTATTTGGGCTTATGGTTCCAAAGGGTTAGAGTCCACAATGACAGGGATAGAATGTCAACAAGCATCAGGCGTGCCAGCTGGAGCAGGAATTGAATGCTCACACCTTCCGCCACAACCACAAACACAGAGAGCAACCTGAATATAGGGCAAAGTGTTAAGTTCTCAAACACAGCCCTAGCAACATACTTTCTCCAGGAGGCCATACTTTCTAAACATCCCCAAACAGCACTACCAACTGGAGACCAAATATTCAAACATCACAGCATTTGGAGGACATTTCTCATTCAAACCGTTACAACTCCCAAACTTGTTGCTACCTTTGAAGAACTAGTGCCAATGCCTTTGATTGACCATGAGGGTTTGTGGCCAAGCTATGGTGTTTGAGCATAAGATTCTCAGTTGATTTCTTCAAAACGGGGACTGCTTTCTGCTATTCAGCTCCTGGCTCGAGTTGATTTCTGCCTATCATTGATTAGAATGTACTTGCTAAAGCATGTTTATATAGGCACTGATTATAGTCTCCTACCCAAAAGTCATTATCCTCATCTTTTAAGCAGAGTTGCACAGTAATCACACCCACATGACACTGGGAACATTTCTTTTGGCCACTGCATAATTACCAGCATAGTCCTTACAATAGCCATAAAAGCATCAGAGAGATTCATCACAAGGAAATAACTTCCATGAATCAAATTGAACTATTGTAGTAAATGGTATCCTTAAAGCTCTCCCTGGAATACAGTACTCAGCACAAATCAACACACTTGTATAGACATTTCTTATATGCCTATGGATATTGAAGAAAGAGCTCATTAAATAAAACTACTTGCCAGACAGTGGAGATTTCTTTTCTGCATATTTAAATACTTTGGACCTTTCTTTTATGTCTTAGTTCACCAAAACTGTGACAAAAGAAAGACAGTCATGACAGTATTAGGGGAGATTTCAAAATTTAAGTGTGCGTATGGCTTCTGTGGTACATGAATTACATTTGTGTTCATTGCTTATGGAAGTTTCTCTAAACTTATTCATTTACACATGAGAGAGAATTTTGAAAGATAATCTAGTTATTCAAGATGTCCATAATGTCAGTAAATATCCTTGCTGATCACAGCTGGCTTATTTTACAATCTGAGTTTGTCCTGGGAGAAGAATGGGTGATTTATAACTTTCTTATTAGGTTCTGGGCTTGCATGAATGTCCTGAGGCTTTTGCTCATGATTATATTGGAAACCTATGCTATGGATTCTATTTGCTGGATCACTCTTGCTTGTTGCAAGGCTTGGGATCTGCTTCGGTGAGAAAGGCACATCTGACAGCTTTCTCAGAGTGGTTGATAAACTGCAATGACCAACCTTCTGTCTATTCTGTTTGTCAAACACATCCTTTCCACTCATCTCCACAGTTTTATTTTAGTTCAGTTTTAATGAAGCAAGAAAGCCAATTCCATTGTAATTTTGCTTGTGTTGAAGAAAAGGAACAAAACCATTTGAAAATATACTTCATGGAAAAAATATGGAGACTGATTTTAGTGCCTTGAGGAAGACGCAAACTAAGTTTCTTCAAAATAATAGCTATTGTGTTTTAATAATTTTATCTGAGAAGTCTAGATATTTAACAACTTTTGCCTATACATACACAGAAACAAAAGATCTATCACTACAGAAGCGGTCCAGTGTTGTTCCATTAGTTCCAGGATAGCCATTAAGATCACTGTTACCCAAAGACAGCCTACCAGGTATGAGAATTACAGTTTGGGTAGACTTTTCCTTCCCCACCCAAGAGACAATCAGCTTCCAAGTCAGAGTGAAAAACATGGTTTTGCGTTTTGCACTGGTATTGTCTTTAAATATTTCAGACATGCATAAGTACCTTTTAGTAACTGCTTCTTAAAATGAAGAATCTAGTAAGAGTTCAAATCAAATTGTGGCTGAGGCACATGCTGTTTATTGGCTTCTATGTAGCACAAATCTCTAAGAACGTCTTAGTAATAAAATGAAACCTGGAGCTGGGTATTGGGGTGAATGCTGGAAGATCAGAGAAGCAGAACAAGCCACAGCTACCTTACCTTGCCAATTCCTCAGCTGATCCTGTTTCCTCAGACTAGAAGCCTCTGTGTCCTCATCCGAATGGATCTCAGCTGAACTGCTGCTCAAAAGTCTAAAAGCTTAACAAACTTTAGTTCCTGGTTTTCATGCCTTATATACCTTTCTGCTTTCTGCCATCACTTCCTGGGATTAAAGGCATGAGTCACCAAGCCTGGCTGTTTCCAGTGTGGCTTTGAACTCACAGAGATCCAGATGGATCTCTGCCTCACAAGTGATAGGATTAAAGGTGTGTGTGCCACCATTTTCTGCCTCTATGTCTATCTAGTGGCTGCTCTGTCCTCTGACCCCAGATAAGTTTATTAGGATGCACAATATATTGGGGGACACAATATATCACCACATTTCTGCTATTATGAGGTGAATTCTACCAATACGATCCATATTAATAATAGGTATACTCCAGACTCTTTGAGAATGACTCAGTGGGAATACCCATATAAATTTAGCAACAAAAGTGGAAGGTCTATGCTTGAATTTCCTTAGCTTTACAAACTTCTATATCAGTGTCATCTGATTAAACTATCCTAATGTTCTCTTTTAGAAGAAGAGTTCAAGCTATTTTCAGTTTGGCCAGCATTGTCATTGGAAAAACAGTTGCTTGAGGATAGTGTGTGTGGGCAGCTTGGAATGTGTGCTTTGTGAGGGAAAAACAATCCATCTACAATGCAATCAGAATGAACTTTCCTGTGAATATATTAAATGGAACCTGAATGGAAACCTTCACTTTCTCATGAGTTTTGTGACACATGTCAGCATGCAGCCTACACCAGGGGTGAGATTGCTTTCCATATTTTCAGTGTATGAATGTCAAGCTTGAAACCATTTTTATTACCAAAGTTGACTTCGTAGTATTCAATAAATCTTGCATAGATTATGACATCCATGCATTGCTTAAGAGTTCGTTTCGAAGCAGGTGAGTTTCTATTGTGTACCTGTACCTTAGCTTTCATGTCATCATACACATGCACACGCACATGCTCGCGCGCGCGTGCACACACACACACACACACACGTTCATAAATGCAAGCCAAGATAAACACCATTTCATTGTAACCTTTTAAAATTCTTTAGCATAAATAAGTATGCAAAAAAACCCCACCTTTGACAAACTTATTCTCATGCTTCATTTACATTACTCCCAGAACACAAATAGTAAGATATTAAAACTGGGTAAGACTGTCAAATGAGATTCACTCACCTGACATCCCTGTCACTTTAAATTGCTTTGTTGTTTATGCCACGGCTGCAATCTCAGCCCTGTTGCTTGTTAATTGCTTAGTCAATGCAATTGTATCACAACAAATTTATCAGAATTTTAAGAGAAAAACTGACTCTCGCTTAGATATGAAATTACTTTGATGGATCGAAGGTGATTATTATCATTAAATGTGACAAGCACAAAATTAAAAAAAAATCTAGTTTTTGAATTCTGCAGTAAAGGCATAACATGATTCTATTTGAAATCCTTTGATTAAACCCTTTTGGTCATGCAAGCAGGCCATCACATTGCACCAAATAGAATAATTTTTGAATGACTGTTAATACACTGTTAACACACACACACACACACACACACACACACACACACACACACACGATCACATTTTGGTTATTTGCATATAATTTTCGAGGGTCTTTGTATCTGTGTGTGGAGTCACATTTGATGCTATTGAATCATCCACTGGGGCATGGGGAACCTATTATTGGCCACACCCTCAATGTGACATGACTCTCCAGCAACCACCAAATGCCAATAGCTTCTCAGTTAGTGGTGGAGCTTTGTGAGTCCCTGGTCTCTCCCTGCTGGAGTCTTAAATTGGCTCCATTTTGTGTACATCTTGTGCAAGTAAACACAGCTTTTGTGAATTCATGTGTGCAAAAGCTATGCTGTGTCTAGAGGACAGCATTTCAGAGCTTTTCTTCTGTGACTCTGGTTTTTACGTTTTTAAAAATTTCTGTGTCTTTTACATACTGTATCTTGATCCCATTCATTCCCAATCCTTTTGTTTCTGCCCTCTGCCCCTGCACCTCTCCCCCCCCACCCCGCACTCCACAACAAAACCAAACTCAAGAGAAAAAAAGCAAGAAAATAAAATAAAAAATTAAAATAGGGAAAAATAAAAAAAATCTCCTCATGGAAGCAGCAGTGCAACCCAACAAGTCATGTCGTATACCTCTCTGTCCATGCATCTCTACTTGGAAGTGCAAAGAGACATTGGTCTGGTTGGAGCCCCCTCCTCTCCACTACACAATTGATGCTGTTTCTTCACTAGGACTCTTCCTGGACATCCTGCTGCCACCCTGTGTTGTGAAGATCCTGAAGCTTTGGGTCTGAGGTTCAGGTCCCTTCATGTGCTCCAGCAGATCACAGATGGGATGGAAGTTGGGGCAGGCCATGTCCTAACCCTGGGACTGGGCCTGGGCAGATGTAGGGTTGGTCTGTCAGATGGGAAATGGGGACAGCTATTTCATGGTCACCATTTGGGGACTGGTTTTCCGGTACCTCTGCTAACAGGATTGGCTCTATTGTGCTGCCCTGGGGAGGTGCAGGGCCTGCTCTCTAGTGTTACAGCTGGTGAGGGTCAGGGATGGCCCTCCCGCTCTTATGACCACAGGGCCAGTTCTCCCACCTATCTGCAGCATTGATGGGTGGATGGAGGAAGGAGGTCATTTCTCTCCTGCCCACATCACCACGAGACAGAAGGGTAATGTAGCCACCTTATAGCTGGTGAGGGTAAGGGATGGCTCTCCCGCTCTGATGATCACACACGACAGCTCTCCCATCTGTCCCAGGCACTGATGGGCAGGGGAAGAGAGTAACCTCCCTCGCCCTTGCCATCTCATAATGGTTGAGTAATGGGGACAGCTTTCCCTTGTTCACTGTTTTGGAGCTGGCTCACTCATACCTCCACCAACAGGGTTAGCTCTATTGTGGTACAGGGTACAGGGCCTGCTCTCCCTAATGCTGCAGCTGGTGGGGCTCAGGGGCAACTTTCCTAAGGTTCTAGTGACCTCAGGGCCAGCTCTCCCACCTGCCGCAGGCATTGATGGGGGGGGGTGCATCTTTCCTTTGCTCATGCCGCCACAAGACAGATGAGAAATGGGGACAGCACTCCCATGGTCACATCTTCGGGGCTGGCTCACTTACACCTGCACTAACAGGGTTGGTTCTATGGTGCAGCCCTGGCTAGGTCCAGGGACTACTCTCCTGACTGTTGCAGCTGGTGGGGGTCAGGGACAGCTCTCCTGCTTTTGTGACCACAGAGCTAGCTCTCCTACCTGCCCCCGGCATTGATAGGTAGTGTGGGAAGGGCATTTCTCCCCAGCCCATGTCCTGTGGCAGATGAGGGGGTGGGGCTAGGTCTCCCATACTCACATCGTCTTAGATTGGCTCACCTGTGCCCTCATCAACAGGGATCCCCCTGTCTCACTCAGGTTGCTGTGATGTTGGACTGGGCCATGCTTCCTCTTTGAAAGATCACTGTAGTGTCCAACCGTCCCTCACCATAGGTGCCAGGCAGGCTCTTGGTTGGTGCATTTGGCTGCATGTGGTGTGGGGTGAGCGCTAGGATGAAGTTCTGTTACTGGCCAGGGTTAGGGTTCCTGCCCCTGCTCCATAGCCAGCGATCAGGATTGGGTTGAGCCAGCGGGCTCCTGCTTGATTGTGGTCCCCACAGACTCAAGAGTCTAGGAGCAGGAAGGGCGCTCTGTGTATCTATTCAGGTCTAGGTTGGGCCGGCAGTTCCTGCTTCAGTTTTCACATTCTCTTCTCACCATATCCTGTGATGTTTTCTGAGCCTTGATAGGGAGAGGAGCATCTGATACACATGTCACATTTACAGTTGAGCACCCACTGTCACTTATTCTCAGTATTTTGAACATAATGTGTCTCTGCATTAATCATCACTCATTGTAATAAGAAGCTTATTTTACTAAGATCAGAAGCAGAACAAATCTGTGGATACAAATATAAATATTTAGAAGTTAATTTGGCCTCATGGCCCTTTTAGCAAGACCATATCCAATAGGTTTTCTCTGAGGGCCTATGACTTCTTAACCATGGATACTGAGCAGGTTTACGGGAACAGGCATGGATTCATTCCTATAGAGGAAGCCTTAAATCAAATCCAAGTGACGGTTGGTTATCCCCATAAATAGTCTTACCACTATTGCACCCGTCGGCTCTTCCTACCTACCAAGCAACTACTGGAGCATGCAGTTTCCAGCACTGGGAAGGATCACTGATACCCTTTCTCCTCCAGTAGCCTGTATAGCATCTTGTAGCACCAAGATTGTTAGCTACCAGTCAGAGATTTCTTGGTAAGTTCAAGACGGATTTCTCCATGTCCGATAACCAAAGTGTGTGCTATCTTCAGCAACAGGGTCTCACCACCTAGCTATGGTGGGAAAACAAAGTTAGTAGTAATAGTCTGTTTGGGGGTACCTCTATGGCATCCTGCTGTGGGATGTTAATGTATGTCCTGTGGGAGCCCTTCTTGGGTTCCTTGTGGCGTTACCCAGCAGGTTTGCATAGAGGATGATTAGGACCATGGGCCTGAGTGCAGGTGTCTGAGATGGTCTGCACTTGGCTGTACTGGGGGATGGTCTGTATGTCAAGTTGCTCTGATTGGTCAATAAATAAAACCTGATTGGTCGTAGCTAGGCAGGAAGTATAGGCGGGACTAACAGAGAGGAGAAATAAAAGAACAGGAAGGCAGAAGGAGACGCGGCCAGCCACTGCCAGGACAAGCAGCATGTGAAGATGCTGGTAAGCCACGAGCCGCGTGGCAAGGTATAGATTTGTAGAAATGCGTTTCTTTAAGATATAGGAACAGTTAACAGGAGGCCTGCCACGGCCATACAGTTTGTAAGCAATATAAGTCTCTGTGTTTGCTTGGTTGGGTCTGATCGGCTGTGGGACTGGCGGGTGACAGAGATTTGTCCTGACTGTGGGCAAGGCAGGAAAACTCTAGCTACAGCATCCCTCTATGGCAACAACTCGTAAGGAGGTCTCCTGCACCTAACAATGAGATTTTTGGTTAATAATCCATGTTTTTTTTTTTTTTTGCGGGGGGGGGGGGAGAGGAGGGGATAGCATCGTTCACTAATGTGATGAACTTCTGTTCAAACTCCTTTCAAATACACATACACATATACTTAATTGTCTTATAAACAAATACAGTTTTATAAGGCTTCTTCACAAATCCTTTATTTTGGTTAACTCATCCCTACTCATCCTTTTCCCCACCATTATCCCTGTCTCTGCTTAAAATTTCAGCTTCCAGTACTTCCCACACTTTCATAAAACATGTATTCTACAACCTTTCCACTCCAAATGTACCCCATGTCACCAGAAGATTTTTGTGCTTCTATTCCTTGAGTTTAAAATGAAGCTGGTTGTGTAGTGTGTGTTCAGTACACCTGTGCAGGATAAATGACTATAGATCATCACGAATTCACTGTCTATGCTTCGTTCAATCATCTTGGAAATTATGTTCCTCCTCAGTTGAAAAAATTGAAATTATAATACTCTAACCTATTTCAGGGTGGTGATGTGGGAAATAAATAAGATAATAAATTTAAAAGTATTTGAAAACATTTAGCTATAGGAATAAATGGGAAACACATTTGTTTTTTATGGAGAACAATGCGATAAACATAGGAAGGTCTTCTTATAAGACACTAATACTAGTGTTTGAAGCTATAAAATGAATATGTAGTTTGTAGTCCTCATGTTCTTAGAATCAGAAATCACCTTGCAATAATTATAAATTTGGTTATTAATTAAATTGTTTTAACTAAGGTTATGGATCCCTTTAGCTAAAACATGTTGCAATGTAATTTGATCTATGAACCCACTCATACTTTCATTTATTCGACAAATATCAATTTATCATAACATAATAGGTATGTTCTTGGACTCTGGTGATAAAGTAATATAGAAGTTAGTCAAACTCTCTGCCATGTGAAGTAAAAGGGTGACTGTAGCTGGAAGTTGGGTTCCATTTGTAGTCAGAAATTTTTCTGTGTCCCAGCCGGCTGGTGGTTGGGACAAATCTTTCCCACTCGCATTCCCCAAGAAAACACACAGAGGCTTATATTAATTATAACTGCTTGGTCATTGTCTCAGGCTAACTATTGACTAGCTCTTACAGTTAAATTAACCCATAATTCTTATTTCTGTTTAGCCACGTGGCTATGTACTATTTGCACCTATGTAGTTTTGAAAGGAGCCCTACTCATTGCATTTTGATAGCATTCTTTTTCAATGTATATCTATAATAGGAGCTAAAACTCAGTGCACTTTTCCTCTTAGCTAGACTAGTAAGGTACTGTGTGTTATTCCTTAAAATCCCATGTCGACTTGTGAAGCATGTTCTCTCTCTTTTTCATTTTAGGAAACTAGAGCATGGAAAGTTTATCTACCTCAAGTCAAATATGCAATACATGGAGAAGACTAAATCTGTGAAGTCTTTGATCATAAACACTACTTTTATATTTCACTAGATTCTTTCAAATATTGTGCTAAAATTATATTTTAAATAGAAAACTAAATTGATAATTGTAGAAAGGTTTTTCCTAAGAAATATGTACAAAATGGGTTAAATTTAAGAGCTATGTGTAAAAATTTTAAGAAAGAACACTGAAACAGCTTTATTTAATATGTTGATACCTGCATGCATAAACCTTTTTTTGTAATTGTTTATTTTTTCCACATTATTATTAATTCAATGCTTATAAGGATAGTATACTCCCATATCAGTTTGAGTTCAAAGTATAAAATTGTTAATGAAAATCCATTATGAAAAATGGTTAATACTAAGTTTTGGTCTGTTGTTGCTCTAATTGGAGTCATTAACATAGAGGGTTAGACCATTCAGAAACCGGTTAGAGCCGGTTTCTACATGTAAGTGCCAATAACACAAGTGATGGTCATGACTCAGTCTGGGTGTTGTGTGAGTGAGAAGAGGAAGGCCAACTGCAGTTATGAGAGAATAAGTATAAATACAGACAATGTGTGTAACAAAGGAAAAGGTGAGACATCAATTGGTTGAACCTGAAAACCTGATTACCTCTGAAACATTCTCCTGAGAAAGTAGGATGGATTGTAGATGAGTCTCATGGTACCAACATGCAAGATTTGGAGCTGAACATTAGTTTGACCCATTTTCTTGTCTGCACTTTACCACCTGTGATCTTTAGGAGCCTATTCCCCAGCAAGTAACACATTAGATGGGCTGGAACATATTGAACTGTTTTAGTACAAGTTAATTCATCATAAAAATAGACTGAGTTAGAAGAGAGAAACAGATGGACTAAATCCAAGTCTTGGTAAAATGAAAACTTCAGCAGAGATAGACTTAGGAAAAGACCCTTGAAATTTTGGCTTCTGCCTAATAATGGTAATTGCCAGAGATAGCATTCCTTAGCAGGCATGGGCATATAATAAACAACCAATTTGGCATTTGTTTTCCAGTTCAATAATTAATATGAATTGCTGCCTCAAAGCCAAAACGTTCTACTGATACGTTTCTAAGTTAGGAGCAGTTTTGGACTAACTAGTTTGAATTGTCAAACAATAGAAATAAAAACATCTTAGGGAAAGATATATAAAGATATATAATTGAGCAAAATGGGCAAGTAGCCTGAGTGTTTTAAAGCAAGACTTCTATCAAGATTCACCTCAGTACTGGTCTAATGGTGAAACTGTGTCTACTTTCATTGAGTATAAGATGCCACAGCTTGCACACTGCCAATATCTTGACTTTATTGCAGCTATTAATGTTGCCAATGAAAGAGTCTGTGGCTATTGCACTATTCGGTCCCAGATTAAAAGTCTGGAATGGTTGCATGTGATTGGCAGAGTTTGGGTCCATTATTTATACTGAGCTTCAAAGGAGCCAGGTAAGTGAGTATCATATATTTTAAAACTTATGGGATGGGAATATATTTCTTCTGCTGTGAAGTCTCATAAAGTGTAAATGTGTCCTCCATAAGAAGGATGCTGAGATGCTAAGTGAACAAAAGAGTAATGATTGTCTGGTTTTTGACATCTTTATGTAAAGCTGTTTTGAAGAGCTCTGGCCTCTGGCCTTGTCAGAATATCCAGTTAAGTAATCTCTAAATTTTCCCCAGGGATCCTGACTTACAGTATAACCCTGTTGCTCACTTAATGGACTTTTCAGCAATATTGGCAGAATATTGAATTATAGTCCCTACCATTATTTATAGAAAGGTGGATATCTGTAACATTATCAGTAGAGATTAAAATACCCAGAGTTAATAAAAGTATGCTTGACACATCACTACTCCTGCACTTGATGAAGTCATGCCAGTATGAACATGGAAAATTACCAACACTAAAAGCATCTGTTTATGAAGACAAGTCATGGTAATTTTTTCTAATGCATTTTATTCACACTTTTCTATGTTCCTCTTGATTTTATCTCCTAATTATTCTCAAAGCAAAAAGTCCACAAGAAAATATGTTGACCAGTGATGACGTTTCAGCATACACAAGACATATTTGATTAGGAATAAAGTTTCTGTCATCAGATATAACACATTAAATAAGACAAATATGAAATCTAAAGATAGAAGCTATAGAAAAAGATGAGGATAATTTTGTACAGTAAAGAAACAAGAGGCAATGTGAAAATGATGCATTCAAGCTACTTATTACATAGGTATTTCAATCATTGAAAGAAAAGAAGAAGCACTTTTAGAGTGTCTATACTGTATAATCTCCAAAGATTGTTTAGGTATTTTATTTAAAATACTAAGATACATATCTCAAGGTATAGGTAGGTAAGTAGAATATATAGGTAACTGTATTGATAGATGATAGATAGGTAGATGATAGGTAGATTATAGATAGATAGATGATAGATAAATAGATGAATAGATAGATAGACAGATAGGTAGATAGATGATAGATGGATGGATAGATAGATAGATAGATAGATAGATGATAGATAGATAGATAGATAGATAGATGATAGATAGATCTAGAAAGGACTAAGATGGGTCATACTTGACCTTAAGAAAAGAAAGAAAGTATGGATCCTCTCTTCCTGTCTAACAAGCTTTAGATGTTGCAAACTGCAATACCGACCTGCCAGGAAGGAGCTCATGGCTGGGAAAACCCTACAGGGAAGCCTGCAACTGTTGAGCTGCTAAAGGGACGTGTTGTCAACTCTGTCTTCTAAATATTTACATTTATACCTATTCATTTGTGTTGTTCTTGGCTTTCGTTGTAGAAGCTCCCTCATGCAGTGGGTGCTAGTTAACACAGAGACTCACACTGGTCAAAATTACTGAGAATAAGTAACTGCTAAGTGCAGGTCCTAACCAAGACATCTGTATCACTCTCTCTAAGTCTTGGAAAATAGTATAGAAGAGGAGTAGAAAGACTAAGACCTGGAGGATGAAGAGGACTACTATGAAACACTGTTATCTATATATGACATGGTTGTCACACTCAGGAATTTACTGTAGCTGTGCCTACCTGCACAAGATCGAGCCTTCCAACATTTGATCATGGATAAAGGAGGGGCTCATGAGGCCCACCCCACCCCTGAAGGGTTACAGACGGTGTAGCTGCTAGGGGACGTGTTATTTGCTCCTCTGTCGTAGCCACTGATGTCTCCCAGAATCCAGTAAATAATCCCATATTCATTCTCATGCCAGTGGACACAGCTAAACTCAGTGGATCACAGGAAAACTAAAAAGACACCACATAATGGGTGGGGACAAGCTTGTTGAGAAAAAGTCCTTCAGTGTGGGAGACTGAGGGCTAGAGAGATTGATGGGATTGAAAATGTGGTCAGCCTTGAAAACATATATATATAAGTAACAATGTAACAACTGAATAGGCTATACTTAAGAATGTATGCAATGGCAATTAATGAAAGAGAGGCAATGAATTTGAGGGAGAGTGGAGAGAGGTATTTGGGAGGATTTGGAAGGAGGAAAGTCAAGGTATAAATATTGTAATTATACTATAGTCTCGAAAATAAAGCAAAAAAAAGAAGATGGCCAAAATTCATTATATATGTGTAAGAACTTGTCAAGTATTTTTTAAAAATAGATGAAATTAAAGTTTCACACCATATATTTAATAATTAATTTTACGATACTCCAAAGCACGGAAGAGAATAAAAGATGCAATTTCTGACAAGACATAATGGAATCCAACATAATGAATTATGGCACATATGTAACATTGTTGAATCAAGTTATTTACACTTATGAGTTTAACATTACAAGTACAGAAACTTGTGCCTCCAAACAACAAGCAAAATATAAAAAACTTAAAACACGGGTCCTTTAAAGTTCAAGTTCTGGGAGGAACCCCGGTTGGGTGCAGCCCAGTGTTTCCTCCTGAGTGGAGGAACATAAGCAGTGAAATGTTCCCTTGGCCAGCATGCAAGCAGAAGGTCACAGACCTTTCTATAATTAAATCCCTTCTCCCAGATGACTTGCCTAAAGTAACGAAGAATTAATAGTGAAAATGTCAAATAAGCACAATCTGGTCTTTTGACAAAAATATTTATATTCACTACTGTTGGAGCCACTAATTATAAATTATTTCCCATGGGTACTAAAAGATTTGTGTTGATGCAGTCACAATTTCTGTATTTAAGAACACTGTAAAACCTACCAACCTATATCTCTCCTTTTCAACTGAGAAATTCTCTGAGGCAACTTTGCAAAACGCATTCAATAGGGGGGAAAAGACCCATGTTGATGGAATCCAGTCCCCACTTACAGTAACTTAACCTACGGAAGAAAGAAAATTAATTAAATTTCACAGAAACCTCAAGTCCCTTGTGAAACTGAATCAACACAATGGTTTGCCCTTTGGTTCCATCAGATGTGACTGTAATTAATACTTAGAAGTTGTAATTCAGAATCTCACAGGAAACAGGTAAAAACTAGAACTTTTTCCTTTCTGCTTGCTGGCAGCACTGGCTATGGCTAACTACATGCAAAGTTTTGCATCTAGAGAGTCTTCAGGCATTTGGAAAATAGCTAGATGTGTTTGTATTCATTAAGAAGCAAATATCTGTGGGGAGAGAGAGAAGGAAGAAATTGCTATCTTTCTCAACATAAAGTTATTTTTACTAGCCCGGAGGTGGTGGCACACGCCTTTAATCCCAGCACTCGGGAGGCAGAGGCAGGCAGATCTCTGTGAGTTTGAGGCCAGCCTGTTCTACAAAGCGAGGTCCAGGAAAGGCACAAAGCTACACAGAGAAACCCTGTCTCAAAAAACCAAAAATAAAAAAAGGTTACTTTTATTTTCTTTTTCTCAAAACCCTGCAGTCGCTAGTCAAAATTACTTTTTTTTTGTGGTCTTAATTCCTTAGACTTTCTTAGCTTTCTATTCATTTCTTCCAAATTAAACAATCTGACTAACAGGCTCTGTTACCTGTATGGTACGGACTGTTACCAGGCTTGTTCATGTGAAGCCACACAAACAATCAAAAGAAACACAGAACTTCAAGTTCACCAGCATCTCATGTCTCATGTTGTACTCAGTAGAGGTCTTTGGTCTTTCTGCTCCAGGAAGGGCCATGTTTGTGAGTATCAAAATACTTCATTATGTCTTCTTTTAACATAATTTGGATTCCTGAGCTGGTTGAACTTTGATGAATGATGTTATTAGTTTTCATTCTATTAAGTAGTTTCTTTATGCTGCTATTTCTTTTTCTTTACCGCTTTGTACAGACTGGAGAATGGTAGTAGGACCTTTCTGATTCTCTGCTTTCAGGAACATGCTCATATAGTTCAACCAAATTGTGTAAGCAATTTCATGAGAAACAGTGCACACAATGAGAAACAATTTTCCAGATAGAGTTCAAATTTAACAAATGTGTAAGGATGAGAGAAAGGAATTCAGCCCATCTATAGAAAAGCATTAGGCTTGTTTCTAGGAATTACTCATTGGTTTTAAGAACGTTCTAGCTACTTAAATTAAATATTTTGCAAATCACTGAAACATGTAATTTTTAGAAGATATTCAAACTAGGTACTTGGTAGCTCATTGCAGGTACTGACCAATCAAAGCACACAGTAACAGAAATAGAAATAGAAATAGAAATAGATAGATGGATAGATAGATAGATGGGTGATGGATGGATGGATGATACATAGATGAGCAAAAGAGAGAGAGATGTCTCAAAAATGTTTGGATTATCTCTGTAAAAATATAAGACATATAATAGGTGTTATTCCAAAATTACTTAGACAGGATAATTTACAAGCACTATTAATTTACTCCTTACTATTATAAAGACTGCAAAGTTTGAGATGAATGCATGGGCAGATGCAATGTCTAGCAAAGACTTCTCTTACAAGCACAGCACCATCTTGCTATAGCATCACTTGGCAGAAGGACAAGAGGGGACAGACACACAGACTGATAAGTCCATTAATCTCCTTCATGACCCTAGAGCCTTTATCACTAGTCATATCCTAAGATTCCCATCATTCCAGACATTTTCTGTGGAGGTAAGTTTTACCGTGAGTTTTGGAGGCTCACAACCTTTATGTCATAGCAAACCCTTCCTCACAGGGCCGAAGAGCTCTCCTTGCACAGAAGAGCTTTCTCTGTGCGGTCTTCCATGTCAAAGATTGCTATCACCTAGTGCTTTCACTCTCATATTTCACTCAAGACATTTTCTTGAGACCTAGATCTTACAAAAGATCCCAAAGACCCAAGCTAAGTGAAATGCCATCCTTTCATGAGATGGCACAGCTGCTCAGGCTGGCTTGCTCTAGCATGGTGGATCCAAAAAAATCTTAGTTTGCCTTATTTTTCTGTACCTATGTCCAGTCCCTGGAGTCAGCAAGGTTAAGTAACTTTCTACATCTTTTTCTCTCCTGTTTTCCCCACCACCCTCATTCTCATGAGCACTCATTCACCTAGTCTAGTGATCTCCAATGAGAAACACACATTTGTTACTGGAAATGAATGTTTATTTGTAAATTTTATTTATTGTCCCTTTAAATGTTGATGCCGTTAGTATGACACGTATTTTAAATGCATACCTCTGGATGAATACACATATGAGATGGGAGTTTGGGTTCAGTTTTTCACCGATAATAATTTACGATCATGTTCAGAGTGGCGACTCAGTTGATAAAGGCACTTGTTGCCAACCTTGATGATGTGAATTGAATCCCTGTAGAACTTACTTGGTGGAAGAAGAGAACCAGCTCCTGGTAGTTGTCCTCTGATCTCTACACACATGCATGCACACACGCAAAATAAATGCAAGTATAACAACTTTAAAACATTTATTTTTTTTAAGTGCATGGGTGTTTTGACTTCATGTATGTACCACATCTATGCCTGGTGTCTATAGAAGCCAGAAGAGGGTATCAGACACCCTGGAACTGAAGTAATAGATGATTGTGAGCCATTGTGTGGGTGCCTGGAAACAGAATACCGGTCTGGTGCAAGAGTAGACTCACTCTGGACCTCTGAGCCATCTCTCCAGCCTCTGTAACAAAAGAAAATCATGATCAGAAAGGGTTGGAGAAAACCGATGATTGTTAGGTACTTCTACACATATGCTGCAAGCCATTTTGCACAGTTAATAAAAATTGTTATTATCAGGTGTATGAAATTAGATTTGGGGGTGAGGATTCAGGGCCAACTATGCCCTTTGTTACATAGCTTTCATCTACTTTTTCTTGTTATCTCTTAAATATGCCCCACCTCTTATCCTCTGGATTGGGTTTGGTGAGCATTAGTATTCTACCAGGTATTTTTTCCCATTCCAAACACCCTGTTTAAGTATGTAGAGTATTTTGTTTTTCACTTAGCAAGTTCCTGCTCTTGTGACCCTGGTCAAAACATCCTCTCCTGGAGCTTTCTCTGACACTGGAGGCAGGGACAGTCAGAGCTTTTCTTGCACATATTAAGTAATCAGTGTTCAATGGCATTACTGCATAAACTAAATGCTGTTTTTGTTGTGTGTTGAAGAGTGTTTATCTCCCTTCAGACCATACCTTATTCTTTCACATCCTAACCCATAATTCCCAGTTCACTGCTTCTGGGGCAGGGAAGATGCTAGTTTAGTTAGCAGAGGTGCAATTTCTTGCAAAATGCTATTACAACTTTCATTTTATTTTGACATGTCAGCTATCAGTTAAGAAAATACCCTGGATGTCAAGAATAACAAAATGATCCAGGAGTACTATTTTAACATAATAACTCTTCTTCAGAATTCCAGTTTGTGTCAGGCTGAAGGGAAGAATTCTTGGAGTGAAACTAGTGTATTTTATCTCTCACTGAGTATCTTTCACAGAGACATCTGTGTGTCTAACTAAAGTAGGTATGATAATCTAGCACCTTTGAGCATGGTTCTCTGTTTTTCAAGGTTTGGTGGGATTAGGATGAACCACAGAGGGCAAACTTTTCTCACTCCAGCCACTTAATTCTAAAAAAGGAATTTCTTCAGGAACAGTACACTGTGCAAACAGCCAGGATTTTACAGATTATTATTATTATTATTATTATTATTATTATTATTATTATTATTTGCTCAGGGGACCTTCAGCTCTTTGGTGAATCTTATATTTTTGGTTGTGAGCCTAGCCTTTAACGGCTGAGCCATCTCTCCAGCCCTCTTTGGTGAATCTTAATAGGTATTATTATAAAGATGTATATTCTTTTAGGATGCCCAGTCAACGCGCTATAGACAAGGATCACCAGCATATCCAAGCACATCATGGATCGTCAATCAGCCATAAAACAAATCAGTCAGCTTTACATCTGAGGGATTCCAGTTTGCACACTGTATTTGAAGGTCTGATGACTAAAGAACTTCTTGTCACAGAGTACCATTTTCTGGGTCCAATATAATATCAGGGGAACAGTCAAGTAATGTACAAAAATCTCAGTTACCTTGATTTGCTTCCCACAGAATTTTTTTATTGTTGCTGTTATTGAAAAATTAGAATGAAAGATATTGGAGTTGGATTTTAAATACCTTAACCTCTCAAGCATATGCATGCATATCATTCTTTACAACCTATCTTTATTATCAGTCATGCCCAATATTCCTTCTTCCACTACCACTAGCTGGTGCCTGCTAATATGTTCTTATTATTTCAGGAGTGTCTTAAGATATTGTATATAATCTTTCAAATCTGTTTTTTTTCCTACACACCATAATGTCCTTAAGACCCATACAATTTGTTGTATGCTTTGGTAATTGATTCCTCCTTTTATTTGGTATTTCACAGTGTAAGTACACCACGTTTACTTAGCCACCTACATGTACTTAATATACTTAGTTTTTATTATTTTTTAATTTTTATGGCAAATGGTTTAGATTCATATTTAATTATACTGTAGTTCAAAGTTGCTTTTACTCTGAAGTATCTCCAGAACCCCATGATAGAGATATTTGTCCTATTTATGAATTCCCAAGGATCCATAAACGTATTTGCTAGTGTTCTGATCATAGTTATCAGCTAGATTATAGCTATTTTGTTTACAGTTTGGAGGGGTGTGTGTGTGTGTGGGGGGTATATAATGTGATAATAACTCTCAGATGATGCATACCAAGATAAGAATATATCTTATTAATTTTTGCATCTTTCATAGTATCTAAACACTGTCTTTAATGAACCTAGAACATCTTAATGTTTCTGAATAAAAAGATACTTCAATGCACCAATAAGTTCATGAAGATAGGCTGTCTTTGTTATTTTCTATACTATGCTAACATTTCCATAGTACTTTGAATGTTATAGTCACTTGAGAAATACATAAGAAATTATTACAATATTCCAAAGAAATATTTTCATTAATTGAAGCCCTCTTGTGTGTGTTTGATATTGGACAATTCCCTTTGACTTTTCCAGTTCTCAGAACCTTCCTTTGTGAAAGAAGGACACACCTGCCCTGCACACCTCCCAAAGTGTGTTGAGACTGGGATTCTCGACTGGAAACATTTAGAATACTTGAGATTGATGTGTATACGTATGAGCATGTGCGTGGAGGTACCCATGGAAATCAGAAGAGAGTGGTAGAAACACCAGCACTGGAATTACAGACAATTGAGAATGAGTTGCCTGATGTGGGTTTTGGGAGCCAAACTCAAGTCTTCTTTAAGAGCAGAAAATGTTAATAAGTATAAAACCCTCTCAAGTTTCTGGAAATGCTTTCAAAGATGAAACTCATACAAAACATTTAGAAATAAATATATTCAGTCTATATTCTTTGTGTCTTATGATTATCTTTTTTTTTGTTCAAGTAATGATTTTAAAGTCACAATTTAGTTGTAGTAAAATAAGGATATAAAGAAAGTTTAAAACCTCAAGTTCTGTTCTTAAAAATACGTAGTATTTTTACATATCTTAGAAAAAATCCAAAATATTAAACAACTTAAATTTTAATATATGAGATTTATATATGTTCTGATAAAAGATTACAGAAATTAGATATAGCTCAATATTTCATCAAAAGTGATAGAGAGACATCAACATACTTTCCTATATTTTTCTACTTAAAGAAACTTCCATTTCTAAATCTAGACTTATAGTTGATTAGGTTTTAATAAAAGCATTACTGCAAAATTTTAAGTTGACCTCTAGGAGTCAGAATGTTCTGGTACTTTCAGAAAAATTTGTCCTTGTGACATTTTTAGTATTTATTTCTAATTTGTCCTGTGATCACTTAGGTACAATTTCATAGAACTCAATAAAATATACCCACCAGTTATTTCAATGCTAAAATTTAATTAGAATTCATGAAAAATCTGTAGCAGACATCTCATGTTTTATAGGAATTTCTGAAAGCTCAGGTGAAAGGGTAAGAGTAATTAAGAATTTATCTGCAAGGTATTTAAATGAAAGCATCTGAAATAAAGACTTAATGTAGGTTAGGACTTAACACAACTGCCCTTGAACTTTCTTGTAACGGCATAACCATTTATTATGGAACTAATACTTGCAGGTTAACACTCAGCAATTTTGCTTTTTAAAGATCTGTTTATTTTTATATTATCATAGGTGTTTTGTCTGCAAGTATGTGCATGCATGATGTGTGCAGTGCTGTTAGAAGCAAGAAGAAGAAGGCATCACATCTCCTGGAACTTGAGTTTTAAATGGTTGTGACTTGTCATGTAGAAGCTGGCAGTCTGGAAGAGCAGCCAGTGTTCCTAACCATTGAGCCATCTCTACATTTAGCAAATTTTAGAAAACATACTCTAATTTACAATATTGCCCCCCAAATATCTAAGGACATATGTAGTAGAGGCTTGTATAGCTTCAAAGGGAGAAAGCTCTCACAGTATACCAATGTGTCAGTAATTTGTTGATATAATAAACTGAGAATAATAATTGTGAAATATGCTTTTGAAAAGAATTACACTGTAAGTAAAGATTAAAATAATAAGCAATATTTAAATTTGTTTAGGCCTATAAATTTCTTAGGCATACAAAATATGAACTTGAACATTGGTTCAATGAGTACTCATTAGATATTTATTGGATACTACTGTATTAAAAGCATATTGATACATATTTTGGGGTTAATAAATGTAAGACATATTGTGTTGTTTTCAAAAACATTTGCATTAAGAGAGGAGAAATGCAAATTGTATGTAAGGAAAATAATCAGGTCAGATACTATATAAAGGTTGGTTAAAAAAATTGCAAATATCTGACTGGATAAAGTGTATATATGTGAGGTGTATAGTGTGAATTAACATTGTAACTAGTCTTTAAAAGGTGAAATATAAGAAATATATGGAAGTTGGCAAACCAAGGGCGCACTAGTTAAAAAAGAAAATCAAGTGTATAGGATGAGAAGCATGGAGGAAGTTTGGGATCAGTAGAAGTGCTGTTTGGAATGATGGTCAAGGATCAACCCCAGCTAGTAAATCAGCAGGTTCATGCTATCTAACTGTGACTTTGTAAAGAGAAGTAAAACAATGCAATTAATTAGGAAATGCAAAAATATATTCCTTTTAGCACACATCCCTTAATAATCATCCAGGTACTGTCAGTAATTTTTATCAAATAGATTCTTATATAAAATTCTCCAGAGACTGAGAGTGTGTTTGAAAATGGGTCTAACTACTTAACTAATGCGAGTGAAATTCTAGCATTTAGTTCTTTCACTTAATCAGGGTTCATGAAAATATAAACTTCATGTTCAATGCCCTTCATTGAGCAACCTCACCTGATTTTTAGCCCTGATGAAACCTTGAGTCTTAAAACCTTGAGTCTTAAAGCATCAAAAGAGTAGAATTTGAGAACATAAAATTCTGTCAAAAATTGAAAGGAAAATGACATCTATAAAATCAGTGACAATAGTATTTACAGCGTGTTTTATAGTTTCAAAGAAGTGTGTCATAGAAGGCACAAGGTTCTGCTTATCATGCAAGGTGAATTTCTGAGTTATGTACCTTAGTTTAAAAATAATTATTAATGCACACTTTCATTGATTGCCAGATACATTCAATATGGCAACATAAAAATAAAATATTTAGCACACAATAGAAGTGAAGTGAATGTTAATTTCTCTTGTCTATTTTAATAAGCATTACCTCATAATATCTTTGTGAAATAGACATTATCCATTATTTATCATTTCCCTTGTCTATTTCTCATAAACATTATCTCATAACATCCTTGTGAAATAGACATTATTCATTCATTTTTCATACAGGATTTGAGTTTCTACCCAAATAACCTTGCACTGGTATAGTACGGGCTACAGCAAATAATGAAACAAAAAATATACTGGATTTGTTACAATCGCAACATTGAAAGTTGCAAGAAAGATGGATAGTGAACAAAGAAATACAAAAAATGAGTAGTACTTTTTAGAACTTCAATAATTCACTCAAAACAAATATCATTTATATTAGTTGGTTTTACTTTATTCTATAACATGACATTCTCTTTTGATCTACAAATTGATATTATCCTTATGTAATCATAGTTCCCATGAGAAATAGAAACAATGGGTATTTTACTTACTTTTCTGTTGCTGCAATAAAACATCATTACTAGAAGTAATTTATGGAAGAGTTTATTTCGACTTATCTTTCCGGAGTAGGAGTCCATAATGGTGTTGATGACATGGTAACATGTAGCGTGAGCAGGAAACTGAGAGACCATATCTTCAACTGTAAACATGGAACAGAAAGTAAACAGAAATTGGGCCAAATTCATGAACTCCTAGAGCCCACTTGCTAAGCAAGCACTGTGTGACCTGAATGCTACCTCCAGTTTCCACAAGTTGAAAGGACAAAACTGACTCCTGCAAGTTGTTCTTTGACCTCAAAACATGTGCTGTTGGAGGAATGCACCTGTACTTGAGCATATACTTCACCCAGCACCACCACCACCACCTCCACCACCGCCTCCACCACCGCCTCCACCACTGCCACCACCACCATCGCCGCCGCCACCACCACCTCCTCCTCCTCCTCCACCACCACCACCACCACCACCACCTCCTTCACCACCAGCACCACCAGCACCACCAACACCTCCTCCACCACCAGCACCACCATCACCACCAGCACCACCAATAATAATAATGATTACAATAATGAGGATGATAATGATAATAAGTAAAAGAAAGAATTTGGGGGCTGGAAAGATAGATCAGTGGTAAAGATAGCATACTACTTTTGTAGAAGATGAAAATTTGGTTTCTAGAACCCATGTTGGGTTGTTCACAAATGCTTGGGAGTTCTAGACCTCCATAGAATCTGAAATCTGTAACTTCGGCAGGCACAAGCACCTCACACCCTGACACATGCACCGATAATTAATTAAACAAATCTTAAAAAAAAAAAACCAAAAATGTTATGGTCACCTCAAAATTAATGCCACAGTAACATCTAGACTAGCATTTAACTAGTATTTGGTTAATCTGACCTAGAGAAGTTGACAGATAGTGTTAACTAATCTAATCCTTTATACTAAGAAAAACTGATTCTGTGATTAAGCATAGTTTTACTTCCTTTTTCTGTGTTTTCAGAAAATTTATGAAGGTCAACTTTTAATAGGTAATTATCTGTAAGCTAAAAGAAACAGAGGATAAAATGGATGTACTAGTGAGAGCTACACAGAGAAAATCTTTTGGAAGGTAAAATTAAAATTTATGATGTGCTAATAAAAACACATACTGGCTTTAAAGATATTTCTATACAGTTTCACTAGATGCTATTTCTCATTCCACATGAAGAATATTATACCATGCAAAGGTGGATAACCTCTGCAGACATTTATCCTCAACTGTATAAGGATTCAAGAAATACAGCATTGTAAAGATATAGAACAATGAAAAGTTTTCTTAAGAAATGTAAACTTGGGAACACAAGTTTTTTCTTAAAAAGGAGCTAGCTATAATCAAAGAGAAATTTGAAGAATATAATTTGGATCTAAAAATACTCTAGTCAGACTGGATTGCATTTATGAAAAAAATTTGAACAAACATTTCAGGAATTGGAAAATAAATTGATGCCAGTGCCCTGCATTATTATGTTGAAGCTTCCTTGCCTGGTTACTTTTGACTGTTCAGTTCTAAGTTTATGAAAAGTATCTCTAAATAGATGATTGTTCTGTCACAATTAAGTTGTTTTGTGAGAAAAGTTTTCTCCACCTGAAACGCAAACTTATATTTGCATAGATGTCAAGGTTTTTAAAACATGCTTTAGATAATTGTATCAAGTAGTAAAACGAGTTTACTGTGGAAAAGAGATAATTTATACCATACCTGCTTTTAAGCACTTTAGACACAATTGAACTCAGCCCACTCAAGACCTTGTTTTATTCCTTGCTTGCTCCACATAGAATTGTTTTTTATAGTATGAGACAACTCACCGTAACCTCCAGTATTCAAGATGGTTATTAAGCATTATCTTACTGTTGGAACTGCTGAAGAAAAATTAAATTAGAGGACAGTTTCCACAACCATTTCTGAAACTAGGACACTATGAGGACCTTTGCCAGGCTCCTTTATAAATAACAAATGCTCCCTATGTCTTAATTGAGAGCAGCAGACAGATGAGTGGAGGATAGGGAAACTCTGGGAAAGTTAATGTACAACATGCAATACAATATTCTAAAATTAAAGTATGAAGGAATCAAGCTATCAGAGCAGAACCAAACATGTTATATTAATTGACAAAAAAACAGAGATGGGAATGCTTTCTTATTGGTCACAGTCCACAATTATTTAAGTGTTATGGAGTGGAGACAATGTTTCTTAAATGATACAAGATGGATATTACTATCCTCAAAGGTTAAATTCCAAATACACAGAAGTAGAAAATGTATCTGTTCACCTACAGAACATCATAAATAGAAAATTTTCATGTGACTTCATGAAAGAAGTTGAAAGAAAAAAATGCAGGTGCTTTCAAGACAAAATGGTACACAATCACCTTCCATCTATGTGCATAACCTGTATGTGAAAAAATGAGTTTCATGTTTAGTCTCGAGCCCCACCACAAGACATGTCCTTATATCAGTGGACATATCCAAGTCTGGAAAACTCAGAAATCCAAGTCACTTCTGATCTCAAGCATTGGAGTTAACAGATTTTTATTTTGCACATTTTTTTTTCCATTTTAAAGTGAGTTTTCAGAACTTTATTGCTGTGGGATGTTCTGTATGTTCTGAATGTGTTGCTTTGATTGGTTAATAAATAAAGTGATGATTGGCCAGTAGCCAGGCAGGAAGTATAGGTGGGACAAAGAGAGAGGAGAAGTGTGGGAAGTGGAAGGCTGAGTCAGGAGACACTGCCAGCTGCTGCCATGAGAAGCAAGATGTAAAGTACCGCTAAGCCACAAGCCACGTGGCAACTTATAGATTAATAGAAATGGGTTAATTTAAGATATAAGAACTAGATAGCAAGAAGCCTGAGCCATTAGGCCAAACAGTTTAAATAATATGAGCGTCTGTGTGTTTATTTGAGTCTGAGTGGTGGCAGGCTAGGCAGGACTGGAGATAACTCCAGTTACAAACGGCACCCAATGTGGGGCAAGGATTTCCACCTAAAACCTGAGAAAGAAGATTCTAAAATGGAGCTAAAAGCAGCTTTATAGTTGTCTCTCTGAAGTTAGCTGTTCCTGGCGTGTGCGCTTGACATGCAGTATGGTGGGAATGAGGTGTCCACATTATGCTGCGTGGTGGATTTAGCCTTTGCTAATACAGAAAAAAAAAAAAAAAAGGTTTCTGGGCTACATGCTGCTTTGATAGAGGCATAAACCCACTGCCTCCAGGCGTGAGCATGGTTCCTCCAAAGCTTGGGGTAAATGTACCATCTTCATGTTGGGAAGCTAAGGTAGTGGAGACACCAGCCAAAGCTGCTATTTTAACCCTAGCAATGCTGCATTTTAAAGCAATAGTTACACAGTAAGACAGATTCAGATGAAACAAAACTTTGAATGGTTTACAATGTGTGTAAAAATGTACATAGGCTTAAAAGAGAGTAAAAAAGTGACATACACAGTTATATAAAGAAGATGTGATTTCATAGTGTTAATCAATTTAAACCCATTTTAGTCACGTTTTTCCCAAAAAATACTGCCAGATGCTGATGTTCAGTGTAATTTCTTTGCCTGTTCAGTTACAGAAAGTGGTGCTCAGTTGTAGAATGTATTGTACCTTTTAACACCTGATGTGTACATCCCGTGTAACAGAAAGGGCAACAATAAAATAGTAATCCTAAAGAAAAAAAAGAAATAGACAGTTTTAAAAAATAAAATCTTTAAAGACAAAGTAAAAGTAATATAAAAAATAAGCCCCACACAGAGAATCCGGATTGTACTGTCTTCGGGATTTTTAACTGCAGAGAGACATTTGATTGTAAAGGCTGCTGAGTTAAACCAATATGAATATTTTAAAGGTATCTTGATTTCAAAATTTGGGTTTAAGAATGTGTTGCTTTGGAAAGACAGCTCTGCTTTTGTTCCCACAGAAAGCCAGAGGCTATGGATTTGTTCCAGATTAAGATACATCAGGTTTGACCAGCCAAGACCCCTGAAAGGTCTCCAATGACACCATGGCCCAGATGATCCAACATCCAAAATGGTTCCAAGGCACCTGGCTCAGACAATACAGCCTCACAAACTATCCCATAAGCCTAAAATTTTCTTTGTGTCCCCATAAGATACAGTGCCCTCATCCAGCATGAAGTAGTATGAGAAGCTATGCCCAAATTCCCAAATATACCAAGCTGGCTTTGGAGATGAAATTGGTTCACTCCTTTTCTAAACTCAAATATATTGCTAAAAAAAAGGTTGAGAGATTTTTCTGTCCCATAAAGAGACCCCTGGTGTGTGACAGAACAAAACCAATATTTTTATTTAAAGCCAGTTGATAATAAATGTGATCTCTTTCTAAAGAAAAAAAGGGGGGTAGATTTAATTAGGAACATTTACTACGTTTCCTGTTTATCACCCCCCTGACTCTGTGGTCCTCTGTTGGAATTATCACAGTAGGTATATATCTATATATTTGTATAAAATGAAGGTTTCAGATCTGAGTTCATCTTATATATATACTAACAGTCTTTATCTATACTAGGATATAGAAACTAGAGGGCAAAGCATATATTTTAGACTAATCTATTTTAGAGTGCCTTTAAATTGTATCCAACATAACAGTTTTATTAAATTCCTTGATTTAAAGTCTTGCTGAATTATCCTGTGATCTACAATTCTCAGGTGAAGAGACAAAAATCCCATCAAGCTGAGGAGATGGAATCTAATTCCCACAGAACAAAATGTGCTTTTAATAAACTGTGACAAGAAAGGCTAGAAAAAGAAAAACGTTTAGGAGGCAAAAGATCCAGGTTCAGACTAATGAAAACATTCAATCCATGTGTCACAACAAAATAAAACAGAAAAGAATACAGGTACTGGCCTCTCAAGAATACATCTCACTGGCCATAGCAAACTCACCTGGAAGAGCAGTGAATCTTGGATAAACATTTATCTTACAAAGAAACACAGTGAATTGGCTAAAGGAACACACTTGGAATGCAGCTTCACAATGAAAGCATTGTTGCTGAAAGAGGATACATTTTACAGCATGGAAGGTTATAACTGCTGTATTACACATCGTATGCCAATGCACATATGTAGCTCCTCCACACAGCAGAAAGAGTATATGATTATGAGTTGCTTTTGGCTTCCAAATTTTGGGGCTCTTTGAAACTGAAATTAAACATTCTAATTATAAGAAACACTGTTATACAGAGAGGGAGAAAACACTGAAACTTAGTGGGAAGTAGAATTAAGGACAATGTAACTCACATTCTTGATATTTACTATTGATTTTTATGTTCACTCTCTTTGTGCCATTCTTCATATTTTGATAGCTTGTTTTATATAATTAAGCTGGTTTTTTAAATCTAATAATGTATCTTTTTCTTTTTAGTTAACTGAGTAATCAAGTTTCCAAGAATATTTTAAATGGGCTAGTTTAATAATTGATGTTCTTTGCTTTTTTATTTTTAAGATTATAATTTGATTACAACATTTCTCATTTCCCATTCTTCCTTCTAAACTCTCCTACATACAATTCCCAGCTCCCCTTCAAACTCATGGTCTCTATTTCTCTGTTTTTTTTAATGAATTAATATTGTATGTATATATATAGCTCAAATTCGAATTGGTCTTAATAATAAAAACGTGGAGCCTGATATCGTGGTAAATGCTGAAAGATGAGAGAAGCAGAGCAGCCAGCCACTAGTTCTTACCTCTGTGAAATCCTCAGCCTAAAAGGGGGCTGAGCTCCTGCCTCTTCCTGCCTTATAGTCCTCTCTCCACCCAGCCATATCACTTCCTGTCTCCACCTCCCTAGTGCTGGGATTAAAGGTGTGAGATCCCAAGTGCTAGGATTAAAGGCATGTGCCACTACTGCCTGGCTCTGTTTCTCTTTTAGACTGAATCAATCCTGCATAGCCCAGGGTGGCCATGAACTCACAGAGATTCATCTGCCTCCGCCTTCAGAGTGCTGGGATTAAAGGTGTGTGCCAGCACTGCCTGGCTTCTATGGCTAATTAGTGACTTAGCTCCCCTCTCTGATCTTTAGGCAAGCATTGTTTGTTAGATCACAAACAAAATATCACCACACATATCAGTACATGAATATAATATATATCCCAGAATATAACCTGCTTGGTCTATATAATATTATTTGTATGTATGTTTTCATGGTCAATCATTTGGCACCAAACAACCAATGGCTGTGTTCTTCCCTGGAGAAGGCCACCTCCCCCACTCCCAGCTTCACTCAGTTGCCAAAGGTTCTTTGGGTACAGTTGAGGCCTCCTGTTGTTCCCTCTCCAGTTTAACATGTTCAATAGTGCCTTCCTTGTTCCTTTTACATTTGAGCAATCATGGTGGTGAGACTTCATGAGTGTAGCTTCTGATATTACTAGGAGACACAATTTCATAGCAAACTCCCTGATCCTCTAGCTTTTATAATCTTTCTGCCCTTCTTTTCTAATGTTCCTTGAGCCTTAGGGGCAGGAGTGTTCTGTAGGTGTATCCACTGAGACTGAGATCCACATTTTGGTGACTTTGTGGCTTTCTGTAATAGTCTATAGATCAATGTAGTCTTCACCCCAATCAAACATATTCTTTATTTTAAAGATCTGTTTTATTTTTAAGTTTGTGTGTGTGTGTGTGTGTGTGTGTGTGTGTGTGTGTGTGTGTGGTATTTCTGTGTGGAGAATAAGAGTCATTGTCTAGGATCTTTCTCTATTTCATCTGCACTTCAGATTGTGAGCCACCCTCTTAACCTGGAGCTCACTGTTTCGCTGGATGGGTAGGGAAAGCCTTGAGATCTTCCTCTGTCTATATCCTGGCACTGAGACTTTGAGTGTACACAACAGTGCTCAGTGTTTGCTGTGGGTACTAAGGATGCAAATTCAGGTCCTCATGCTTGGGCAGCAAATGCTTTACTAACTCAGTCATCTTGTCACCTCAGCAATGAAAACAATAATAGTATTCTTTTTTCCAAATAGGTGCAAGGCTGTTTCATCAAGATCCAGTCTCATCATGGTGGTATTAAAGCAACCATCCTCTTCACAGATCATTACTTGGGAGTGAAGTTTAGTTTAAAGTAACTCAATTCCCTCTCAACTCTTTTTCTTTGTCGGTACCTCTTATTTCCCCTTACTGATGAGCCCCGTGACCTCCCCTCCTTAGAAAAAGTGTTAAGACAGCACCCACTGCCTTTGTAACCTTCCACGAAGTCTATTAGACCTGCTTTAAAACCACATGACCTTATCTGATTGCAGATGGAAGGGCAGATGCCACTGCATCTGTATTCTCTCTATCTAATATGCTTTCAGCTATAAGGCTTTGGGATAGAGGTGGAGTACTGGAGCTTCAGTCAATCTCTTGCACACACAGATAATCAGCTGCAAAATCAGACTTTCATTTCCACTCTGCACTCCTGATTTCTATCAGTGATTCTCCCAGGGACCTCTTGATTTCAGGAGACAAAGTCTGCTTTTTATGATGTTTCAGTCTCTCTCTCTCTCTCTCTCTCTCTCTCTCTCTCTCTCTCTCTCTCTCTCTCTCTCTCCTCTCATCTTTTGTTTATACACAGTAATGAGGATGAGAGGGACTTTGCTGGCATGGTAGTGAGGGATAATGAACCAGCTTCACTGCCTCATAATAATCTTTGTTGTCAGTTTCTAGTTGCTTGTAAAAATTTTACTCATTTAATCATAGAAAGTCACATATGTATCTTTTAACCTTAGTTTTGATCCTAAATTACAGTGTGAGTTAGCCAGAAAAAACCTGTTACACATTATTGTATTTCAATTTTATTTTTGCTCGCCATGATAACCTTTCGCTTGTGTAATTCACTGATGTGTGTGTGCCTGCATTTTATTTTACCATTTATAAGCAAGTACCTTATAAGCAAATGGCACATTTTTTGAGGTCTTTAAGTTGTTGTTCAATGAGGTCTTTTAGACTCTAAAACACCATAAGCTATTTCCAATACTATTGGTTACTGTCAAGAACTTGATAGTGAGATTCTATTGATAAAGATGCCAACATACTTGAGTCATAGAACAATAGAGGAAATCTAGCTGGTACTGATCTGGAATCTTCATCCCTACTGGCTACTTTTCATAGTGCAGAGAGGTAATATGCATGCAGCTAGGGGATAAAAGCATCAGTTTCATCCAGCTGTGAATGCTGTGAGCTACCTGGGGAAGACATTTCCACTGGTGTAATAAAAGTAGTAAAAGCATAGGGTTAACCAGACACTTTCTGATAGGATTGAAGGGCTTTTCTAGAAGATGGAAACCCATAGCTAGCCCCATTGTCAAGCCAAGAAGCCATGATAGGCCATGGGCCCCTAGTGGAGAACCAACTACTATTTTCCTCCTATCATTATACCTAGAGATTAATGCATCTGTCAACTTTTATCAGAAAAGCTTCTATTTACAGTAAGATAGTGATTAGTGCATAGACCCACAGTTTAACAAGGCATAGAGAATAGAGACTGTGGAATGCTCAGCCCTAAAGAAACATCTATATCACCATCCTATTTCCAAGAGTCAGAGATCATTGAAGAAAGTATAGAAAGAGTGTAGCAGCCATCAGTGGTAGATGACTATTATTGAGAGCTGCTGGTAGCAAAAGGCCACCAGCAAAAGGCTGGGAGTATACAGCACATGACTATTAGTTCAAAAGGTCAACCTATTAGAACCAAGGGTTCTGGGAGAAGACTAAGCCATCACTCAAGGCACATTGGAGTTACTGCTTTTTAAATGAATTGGCTGTTTCTTGTAAACTTCTTGTGCAATAACAGCTATGATATCTTCCCATTACCATGCATTTATATAAGATGTATATATGTAATCTCATGATTACATCTCAGTCTTATGGGTACATATATCTGTGGGTGATCAGGAAGATGACTTTTTATTTAACTATATAATTTTGATATATAAAAAATATATTAGGTTATGCTTCACCGCCTTCCCATAAGACTATAGAGGCTTAAAGGCTGCCTTGTTCCTTTTGTTCAGACTAACACAGAAAATAATAATCTCTCTTCAGTCTAACACAAACTGCACATATTTAGCTCATTTTTACCTCAAAGCAAGTTCAAATAGACTAAAGGCCTTTGTATATAGATCATAAGTTTAAAACTTTACAGTTATGCACAAGGTCAGAGTCACAGGTGTCTCACCAAGGCTACTAATACAAGACACTCTAAGAAAAGCCTGCCAACTCTTAGCTTGCCAAGTCTGCTGATAAAATGCTATGTCACAGAGTTTGTGGCACTGGACACTGTGCCCCCTCCTTCTGGTCCTGAGACCTTGGAACTTTGTGTTACTATGGTAATGGCTCTGCTCATTGTTTATTCTAGGAATGTGCTATGCCATTGAGGGTTTTGAAACTTTTCTCAGTATTGCAAGGAGTCTCCTGTTAGACATGTGAGAAGTTAGGCAAATGTAACCGAAAGTTTTCCTGTGCCCACCTGGATCCCGTGTCCTCATAGTCCTGCAGCTACTCAGACCCAAATGAACACACAGAGGATTATATTAATTACGAACTGTATGGCCTATTGGCTCAGGCTTCTCACTAGCTAGATCTTACATCTTATATTTTTGGTTGTGAGCCTAGCCTTTAACGGCTGAGCCATCTCTCCAGCCCTAGATCTTACATCTTAAATTAACCCATTTCTATAAATCTATACTTTGCCACGTGACTCATGGCTTACCAGTATCTTTACATCTTGCTTCTCATGGTGGCGACTGGCAGTGTCTCCTCTGTTCTGCTTTTCTCCTTCCTCTTCTCTAGCTAGAATGTTCTGCTTAACCCTACTCTGCCTCACCATTGGCCAAACAGCTTTATTTATCAACCAATCAGAGCAACATATTTTCACAGCCTACAAAAAGACATTCCCCCATCAGGCAACAGCGAAGGAGAACTGACTTAGAACAATAAAATGAATGGACTGAAAGAGCACGGTGTGTGTAGAATTAAAGCATAGTGTGTGTAGAATTCATTCGATATGCTTAAGATTAGAATCCCAGTCACTAGTACACATCTTTCCTGGATTCTGGGAGAAAATTATTAGGGCAAGACCCCACTAGTTTTCAATAGACTATAAGAAATCAGTGCCTTATGGACACAGTGAGGTAGCTGTGCATGTGAACACAGTGGTTGTGACAGCATGTGTGAAAACCTGTGTAACCTAATGCAGACCAAATACCAACATGGAGGAGGTAGGTGGGCATGAGTCCTATTCCTAGCTTAGGAACTACTGGCAGCTGATAGCTGGAGAGAGAGAGAGAGAGAGAGAGAGAGAGAGAGAGAGAGAGAGAGAGAGAGAGTTATCTTATGACAAGTCTACCATTCTCCAGTGGAAAGTCACAAACCTGAGAAAGCCACACACATATATAGGTATGACAAATTTGACTTGATGTGTGACAAAACAAAAAGAGAGGACACAAGTTGGATAGGAAAGGGACCATTGATCTGGAAAGAGTTGAGGGAAGATGGGAATTTGCTCAGCATTCATTGTATGAAATTCTCATACACAAATATATATATATATATATATATATTTGTGTGTGTGTGTGTGTGTGTGTGTGTGTGTGTGTGTGTGTGTGTGTGTGTGTGTACACCATTAATCTAACCTTTGGGAGGCATAGGTAGGGATTTCTGTGAATTGGAGGGCATTGTGCTCTATGTAGTGAGTTTCAGGCCAGTCAGAACTATACAGTGAGACCCTACCTTCAAAAAGAATAAGCATAGACCATGCAACATAATGGGAATGGCTTTCCCCTTTTGTTTGTCACATTTTGCAACAGATAACAGTATATGTTGAAGCCAACCGTGGATAAGAATTTTCCACGTAGAATTTCTTTTCCCAAGTGAATAATCATAGCTCTTTCATTCTCAGTGAGTGCAGTTGAGCTGTAGTGAGGGGTGAGGACTGGCCAGTGAGTCAGAAAGAACAGTGGGATGGGGGAAGTGCTGCTAGCTCTCCTGGTGATTGTGAGATGACATATTGGTAACACATTCATGCTCCAAACCATCCACAGGAAGCTGTTGTGCCTGGCAGAGAAGCACTGAAACATTAGGAGACAGTTTGTGAACGTGCTTTCCTCATTTTCCCGCCAACTCCGCTACAGTCACAATATTCTACATCTTACTTAGGCAATAGAAATCCCATTCTTCAGGCACTTGAGTCCAAAAATTTCTGGATTTCCCTTGAATTTTCCCTATTTCATACCATATATAAACCGTCCCCAAACCCATGCATCCAGTGCTTAAATACATCTTGAAGCCAGGCATTCTCATCTCTACGGCGACCATGCTGCTGCTGGCCCCCATCATCTAGCTCCTGTTCTTTGTCCATCAATAGTGCATTCTTGACACAATAGCTTAAAAACACTTTTAAAATGCAAGTCAACACATGCTTTTTCTCCATTTAGAACTGTGGAGTGAGCCTTCTTCTTTTTTTAAAAAAAAAAATTAAGAATATTTTTATTTGTTTTACATACCAACCTCAGATCCCCTCTCATCTCTCCTGCTCCTAGCCTTCCCTCCCAACCCATCCCCCATTCCCTCCTCCAAAAAGGTAAGGCCTCCCATAGGGAGTCAGCAAAGCCTGGTAATTTCAATTGAGTCAGGTATACCTTGGTCTGTGTAAGGCCACTCCCACCCCGCAGTAGGATCAGGATCCATCCCTAGTGCATGAGCTTGCTTTTTGGGGCCCATTACCTATGGTGGGACATCTTACACAGCCTTGATGCAGGGGTTTCTCTATCTTTTACCCAGAGCAAAAAAGTAAAGTCTTCCGGTGTGTTCCCAGAATTCAAACATGATCTGCCATGTTTCCATAATCCGATAACTTGATTATGTCAATATATACTATTCAATGGCTTACAGGTAGTATTTGATACATAACGTAATGCATTCCTCAGAGACTTATTAGAGGACTATTGTATAAATCAGTGCATATAAAGCACCTTAAAAGAGTGTTTGTCACATAAGTACTATATAAATTTTACATACACCTATTATTCTATTATGATTAATGTCATGGAAGGAAAAAGTATGGGGATTAATATTTCTCCAGTTAAAGGAAGTAGAAAAATATGGAAATTAATATTTCTCCAGTTAATGGAAGAAGAAATTGCAGCTAAAATCAAAAGGCTCAAAAATTCTGTGTGGCACTTATGCTGTATTTCTTATAATAATGTAAATATAAAGTTGTCTTTTCATGACTCCTAAAACTAACCTGTTTGTAAGATTATAACTAATTATATATTTTTTTGATTCTGTACAATTATAAGTTCACGACTAAAAAGTGAAGAAATGCATAATACCAATGGTCTAGTAATCATTATTTGTATTGATCATTTTATTTTGATTTAAATTACTGACCAATATGCTAAATGTCTTGGGCTTCTATTGCTGTTATAAAACACCATGGTCCAAGGAAACTTGGGAAAAAAGGCTTATTTCACCTTATATTTTACAACCTTTCATGAAGGGGAATCAGGGTAGGAACTATGGGCAGGCACGGGGAGCAGGGACTAGAGCAGGGAGGGAAAGACTGCTTACTGGCTTGTTTCCTCTGGTTTGCTCATTTTGTTTACTTATGCTGCTCAGGAACACCCAGGCCTTTCCACACCAATCATCAATCAAGAAAATTATCCACAGACTTGCCTACAGTCCAATCATACGGGGACATTGTTTCAGTTTAATTTCTCTCTTTTCAGCTGACTCTAGCTTGTGTAAAGTTGACGAAATCTAACCAATACATAAACTTTCTTATCACTTAAAACCAAAATTTCCCACGTTTCATCTCCTGTTTTCTTATAAGCGCTTTGGAGCATTTTTTTTTTTTGCTTTTGTAATTCACATTTATTTACGTTGTCACACCCCCACCACTGAATTCCATACATGATATTAAAAATTACATCTCGCCGGGCGGTGGTGGCGCACGCCTTTAATCCCAGCACCCGGGAGGCAGAGGCAGGCGGATCTCTGTGAGTTCGAGGCCAGCCTGGGCTACCAAGTGAGTTCCAGGAAAGGCGCAAAGCTACACAGAGAAACCCTGTCTCAAAAAAAAACCAAAAAAAAAAAAAAACCAAAAAAAAAAAAAAATTACATCTCATAAAAGAGTCATTTCCTTCACAGGTGGCATTCATGTAAGTGAAAAACACTGAGTTCAATAGCTGTGTTCTAACTAATAAGAACAATATTTATATACTGTGTTTTCACCAAAGCTGTTTTCTGACTGCTAGAAATTAAAACAAAATACCCCTAGCAAATGGAAGCAAAATGATCAACTCAATATAAGCAGCTCTTACGAATAAGTCTATTTGGGAAGTCCATTCCACTTATCTATATACCTTTGAGTGTGCTGCAAGATTACATAGGCATTTGCATTAATTTAAAAATATTGGTGTGCTGGTAAGCCAGCATTGCTGTATCTTTTTATGTTCAGCATAAATTTGCTATATTCAGTGACTGCCAGGCTATCAGGGATAATGATCAAGTTAGTTATGGTGAATGGCTATTTTTCAAGGGATGAATGGTTGTATTTTTATTTTCACTCACAGCATCTCAGATGAGAATAAAATCAAACCCTAGAGCCCTTTGTTGGCACTGGTGATGGGTAATGCAGGGGCACTCCACTGAAGTAGAGATGTCACAAAGAGGGAAAGAAAATGGTGGGACCCGTTCTTCCAGCCTCCACTCCCAACAAAAGCATAAGAAGTCTTAGTTTTCAAGAAATTATACTATTAAGTTGCTTCAATTTCATCACTTAAATTCACACTGTTCTTTCTCTTCATTCCTTCTAAGTGGCAGAGAAGTACTTCCAGTCCCAAGATCTAAAATGGTAGAAGGACAAAGCCCAAGACTTCATCCAATATTTCAGGTTCCAAATAATATGGGGAGCTTGGCGGTTTTCAAGAATCAGAGATGGCTTCCAGTAGGATACTTAAATGATGTGGCACTTTAAATTCAAGCTAGACATTTGAATGCTGCTTCTTTTGTTCAAAGCCTATTAATGTATGCAAAACTAAGGTGAAATTTCTTCATCAATAGCTTATTGCCTACTAGCAATTCTCTGGAAGTATTAAGTATCACATTTGACCTGTTTTCCATTCAACTTTGAGACATTCCACAATATCTACACACCACTACCTCTAACTTTTCTTTTCATGTTTAAACCTCAGTTGTGATAGTTTATTTATAGTAATTAAAATGAATTTACATTTATCATGAGGAATTGACATGATATCGAGAAAGAGGTAGTAGTAGGAAAAAAGAAAGTCTTTTGTGATGGCAATTTCATATTGAAATATGTGGTAGCTACCTCCCCTGGTACTTCTAGGTATTTGTCCAGTTGAATATGCTCTAAATATGCGATAGATTGACCCAGGAAAGAGCGTTGGAATATAAAATCACAGCCAATTTAATTGGTGAAATTTACAGATAGTCTAGAGGTTGACGTTACAGGCTGTAACATATTTCCTTTTTGTTTCTTAGTTACTATCATCCTTAGGTCATATATTCAACCTTTTATCATAACATGTGGAAGAGTATCACATAAAATGTTATGTAATAATAGTTATCATATCAAAAACCTGGAAGTCTAGCAGTTTGACTTCATGAAGAGCCCTCACTCATCACCATAATTCTTGAGAGACAAAGGAGGCAAGGATACACATTTTATTGCTATTCAGTTTCAGACTCCCTCTTAGGTGAGCACACTGCAGTGATTCAGTCCTTCCTTGCTAACTTCTAAGCACAGGATTGAATATTGTGATGGTGATGAAAACAGAAGTCTATCTAGACTATAACAGACACACAGCACACAGTAATTAGTTTATGAGGGTGCTGTCTTAAAAAGGAATGCATGTAGTTCTCTGGGAGCCCACTTAATTCTCATGAGTTTAGGCTGTTATAGAACAGTGAGAAATATCTCCACATTTCTCTCGTTTCTTTTCATGCTCTGTGATGTTGTCACACACGCTCACACCACACTATTCTGAAGCTACCTACCTTGGAGCTCTTACTATATCTGTGAGGAGGTAGTACCATGTCTTTGAACCTCTAGAACCAATAGGTAAAAGCTTCTGCGGGTATATATCTAGGGTATACCTCAGGTATTTTGTTACAGCTATGAAAAATGGTTAGATTGAGAAAAAATGTCCAGGAGAACAAAACAGTTTCATTGTCTGGGAAAGTTGTGTTTTTAGACATGTTTCCTTTTTTTCCTATCAGCTAATGAAAAGATAGGGGTTAACTCTTCTTGGTAGGCCTCTTGAATAATACAGATTTTGAGCATTAAAGGAAATAATTGATATGGAGGCAAGTAAGTAATCAGAAAACCCAGAATTCAATAAAAGAAAAGTAGAATTTAAACTAATGAGATGCACTGAATAACAAAGCATGGAACTTGTGTTCTTGATACCATCTATAAAGCTTGAATTTAACTCAATAATATATATATCCTGGTTTGAGCAGCTTAGGAAAACCACAGTATTTGACCTTTAAAACTAATGATAAGGACAGGCTTGGGGGTTAGTCATCAGTGATGTGATTTTATTAAAATTATCTATGGAAGCTTGGTTTCCTATTAACATTGCTAAAGCTGTTTTTTTTTCTCTCACACTTCTAACCATAAGAATTACTCCTAACTTTTTAGATGTTATTTTATTTTGTGTGATACACAGAAACTCTTCTTTTCCTAACATGTCTTAAAAAAATCTGAATTAATACAGCTTTTGTTTAGGACCATTGTGTACTTTTCTTACTGGTGTTCTCTAAATTTACTGTTTTACTTGTGGTATATACTTTATCATAATATATGGATATTTGTTCTTCAGATTTGTTTATTTATTTTGAATGGACTAAAAATCTCAACCATATCATATTTCAAAAGCTAAAGATAGAATAAATTGAATAACTAAATGTAAGTCTTACTATGTAGTTCCTTCAAAACAGCTTTCTGGTTCAGATTCTTTTTTTCTACTGTACTGCTAGTTCTGTCCTAAGGAAGTTTCAAATGAGATCATTGGTAGAAAGTCTCAGGAAGGATATGTTACCCGTTTCCTCCTCAGATTCTAACTTCTGTTGTAGAGCTGGTTCATCAGAGATATAGCCATATGTTGAGTGCCTTTAATTTACCATGCAATAGAATATACTGACTGCATTTCATTTTGGCAGCCCTGGGTTTTGGGAGATGGTCCCAGGAATTTATGGCCCACAGATTATGTGCATACTAGGATAGATTTCCTCCTCTTTCATGGAACTCAGCTCTCCTTGCTAGCTTCCCTTTCTAGTCTATGGGACACATGAATAGGATCTGGACTGAGGATTTTGGACACAAAAGGTATGTACATAGATTTAGTATTCACAGGTGCTTTCTCTTCATTTACTTACCAGATGGATTTACAGGCTTTATGGGACAGATAGACAGAAGTGCCTAAAGTTCCTTGAATGTACATGACATCTCTTAGTGCTATAACTAAGAAATAATTAAGTACTAAGTATTTGAGACTGTTCAGGGAGAATGTGCATGTATGGACACACACTCTCCAACACACATAGACATAGTTGTTAAGATTGTGTATCTGCTTACATAATCATACAGATACACATATACACACACACATACACACATAGCAATATATACACAGACAGAGAGACAAATACACACAGAGATACAGACACATACACACACAGACACATACACAGAGACAGAAAGACACACACACACACACACACACACACACACACACACACACACACACACACTAGCTACCTGTGGGCAGGAAGAAAGGGATGAGTTTTGAAGAAGACGGTCATAGGAAGGTAGGAGAGAGATAAGAGAAGGTAATGTATTAAATTGTCAAAAATAAATTTTAAAAGATTGTCTATGATACTGAAACCACTTATTAAGTTTGAACAAGTTTACAAAACTTTCTGTACATCAATTTAGTACACAAAATTTGGAGAGATAACAATCCCTCATAAAGAAGGATAAAGGTGTATTGAAGATTAAAATAAACATGTAAAGAGTTTAGGACAATTTCTAATACAATAAAACTGACTACACATTAGTTGCTATTATCAATTGTGACTGATAGAAATATTCATGTATAATTGATTATAAATCTTTTTAAAAATATTGATAATTATTATTTTCCTTTTTTTGTTACTTCCAAAAAGAACTCTGGCCTGTAAAGATTTATACCATATATGAAGATAAAAGTAGGTGAAGGAGGTAGAAGAGGGAAAAATAGAGAAACCTCTATTTCCTTTCATAAAATAAGAGTTAAAGGCTTAACAGAGAGCAACAGCTGAATAAAGCAACATGCCATGTTGGAGCACATATAAACCAGGAAGGGGGAAAAACAGGATGTCTTTTAAATTCTTAACTTTGAGAGACCAGATGAGAATTAAAGACATATAGAATAAAAATGATATTTCAGGATCTTTAGCTTGGAACCAATTCTAATCTTTGAAAGGAGAAAGCTGAGTGCAAATGTGTGATCAGAAGTACCTGCTACATGTTGTTCTATGGAATTCAGGTCATAGATTACTTGGGTTGTGGAGCTAAAGCTATATAAATTGAGTGGCTAAATATAAGTCTTAACCTGGGAAATCAAGCAGACAGTGGGATTGTATTGGTAATCCTGATGTATCTGGACAAGAGTTCTCCCGTGAATCAGAACTAGAAATAGGCCTCCTCCCTCTTCCATCTCTTGTTGCAATCTATCTTTATCTATCTATCTATCTATCTATCTATCTATCTATCTATCTATCTATCTATCTATCTATCTATCATCTATCTATCATCTATCTATCTATCTATCTATCTATCTATCTATCTATCTATCTATCTATCTAATCTATCATCTATCATCCTTTTATTTAAATTTACTTATTTTCAGAATTTGGCTCCAAAGATTGTGGAAATACAAAGACAAATTCTTTAGGTTATACTGAGGTGGATTTATATTGCAATTTGAATCTCAGGAAATCTGGCTTTTGTTGTTGTGGTTGTCGTTCCTAAGACACCAATCTCTTTTTACCAAGGCCGTCTAACTGACCCAATAAAGTCTATCCACATTCATGGAGGACAATCTGCTTATTTGAAGTAAACTGATTCAATTGCTAATTTCATGTTAGACATGTTTCACACCACCGTCCTATTGTGTTTGACAGAAAATAGGGGTAGTGTGATCTAGTTGAACTGATACATAACATTAAATACCACATTTTTGCACAGAAAGTCAGTTGATCTAGCAAAGATGGATTTAATTGACAGTCCTTTGAAATTTCCCAGTAAGCATGACATTTGACTCTGTATTTCATTTTTTTTTTTTTTAGTTAATAGTATAAATTGGGAGCTGTCACAAACAGACAAAAACATATTTTCATTCCTTGCTTGTCAAAAACAATGGTCACCACTGGGACCTCATGGCTTGTGAAGATGGGTGAGTAGAAGTTAGATGCAACTGATGTCTCAGGAAGAGATGTTTACCTCCTCCTTCCCCATAGATCTAACTTCATCTCTCTGCTTTGGGCATTTACATGTGCTACCTGGATCTTACAGGCATTTAAGTTTAAACATTAGCAATGTAACCATGTGTAGTGAAGATGAGTTGAAAAAGCCCCATAGGTTTTCCATATATGTAAGTTCAAGATAATAGTATGAGTGAAATAAGCTCAAACCACCCAAGGAGAGCCCATCAACCTTAGATGGTCCATTAGTTAAAATTTATCATCACTGTGACAGATAAAGACAAAGAAGAAAAAATTTATTTTGGCTCATAAGTTCAGAGAGTCTTTTCCGTCATGGTGAGAAATCCATGGTACAGCATCACAATTCCCATCAGGGAGGGCCAGGAATAGAAAGTGAGACAAGAAGCAGATCCCACCCAAGGAACCACCAAGGGCACACTTCCTCCACCTAGAACCTAACTCAGAGAGTTTCCACAGACTCTACTTGATGGGAATCCAGCATTCAAACCATGAGTCTTGTGGGGCAGGGGAAGGTGTGGGCATTTTACACATACAAACTTACTGATGGGGTTCTCTTTCCTGTCAAAGATGCTTAGAATGAGTCATGAATTAATATAGCAAGCAACTCATTTACCTGGAAGCTTATGGCAATAAAAGCCGTGGTTGGAAGCATTTCTTTCTTTATATTGCTGTTGTCCCAGGAAGTCCACTATCCAGGTGTGTCTGTTCTCTGATGACAACTTACATAGCAACATTAATAGACTATATGGTAGAAGCTTCAAGGAAAGTCATACAGGAAAACAAAAATGTCCACCAGTTCTCTTTAGAATTGCCACTCAGCATTTCCTTTTTATTCTAATGGAGCCCTCTATAAGAAAGGTGAATGAAAATGCTTCTCTGTGTTATGGGGAAAAGATGGCTTTTAAGGTTTTGACAGCCTTAAATTTGTTAATAATGAGATTCATAATTGATATGCAATGCATTTTCTTGGTCATATACGTGAACAAACATGAGCTAAATTTCCACGGGCCACTGCTCTCTCTGACCCTGTTCTCAAACCCTTTTAAGAAGGTTTCTTTGGGTTGGCAGAAAATACAAAACATCTTCAAAATGCATATGTGAGATTGTTCATGATATTAGTGATTCAGCCAAGCCAAATGCACTGCTTTTTACCTGCTGAAAGCTTTTAAGGGATAATGCCTGCTATGGATGATAGTCCCAAGATCTGGATCAATCGAGCAGCTTACTTTCTAATTTATTATTTTCTGGTCCCTTGGAGTTTAGCAAAAATTCAGATTTCCTCAAATGCCTTGGTTGAATCACTTTTAACCTACTTGGCAGACAACAGTAATAGGGAATTGAGGCTGGGGTACTAAATGAAGACCCCCATATATGGAGTTGCAATAATGGATATGTGTATATATGACTTGTGTGTTTGATTTAAAGGTGAATGTAAAGAGAGGAGGGGAGAGTAGGTGTGAGTAGGATGGTATTTTGTCTGGTCCTCAGCTAGGTCTGCATGGTGTAAAAAGGTGGGCCCCATTTTCATTTTGAGTTCATAAATATAACTCATCATCAGTAAAATGGTAAGTCAAAGAATTGTATAAATTTGACAGTGGGAGAGACTTGCTGGTTTAGGGTGTACCGAGGGAATATACCTCGTCAGGTCTATGATAGATAGTGGACTTGAGTCCTTATGGTCATGGACATCATAGTCTAAATCAGGAGGTCACATTGGATGCTGAGAGAGGCTTGTCAAGAGGTATTTTACAGAGCATGTATGCATGCATGAGTGTGAGTGTGTGAGTGCGTTTGGGTGCGTTTCTGTGTGTATGTGTGTTTCTCTCTCTCTCTCTCTCTCTCTCTCTCTCTCTCTCTCTCTCTCTCTCTCTGTGTGTGTGTGTGTGTGTGTGTGTGTGTACAGCAGAGAGTACTTTGCAGAGAGCATAATTTCTAAAACTAAATAGGAGGTAGAGTAAAATAATCAGAATAGTTTGGGTTCTAAGTGATTGCTCCTACGTCGATATGACTAACCTGACTCTTTAGAAGTCTCACTTGCCAATAGTGTGCTCTGTTTCTATACTCCTAAAATCACGTGCCCAAATGTTCAACTTTTTAAATTTTTATTTATGCATTTTTTTTTAGCTTATACACAGTAATTTTTCTTTCTTTGAGCTCTGTTTCATGGGCATTAATAAAAACAAATAATAGTGCAATAACAAACAAACAAAACATATCTATCAGCCCCAGACCTTTTGATCATTCTTCTCTGTATTCTTTCCCATTGAATTGCATATAAAATATTTCTCTGTATTTTCTTGTATACAGACAACTTATTATTTGAGAGAAATAACATCAGTACCTAGCTTATCACCTCTGGCTCCTTCCTCTGACTTTTGATTAATAAACAAGATTCTTCTGTATTTTTAACCCCAGCTAACTAAGGTTATGTGAATGAACTGACATTTACTAACCTCAGTTTTTGCTCTTCAGGGAATGGATCAAGCCCAAAAGTTTAACTAGAAAGTAAATGGAGCTTTTGTAGAGCATTGCCAATCTCTGTTCAAGCAACCATAAATAACTTATTAAATTAATAAGACTTCCCTTGGGTAGAGTTTTAGATGCTCTGCTTCTGGACTTGTGATCCATTTAGGGATCATTGCATCATGTCCAAATGCCTTTTCTATACCTCTAGCCATTCTGTTCTTAGCAATTCTCTAAAGGAGCTCATAAAATAGATAGGACACCTCACAATAAGAAATTTCCTTCCTGTTATCTCTAGCATCAATGTCACCTCAATTTGTTTACAAAAATTATCATTTGCTTGTCAGATTATGGATTTATTTTTCTGTTTTTTTAAGAGATAACTTTTAATTACTGATAATGTCATATCTCATAAACAACAACTAAGATTCAAAATGCAAAATAAAACATAATTGTAAAGAATGTCATCTGTATAAAGCTGGTGATTAGAATGAACAATCAGGGTGGTGACTCAGGGGATTATCATTTCTTCCTTTGGGGACTGAGCTTTAAGAGCTTGGTAGAGAAATTTTCCTATAGAGTTGCAATATATTATAGCATCATGGGGTGACAGTCAGATTTCTGCCTTTCTGAGAACTTGTTCGTATTTATAGCAAATAATTTATAGCCAGCTGTAGATTATGGGAAAATTGATAGATATACAACTTGTTTATGAAAACTATTTTAAAAACCATGTTTATATATTACTTAAAGTTTTAAGATCAATGTTTTTTTCCTCAAAGGAAGAAAAAAAATCTAAAAAAAATAAGTATTAACAGTTGGTGACTCTTCCTAACTGTATTTCACTTTTGCAATTATGAAAAAGAAACAATTGTATCAGCATTCTATGTATATACATAATAGCATATGAAGACTTGGTCTGAATATTATGCTAATACACTAACTCATGGAAAACCAAAATTTAAATCAAAATCTGAAATAGATACACAGTCATACCAATACCTCCTTTCAGAGATTTGAATTCTATTGAATACTTGTCAATAGGAATATTGCTTATCTTCTCACAGTAATACACAGATAAAAGAATTCTAGTACAAAAGTTGTTGGAAATGTTCATTTTGCTTTATATGTCTTTGAGAATCCAGGACTTCATGGAGGCAATCTATGGTACAGGAAATAGGAAAGAATCAGAAGAAATGAGTGGAATATTTTGCCCAGAAATTAAATGAGAAACTTGAGTAAGGTTGGACAATGCCATATTTTCCATATTTTCAATTATGAAAATGAACTCATCTCAACAATATTTGTATTTCAGAGTTTAATTCTGGGTGGATCAAGTAGGGAGAAGTTTGCATTATGCTGTATTATTGTGAGTTATGCTTCTTCTAGAATGGACTTGTACCAGCCACAGGTAGATAATCATAAAACTCTAATAATGATGATTTCAATTTTCCGTAGTAGAGATTGAGTTCATATAACCTCATAAAGAGGTGTCCTCCACAAGCATTACATAGAGGGAGATTAATAAGCACATTTATGGGTACAAGCAGCATTTCATGCATTTGTTATGCTCTCATTGAGACTAGTGTCAAGGTGGAGTCCCAGGGAGTTGCCTAAATGGGTGATCTAAACACACTTCAGAAGTCTATACTTTATCCCAGATTTGATGTATCTCCAAATACATCAAGTATGTCTGTGTGTGTGTGTGTGTATGTGTGTGTGTGTGTGTGTGTGTGTGTGTGTCTGTTAGTGAAAGGTCTACTATAAGCCTAATAGTTTCTTCCTCATTTTAAAGGGCATTTTAAAATTTTATTTATGTACAGAAAACTCAACAATGTACATTTAACACTGTTTGGAGGACAGTTCTTTGGCCTTTGCCTTTTTCAGATTGGCAATGTGTGCCACAGAGTTTTGGATCCAGGACCTTGTCTCTCCAGTGGCTGCAGATCTCATCATATCTGTCTTTGTAATTGGTCCTGACAGAGTACTCTAGCTCAAACAGAGTGCCTTTGTCTTCCAAGTTAACCTTAGTGAAATCAACAGTTGTGCATGTCATCTTATGAATCAGAAGCAAGGGCAAAGTCTGGGTCATTTGACAGCTTAAAGGCCAAGACTATGGTTAATATTTATTCATATTATTAATTTTTCCTTCTTGACATTTTTTTTTTGCTTGATAAACAGCAAGAGCCCACTGTGTCATTTTGAACACACTGTTTCCCAGTCTGTGGTTTACAATGGTTAGAATATGGAACTCAACATAGATGCTGGGTTTATATTTTACTAGAAATTTACTCCTGTGGTATTTCATACAACTATCTAACAGCATCACAATACTTATTTGCTGTATTTATTTATTTACTTATTCATTCATTCATTCATTCATTCATTCATTCATTCATTCATTCATTCATTCATGTGTTTTCTGTGTTTTAAGATTTATGATAGAGATTAGGTTGAAGTTGGCTGCAACCTTTTCCATCTCCTTACTCTTCTCTTCTAACATCTCCTTCTTCTCCTTCTCTTCATCTGTCTCTTTCTTTAACCAGGCCACCCTTGACTCATGGAGCCCTTCCTACCTCAATCCCCAAAGTGTTGGTATTGCATTTTGCAGCGTTTGAGAAATAATGCTCAGCTTAGCTAACTTTTTAAAAGTACAAATTGTACCTTTATTTGAATTTCCTAGCACCCATTTCTTAAGAGCATCTGTCAAAAGTAGGCATTTGACAAATATTTGGTGAGATTTAGACAAGAAAAAGATTAAAGGCAATAAATGAGCTGAAATCAGTGTGATTACTTTTATCCAAGCCTGGGCTTGCTTTTACTGGGTGGAATAAAATTGCTTGCTTTGTCATTGGGACTCAGAACTTGTGGCTAGATAGGTCAATTGTAGACTCTAGGAGATGACTCAACTACTACTACTACTTTTCTAAATTGACATGGCATTACACTGACTTCTAAAGACTTGTCTTTATACCCATAGATAAATTCATTCTTCAACCCTCATCAGGGAATCTTTTTTTTTTTTTTTGAGATAGATGATGACTAATGCAAACATCCACAACTGCTCAGTATGAAGAGAATAAGACCCTGAGGAGTAATAAGCACTGCATAGGCCATCTATATATCATCTTCTTCTCCTAATCCTCAAGGATCCCTGGGGAAGAGGAATTGGAAAGATTGTCAAAAGTCAGAGGTAAAGGACGACTAATTTATGTTTCATAACTGAGATCCAATGCCACATGTATGACAGTGAGGATCACGGGTGAAGATAATTTATTATTTTTCATGTTGTTCTGTGTTTCTTTAGTCACTTTTCTATTGCTGTGAAGAGACACCACAACCAAGGCAACTTATAAAAGAGAGCATTTATTTGGGGCTTGTTTACAGTTAAAGAGGGTGAGTTGAGGCGGCATTCCTGCTGAGCTGCACCTGGCCTGGCTCCAGAGAGTAGCACCCAGCTCTAATCAATCTTTTGTTTAGCAGACACCTTTTGTTTCCCTTGTTGCCCTCTGTGTGAATCCTGTCTTGGAGTTTCCCAAAGATACAAAGGCCTATGCAAAACTTGATTCAGGAAACCTGGAAAACCGTGGTACCTAACAAATGGATGAATTTACACTTGGCATTGCATTGTTGGGAGCCCCTTTCAGGTTATTTTGAGCATGTGGAAATTAACTGACTAAACTGTATCAGAGAGAAATAAAACTGTCCTAGGCGAAGGGATAGCACTTCAGTCCCTCGAGGCTGGACCCCCCCTGCAGCCATGAAAGGCTAGATTCATTCTTTTTTTATTTTTTATTTTTCGAGACAGGGTTTCTCTGTGTAGCTTTGTGCCTTTCCTGGGACTCACTTGGTAGCCCAGGCTGGCCTCGAACTCACAGAGATCCTCTGCTTCTTCATTCCACAGATCCACATGAACCCACACACCCATGTAGTGATTCACACAGTTACAGTGAGTTCATGATCATCATGGTAGAGAACACGGAAGCCAGCATGGGCATTTGAAAGCTACCACAAGTGACATACCTCCTCCAACAAGTGTGCAACAAATCCTTCCCAAACATTTCCACCCACTGCAGATCAAGTGTTCATATGCACGAGCCTATGGAGGCTGAAAGAGTATAGGGCGCTGGTGGCTGGCGCTGGTTACCGAGGCGTCACTAGTTACAGTCATGAAAGAACCCAGTGGTACCTTTTAGAGCTTTATTAGGAGAAGGAGAGATAGATAGATAGATAGATAGATAGATAGATAGATAGATAGATAGATAGATAGAGCCAGAGAGCGCCAGAGAGATGCAGAGAGAGACACAGAGAGTGTGGAGAGAGAGTGTGGGGGGGTGCACGTCTAGCTTTTAGGCTGGGACGCAGTCGCCCGATGATGATGATGTAATAAGGCGCTAGAGGAGACCCCGAGCTGCACATATACAGAATACTTAGAGGGGCCATTGTCATAGAAACCACCCTAGTGGTTTCTTTCTTTCTTTCTTTCTTTCTTTCTTTCTTTCTTTCTTTCTTTCTTTCTTTCTTTCTTTCTTTCTTTCTTTCTTTCTTTCTTTCTTTCTTTCTTTCTTTCGAGACAGGGTTTCTCTGTGTAGCTTTGCGCCTTTCCAGGCTGGCCTCGAACTCACAGAGATCCACCTGCCTCTGCCTCCCGAGTGCTGGGATTAAAGGCGTGCACCACCACTGCCTGGCTGGTATCTTTCTACATTCCTCTCAGAGTCCTTGGTACTTCACCTTGTCAACACCAATCCTGCAGTGTATCACACTAATGTATGAATGTGTGTTTCTACTGGATTAGAAGCATTTTTTTTTTGTCTGTAATGTCTATGTTTAGGTTGGCATGCCAAAGTAAGAGTCAGTTAAATGAATTGGATTTGAAGAAAAACAAGTAAGTTACCCCAGAAGCTGTAATATTTTGATTCTATAATCAGTAGGTTTTTTTTCTGCTTTATGATTTTTCTAATAGTAGTTACATGTATTTTTTTCCCTTGGATCACTGAGTTTCTCATCAGATATATAATGTGTTTTATCTCACAATAGTTTTTATACCCTAAGCTTCATTCAAGGGTTTGTCCTTTTTATCATTTCAAGTTCTGGGGCACTGACATCATTTTTTAGGAGAAATATATTGAATCCATACAACTCCAGTTAATGTATAAAAGATGATATTAGTCACAGGTCATATTCTTCTCTACCTGAGATCTGCCTGTCATGTAGCACAACTTCTGAATGCCAACATTTTATAGCTACTACCCTCTCCACTTTCCTGTAGATAGATGGAAAAGAGGTTCTTCTGATCTAGATCAATCTGGACAGTATCTCTTACTATGCTACACCCCAGATGTATCAAGCTGTTAATGACTCACTTGGTATGGCTTGTGTTAGTTTTCTGGCTGTGTTGTGTTCTTACCCCTGTAAGGAAACGTCACGAAACGAAACACGACAGAATCCGCTTTAGAGTTTATTAGAAAACAAAGGACAGAGAGTGCAGGCCTGTGGGAGAGACACATGCGTGGAGAAGAGGATGGGGAATATCGCGCTGGACTTTTAAAACCGGCTGGGGGCGTGGCCAGGTCACGTCACTACTCTACGCGTGTGCGTAGATCACATGGTCACGTTGCGCGCTTACATGACCATGCAATGTCACAGACTCTGATCACGCGAGACCCCTTGGCCCGGAACTTGCTAGGCGGAGATATCCGGGCCCATTGGGTATCCTAGCTACGAGACGCTTTTGATGCGGAAATGGCTAGGCGGAAGTGTCCGCCTGGTAAATGCAACCGTGTTGTGAACCCTTCAGCTTGTTCAAATTATTTTAAATAATTTGCTTGGGAACTGCTTAATTATGTATGAGTGTCAGGAAATGAATTTGTTCATAAATCTCTTGGAATCTTGATTAATTTATATGTAAGGCATCAGATGTTATTTGTTTCAAATCTTCTTTGAAAAGGTGTTTGTATATAAATCAAATATGGAACAGGATGATAGCATTGCTAGAGCAAAAGTCAAGCATTCTTGTTGCTTATCATGAGAGATTTGGCTTCCTCTTCTGTAATAGAATCTGCTACAGGTACCATCTGCCCTTCTCAAAGCCCTACTGTCACTAGGACATCAGGATTTGGAAATAAATTAAGTAAAGCAAAGTAATCAGATTCTCCAACCTATGTGTAACTATCTATTCTTTGTCCTTGACCAAAGAGTCTTATGACTTTGATCACTGTTCATGAAACGACAGCAGGCTTATTTCTTAGACTCACAGTTAGTGAAAACTATAATCGAAGGCCCTTTGCAGTTATTCATGGATGGCTAGCTGGCCCTCTTAGGCATATGGCTAAATTCTAGTTCACAGCCCTTGTTGCAGTTTTGCGTGTCTGTTTGGGTAAGGTCTGGCTCACAACTGGAGGATCGACAGATGGACCCAGATGGGCATGCTTGCTCTTTCTTTTTCTGCCTCTTAGGGATGAAAGATTTAGTACAACTGCAAGATCAAGGTATGGCAGAGTTATCTGGTAGGGAGCGTTTTAGGTGCTGATAGGAGCTAGTGATATGCTGACCCTTACTGGATGGTGAAGAGTCTGTAGGAAAAAGAATATGAGTAAGTTGTGGTTTTCAGATTTTTTTGGGTTACTTTTCCATCACAGTAAAACGTCTTACTACACACTATGGGAACTTCCCATTGAAAATACCATTACTGTTAAAATAAATGTAAAAGGTATTTATAAGCTTATTCTACTAGGTTGATTGTAATTCTGACCTGTCTTTCAGGGGAATTGGTTATCGTTCCCTTCTCAATTAAGACTAACTAGTCCCATTTCTCAGTCCTGGTGCTTCAATCATTTCCTTCTCCCTCCTCTTTTCCCTCATGTAGTCCCTTCGTTCTTTTCATCATTTTGTGTGTTCCTCCAGGGGATCATCTAATCATTGTTTCCAGAGAGATGAGGTGCAACCTGCTGTTCCAATGGGCAGAGCCCTAAATGTGCATTTTCCCTTCTCTTTCATACAGACTTTGCAGTTTTCCCAAATATCTGCACCGTGTAAGTGGTAGACTGTGGCAGCAAACACAAACACAGAAAAGGCATTTTCCTTTTTGGCTATTGGATGAAGTTTTGGGTCCCTTGTAGGCCTTTTATTGTACTCAACATATTCAGCTCCCTCCTTGCAGGATATACATCTCCACAGAGGTGGCATAATCAGTAGCTAAATGTACTGATCTTTTCTTTATGCATTGTCCACATAGTTATAGTTTCTAAAATACTGAAAAATGATAACATGTTACAAGTCCAAGACCACATTTTTAGTGAGTGAAATAAAATGCCTAAGAATTCAGAGTATACTTTCTTCAGAGTAAAATATTTTGAAAATGACAAGAGTTGTGGTATGTTGCAAAGATTGGGCTGTGACCATAAATAAGGTGACCATGATCCCACAGAGGAGCTAGCATGTGAGCAGAGTCTTGAAGAAGGGAAGCAAATGAGCTGTGTCTATCTTGAAGGAGAGCTGTAAGCTTAGAGACAACAAATGCATTGACCTACAGTATGATTATTTCATGTTATTTGTGGAGCAGGAGAGAGGTTCACAAAGCTTAAATGGGGGAGAATAAAAGGAGAAAAGGGCCAAGGTTTCCTGAGTTTCCAAACTGATTTGACAATTTTACTTTTATCTATGGTTCTGCCTTTGACCCTGAGAAAATTGGGAAGTCACTGAGAGGTGAACATTGCAATGGTGTGGTTTGTGCTTTAGCAGGACCAGCTTTCTAGACAGAAGCAAAGTGAAAAGCTTAAGAGACATTTACAATACTTTCAGTGTTGCTTGGAATTGGGTATTAAGAAGTGGAGATCTAGCCTGAATACAGGGATGCCCATGGAATGTCTGCCCCTTTCTGAGCAAATGTGGAGGGGTGGGTTGGGGAGGAGCAGTGGGTGGGGAAGGGAGTGGGAGGTGAGGAGGCAGGAGAGGCTTTGGTAGATATGTAAAATAAATAAATAAATTAACAACAACAACAACAACAAAAGGAAGTGGAGATCATCCACACAGCCCAGGCTGATGCCAGGACAGAGGGTCGCTCTTTGCAAACTGAGAGCAGGTCCCCATTGCCAAGGATAACATCCACAGAGCTGATTCAATGTGAAGAGATTGAGCTGGTGCCTTCATGGAGTCTTCACCCCTATGTTCTAGTCTCTTAGGTGTTGGAAGGTACTCTGTAGGCTACCAAAAAGAAAGAAAGAAAGAAAGAAAGAAAGAGAGAGAGAGAGAGAGAGAGAGAGAGAGAGAGAGAGAGAGAGAAAGGAAGAAAGAAAGAAAGAAAGAGAGAAAGAGAGAAAGAGAGAAAGAAAGAAAGAAATGTGAATACCAACTTAGCCACAAACCTTTAACCTACAATCTATCCTGTGTACAAGATGTGCGGGGGGGGGGGGGGGGCAATGGTGACTCAGAGGTTGTGGGAGTGGCCAACCAATGTCTGATTTAACTTGAGGTTCACTCCACCAGAGGGAGCCCATGCCCGACATTGCTTGGGTGGCCAGGAACCAGAGACTGGATAGCCCAGACAGAGATCAGCATAGAACCCAACATAACTGGTCTAAAAAAAGTAAAAACAAAACAAAACAAAATAATTCCCAATGATATTTTGCTATACCCTGTTTGGTGTCTTGTCCAGTCATTATCAGAGAAGCTTCTCTGGGCAGCAGTGGGAGAAGATGCAGAGACTCACAGTCAGACATTATTCAGAGAGACTACATGCAGAGAGAGAGGTCCCTCCTCTCAGAGCTCTGAGAATCCCTTGTAGAGGGGGCAGAAAGATTGTAGGAGTCAGAGGGCACGAAAGACACCAAGAGAACAAGGTCCTCTGACTCAGCTGAGCAGGACTCACACGGCCTCACAGAGGCAGAAGTGGCAAGCAAGCGTGGAGTCTGCGTGGCTCCTCTGCACATGTAAGTGGCTGTTAGCTTGTGTTTTTCTGGGACGCCTCACTGTGGGAGCGGATTGACTCTTTCGCTTACGCTTGGACTCCTTTTCCCATTCAGTTTCCTTGTCCATCCTCAGTGTAAGAGCTTTTGCCCTGTCTTAACTGTATTTTGTTTTGTCGTGTTTGGTTGTTCTCTCTTTTCTGAATAGAGATGGAGGGGGAGTGGATTCAGGAGAGATGCGAGGTGTGTGTGTGTGTGTGTGTGTGTGTGTGTGTGTGTGTGTGTGTGTGTGGTTGGGCAGGGGAGTTGCAGGGAGTGGCTGGATAGAAAACTGTGGTCAGGAGGTATTGTATGAGAAAAGAATCTATTTTCAATAAATAAAAAAAAAGAAAGGGTGTGGTAAGAAATGGTCATATTTGTGGTATATCCTGAAGTTATTGGTTTTGCGGATGGGATAGCTATGAAATATGAGAAAAAGTTAAAAAAAAAAGGCAAAGATGAGTATAATGTGATGTCCTGAACACTGAGGAAAATGAGATTGCCAAAATCTTCAATTAAAAAGATTGTAAGAAGAAGATGCAAGTATTGTGTTTACCATTTGAAATTTGCGATACTGAAGAGAAATGTATGTGACTACATTAAGTAACTGGGTAGATATGAGTCTGAAATCTAGGGCTGAGCCTATTGCTTAAAATGTAAGTTTTATAGTTATAAGTGCAAAGATATTAAGTATTGATGCTACATGAACATCCCCAAAGAGCAGGCATAGTTTACCAAGACAAGAGCCTGTTCAAGGCCTGGTCCACGTTAGTAAGTCAGGGATATATGGAGAATATCAATAAAAGTGGTTTAAAAAAGACCAATACAGCAGAATAAGACAGAGCTTGCCCAAATATCAAATGAAGGGATTAAGCCAAGCATTTTAAAGAGAAGTAAGGGATCAGCTTTATCAAATTTGGCTGATTAAATAAATAAGACAAGGGCTGAACACTGATCTTTGAATTAGAAATGTGGAGGTCATTGACGGCAATGCAGGAACATTTTCAATAGAACTGAAAGAGGTTTATAATGGGAGATAGGAGAAGAAATCAAGACAAAAACATACATAATTCATGGAGAATTTTTTTTTTGCTACAAAAGAGAGTTGAAAAGCAGGGCTGTAGTTAAACAATATGTGAAATTACAGAATACTTTTTTAACCTCAAGTATTTTATATAAATACATGTTTATTTGTGTATTTCACAAGGAAAAATAAATAGATATTGGGGATAAAGGGCAAGAGTATTGATGAAGGACGTACTTGGCAATACTGAAGGAGTGGGAATTAGGTAGATGATTATGATGACACTATTGGAATGTGTGCTAAGAGGAACATCCAAGTAGAGAGACAACAGTGAAGGAGAAGTAGCCAACCAGATGCAAGATCAGAAAAGGCTTCTTGATGAAGGATGGCTGGAAGTGAACTTTGAGGGATGAGTAAGAATTTCCCATAGAGAGGCAGTTCTCAACCTGTCGGTAGAGGTATCATATATCCTACAAATCACATGTTTACATTATGATTCATAACTGGAGCAAGATGACAGCTATGGAGCAGCAATGAAAATAATTTTATGGCTGGGGCTCACCACAACATGAAGAACTGTATTAAAGGGTCACAGCAATTAGGAAGGTTGAGAACACTGATACAGAGTGCATTCTACTTTGTGGTACTTTGTGGGCAGATGAGGAAGCATGGCCCATTGATAAGTAGACAATTAGACTGAGGATGTCAATGGAACCAGGTTATAATACACTTTAATGTTAAGGAGTTGCAGTTTTATGCTATGCTATAATGGCTAATATTATCAACTTGACAGATCTAGAATAACGCAAGGGACAAATCTCGGGGCATGCCTGTGAGGGATTATCTATATTAGGTTAGCCTATGGCCACCTTTGTGAGGGATTATATTGATTACACTAACTGAGTTGGGAAGACTCACCTTAAAAGTAGTGCTGTAACTTTTTGTTTGTGTTTTACTTTGCTTGATAGAGAAATAACACGAAATTATGTAGGTAAGGAGAACAGGGAGGACCTAGGAGAAGCTGGGAAAGAGGAAATAATAATATAAAACTCTATCATATGAAAATAATAAGAAGAAGATAGAGACAGTTCAAGAGACTTCAACCCCATACACAAAATTATAGGTAAATAAGGAGTGCTGAGAGCAAGAGAAATAGTCTTCCCAGGGAAGAGCAACTGATTGTATATCCAATACTATATGTTAGCATAAAAACATAAAACATATATACAAGTAACATACAAATTGGCTAGGTTGTGTTTATGTATTATTATATATTACATATATAACATACATAAGTACATATGCATGTATTGAATGTGTGTATGTAATATATAATTAACATATATTAGTTAACAATAATTAATGAAAAAGAGTCCATGGATTTGAAAGACAGCAAGGAGGAGTAGATGGGAAGGGTTGGAAGGAGGTAAAGGAAGGATAAATGATGTAGTTATAATCTCAGAAAAATTTAAAAAAAATCTGAATTAAAAACTGAGTAAAATGCAGGCAATGTCATCCCCCAAGACTAGGTCCTGAACTGTATGAGACAAAAGAAGTCAACTGAGCATGATCAACGATCATTCGCTGCCTCCTGACGGAAGATGCAGTAGGATCAGCAGCAATTTCAATCTCCTGCTTCTGAAATTTCCCCATCATGACAGACTGTACCCTTAAACTGTGAGACAAAGTATATTCTTTCTCATAAGTTGTTTATGTCAGGGTACTTTATCATAGCAACAGAAAAGTAACTAATGCATAAAATTGGTACCAGGGCACATGGCTGTTGCTATAATGAGACAAACTATGTAACTGCTTTGGAGCTGCTTATGGGAGGAATAAGGGAGATTTTAGAACTTTGGTCTAGAAAAGTCCTTGAATGTTGTAGGCAGATTGTAATGGGCTGTGATGGTTTGAAAAAAAAAAAAGCCCCCAAAGAGAGTGGCACTATTAGGTGGTATGGCTTTGTTGGAGTAGGTATGGCCTTGTTGAAGAAAGTGTGTCACTGTTAGGTTGGCCCTTGAGGTCTCCTATGCTCAAGCTACTCACAGCATCACTGTCCACTTCCTTTGCCTGAATAGCAAGATGTAGCCAGTACCATGTCTGCCTGCACATTGCCATGCTCCCCACAGTGATGATAATGGACTGAACCTCTGAAAATGTAAGCCACTTCAATCAAATGTTTTTCCTTTATAAGAGTTGCCATGGTCATGGTGTCTCTTTTCAAAGCAATCAAAACTCTAACTAGAACAGACCCATTACAGTAGAACTTGAAAGATAGAAATACCAAGAGAAATATGGACAGTGGAAGAACAGCTCATGAGGTACCAAAGGGGTTCAAGTTCAAATATCATGCATTTCCCTTATGTTCTGGGAACTCGAGTTGGATGAGGTTCAATTAAAGATAGTAGACTAATATTTTTGTCAGGAAATTTCAAGACAGTACAGTATTCAGATTCTGGAACGACTAGAGTCGTTTACTGATCTCATCCATGTCTACAGTGAGAAAGCAGAAACATAGGAAAATGTGTGTTTTGGCAAAGAAAACAGTGTGAACAAGCTTAACCTTACGTAGGAGGCGGTTTGAAAACAGATGTAACTGTTAAGGTGATTAACACCATTTTAAGAAAACCTGATGCTTTGTATTGGGACAACAGGAAAGGTGTCTTGGGTAGTAAGACCCCACACATCAAAGGTTCTATTTTGTAAAATGCAAATTCATTTTCTTTTTTATTTAAGAAAATTGTCCACTGTGGTGATATTTTATTTGTGCTTTAATAAATAAAGTTTTCCTGGAGATCAGAGGCAAAAGGCCAGCCATTATAAGTAAATAAAAAAAGACAGGCAGTGGTAACACATGCCCTTAATCCTATCACTTGGCAGGTAGGATCTTTGTTTGTTCAAGGCTACACTGGAAACAGAGCCAAGTGTGGTGGCACATGCCTTAAATTCCAAAAATAGTTAACCATGGAGATCTGGAGGTCTGTACAGAAGATAGGAATTGACAGCTGGGCGGGAAAAGGAAGTGATGTTTCTGAATAGAGAGAGCAAATCAGATGGCAGAACAGCAAGGTATATAGATGTAGGTAGACAGGAAGTAACTCGTATTTGGAAGCTACAGAGTTGGTGAGGTAAGGTTGGCTGGTGGCTTTCCCTATTTCCCTGATCTCTCTAAGGCTTTCACCCCTATATTTGGCTCCATGTTTTTTATTTAATAAGACCATTTAGAAATTCATTTACATTCCACTCATTCTACATATCAACCACAGATCCCCCTCCAATCCCTCCTTCTGCTCTCTCCAAGCTTCCTCTCCACAACCCACCCTCCATCCAGTTTGTTTTCAATGGAAGGAACCTAACCAGAGTCCCCACGGAAAGGATTTCCTTCTCTGCAGTAACAGCTGCCAAGAGAAGTGTTACTCCAGGGTCTGCAAATAAAAGCTAATTCAATCCTGGCCCAAGATGGGTGGTCCATCTTAAATTGGCAACAGAAATCGGCATCATTGACCACACGTTACTAGTTTTAGTGCCATTGTTGATGAGAGTCATAGAATTTTGCATTATGGTTCCAGAGAGTCACAGAAGCCATGCAATTTGTCTAAGCTTTAGAGTTCCTTTAGGAAGTCGTAGGAAGTCACTACATGAAGTTGTGAAAGTAAAGCCCATGTTACACATTGCAGAACTAAGGGTGTTGTGGATGCCAGGGCTATTGGCTATCCCCTGAAGAATGCTGCAGGTATGAGGTACAATCAGATTTAGAGAGAGGCTATGTGTATTGCAGGTGGTGTAGTTGGAGGGATAAAACTACCTAAGCCATTAGGATTCCAGAAGATCACATTACAAGCTCCAGATGTCAGCCTTAGAGATGAGGATTTGGTGTTTACTCTGCTAAGGTTTATTCTTTCTGTGGTTTGGTCTTGCTATGCTCAGATTCTTCTCTTTTGAAGTGGTAATATTTATTTTGTACCATTGCATGTTGGACATATGTAAATTATGTTTTCATGTTATAGGGACTCATAGTTAAAAGAATGTCTTGAGTTTCAGATGGGATTTAGACTTTAGATTTTCAAACAGTGTTGGGGTTTTAAACTATTTGGATGACTGTGGAGTTTCAATTTGATAGTATCTAGAATCACATGTGATATGTGCCATTGTGCATGCTTAGGAAGCTAATCATTTAATTAGTTAGTTGATATAGAAAGACTTACCCTAAAACTGAACAGTATTATTCATTGGGTTGGGATTTTACATAAAGGAGGAAGCTAATTAACCCTGAGCAATTATCATTCTCTGATTGACTGCATGTGCAACATGATAGCTGTCCTAAGCCCCCTCTGCCAGAACTTTCCCATAATAAATGTACTGTACCCTCAAATTTGAGCCAAAATTAAAAACCCTCTTTCTTAAGCTTGATTTTCTCAGGGTACCTTATCCATATGTGCACATGTGCCTCTTCTTTCTTCACACACACACACACACACACACACACACACATATCTAAAGTATTTTAAGAAGGAACACTGACATTCTCCATTTGATCTTAGCATTACTGTTGTATTTATAATATGTGAGATGTGTTTGGGGAGCAAGTCTAGGTAAGATTCATGAGTAGTGACCTAACAGTGTAAAGAAGAGAGGGAGTTTTAATTCACTATTGCTTAGGAATAAATCTGGCAATATTTAATCAAGCAGCCTGCTAAATTACTATATAAATATGGAAAGTAATGGAGAAAGATAGAATGTTGGGTTATTACTGAGTTCTAAACTTGTGTGATGAATAGATGTAAAAAATACAGGTAGAGAAGAGATTGAAATGAAGAAGATCACATCTTTGTTTAACTTCATGTGTGTTATAAGAGGGATCTGTGGTGAATCAAGGTGGAGATGGCCAGTAGACCATCAGAAATGGAGACTGGAGCTCAAGAGTGGCATCAGATTGGATATGGGCTGGAGCATTGCCTGTACACTTCTGACAGTTGAAATTCCAATGAGAACAGATAAAAAGGGGGAGATAGGCCAAAGCATAAAATTCAATTATTCAGAAGTCATTTACTTAGAAAAAAATCAAGTATAATTTCCCTAAACCTTTTATAGAGAAAAATAGAATATTTTAAAGAGAATAACACTACAGGTGAATATTTAATTGAGATTTAAATATACAGACAGTGGGACTGTGGAGAGGACTCAACTGACGAAGCTGACTCTCTTAAGCAGGAGAATCTGAGTTCATATCCCCAACATCCATATAAAAATATCAGACATGGTATCACATATCTGTAACCCTTTTGGTGAAAAGGCAGGAATGGGAGGATCCTGGGGTCTCACTGCGGGAGCAAGTCTTGCCAAATTAGTGAGCTCTAGTTTCTGTGAGAGGCTTTGTCTCAAAGAGTAAGATGGAGAACAGTCGATGATGTCCAATTTATGATGGGTTGACCTATCTTTTAATTAATAATGATTCATAAGAGGTCACAATCAACGGAAGTCGTGTTCCAGATTTGAATTTTTATCTTTTCCCGTGGAAAGGACATGTGCCACTCTGTCTGGAGATGCTAGGAAGTCACAGTGAACTGTAGCTCCCAGTTAGTCAAGCCATTATAAGGATGAGTTTCTCCCAGTGTGTTGCTGGATGCAGGTACTGAATGTATTTTAAGAGCTATTCAGACCTTTTATCATAAAATAAACTTTTGTGTTGATTTTGTCCAGGAAATATGCTCATCACATGTAATGCAGGCTAGGATAAGCCATCGAAATTTAGATGTGTTAGATGTATTTACTATCTTTAGCTTACAATGTGTTTACTAGGCTATAACCTGATCATGAGTTGAGGAATATGTATAATGTCAGCTGTATGTTTGTCTGTCTACCTGCTTATCTATCTATCCATCTATCTATCTATCTATCTATCTATCTATCTATCTATCTATCTATCTATCTATCTATCTATCTATCGACCTAGGATAGCATGAAACATGACTTCCCAGCTCCCCCCCAAAAAAAGTTGATGAAATGATTCCTAATGATATTCTGCTATAGTCATAGATCGGTGCTTAACCCAGTGTCATCAGAGAGGCTCCATCAGGCAACTGATGGGAGCAGATGAAGGGATCCACAACCAAACATTAGGTAGACCATGGGGAAACCTGCTGAAGAGAGGGACAAAAGATTGTAGGAGCCAGAAAGGTTGATGATACCAGGAGAATACAGCCCACAGAATCAACTAACCCAGGATCACAGGGACTCGTAGAGACTGAAGCAGCAATCACAGAGCCTGCATGGATCTGAGCGAGGTCCTCCACATATATGTTATGGTTGTGCAGCTTGGTGTTCTTGTGGGACTCCTCACAGTGTGAGTGGGGGGTATCTCTTACTCTTTTGTCTGCTCTTGGGACCCTTTTCTTCCTACTGGATTGCCTCATACAGCCTTGATATGAGGGTATGTGCCTAGCCTTATTGTAATTTTTTATGCCATGTTCAATTGATATCTCTGGGAAGCCTGCTCTTTTCTGAAGGGAAATGAGAAGAGGAGTTGATCTGGGAGAGAGGAGGGAGGGGTGTGTGTGTGTGTGTGTGTGTGTGTGTGTGAGAGAGAGAGAGAGAGAGAGAGAGAGAGAGAGAGAGAGAGAGAGAGAGAGAGAGAGAGAAAGGAGAGGAGGGAGGGGAAACTGTGGTCAGGATGTATTATATGGAAGAAGTATATATGTACACATATATGCCCATAGCATATGTCATACAAGGAAAAAAAAGAAAAAAATATTGTGTTAAGAATGCACCATACTGTTCTTTTTTTTGAGAAAATTATATAGAAGCAGAGTCACTTTCTCTCAGCTTGATGGGCACACTGTGGCGGCAACACTCCTTAGAATTTGCTAGTTATCCAAAGGAGCTCTGCAGATTTTAAGAAATGCCATTCATTTTGCATTATTTGGCTTCTTACTGTATCACATTCTTACCAATTTAGTGCCATAGACCTCGACTACTCCTAATGAAAGAAGTGACATATTTCACAGGCAAAGGGAAGCAGAGGTGCTGGGACACCTCTGTTGCCTCCTTCTGTCTTCTTTTTCTGTAACTGTTACTGCTGTGCCTCCCCAGCATCAGGATTGGGGCAACAAGGGAAGGAGCCTCAAGATTGGTCCTGACACCTTGGATCTAAGAATAACATGCCATTTTTTTTCTTTTAGGAAAGCTCACATTTTGGGAATGATATTCATCCTGGTCAATGCTACACAGCCTCAAATCAGCTGATCTTAGAAAACTATGGGTTCATATAACATGAACACAGCACAGGCTTCAGGCGTTTATCCTTAAGTGATGAAGAGACAAACTCCAAGCCTAGCCCTGGCCAGTGTTTCTTTCTCTCTTACTGGAGCACCATTAGTGGGAAACGTTGCTTGACCCACAGAAGACCACAAGCACACTCGCCGAAACTTTTCTGCAGGACAGTGTCTTCATTCAGTGCACTGCCCCAACCTCTGTAAACCATGTCTAGCTTCTTTTTGGATGTGAGCAAGCTGGTTCAGATATGGACCTGGACACCAAATTGTTAGTTTATGGACAACAAAATGTGTGCATTTAGCCAGGGCTGTCACTCAGTTGGTGAGGTACTTGCCTACCTACTGTGCTGGAAGCTCTGCGCTTGTGTCCCAGCGTCACATGAGCCCAGTTCAGTCTGTAATCCTACAGTCTGAGTCCTCTGGAGGTGCAGCCAGGAAGATCAGAAGTTCAAGGTCATCCCTGACTGCATAAGGAGTTTAAGATCAGCCTGGGCTACATGAGATCTCTCAAAACAAACAAACTAACAAACAAATCAACAAAGCAAAAAAAAAAAAAAAGTTCATAAAAGCCTTTTGGATTTTTTTTCCTTAAAAATCCATGCATTTAGAAGTTATACACTGAAGTCAGAGTTCTCAAAATCGAATTTGAAATATGTGAAGTTGCTAGGTTGTATAGTCATTACAGCTACCCACATCTAAAAGTTGATACTGATAACTGTGGCATATATATTTATATCAGGGGAAAGTTTGAAATAATACATGTAAAGTCACGAAATTTCAAAAGAAAACAATCTATAGCATTGTTGCTAGTAGACTAGAACGAGTCATACTCAAAAGCAACCAAAATGATGCTCCGAAAATAGAGAAATTATTTTTCTATACATTAAAGGGCATATTTTCATTTTTTTGTTAATGCTCTCAAAGGAAAGAAACAATATATTTAAAAAAAATCGAACACAATAACCTGGCAGGAAGATTAGGTCCAGAAGTTGTGAAGAATGAAACACACACACACACACACACACACACACACACACACACACTTCAGTGGGACTAATAAAAGGAAGAGTATAACTACAAAATATAACTTTATTTTGAAAGTGAAATCACAAAAAGTTAAATGATTAAAATTAATGACTACCAGAAAAAAATTAAAAAAAAATAAATTATTTCTTCTATTTTTTCCCCTTCTCAACCCTCCCATATAACTATCTTTCCTCTTTTTCAAATTTGTGACCTCTTTTTTCATTAATTATTGTTACATACATATAAAACATTAAAAAATTTAAAGTGTTATGTTTTAAAATAATTTACTGTATTCCATCACTCTACAATCACACTTTAAACTAGCTTTTTGTGTATTTTTATTTTGTACACTCTTGATTTGAGATAGAGTCTTACTCCATAGCCCTAGCTGGCCTGTAACTTTCTCTGTAGACCTGGCTGGCCTCAACAACAGAGATCTGCCTGCCTCTGCCTCCCGAGTGCTGGAATCAAAGGTGTGCTTTGCTATACCTGCATAGTCCATGTACCTTCAAATCAACTCTTCCCCTGACTACAGTTTTGTAACACAGATGTATGTAGAGATAATAGTTTCTCCTTAGATATTGATGACAATTCCTTTTCATTGAGATTTGTGTTGGAGAAGGCACAGGACTTCATAGACAGACATGCATGCTGTTTGCAGAGCTGCCATGGTTTAATGCCCTACAAACACATGGAAGGTGATTTAGTCTTTCCTTGTAATTTCCATCAAAGAGCTGAGAGTGGATTTTAAATTGTCTCCATTGCATCAGTATGACATACTATTCCTGATAAAAGAAAAATTTAAAGACATCAATTCTCATTGATATTTATGTTTCTATTAGATGAAATAATTATTCAGTCAAACTTCTGAAATTATAATTCTCAAACCATGTTATTTTTTTTTTTTGCCAAAATACATTTTATATCAGAAATGTCAGGACATAATCTCTGGATGATTCTATGTCTGGACCTGCATTGTGGGTAACTTATCCAATTAGTTATAAAAACTGCAGGTGGGGAGATTCCTGGAAACAATTCATGTAGCAGTTAGGAAATGATAACAATATTCAAATAAATGAGGACCATATAATATAATCCAATAATCTCAAGAAATATATCTTTATCTCAAGAACTCATTAGTCTCTGTCCAGGTACATTAAGTATCATGGAATGATGGGGAAATGGATATGTAACTGAAGGCAGAGTGGAAACACAAAGCAAGGTAGCTAATCCTGATCAAAATACCCCTCTAATAAGGTAAAATTGTATGAAAGAATAAGTAAACCAACACATGGTTGATACCCTTCCTCGACATGGACTTCTATAACTGAGATTCCTGAAGTTACTATTTATGGCTTCTTGGTGATTTTGTGCGTCTTAGACAGAGTCTTGTACTACAGAGCATGCACGTGCCTGTTAGCTGACAAAATTTCATTGTGAACTTGTGCTGTGCCTGCATTTCATCAGCTCGGTGACTTAACATCTCACAACTCTGCCATCAAGGTGCTCTGCCATCAAGGTGTTGGCAGTTTCTCTCTCTCTCTCTCTCTCTCTCTCTCTCTCTCTCTCTCTCTCTCTCTCTCTCTCTCTCTCTCTCTCTCTCTCCTCCTTTGTCTCTTTTAGTAACTGGTACCTTCAGGGACTGCTTGGCTTGTAATTACTTAACTCCAATCCATGCCTCTTTTTTTCACTTTTTTATTTATTTATTTTTTTTATTTTCTGTCTCATGGGTGGTCTGATTTCAATTTAAGGACCACTCAATAACCTGGGATAATAACAAATCAAAGTCCTTAGTTATGTTTACAGAAATCCCTTGGCCAAATAAAGTTATGTTATTATATTCATAGGTTCTGGGAGTAGATATGGACATACTTTATAAAGGATTACTATTCAATCCCTTACAATGCTATTAGCATTCATCATTTGGGTACAGCTGAGAAAACTGATCCTACATGAATGACTTAGTTGTGAAGGAAACTATATTGTACATACATCATTTGATTATTAACCATTTGCCTAAATTTTGAGATTCAGTTATTCTTCAGAATATTCTTCAGTTTTTTAAGTCAGGGTGCTTTAAAATGCAATTATTATTATTTTTGTGTTTAACTTTAAAAAAATGATCCAAAGTATAAGCTGTGTTCATTATTTTATGGTGAATTCAGTGTAAAATGCAAGAAGGAATAAAAGGTGTCCAGAAAACTGAGTATATATTAGGAATGGAGATTCCAATTATAAAGGCAATAAGGAAGGGGCCACTCAGTGGCTTTGTAATGTTATGTTTTCATTCAACAGAATGTGGTCTCCCTTTGAAAACATTTATCAGTAGAAGGTGCAAGTTCAGATGTGTTCTCAAATGGATGCTATGGGGTGGCACTATCTGTCTGGTTACACAGAATCTCTGACTTAAGGCTACATTAAAACAAGTTTACGAGGCCTGCAGGTGAGCGCAACGGCAAGATTACAGTCAAATCCAGAAATATATCGCCAGGATGTGGATGTCCATGAAAAATCACAATTGCAGAATAGTGTGAGGACGTGTATAGAAACATTCCCATCTGACACCCTCTGAGCAATTCATCTGCAGCATGATTGCACTGGATCAATCTCCTCAGCCAGGTGGAAGGTAGATGAAGATTGTTTGTAGGCAGGAACATAAAGAAGAATCAACTCCTCTGTGCTTGGCTTTCATTCACACTGGGCTAATTGGCAACTGTGGGTATCTCATTTTGGTAAAGTATTTGTTCCAAAAACCTTCTTCAAGGTTTTAAAAGTTAAGATGCTTTGTTAATCATTGGCTGACTCTTTTTTCTGTAATAGCCCAGTTTCAAAATGTGAGCATGCTGTGCATGTATTTGTAGGTTGTGTGCACAGTGAGTATAATTGGATTGGATAGTTTAGAAATCTCAGGACAGGTAGGATTTTAATGTCAGTTCATGTCACTTTTTTTTTAACCAGAGTCTTATTATTTTAAAAGATCATCAAGACTACATTAATCTCATTGTGATAAGACCAATTTTTAGTCCTGTTATTTAATTTGTGTGTGTATTGTATGCATATGTATAGTGTATGTGTCTATATGTGTGTGCTTGGGTGTGCTTGTTTGTGCACCTGTATGTTCATGAGTGGAGGCCAGAGAAAGATGTTGGGTATCCTGCTCAATTATCTCCAGCCTTATTCCTGAATTGCCAGGTTCTCTTTGAACTGAGAGCCCAGCTGTGTGAGGCTGGCTGGCTAGTATGTTTCAGAATCTATCTGTCTCTGACCCTTTGTCCCAGTACTGAGGTTGTAGCTGTACATTGCCATGGTGTTGAGGATCCGAATTCACTGTGTTTCTCATGTTTGTGCAATAAACAGTATTTCTCACTGAGCCATCTCCCAAGCCCTTTAATGCCCATTAAAAAAATATTGTTTAGAGCTTGAGAGAAAAAGGTTCTTAAGATAATTTATATTTTACATAGTTATCCATTCATCATTATTCAAATATTTATGGAGTTCCTAACAGGCAAGTTCTTGCCCTGAACTTCATTTGGGTAAAAAAATTAATTTTAAATAGATGTACATGCCAATAGTCATGGATATGTCTCCGATTAAAGAAAAACGTAGCAAGACTTGTTGGCCTTTATTCTTTAAACATTTCTTTTTCAATTCTCATTTAAAAATGTTGCCGGGCGGTGGTGGCGCACGCCTTTAATCCCAGCACTCGGGAGGCAGAGGCAGGCGGATCTTTGTGAGTTCGAGGCCAGCCTGGGCTACCAAGTGAGTTCCAGGAAAGGCGCAAAGCTACACGGAGAAACCCTGTCTCGAAAAACCAAAAAAAATAAAAAAAAAAAAAATAAAATAAAATAAAAATGTTGACTCCAGTTTTACATTTATTTCGATGTATGTTTGTGGGTGTGCCCTTGTTCATCTGCCACAATCAGAAGACACTTGAATGAGGACAACATTTCTTTTATTTCACCATCTGTGTCCTGGGACTCGAACTCAGGTCATTAAGCTTGGTGGCAAGCATCCTTTCCTGTTAATGTACCTCACCCATATTATTTAAATATTTATAAAGTACCTAACTGTATATTAATGTTATGTTTAGGGTGCAACAGACTATGATTTTAAAATCCTGTTTGCTATAGAAAGCAAGACATTTAAATTTAAAATGCACTTTGGCAAGTCCTCTCACAGTGTTTGCCCAGGGTGGCGTGAAAGTCCAGAGCGTGTGTACAGGTTGGAGGGTGGAGTCGGGATGTAGGTAGTATAGCAACAGGACAGCATGAGTGCAAGGAGAGCATCAAAAATCAGCCTTTGCATCAAAGATGGCTTTTTAGAAGAAGTAACACTGAAGGTAAATTAGAATAATGAATTTGAGTCAGATATCTGGAGGTGTTATCTAGTTTGGAAGCTCCCAAATGATGATATTGGTGTTTGATGTATAAGCATGTTGAAGACTCTTAATGTAGGTAATTTCACAGTTAATACTTACAGCATCTTTTTTTGGGGGGGGGTTTCGAGACAGGGTTTCTCTGTGTAGCTTTGCGCCTTTCCTGGGACTCACTTGGTAGTCCAGGCTGGCCTCGAACTCACAGAGATCCACCTGGCTCTGCCTCCCGAGTGCTGGGATTAAAGGCGTGCGCCACCACCGCCTGGCTACTTACAGCATCTTTCTATATAAATCTCATAAACTTGGCTCACTAAATCTCAGACCTGAGATTTGCTGCTGAAATAATTGAGAGATGAGAGAGAGAGAGAGAGAGAGAGAGAGAGAGAGAGAGAGAGAGGGAGGGAGGGAGGGAGGGAGGGAGGGAGGGAGGGAGGGAGGGAGGGAGGGAGAGAGAGAGAGAGAGAGAGAGAGAGAGAGAGAGAGAGAGAGAGAGAGAGAGAGAGAGAGAGAAACAGCATGCCATGAGATTCAGTGGGATTATGGGTAGGAATTAGTTATGAAAGCTGCAAACTTTAAAGCCTCATGTTTTCTCCTTATGGTTCATAGCCAGAAAGTGATGCTGGAGTCACCATACAATGGACTTTCAAAAAGATGCACACATCAATGTACATAGCTCAATAAAATTGTCTGCTAAATGGGCAATGCTGGCCTAAAAACAAATAGAATGAATTTTCTTAATAGTGTTTTTCAGAGAAGCAAGTTTTTCTTGCCATCATTTTTAGAAATACATTTGGTGTGGGGGAAAGGAGGAATGAAATTGTATTGTGAACTTGGAATTGGAATGTGTAAAAAATAATCCCAGCACTGGATGTGAAATGCACATATATGAGAAAATACAATTGTAGAAAGATCATAACAACATTTTTTCCCTGTAATACATGACACAGTATAATGGAGGAGGCGAATAAATGACAAGACAGCACTCAGATGAATTAATTTTCAATATACATTTACATGCAGTGGCTCAACTGGCCACCGTCTGGGAACACTGTCTAATGATTCCAATAGAGAAGTTTGGAACACAACTTTCGCAACTGTCATTTATGACCATTTACTTCACGGGCTTTGGGAAGGTGCAATAAATATAAAAGAAATTTCACCCTGCTATAGAACCCAACAAAATTAGGTGCTTTAATAGGTTAAGTGAGTCAGTGCTAAATCAATACAAAAATAGATGATTTGGGTTCATAGGCTGGTCAGCCAAGTTTATTCCCCAGGCATAGTACTCCCTACAAAGAAAGCGATTAATATGCTCCCTGAATCAGGAGCGCACCTTTATAGGCAAGGGGGAGCATGAAAATAGATCTCCTGGGTGCAGATTTCATCCAATAGGTACCATTACCCACATTTAAGACCGAATAAAATCCACAGGATGTTTTGTTCAACACAGGGTAATGATGAGTTTCTTCTCATCACTGAACTGTGAGAACCACACAGAACTGTATTAAGACCACTGTAAAATTCCTAGAGAGTCACAAAGGGATGTTGGCCCTTAATTTTTGCCAATAATAGTATTATCTAGGTCTATTAGAACATATCTAATTTTGTAGGTCACAAGTTTTTAAAAGATTCTGCCCTGCCTTACTTAATTCAACTGTATATTATATTCTTTAGACCAATCAAGTTGTGCCTGATCTAAAGCATCTTCACATACATAGATGACTGTCTTGTACTTGGAATATAATGATCACATAACATCTTCCATGTCCTAACTGAGACTCCAAGTAACAGAGAAAGGGATATAGAGCTGACTACTCTTAAGTACACTTAAATAACAAGTAAGAGAGGGTATGCTAAGAAACAAGAATAGCACGTGCAAAGACCCAAGAGGGGCAGGGGCAAGCTTGGGAAATGCTCAGGAGTGGGAGGCTTGACAGACTGCATTTCATGTTTAAGTTTACATAATTTTTTTTTTTGTCCCAAAGGTGATGGATCCTTGAGGGATGTTGACAAGGAAGATGATCATGGAAATTATCTTGATATAGCAGTATTCACTGCCCTGGACATACCCTGAGTTAAGCCTCAGTGAAATGCCCCTGACAAACATGGCCAGCCATATACACTAAGGATGTAAAAAAAAAATGGAATTTCAGTTTGTACAAAATGTATTGATTTAGTTAACAATTAACATACATGTCTTGTTATTCCTTTCCCAAACTCTGAGAAGAGAAGCATATGTGATTCCCTTTTTCCCAGTCAGGAAATGTATATCAAAGAAGTTAATATTCAAGTACGACCCATTAGGGACAAAATAATGTGGATATTATTATAGGTTAGATATCTGGTATTAGCTTATTAATGCAGTTTGATGCCCATTCTCTGCACAGGTCTCCCAAGTACTCTAGATTAGGGAGTGCTCAGCTGTGACCTTTCAATCTACTCAGTATCAGAAGGAGGAAACAGAGTTGGGTAAACATTGTTTGTTTTACATAATATTGCTGGAGAAGATGACTTATTTTAGAAGTTGAGCGACTTTGTTAATAGTCCTATAATAAATAAATATTGCAGAAGATTATCCTCCTAAGAATTTATATCTAAATGTTTATATAGAAAAACAAACAACCAAGAGTTGCTGAGCCAGTTTTGTGAAAGAATAAGATCGTCTTCCTAGAAAACTCCAACCGCTTGGGACATATATAAACCATGCTTGGACATGAGAAATGTAAAACTCATTCTCCTGTGCTCTGCATCACTTCTGGCCCCACATACCTGAACGACCTTGCCTTCAGATTCCTGCTTGCATTAGAGGCTTCTCTTATTCAAAATGGCTGTTCTGAAACTTGCCTTCTGAAACTTGCCTTCTTGTGTGTTTCAACTGTTGTCACAGTATGCACCAATTTGTATCATGCAATAAGATTAATATTGTCTGAAATGTGTTTTTGTCCACCCCCATGTTCTAAAAGAGAAGTTTACTGAAAGCAGACAGATTTGCTCATTTTGATTTCTCGAGTTCCAGTTCCCAGAAACACCCCAGTGTGTAGTATATATGATATAATATATATATATATATATATATATATATATATATATATATATATATATATATATAATCATGTGACTGGATGAGACCAGGAACCCAAAAGGCATTAAAAGAAAACAGGAACCAAGGTCCTGCCAGCTGGTAACAGGGATAAACAGCAGGGTCAAGAAAGAGAAGACCTGAATGAAAACTCTATAAACAGACTGCTGTTGAAATGATTGGGGTAAAATGGACAACTCAAGCTGCTCTGTAATTTCTATAGTTAGTTATAGGTGGACAAGATCACCTGATACAACATGAAAACTTTAAAACTTTTACTAAAAATTGTTTCCATGACTCAGGGTGAGGAAAATGTTTTGAGCAAGACACAAAGAACAAAAATATCAGAGGAGGAAGAATAAAGCTACGCTGTCAACATTACATTAAACATGCCTTACACTAAAAAGCATCATAAATATAAATGAAACAAGTTACAGCTCTGTAGATATATTTGCAGCACATAAGTGACATGGAATTAGAATCTGGAGTAAATTTTTTTTTTAAACCACACATCAAAGAAAGAACTGACAACCTGATAGGAAAATGTGCCAACAGTAAAATATGTCAGAGAAGTGGGGAAGTGGAGATCTATGAAATATCAGCAGTCTCTGCTATCAGCCATGGGGAGACAAATTAAATCCACAAGATGCAACTTCACACTCATGCTACCAGGATGATAACAATGAAACTCTCCAACCATGTCAATCTTTGACAGTAATGCGAAGCATAATTACCAGTTCTTAATACATGGTCCATTTAAATTAAAGTAACATGTGGAAGAACTTTCAGAATTATTGATAGAATTTTACATTAATATGAAATCGCATTAATTCTTTTAAAAAGTAGTAAAATATGATTCAAGATACACATTCAGTTCTTCAGTTCTGTCCAGCACAGAGGAAGAGCAATCCTCTGCTGCCTTGATGCTGAGTGCTCGTAAGCCCTAATGGCCAGTGGAATGTGACAGAAGTGACATGTTTCAATTCCAAGACGTGCACTTAAGAGTTACTATGCAAGACTCCACTCACCGTCTTGGTCTGTGCCAGGGCTCCCCTGAGATTATAGTGATGGAAAGTTTCTGTGAAATAAAAACATTCTGAATGCTGACCAGGTAGCTATCCTCCAACATCACCTGTACTGCAAATACTAGGCAAATCCTCAAGGGGTATGCATTAAAATACTGAGATTTTAGAATTATTAGTTGCTACTATAAAGCTAGTCTAGCCTGACCAAGAGTCTCTATAATCCAGAAGGTATATGTCCTATGCATGTACTCTAGGGAGATTATTATATATATAGATATGAAGACAATCATAAGGAAGCTCTAACTAATAAATGATAGTAAGGTGAAAATTTAGAAAGACCTCAATGTACACTAAAAGAGTAAGAGGTGCATTGTGCTCTAGTTAATAGAGTAGGAATGGATCACTGAAAATGAATGAATCCATGTCATGTCTTTTAATTAGCATTAATTTTAAGAGTTCATCATTAATTAAAACAGTTAAGATGAGGATAATGTGTAAAATAGCATGCATTTCTATGTATTTATATGCATCAAGATCTTGTAAACATGTATTACTGTATTACTATTTCTCAGACATCAATATTTACTCAAAGTGATGAGGAAATACATAAGGCATTAAGTATCGAATTAAGAGAGTGTCTCTTTCTGAAAAGGATAAATAAAGTTATACTTTATCAAAGGAGCTAGCTATGGTAATCTTATTTCTGAAGCTGAGTAGAGGTGTGTGAGGATTTATATTATTTTTCTTATCTTATGCTCTTAATAAAAATATTAATTATTGATGTGAATAAAAAACATTCAAGAGCCTTTTCTGAAATTGCGGGCTGGGATATGAAGCCCAGGGGAGGGGGTACAGTCTGGGGTTATCGGGTGGCCTTAAAGGGGGTTTAGTGAGTGGTGGGGGGATCCACATGCCATGTTTTGTTCATGTCTATAACAGGCCTGCCATTTTCTGAACAGAGATGGAGGAGGAGTGGATTGGGGTGTGGGGACAGAGAAGGTGTGAGGGGAGGGACTGTGAGAGGAGGGAAGGAAAACTGCAGCCAGGAGGTAAAATAAATAAATAAAAAATAATTAATTAAAATATTCAAGTAGTTATTGGTTATCCATGGGAGTCAGTTTTGCACCATGGACTAACTAATGAAAAGAAAAAAGTATAGAAAATATATTTTTAGTAATATAGCTTCAAGTGAAGTTAGAAGTGTTCTTAGGAAATTTCATAGAACATAACGTCAAAGTCGATTAGTTGGTAGTATGTAGAAATGGAGAAAGTTTGTAAGATTTTAGGACAGTAAAAAGTATTGACTTATATGTGAATATAATAGACATTTTAGTATGTTTACTAAGGGTGAGCTAGCTGAGATGAAAGAAAAAAAATCCCCCAGTTTTCGTGGATTATCTCAACAGTAAAGATTCTTCGATGGTGTGGTATTGCAATGTGGTAAACAGCAGACAGACTTCTATTTAGCAATTCTGAGACTAAAGCATCTTTCCTCTTTGGTTTGGGTTTTATCAAATTCCTTTTTTCATCATCTTTTCCTTTCACTCAGGGAATTTAAAAAGCATAGAGAATCAGACAACATAGGGGAGACTGTGGTGATATTTTATTTGTGCAACCCAGTAAAGTTTATCTAAGGATCAGAGGAAAAAGCCAGCCACAACACAGAAGTCATGCAATGTTAGCACACGCCTTTAATCCTACCACTTGGCAGGCAGGATCTTTGTGTGTTCAAGGCCACACTGGAAACAGAGCTAGGCATGGTGGCACATGTCTTAAATTCCAACACTAGTTAACCATGGAGGTCTGGAAGACTGTACAGACAGACAGGTAGTGAAAGAGCTGGGCAGAAAGAGGAAGTGATGTAGCTGGGCAGAGAGTGCAAATCAGATGGCAAAACAGCCAGGCATCTAGGCGTGGGTAGACAGGAAGTCATGGCATTTGGAAGCTTTCGAGTTGGTGAGGCGAGGTTAGCTGTGGCTTTCCCGATTTCCCTGATCTCTCCCAAGCTTTCACCCCTATATCTGGCTCTGTGTTTTTTACTTAATAAGACCGTTTAGAAATTCGTCTACATAGCTCTCTCTTTGGTTGAGAATTTCCTAGCAGTAAGAACATGGCTGGCTTCTTTCTGCATCTCTGATCTCTTAGTTTTCACCCCAATATCTGGCTCCATTTTTTTTTTATTAATAAGACCATTTAGCAATTCATCTTAGAGGAGACTTCAGAGGTGAGCCACTATTGTTGGACCACATTCCAGAACCCTAGCCGTAGAAAGGGACATACTCCTGACTTCAAAGAGGAGGGGAAAAATAGTCTATTGAACGCCTAGCAAGCCTTTGTCACACCTTGTCAAAAGCAAAAGGCTGGAATCTAATAATCAGCAATGGATCATCTAATGCATAGAGTTCTTAGACTGCTAGTTGATGAGAGCCAATAACAACATTCATAGAATATTTGATGTTTGGTATTGTAACTATTCCATCAATTAAACAACAGATGGTTAGGCAGATAAAGATTTTAAACACACACACACACACACACACACACACACACACACACACATACACACACACTTATATATGGTCTTTTAAATTAAATCAGCAATAATGGCGGGATCAGAGCTGCAACTCGCCACTAAATGAAGCTTCCATTACTGGCACTGGGTTGCATCTAATTGAGATGTTTGCCATTGGGGTTTCAGTGGATCCCCCGAACAACCCATGCTGCTGCCAAGACTACAAGTGGCTCTGCGGAAAGTGACGTCAAGGCCTCATTGCTGAGCAACACCTATATAACTCATTAAACGTGGAGAAGTACGGTCTGTGCCCACATCGAGCTTCTTCCACCACACGCTAGCATATTTGGTACAGGAAGGTACTTGGCACACTATCAAAGGAGAAACATAAACACCAAACCAGCCACAAACCCTTTGATTGACATTGTGTCTTTCCTGCCAGATGCACTAGTGCAATGATGTCACAGAGTTCGTGAGAGTAACTAACCAATGCCTGACTTGACTGAAGACCCAGTCCTTGACATGGAACCCATACCCGACACTGCTTAGGTTACCAGGAACCTAAGACAGGATAGCCAAGGTAAAACTAAATTTTACCTTTCTGCTAAAAGAACATAGCAATAAAATGACTCCTAATTGCATTCTGTGATACTTGTGGCTCAGTGTTTTTGCTCAGCCATCATCAGAGAAGCTTTTTCCTACAGCAGATGAGAACATGTATAGAGACCTAACAGTCAGGCATTATGCAGAGGATGAGAAGCCTGGAAAAACAGCCCTAAAAAAGATATCTCCATCAAATCCCTCTCCTCCGGACTCAGGCAATCCTGCTGAAGAAGAGGCAGAGTGTAATGGCCAGAGAGGATGGAGGACACCAAGCAAACAAGTCCTCTAAATCAACACAATTGATGCACATATGAACTCACTGAGACCTGGGCATCACTGAGACTTAGGCGTCATGTACAAGGCCTTCACAGATCTGTACCAGATGGGGTATTGAAAGAAGTGGACACAATCCTCCATCCATAACTCAGAAGCAGTCTGCAACTGATAAACACTTGGAAATGAAAATTCAGTTTCCTTCAAGGGAGTCTCACTGGGGAAACAAACTACTCTTAGGAGTAGGCTGCAGCTAATGGCTAACACAGAACGAACTCAGTGGGATCTTTGGAGGTTCCTTGACTTATAAGTTTCCTTGTCAGGACTGTTCCTGTTTATTTATTTTATTATTACCTAATTTAAAATTTTTATTCTATATATATACATGCATACACACACACACACACACACACACACACACACACACACACACACACACATTTCTTGCCTCTTATCTTACAGGTTCTGTGGGTATATATTATGGATTCCCATTTAGTGTTTATACGGTATTCCTGAGTATGAGAACAGTGGGTTTGTGCTTCTTATACCTTTTCTTGGGCACTTTTCCTTCTGTTTGTTTGTTTGTTTTTCCCAAGTCCAATCCCAGTGATAGTTTTGTTTTATCTTACATTTTATTATTATGCCTTGGAAATCTGTTAGTTTTCTAATAAGAGACAGAAAGGGGGTGGATTCTGATGGGAAGGGAGGGAAGGAGGAACTGGGAGGAGTAGAGGAGAGAAACTGAAATCAGGATATATTATGTGAAAAAAAACATTTTTCAATAGAAGGAAAAACATTAAAAATACAAGGTCAAAAACATTTAAAGTTGTTAATAAAAATCAGAAAAGATAAAGTAAACTAAAGTACTAGGTTTTAAAATAAAGACAAAATAAATAAATTTTAAGAAAGATTATTGCCATTAAGCCTGACAGTTTCAATTTGAGCCCCAAGACTCACATGGTAAAAGGAGAGAACAAACTCTCACAAGTTTTCCTATGGGCTCCACATACACACTGTGGCATCTGTACACACTTGTTCACCAGCCATCACACACACACACAGACACACATACACACATATATACATAGACACACACACTCATATACAGACACAGACAGACAGACAGACAGACACACACACACACACACACACACACACACACACACACACAAATTAAAAAAAATACCTAGGTCCAGAATAAGTCATCACTGGAAAAGTGATGTCACTGGAGAATGTTGAACATGGAGTTAATGTAACTTTGACTAGTCTTTTTTGTGCTGACTATACTGATCATGGAGTTGTGAGCAAGAACTTAACTTGTTTTTTTAAACCATGCATTGAATAGACAGTACAAGAAAGGACTCCTTTTTTTCCAGTACTAACAGTCTTACATATGCTTTTTCTCACTCACAATTCAGGCCTGCAGATGTTTAAACTCTTCTGGAAGCAATACTTTTTCTGTTTGAAATTGTTCTAAAGTTCAACTGGCACTTAGTGGTTATATAAACTGATAACACCCTACCAAATCATTTAAATAGAAGTTATTACATCAGCATTTAATGAATAGCTTAACAGAATTTTGTTTGTACATTTTAGGATGAACTATTTAGGAGATTCTAATACAATTCAAACCCAATATTTACCTTGCTTGATAAAAATAAGCTAGTATAACCATTGGCAACTCCATATCCCTCACTTCAGATACACATCATGTTATTACTGTTTACTTACTATTCCAAGATCTCACTCATCTAATACTCGGCCACTATGTGATCATGATGAATTGTGACACAGAGTTGCTTGTGGTGCAGGCTATGATCTGCTTTGATTTTTCTGCAAAATTATTATGATGAATCACATTTGTCAATGATTTTATAATAAGACAAATCCAAAACTAATTTAGTATCTGCAATCCAGATGTAATTGGCTATATATCATAAATCTTCCATGAAAGTATCTTCAGTTCCATTTCTGTCAATAAACAAAAGTATTCTTCATAGTTCACTCCCCAAGAAAAACAATGGAATATAATTAGAAGGGAAAAGAGAAAGCACATATTTGATGTGAATCTAAAAAATAATAAATTAAAAAAAAAAAACAGCAACACAATCTCCCAGAAAAGTCCCGGATCAAATTGGGTGCACAAATGAATCACTGCTGTCCTAAGGTGTGTAAACTGCATCTCTTCTCTTTTGATCTAGGGGCTCAATACTTTGGAATAGCCATAAAATATTTACCTTCACGCTCAATTTGGCAATTAAACAATGCAGTGGAGTGCTGGAGAAATTGAAGATTACTTACATCTTATTTGTCTCAAAGTAGTTGGAAATTCACTCATAAAATATTGAAGGGAGAGAGTGATATTCATTATTGTAGTACAATAAACATGATTTTTGTTTTTTATTTTTTTCTAGTATTTACTGCTCAGAGTTTTGGGAATGCTTGAGCTACAGCACACACACACACACACACTACAGACTTTTGATTCAAATTAGATGTGGGCCAAAAAGCTTTTCCCTAGGACTTTCTAATTTCAGCTCTGATACTAAAGAGAATATGTGGAATGCATGGAAAATGTGTGTGTGTGTGTGTGTGTGTGTGTGTGTGTGTGTGTGTGTGTGTGTGATTTCTGTAAAATAGGTATGCTTGTTTGAAAAGGAAAATTAGCTGAGGAATTCTATTATTTCTATTTGGAATTATTTGACATGATTCTTTTGTCAGTGGCATGTCAATGATATTTTCTTTTATAAACAAGTACAACACTATCCATTACGCAAAATTTTTGCATATGTAGAACATATCCTCAGTATACAAATCAAGGCCCCCTGGGACAATCATATTGCAGCAAGCATAATGTACCTCTTCTAAGAAGAAAAGCAAATCTGTCTGGAATTACATGTGTTTAGTCACAAATCTTACCTCTTTCTCACAGAGTACATTCCCTTGTGTTATTCTCTGTCTAATCCATGACTCCAAATGAACCTCACACAATCACACCATTAATAACACTTAGCACTTATGTAGTGCATTCCATCTTTATGGTACTGCACATACATGTTAGATAATCATTGCACATTTGTGGTGGTAATCTAATTGTACTGAAATGTGATTTTGATTGTATGTTAATAAATAAAGTTGCCCGGGGGTCAGAGCTATTAGAGCCATAGCAAGAGTGTGGCGGTGGTGGCACACGCCTTTAATCCCATAGATATCTGTGTGTTCAGGGATATAGCCAGCATTGGAGACATATGCCTTTAAGACCTAGGGGGCTGTACATTCAGACAGTGACGAGGCAGTCACGTGTTTGGGTTTACAACCAATGAGAAGGCAGAACAAAATACTTTAAATAGACGAACAGACAGGAAATAGAACCCTCATTCGGGAAGCTGGGACACCGCAGGCGGAAGGGTGAGATTTTAGCTCTGAGCTCTGACCTCTCGGCTTTCTCTTTTGCATTGTTTCTGTGTTTCTTATTTAATAAGACGGTTGGTTACATCTATACACATTTAAAGAAAAGTCAGCAGTATATAACTCAAATTCTTATGAGGATCAAATATCTTATTATTATTTTTGATGATGTAGTTTAATTTGCTTTTAAGAAATATTTTTCCATTGTCATATAAGAGGAATAGTCTTCATGGTGGGAAAGTATATGAGGCTATAACTAGTTTTTTTACAGATGATTAAATGCCCGGGTTGAAGCAGAGGCTTTTGATGACTGCTGGAGCCATTTATGACCTCATATACTACTCTACTGAGGGACATTAGACCTTAAATAACACCAACCATGTGCTTTAACTCAAAAGAGAAGAAAGAAAAATAAAATGCCCTTTCAGGTATAAAAAAATGCATATAGAGAACCCAATGGAAATGTTATAAATACACATGATAAGATTATATCTAGTGAAGATTTTGCAATAGATTTGGGAGCTATGGTATCATTGGATGGCTGTCTAGGTAGCCCTTGGACAGAAAAGTTATGAAGAAATTCTTTTATCTACAGGCATAAAAAGAGCATGGGGTTTATAACAGGGCCTGGCATCAGTCACTGTTGTATGGAATCCTCAACATTTACACAAAGTGACTGTGCATATTCATTGCTCATCTGATTACACAGAGCGTGAACATAGATTATCTAGCTTGACAACTTTCCAAAACATTTCTAAGAATGCCATTGGATGGCTTGTTTGGGGCAAGGATATAAATAGTGAGTGGGAAAATATAGCTAGGGAGCTGCCCCGAAGCTAAAGAAACTGCACACGTCACTTTCAAAATCATCCAGCGGAATGCATGTATTCCTGCTTCTCAGGTTGCCACTTAACCATGTCCACAGGACTGTTAACTTTTCTATGATTTTACTGTTTTTTTCAAAGTATACACTTCTTTATTTTATTTTATTTTACAATACTATTCAGTTCTACATAACAGCCACAGATTCCCTTGTTCTCCCCCTTCCTGCCCCCCTCCCCTTCCCCCTAGCACATCCCCCATTCCCACCTCCTCCAGAGCAGGGTCTTCCCGAGGATTGAGATCGACCTGATAGACTCAGTCTAGGCAGGTCCAGTCCCCTCCTCCCAGATTGAGCCAAGTGTCCCTGCATAAGTCCCAGGTTTCAAACAGCTAACTCATGCAATGAGTCCAGAACCTGGTACCACTTCCTAGATGCCTTCCAAACAGATCAAGCCAATCAACTGTCTCACCTATTCAGAGGGCCTGATCCAGTTGGGGGCCCCTCAGCCTTTGGTTCATAGTTCATGTGTTTCCATTCGTTTGGCTATTTGTCCCTGTGCTTTATCCAACCTTGGTTTCAACAATTCTTGCTCATATAAACCCTCCTCTTTCTCGCTAATTAGACTCCCAGCGCTCCACCCGGGGCCTAGCCGTGGATGTCTGCATCCAGATTCCTCAGTCTTTGGATGGGGTTTCTGGCACAACTATTAGGGTGTAGAGGTTTGCAGGCAAATGGATGGATCTAGAAAAAATCATCCTGAGTGAGGTAACCCAGACTCAGAAAGACAAATATGGTATGTACTCACTCATAGGAGGATACTAGATGTGGAACAAGGATGACTGGACTATTACTCACGTCACCAGTGAGGCTACCTGGAAAACAGGACCCCAAGAAAGACACGAGGATCGCCCAATGATGGAGAAATGGCTGAGATCTACATGAACAACCTGGACATGAGTCGGGGTAATGAAGGGCTAGAGTCGAGGGAAAGAGAGTGGGAGATCCAAACTGGATCAAAAACAGAGAGGAAAAACAAGGAATAGGAGACTATGGTAAATGAAGACCCCATGAGAAAAGGAAGAAACAAAATGCTAAAGAGGCCCACAGAAATCCACAAAGATACCCCCACAAAAGACTGCTGGCAATGGCCGAGAGACAGCCGGACTGACCTACTCTGGTGATGGGATGGCCAAAGTATACACTTCTGATTCACATTTCTCTGATTGAAAAAAATAAAGAGGCGATCAAAAGGAAGGTGATCTGCAGAAGAATGTGAATAGTGAACTTATAATAGGTGTAGGGGAAAGGATAAGAAAGGAATGGAGCTGCTGGATTGGCTCAAGTTTATTTTGTGCATGTAATGGAGTGTCGTAGTGAGAATTTCTGGCTTTATAAAATAATGTATGATATAAACTGTTATGGTGTTAAAGCACCTTTATAATAAGTAATCAGTAATTTATGCACCATTCCTTATTTACTCATAATAATCCCATCAAGAAAATTTGATTATTAATTTATAGGTTCAGAAACTGAGATGTCAAAGACTTTAGCAGGTGTTCTGGCTTGAATAGGGAAGGTCCTTCATAGGTTTGTGTGTTGGTTGGTTCCACTGTGGGAGGTTCTGTAGATTTTTCAGAACTGGAGTGTAGCTGGAAGAAGTCCACTGCTGTGCATCTTTGAAGGTTACAGATGGCCAGTTGTCTCCTTCTTGCTCTTTGTTTCCTGGTCACTGTGATGTGTGTTGCTTTCTTCCACCACACCCTTACCTATGATGAACAGGAAGTTTGGCTGACTGATTGACAGAAGCCTCTGAAAGTTTCACTGACTAAAACTCCCCTAGTTTATTTTGGTCTGATATTTGGTTCTGGTTAATAAACAATCACTGATACAGTAAGCATCTGGGGAGTGTGGAATCTATATGTAAACCCAGGAGGTCAGATTCCTGTGATGTGACTTTTAATCAAATGACAGTTTTCAGAAATTAGTGTTCTGGTTTTCTGTGTCGGATCATCTGCATGATTCACTTAGCTGCATGGTAACTCCTTTAACCCTCATGAAAACCATGTCCCATAGGTACAGCTACTCACACTTTACATATGAGAAAACGGAGGTGTAGATTTTACATAATTTCTTCAAAGATTATCATGTAGGTTCTCGTTTTCCACATCTGATTCAGAGCCTGCTCAAATATCAATGTGTCTGATACTGTTTCTTTAGTATACAGTTAGTGGCTTCAAATAAAGGTTGGAGTTTAATGTTAATAAATATTTTCTAGTCCCAGCGGACTATGTAAAACTTTAAAGCACACATGGTACAAGGTCTAAGAAACACCTTTGATGGTCTATCAGTGGTATCTTGGGTTACTCCCCATGCCTAATTTCATTGAAGTTGTTTGAAATGGTTGGATGTTTTCTGAACTAAAAATAATGTGGCTGCCTAAAATAATATCCATTTATTCCATTATCTCTTTGTATGGAAGAATAAACATGCATGAAATGAGTTCTTTTTCCCTCATTTAAATTTTTTAATTCTACAGAGGTCACTAATTTGTCTTCTGTGATGTATCTATTATGAGGAACAATATTGCATTTTTATTAGTTATTAATATATACATAGGCATTTTATAGACTTATTACAGCCAAAGTGTATATATATACATATATATATGTATATATATATATATATACCATTTATAAAAAGTAAATTAACAATTACTTTTATTTATATATGCCCCTTTATGTAAAAGTGCCTCATTGGCCTCCTCTTTTCTTTTAATTACTTTTTTGGTTATCATACAAAGAAATGGGCTTCTCTGAAATGTGTTTTCATATCCATATTATCATTCTTTCCTTTTATTTACACACTTTCCACTGTTATTCCTGTCTTGTTTCTCCTTCAAATTTTCATGTTTCCCCCCATTCTCTCTTGTTTGCAAAAACAGGCATTCTGGCAGCAAGATGTTAAAGATGCAAATTTGATTCCACAGACAGATGTGCAAAACTCACTGGCATTCCAGTTAACATTAACGGCACACTACAGATAATTTCCTGAGTGGCTGTGCTTAGCAGTGCAAGTGGTGGCCTCATACAGATGTTCCCACTTCTCTGCGGCTGAATAAGAGGTGTGTGTGTATGATGTGTGCATATCTAAGCATTCTACTCAGAATAGAAAGCTGCAGTCCCTTCCAAACAGGTGCTCAATGAATGCAGTGCAAAAGCAGATTTCTTTTTAAGAGCAAAGGTTAATTAACTCTTGATGCTCATCTATAACATAATGGTAGAAGTTGTGTTTTGAGGAAGTTAAACACCCTGGGTATAAACTAGCATACACTGACAGCAGTGATCATTTTGTTCATTGGTTTACATTGTAGTGGTCTTGTGGAGGTAATCACAGAAACTACGATTTCATGAGTGCAGTGGCCAGGTCATGTCCAGGAGACAGCATCATATACAAAAGGTTATTTAGAGTGTAATATGTGGATATTAGTTTATTTATTTATCTTTACAAGTTCTTGTAACAATGAGCATAGAATCTTGAGGTGTTGCATGATATTTTGTTTGTGTTCTGAGAAACCAAGCTTGCTTGGAGATCAGTGGGTGGAGCTAGCCACTAGTTAACCACAGAGGCCAGGCAATGGTGGCACACACCTTTAATCCCAGCACTTGTGAGGAGGAAGCAGGAATATCAGGAGTTTGAGGCCACCTTGGGCTACACGAGACTGATGCAGTATAAAAGAGAAACAGAGCTGGGCAGTGGTAGCCATGCCTTTGATCCCAGCACTTGGGATTTCATGCCATTGATTGATGCACTAGGGAGATGGAGACAGGAATATAAGGTGGGTGGAGACAGGATCTTGGCCCCATTCAGTCTGAGGATTCCTAGAGGTAAGAAGTCTCTCTCATGGGTGACTGCTCTGCTTCTCTGATCTTTCAGCTTTCACCCTCTATATCTGACTCCAGGTTTTTATTTAATAAAGACTAATTAGGATCGCTTGACATTGAGGTCCTCAAACAACAAGACTTTATAAACTTACAGTTCTGAGATAGGTGAATGGTGGCGCTACTAATTTTTCTGACTTTCCATTATTAGGTTATAGGCTATTAGATTAATTGCTAGGGCTTCTCTGGTCAGCTTATCTTTCCTCCATGTTTTGATTCTTCTTTAAGGCTATGCTGGGCATATGTTGATGTCATAGTGGTGGTATAGAGTGGTACTAAGGGTCAACACAGTTTCATTAGAATCTTCTAAGTATCTGTCTGAAATTATTCTGATGGTATAGATATATAGGATATAGAAATATAGGATATGGATATGATAGGATAAAAGGGTAGATTATTAAACCTACTTTTAAAGAGTAACAATGTGTTATATTGCTATGGATTTTAGTTTATTGATACAAATTTAAAGTTAATTTTGTGATACTATATGTATATTTCTACTCTTGTTTAAGGTATTGTGTTTATGTAACTCATTTAAATTGTAATGGATAATTAAGAAATACAGATTAATAGTCTTCTATGATAGTCAAACTTATAGTCATGTTAAGTTTTCTAGATGTACATAGATATAATTTGATTAGGTAATCTTAAAACACTTCAAAGACTTACAGAATATGGCATTTAAAATGTTTTAAAAACTTATACCTTCTGGACAATGAGACACATCTGCTCTTGGCAGCACCGATTTACTTCAAAAAGAAAGATAGGTGTCGAAGACACTCCATAGGGAGTTTATCTTCTTTTTGGCAAAAATAGCCATTTGGGCAAGAAACTGTTCTTTCCTGAACTGTTTGACAAAATGTTGTATCAGCTGGACATGCAGGAACCATCGGAAGGTGACCCCTGAACTTTGCAAGGCAAAATGGTTCTTTAGGTTCCTGCTTCACAAAAGAAACAGATATTCTACAGGACACGGAGAAGTGACTGAGAGACTGTAGACCTGTGGGCTGAAGATGGATGCCTCAATTTTACAGAGGAACTTCAGATGACTGCCCAGGCAGCCAGCTGTCTCTGTCATTCTAGATTTTTGGAAGTTGCTTACAATACATTTCCTGTGTTCCTTAGACTCACAAATATAGGATAGAGAGGATATCTTCTTTAATTTTGCTAAATACAAATATATTAGACATTGTAACTGTAAATCTTGCTTGATATCTGTTCTATTATATGTAATTTTACTATGTTAAAGTTAAATCCTTACTTTTTGATTAGACAGAAAAAGGGGAGGTGCTGTGGGATGTTTTATATGCTGTGAATATGTATTGCTCTGATTGGTTGATAAATAAAATGCTGTTGGCCAGTAGCCAGGCAGGAAGTATAGGCAGGATAAGCAGACAAGAAGAATTCTGGGAAGAGGAAGGCAGAGTCAGGAGATGCCAGTGAGCCACTCAAGGAGCAACATGTAATGGGATGCAGGTAAAGCCACAGAACATGTGGCAATACATAGATTAATAGTTATGGGCTAATTTAAGATATGAGAGCTAGCTAGCAAATGGCTTGAGCCATGGCCATGCAGTTATAATTAATATAAGCATCTGCGTGTTTACTTGGGGGACGGGAGTGGGAGAGATTTGTTCCAACCATTGGCAGGCCGGGACACAGAAAATCTTTCAGCTACATAGCCATTGTATTAGGAGGAACCATAGTATACTAATATGTCAAGACAATGCTCCTGAAAGCATTTGCCGTCAGATATCTTAGGGAACAAACCATCAAGCCTCTCTTTTTAAGTTCTCTAGCTCTACTTCCAAAGATGATGATATGGGCGGGGGAAGCATAGCCATTTTTCTCAGTCCAAACTCACAACTCAAAATTCATGAACCCAGTCAACATTTTGTTTTTGTGCCACTGATTCAAAAAGAGAATAAGCCCTTTCAAAATTTGAGGAAATTAGGTGGCAGTCATTAGGCTATATTAATTGTGAACAGCCTTTTGAAAGAATTGTTGTCTAGTTTCCATTTCCTGGAATATATTTATTGACTTAAGTTTGGTTTCTTATGTTGAGAATGGCCAAGCCAAATGAGACTAAGCTGATCCTACTTTCTAACTATGACTACTTTTTTGGATTTTATTTTATTCTTTTGCTATCTATTTTGATGTTTCTCATTTCATTACCACCTTAAAAACACTATGGGTTTTCTGTGAATTCGATTTAAGTTTAGTACACACTCATACTCAAAACTAATATTATTCCTCTGGGATTAATTATGATTTATTTTAAAAATTTTAAAGTTAACTTCTTTCAAAAAACCTAATAGCAACATTCTATGAATTCATTTATGCAGCTAAAGACACTATTGGATCCAGAAGGGCTAAGAACTTCTGGATTTAATCTCAGTCCTAAGGAAATGCATTAATAAGAGATTCTTCTGTCTATGAAAGGGGAACATTCACTGTTGTCAGTGTATTCTTTGCCATTTGTCAGGTTACTCCAGCCACACCCTTTTAGAATGACAGCTTAAGGCAAGGGTGGAAATAAGCCCAATGTGTAGACCTACTTTAACCTTTCTTGGAATCATATTTGTTAGCATCCCTATGAAGAAAGCAATATGTGTGTGAACTCAGGAGGAAGTTGTATCAACTACCCTCATGAAAGCAATTGCTAAAGTTGTATGATAAGGCACATAGAACAGTCAGAGCCAGGCTCTGCAGTTCACCAGCTTCAGATCTGCTGTGTAAACATTTCAGTTTCGATATAGATGTGCTTATAACTTATACACTTATATGATAACTCAAGTAAATACTTTCTTTTAAGAAAAGTCTTCTTTATTGTTTCTGTCAATAGACCAGCAAGTGCCAGACAGCATGGAAGACATGTACTAAATTTTCTTTTTTTCAGATACAAAAAGTTACCTACTTCAGACTGGTTTCATTTGCCATTTGAAACATTGTTTAGTAGAAAAAAATTCACTTTACTATATCAAAAAGTTTCATTGTCTTTTACAATCCTTATCCTTTATGTGCTTGAATGAGGTATTCATAATCAGCACAGAGCACAAGGATATTTTCAACTCCATAAAATATTAAGCATATATCTTTATAAAGAAAGGATGATTATCTTTAATCAATAAGAATTTTCCTTAAAAATCAACTCAAGGTCATAGATAATCTCTATGTATAATACAAATATACTGGACTATATTTCTTAGGCATTTCTGAAGGTGTCATATAGGAAACATACCCCTAACATAAAAGTCTACTTTATTTTCTTTAAATACATAATGGTTGAAATTTATGAGCCCCTTTCAGCCTCTGTGGTCTTTTATTTCCCCAAGTGGTCACTAAAGATAAATTAATTAATATTAAAGGACAGAAATATAATACTTTTTGTGACTTTCAACCCTGAGAGCAAAACCCATTAGTAGCTATAGATTTTTCTTTGTGGCAATGAGCTAGTGTATAATCAATTTGTGTTAGTCTAATAACATATATTAAGATAGTCAGCCTCTCTTTGTCTGTGTCCCTGTTTCCAATCAGAGCTTCTATCAGGCTGCACATTAAAAGATGGAGCATAAACCGAGTCCCAAGAGTTGTAAATCAATCTCTTGTGTCTGACCCTTATCATATCACCTTCTTAAATAACCCTTCAGCCATAAGCATTCATTTTAATCAATAGCTTTATTCTAGGTAGAACAACTTAGTCATTAAGGCTTCTCCTTCTTGAAATGAATTGATATTAATAACAGGAAAACATTTGCCTCATGTTTTTAGTTTTCTTTTTCTTTTCTTATCTTTTTCTGTGTATGTTTGTATGACATGTGTGTATTGTGATGTATGTATGTGAAATCGTAGTGTGAGTACATTCCAAGATTGATCTGTGGAGGTCAGAGGAAACCTTGGTTGTTAATTATTACCTCATGCCTCATTTGAGACAGTCTCTTTGGTGATTGTCATAACCCAGGCTAGCCAGACATGAGCTTCTAGGAATTCACCTGTTTCAGTTAGTCTCCCATCAGGATCACAGGGATATCCACAATCACATCTGGCTTTTATAAAGTTCCTGAGGATTTGACCTCAACTCTTCATGCTTTTATGGCAATGCTTCCTTCCTTCCTTCCTTCCTTCCTTCCTTCCTTCCTTCCTTCCTTCCTTCCTTCCTTCCTCCCTCCCTCCCTCCCTCCCTCCCTCCCTCCCTCCCTCCCTTCCTTCCTTCCTTTCTTTCTTTTCATAGAATCATTTCCATTGTCCTCTTTTGTGGTGGTATTGTGTTCCCCAAAATATTGTGCACCCTAATAAACTTATCTGGGGTCAGAGAACAGAACAGCCACTAGATACAGAGGCTAGAAAATGGTGACACTCATGCCTTTAATCCTAGCATTCCAGAGGCAGAAATTCGTCTGGATCTCTGTGAGTTCAAGGCCACACTGGAAACAGCCAGGCATGGTGACACATGCCTTTAATCCCAGGAAGTGATGGCAGAAAGCAAAAAGGTATATAAGGCGTGAGGACCAGGCATTAGAGCTGGTTAAGCTTTTAGGCTTTGAGCAGTACAGTTCAGCTGAGATTCATTTGGATGAAGACTCAGAAGCTTCCATTCTGAGGAAACAGGCTCACCTGAGGAATTAGCAAGGTGAGGTGGCTGTGGCTTATTCTGCTTCTCTGATCTTCCAGCGTTCACCCCAATACCTGGCTCCAGGTCTGTTTTTATTAATAAGACTATTTAAGATTCATGCTACACTCTTTTATTATCCATCTCCTCCCTGCCCCCACCCTTCAACCTCCCCTTTGTTTTTCAAGACAAGGTTTTTCTGTGTAACAGAGCCCTGGCTGTCCTGGAACTTGCTTTGTAGACCAGCTGGCCTCAAACACACAGAGATCGGCCTGCTGCTGCCTTCAGAGTGTTGGGATTAAAGCGTGTGCCACCATGCCTGGCTATCTTTTGTTCTCTTGATAGCATTACTTCTGGGATGCTTTATTATTTTTTTCTCTTTTTGTATTGTCAAGAATTATTTTTCTTTGGAATTTGAAAGGTTTTATATGTTGAAAATGTTTAATGTAATCTTAACCCAGTGCAATTATTCTCCTATAATATTTATACACTGTGAAATATAAGGCACAAAACAGAAATTCCAAGCCTACATCTGTCTACTTTGTTATTGTTCAATTTTTTTCTCATTTTTTCCCCAAAAGTAGTTCATAGGATGCATTTTTAATGATTACTAATCTATAATCCTTTTGCCATTATGCAATAAGACAATTGTGGAGAGAATGGAGGGGAAACTGTGGTTGGTATGTAAAATAAATGAAAAAATGTTAATTAAATAAAACAATATTTTAAAAAGTTGTTACTAGATCCTCTGTTACCTTGTGTTTAACCCCATGTTGTTTATTTCTCAAGATTCAACAACAATCACACTCCATTTTGCTGATCCAACAAGGGTTTATGGAGATAATGCTAGTCAATAATATGGAAAATTACACCATTTTTTTCTAAAGATGCACACACTTGAGCTATAGAAAACAGGAACTATTTTCTTTACATAATCTCCTATTACAATGCTTTAGTGGGATTTTAGAAATCACTCTTAGCCCCTCTGCTGGATTGGTGTACTAGTCACCAATTTTATCTTCCTTTATCTGTCTTCAGACCATCTATATTCTGCTCATGTATGCATTCTAATGATGATTGTTGGTAACCATTAGTCATATAGGATTAGAGTCCACTCTAATGACCTCATTTTAACTTATCTCTTTAAAAGTTTCATTTTCAAGTGTGACATTCAGAGGTGACAGGAGTTAACATTTTAGCAAATGAATCTGTGGGTGAGAGGATACAAAACATTCTCTGAATTTTTTAATGTGTGTGTGTGTGTGTGTGTGTGTGTGTGTGTGTGTGTGTGTGTGTGATCTATAAAGTGTGGTGTCTCCAGACAATAGGATGTTGTTTAGAGTTGAAGAAATAAGCAAACTACAAAAAGATAGGTAAAAGTTGAAATGTGTATCATTAAGTCAAAGAAGCCATTCTGAAAACTATATGATTACAGATACATAACAATCTAGGGAAGAAACAACTAAATGGCATGAACAACAGCATCCAAACCCTGACAAGATAGGAGAAAAATGCAGGCATGACCTGGTGCACTGTGCTTCTAAGTTAGAAACATGGCACACCATGCTCCTGGGTGTTCCCAGAACTCAGAACTGAATTCTGAAGTAGCATGAGTAGGTAGATGGTAGCTGGCCGGCTGACATGTCTGCATTTTCCGTGTTTTTATTCATGTGCTTCTTCTGCATAGAGACCCTGGTGGTATGAACGTTCACTATCCAATCCAAGGTCATGTGCAAACCAGTCACAGTCTATAGGCTTCCACTATAATAAGTAGCTGCTCATGTGTAATAAAACACAGTTCCCTGAAAGAGTTTGCAGAGTGGTTCATCCCCATGCCAATACTGATCCGCAGGCACTGTAGTTTTCTTGGGGGGGGGGTGCCCTAGTAAGGACTGCAACTGCAAGATGATTATTAGCCCAGTGAACTGACTTTGTATGCGTCTATAATGGTGCTATTGTGCATCTGCTAAAATCCATAGATCCAACTGTACTGCATATTGCTGGGATTGGGGTACAATGTGGTCCATCTGTTTACTGCTGGGGAACATTGGAAGTTGAGAAAAAATATTGTGTGTTTGGGTGGAGATGTGTGTGAATGGGGCATCTCTGTGCTTTCTGCTCTTCATATTTTGTAGGGCTGCTTTAAAAATAAAACACATTAAACAATAGTGACAATGCCAAATGGTGACAGACATACAAAGGAAGTAGATCTTTCATACATTTGTGGTGAGACTAGAATCTAGAAATAACTAAATATACTGCAGTAAATCAATGGATATACAAGTTGTGATATATACACATCATTCAATATTATGAACTAGCTTTATATGTACAATTTCGACTGACTTCAAGTGTAGTATGAAGGTGGTCAAAGGTGACACAATGTGCAATTTTATTATAAAATAAATTGACAAATTAAATATAATAATGTATATAAATCCATTATTTACATATATGCAATGAATTGATAACATACATATGCATTATGGACAAAGGGTTGCCAAAGTGAAGAAAAAGGGAGTTAGGTAAGTAAGACTAAGGCTATCAAGGGTACTATGAGTGATCAAATTGAGCCCTGGACCAAAGAAAAACATCTCTGTATCTTGATTGAGCCAATAGTATAGAAATCTACCCACTTGATTAAATGGAATAGAGCTATACATACGCATGCATTGCACTAAAGCACTATAGTGAATTTCCTGGCTCAGTTATTATAATGTAACTAAGTAAAGTATAATCTTTGGGGATAATTAGATGAAGGTACATTAGATAGCTGCATACTAGTCTTTTATGACCTTAAATAATTTCAAAATGAAAGTTAAGAGAACGCACTATTAAAGTTATATTTAGTACTCAGACTTTCTAAAATAATTAGAATCATAAGAAATCATTAACGTTAGGGGTAAGTTCTAAGAATTGCCCCCAAATATTCCATATAGTATTGATTGATTCGTTTATATAAAGTGCAGGCATTTTCTAGGGTCTGGCTTATGTAGATAGGGCTGCAGTTGTATGATTTATTCTGATATTTTCTTCCTACTTCCTTCCTTCTATCACTTCTTCCTTTACATTTTCCTTTTTTCTTCCTTCCTTCCTTCCTTCCTTCCTTCCTTCCTTCCTTCCTTCCTTCCTTCCTTCCTTCCTTCCTTCCTTCCTTTTTTCCTTCTCCTCCTTCTCTCTCTCTCTCTCTCTCTCTCTCTCTCTCTCTCTCTCTCTCTCTCTCCCATTTGAATGACAGGTTAATACTAAAGACAATTTATCAGTATATTTTATATTAGTAAACCCACAAGCCCACAGAAAAAAATATATATTTCTAATAATTATTTGTATGTTTGTTAGAATTAATCCAACTTCGTTGGGATTATCTTAATTTTTTTCTTAATATTCATTCATTCATTCAGTAGTTAATTCATTCAGCAGCACCAATGATTGATGCTATGACCTTACGCATAGTACTCAAAAGTTCTACCATTGGGCTAAAACTAGGTCCCTTTTTAAAAAGTTAACTGGAGTCAGGGCTGCTCTATGTGACCAAGTTTGGTTTTAAATTAGTCATACTCAGGGCTCTAACTTTCTGGGTTTATACTTGTGCACTGCATTGTCTACATCCTTGTCTATTCCTATTTATTAAAATGGTATGTTTGATCTTTTGTTCAAAGAGAAACAGGGAGTTATCTTTATTTATAAGATGTTTCCATTCTAGTTCCTTCCTAGGTGTTGAATCCTCATGTTTTCAGCAATGTGACATTTGTGTGTTAGATGTGTGATGACTGTTATGACAATCACTGCATATCCTACTTCCTTAAACTTCAAGCAGTATAAATAAATAAATACATTATATGAAATGTACTTTCTGTAAAATTTTCTGCCATTAATTTGCATCCATTTTCTTCTTCCAGGAGTGTAATTTTATAGTATTCTTATACATTGTTAGACTTGTATGGCTAATTACCCTTTTTGATATGTTTCTTTTTTTTAGTAACTTTTTATTTTTTGAGATTATAATATGATCACATCATTTCTCCCTCCCCTTTTCTCTTTCTAAAACCCTCCCATATACACAACATCATAGCATGAGAGCCTGAACATCTGGCTCTTACCATCTTTCCTCCCCTTCTTCTACAGTATTCCCTAAGCCTTAGGTGTGGAGGTTCTTTTGTAGATGTATCCATTGAGACTAGACTCTAAATTCTGCATTTTGATTGGTTGTGATTTTCTGTATTGGTCTCTGTCTTTTGCATAGAGAAATCTCATTGATTAAGGTTGAGGACTATACTTATCTGGAGCTATAAGAACAAATACTTAGAATGTAGCTAGGGTTTATACTTATTTAGAAAAGTGGTGGTTGTAGGTTCTTCTCCAAGACCCTTGACCTCACTAGCCCTGTATAGTTGGCTAGGTTTCCAGTAATAGTCATTATTTCCCTCTTGTTGAGTAGGTTTAAGTCTAGTTTGAGAGCTGTTGTTTACCACTAAGGTAATTACCACCAACTAATGCACACTAATGCAACTCACATACAATATCTTCACAAATTTTACTAGTGGGAAAAAGGTAAGGGAAAAGAGAAGTTATCAGTTCTAGTTCCTCAGCTTTTCTTATTTTTATTTCTTCTTATAATAAATAAAGAACCAAACATTTGTTCTGACATCATGTGGGTGATTATTATAGGCCATTTTTCAATGCTAAATGAACACTCAAAATAATAAATACATTTTTGTTCAGTACTATGATAATAATTTGAATTTGAGAATGCATATTAATTTTAATTATTTGTTATAGCCTTGATAATTTGCATAGGAAACTGTTGTAGACTGTATTTTTAGTCCTTTAGAGTAACAGCATTGCTACTTTTACACTTTTGTTGAATGTTTTATGTATTTTTCATAAGTGATATGCTTCAAACAATTAAGAGTTAAGTTTTAATATCAAAGGATGGTCATTTTTAATTTTTGTGGCAACTGAGATCACCATGGTATGCTTGGCTTTACATCCCTGGGAGGAAAGATTTGGTGTGAGTCATGATTCTTCAAAGAAACAGAACTCATAGAATATGCTTGTGATTGTATTTATTATAAAGAGTTGGTTTATCAAGTTCAGACCCAAGAAAAAAGATATTAAAGCTCAAATCTGTTTGAGTCCAGAGGCAAGAGAAAGAAGATTTCCCAGCTCAGACCATCAGGTAGAAAATATTTTTTCACTTATCTTGTTTATTACATTCATGCCTCAAATTGACTATATAAACAGCATCATCCATAATGGTGATAAAATTTTGTTTTACCCATTTTACCACTTTAAATACCAATTTTATCCCAAAATACTCTTAGACATATATCAAGAAATAATATATAGTTAAATGTTTGGGCACTCCAGTACTTGTTTGACACAAAATTAACTACTAATGACAATCATTACAGACTTATTCTGAAAAAAAAAATCACCAGATTAGTGACTTTACCTTTTTCTCTTCTGTTTTTCTTATTTACCAAAAATGGAGTATGGATTATGATGAACAGCATAATAAGAGATAAAACCTCTGACTTCCACATATTTAAATATAATTCTTTCTTTATTCTTTTAAAGTATTTGTGAGATTATAACAATTAAATCATTTTTATTTTTCCCTTACCTCCCTCCAAACCTTCCCCTGTTCCTCTCCCTTTGCTCTTTTTCACATTCATGTCCCCATTTAATTGTTGTTACATGTGGGTTTTTTTTGGTGTGTGTGTCTGTGTGCATTCCTTAATTATTATCTAAAGTCAATATACAACAAAGTAAGGAAACACAAAGATAAATAAAATGGTTTTCCTTGTATCCGGCAGGAAAGAGACACACAAAAGAGCTAGAAATAGAATTTAAATTAAATACCCATGTGTTTCATTCAATATGAAGAATGATTTGAAAAGTGATTGGTTTGGATACTTTCTTGGAAGTGCAAGAAGAATGAACTCTAATGATCTGAAAGTGACTGTAGGGTTCTGGCCATAGAGTCTCAGAAAATATATGTAATTTCTTGGTGAGAAAAACAAAGCAAAATATTGTGAATAAATGGGTTAATATCCAGAGATGAGATCTAAGGGAACTAGAGCACATGCTTGGAGAAAACAGGTTTTGGAATGAGGCTGGAATCCACCTATCAGAAATGTAACACTTGATTGAGGTTAGATCAAAACGGTAACCCGATGTTCAGTCAAAAAAAAAAAATGTGATGAACTTTGCTTCGTCTTAGATATCAGCCATTTTGGTTAATTTTTGGTCCTTGGTTCAGAGCATTCTGCTGAATCTGGAGCTAGATAAATAATGTTGAATCAACTTACAGTATAGTTACCTATCTATGTATCTATGTATCTATCTATCTATCATAGTACAGTATAGTCTCAGAATAGTTAAGGTACTGAGCTGTGAGAAACTCATTCTCTGTATCTTTCCATCAAAGATATTCTTCATCAGGAGAAGATTAAGCACATAGGCTTTCTAGTTAAAGCAGGTAGGATAAACACTTTGTGTTATTAAATACACTATACTGGGTATGAATTTAGCTTCTCATTATTGGTTTCTTTATCATTCAATGCATCCAAGTAGACTAGTTACATGGACAGTTTTCATAGTACCTTCTTCTCATTTTAGTGCATTTAGCATTACTGATCTTAGAAACATCCAACTAGCATGAATCCATCAATGGAGTATTTAACACATAACGGTTAATAAATGTCTCATTTGTCAGTTGCTGGATAAGAAACAATTCCAAAAATTAGAGACTTAGAATTAATTTGTAGTTCTATGAAACTGGAAGTTGGATTTCATTCAAATGGTTTATTCAGTGGTTCAATGCTGTTCTGGCTCAAATTGGTTTTATGGAGATGAACTCACTTGGTAGCTTGATTTGGGAGCTGAGATATCTAAGAGTTCTCAGCCAATGCCTTGAGATTTTATCCTGTAGCAGGCTGTACAGAAAGTTTCCTTACATGGCAATATAAGTCTCCAAGAGGATGGTCAGGATCAATAAAGACTCTTGATATTCTATATTAATCAAATCATGTCACAATACTGACCAGATCTAGGGGATTCCTACACATATTGCAAAGAAGCATTTTCAAAATAATCAAAATATCATTGTGGACTTTGTTATCAACAATAGTTTGTAAGAATGAGACAAAGGCCCTTAAATTTTGAATATCTGGCACTCCTGTTACTTTAACTGACTTGATTTTTAGCATTTTCTCCAAATTATGTGCTAAATAATGAGATGTATGGATCACAGCTACAACTCCCATCATTCCTATACTACACTAGGCATTTATCTATTCACCTCCAGATGTAAGTAAGCCCAGACAAAATTAACTGGCTAACATCAAGTTGAGAGAAAAATATGAATGTGTCTGGTCAAGATCACAGAACCTGTCACTCAACTGACCCAAATATCTATGAGCAGTAATAAATTTTTGTTTAAAGTCCTTTAAGGGTTAGATTACTTTAATAACTTTGACTATGTATAATAAGCTAGATTTTCAGAAGAGTTCCATTTGTTATTGGTTTAAGTGAATATGTTTGCATGCATGGGTATCAAGGAAATAGATGAATGAGGATTAGTAGCAGACATGACAGTAGAAATTTCTGCACAATGGACCATGCTGGATGCTAATGAGAAGTTTCAGTGACCTTCAAGTAATTTCTGAAGAATCCATAGAAGTGAGACACCATGTAAGTCTCAAACCTGGATAATTACAGATGTGTTAAACTATAAAATAATAGATTTAGTTTCACAGATTAGCCACGTACTTGAGGTTAAAATTGATAAACAAGTAACTTTACAGCATAATATATGAGTGTCTGTGGGGAAACCAGAAAAGCATTGCCTTTTTCAAGTGTTCTGTGGCAGGGTTCATCTACCGACCTACTCAATGTTAGTAAAGCTTGATTTTAAATGATCAGAAGAATATGGATCAAAAGGTAGTGCACTTAGTCCATTCCCATTCATGATTAATGCTTACATTTCTGTTGATACATTTTTAGAATAAGATTTTCTTTTCACTTTAAAACCTTATCAAGGAAGCTTAGATTTGCTAACATAAAAAGGACATATCAAACTCTTTTTTGTAAAAGACTGTTACCAAGTGGTCCCTGAATGGATAACGTTTCCTATGGGTGGATTGAATTCTAGGTTTGTGTTTCCATGCACAATTTGTGTAAAGGGCAGTTTTCAAGCCTAAGTTAGTATGATTTTTCATGTTTTTCTCATTGTATATTTAGGGAAATATTCTTCAAACATTTTTTATACTTTTCTAAATATAGAGAAATAAAGATAAAAGAGTATATTAGTAAATGAAATAAAAATCCAAAGCAATTAAAAAACTTAATTTTGGTGCCTCTTGATCATTCTGATTCTATTTGTATAATGGTGAATGTTTGCCTAGAACACTGAAATTTTGAGTTTTCCAAAGAAAGCAAGAATAGGTAGAGAAGGAAACAACAGAGGATAGGGCAAAGGAAGGGAGAAGAGAAAAGAAAGCACCTGAAAAATAAAAAGACCTTCTTCCTTTCTGCCTAGACATTTAATCACTAGCATGCACTCCAGTACATCACTCCAATAACAACAGGATGCAGCTATTAGTGTGGTATTACAAGAGGTAAATCTTGAGTAGAGGAAGGAAAGTAGATTACTAATCCCCAGTAATAAAAGAATATTTGAATAGATTTTTGTGACTAAATTCCAGGAATTCCTGATGCCAAGCTCTGCTCTAAGACGATGGAAGATGATTAATTTTGTCTAGATCTCCAACAAATAGAGGACTGGCAGTTGCTGATGTTATAGGCAGGCATCCAGATCCTTACAGTGGCAGAGGATTTATTTCTGGCGTGTTATGCGATGTAAATAGAGTGTGCTATTGTTATCATTGCAAATGAAGTGACATAAAGAAAATACATGCTTTCAAGTAATCCGTCTCAGGCAGAATGGCCCTCATCGTCCCGCATGAGCTTTGTCTTTGCTGCTTCGGGTTGGTGAAGGAAGAACAGAGGCCAAGAATTGGTTGGATTCAGTTTCCAACTTGTTCCTATGACAAACGAGCCAGAATTTGTCTTTGGACAAGTGTCCTAAACTTTCAGAATATTAATTTTTACAATCTAACCTATTTTGTTAAAGGATATTGAAAAAATAAAGCAACAAACAAAACAATATTTGAATTTCAAACGTTATGGAAAATGGTTTGCAGGATAATGTTCTATTTTGCAATTATTCTGAAATAATACTTTGGACTTTTGAAACAAGGTATATAAGAAGCATATTCTTTGAGGACCTACATACATATCATGAAATACTTCATTGTTATTCTTTAGATTCATTATATTGTGACTTCTATACAGATATTAATTTTATATTTCACCATAGTTATTTATATTGGGTTCTTACTATTAAAAGTTTGTTTCAAACCGAACAAACATTTCTTTGATATTATTTCTATTTTTCTGATAAACTGACCATAACAGAACTTGAGTGGCTTGTCCAAAATTGTAGAAGTGCTAGACATATATTCCCATTAGGACACTCTGTAGCAGTATATAACAGCTGCAAGCAAAGAGCTCAGGCCTGAGCAGGGTAGAAAAGTACATGGAACTGTTATTGAAGTTTAAGAGTGAGAGTAATAAATGCCATAAGAGCAAACTGAAAAAAAGTGACAAGGGATCAGAGATAATAGAGATGAATTCCATTCCCAGAAATCACAAAGGAGCTAATATTTGAGAAGGGTTTTGAAAGGGGTTTGGAATATGAAAATACAAAGGTAGAAAGAAACTCATTTTGACTATCAGGGCTTTAGTAATAAATTTGTGGAAAATGTAGATAGGTGGTGTCTGGGAAATTCTGAATGCACATTTTCCTTTTGTCTTTTTTTAACATAAGACCTTTGTTCTGACTGTCCTGGGGTATTCACATCCATGGATTGGCAGTGAGACTTGCTATCACAGCACAGAAAATACAGAACTAATGCAAAATTTAACTTTTAATGTTCAGAAATAAATGACCTTTGGAAAAGTCAGTGTTGTTTGAAAACAAAACAAATTTTTAATTCGTTTGTTATCTTCAGGCTAGTTACATGGAGCTTGCCCTCCTCTTGAAAGATGCCCCGTTTTCCTAGTGTAGCTCAAGCTACCAGGCTTGTTTCTATAAAGGAAGAAATTGTTGGTTATATAGAAGGGAGAGAAAACCATTTATTCTGATTGAGGTAAGTCTCCATAAGTAGTATAGATCTCGTTTGTATGGTTAGCTAGTGAGAACTCTTATCCCAAGAGAGTCACAGTGAGTTATCAGAAATGATTGATACTCTAGAAGCAGGCTGTGAAGTAAGGTTTGGTCATTCAAGGTATTCTGTCTGTAGTGGATGTTCTCAGGTGCATAAGGATCACAATCCTATAGATTAGACATAACTGGCAATCCTGAGTCCCACTTCCAACCCAGTGGTACTGTTTAAGGCCCATCTGTCCTTTCATAAGCAGGGAAGTTCCTGAGAAGGATACCAGAAGAGCATGTATTACAGATATTAAAGAACCGTGATTAGGAAATATGTATTATGTTTAGGAAATATGTCTTTAATCATATAAACAATAAGGTGGCTTTGTTATATTTACGACAAACAAGAAATAAGCCTGAAACATAGATCCAATTTAATTCCATATTTAAATGCAGGGGCAGGATATAGGATTTGTTTAAACTACTGTATATTATGCTATGCAGATGATATCATACTATATCATATGTGATACATAAAAAATATTAAGCTATGAAATCAGTATGGTGCTGGTAATCTTGTCACATTTCATGTGATTAATACTGGGATTTTCAAATCTATGAAGATACTATCTTTTGCCAAAAACATTTACATAGTAATATGCATGGCAATATATACAGTGTGTGTAGGCTATCAGTTCCTCTATTAAGAAATAAGTATAGATCTAGTTTCAGTCACAAGAAAGGAAAGTTCAGCATCAAGACGACAAAAAGTACTGTGGACACCTTCCCTATGTTTGAGCAGCTACAAGCCAGAGCAGAAGTGGCAGAATGTCATGGTTAGGGTTTCTATTGCTGTGAAGAGACACTATAACCATGACAACTCTTATAAAGGAAAGCATTTAATGGGTAGCTTACAGTTTCAGAGGTTTAGTCCATTATTGTCATGGTGGGAAGCATGGTGGCACACAGGAGCTGAGAGTCCTACATTTTGATCAGCCGCTAATAGGAAGTGATATGTCTCCCACACTAGGTGTGGCTTGAGCATATGAGACCTTGAAACCCACCACCGCAGTGGCACACTTCCTGCAGTAAAGCCATACCTCCTCCAACAAGGCCTCACCTCTTAATAGTGCCACTCTAGATAGGCGAAGCATTCAAACAGGAGTCTATGGGTGGGGTCATAACTACTCAAACCACTATACACAGGGTTATACATATGCTGTGAAACAATCCTTGCAAATGCATATTACTCTCATTGTTAATAAAAAGCTGGTTGGACAATAGCTGGGCAGGAAGAGACTGGGCAAGACAGTATGACACAGAGAGAATGCTGGGAGGAAGAAGGGTGGAGTCTGTAGTCAATAGCAGATGCAGAGGGAGCAGGAGATGAATGTGCCATGCTATTAAAGGTACCGCCACGTGGCAGAGCATAAATATGAAATAAGGGTTAATTTAAAAGGTAAGAGTTAGCTAGTAACAAGCCTGAACTGTTGACCAAGCATTATAAGTAATCTTAAGTTTCCATGTTGGTTATTGGGTGGGTGGTTGAGACAGGAAAACACTGCCTACATTCATACATAAAGGTTAAATAAAAATATATCCTTCTGATTTTACACCTTTTTTATTTTTTCTCTTATTGAAAACATATCTTTTCTATATGACATAGTCTGTTTATGGTTTCCCCTTACCTACTGCTCCCAATTCCTCCCACCCCCTTTCCTATGCTGATCCTCATGTTTCCTGTCTCTCCTTGGAAAACAAACAGGTATCTAAGGCATAATAATAAAATGAAATAAGATAAAACAAAAACAGATCTGAATAAAGCAGAAACAAAGAGAAGAAAAAGAAGCAAATAAAAAACACAAAAAGCCTAGATAGACACAGGAGCATACAGGTTCATATCCACAGGAATCAAATAAAAACTGAAAATCAGAATCCACAATATGTATGCAAAGGACTGTGCAATAAACAAAAAAAAATGCCCTGCCATAACTTTATGAAACAGAAACTCCAAAGATGCCTTTGATTGTGTGTGTGTGTGTGTGTGTGTGTGTGTGTGTGTGTGTGTGTGTGTGTGTCCTGTCTTTAAGAGCAGTTTGCATCCCCAGGAAACTAGGCCTTCTGAACACAGTAGGACTGTTGTTGACATGAACTCACAGAGATGGTGACAGCAGGCAAAGGGCTGCATGGGTTTGTACCACATGGGGTTGTTGTAGCACTGAGAGGAAAAGTGGACACATGCCCCCACAAACCTGTGATCTATCTCAATTTATAACTACTTATAAATGAAAAAGTAGTTCTCTCCAATGGAGAATAGGTTTTTTTTCCTAAATCTATTTTTAACATTAAAGTTGTGTATATATATATATATATATATATATATATATATATATATATATATTTAAAAACTAGTTGTTGCAATAATATTGATTTTATTCATTAAAAGGAGAAAGCAAGTGAGATTCTTTTTGGGGGGGGTTAAAACTGTGGCATTTACATTAACTTTAATGAAGTTTAGTTTATATTTAGAAAAATGGCCATTAGGTTTATTATAACCCCCCAAATAACATGACTAGTCTATGGAAGGACTTGGTTTGGGTTTTACCTCAGTTTCCCAAGTTGTATGTTCTTCCTTGTCAGTTCACAGTGGTCAGGCTACAGTTGTAAAACTAAGATGGATTTTTTTTCCATCTCCTCAGACTGTGTCTTGCTGTCTTGTCTAGATGGATCCCAACTCCTTTCACTATAGCCTGGTGAGTAGTTGGGACGACAGGTCCTTCGCACCATGCTGAGTAAAAGTTGGAATCACAGTCCTGAGAAACACTTTTGCAGTATGTAAATTTAAGTTAAGGGGAGACAATAAGGGATGAGGATCTCTTACATGCAAAAAAAAGATGGAAACTGTGAGGCATTCTGACATAACTCTGCGAATATTTCTCTGTGTGGAGAGGATTTGATTTGAAGGAAAGGTCGAAGTACAGGAAAGCGGTACCTTTAAATAGGGAAAAGTGAGGACTGGAAAATGGAGCGATTTACAGCCCTTGGGGCCTATTGAAGAAATAAAAGGCCTGGTATGCTGTGGATGGTTGGTGAAATGTTTGATAAGCCTACTAAAAGACAGTCTATTTGATCATTTCCTCTGAACTTATGTGTAGTATTACGTAAGTTAAGTTAAAAATACGTATTTATAGTAAATTTGTACTAGATCTACACTGACAAGTTATAATTCCTTGGGTTCTAGACTAGTGCTAAGAAAATATAATTAACATGAATATGTATTAAAAATTGAATTAGGCTTAATTTGTGATTGCAGATTCAAGTTTGGGTTTCAGGAAGTTTGCAGGTTACTACATTTTATCTTCAACAGCTTTCCAAGTATTCTTGGAAGACCAGGCAAGTGGGAAACAAGAATTTCTTGTATTTGTTCCTTCAAAGAAACAGTGATTTGAGTAATTATCCATGTGTAAAAATGTATAATAACTAAGATATCCAGATGAGAGACCCTAGAAACTGAGTAGAACATAAAAACAAGAAAATGCACATTGAAGAAAGCAGGACAGACAGTCTTAAGTTATCTATGTCCTCTTCCAAAGGCTGCAAGGCATTACATACAGAGATACTCTCTCTGTGTGGGTAAAACAGAACTTAACTTTTCTGCAGACCACATGACCAAGTCTTCTCCAGTTCCGGTTTAGTTACTATAGCTCCAGATTCCAGGTCCTACTTTATAGCCTCAGGCTTTATACTGTCCCTACTTACACATCTATAATCTCTGGACATGATAGCTAGGGAGGGCTTTACTCTTTAATGCTGCTATTCTGTAGATTGGAAGAGGTTCTTAATTCTCCAAATTTAGATATCAATGCAAGAATATGGGACTCATGAATAACCATATGGATAATAATGGGTTAAAAATAAACCATGAGCAATTGACACAGAAAAGTGGAGATTTAAATCTTCCCGAGAAAGGATTCAATATGGTCATGTTAAAGAAGCTCAGTGAGTTACAAGGGAACACAGGCAGCAACAGATGCTCAGCGGGTATTGAAGTAAAATTGAATTAAGCCCAATGCAAGTTAAAAGTATGTAAGTAAAGCAGAGAATGGATATCATCAAAGCATACTGTAAGCATATAAAAGACATTATAATGGAACCCATTAATGTGTAAACATGCATTAATAATTACCATCATAATAAAAGAACGTGTATTTAATATACCTTGCCTGCCACATATGACAGCTTAAGAACACAGGATAGTGTAGAATATTGCTTATTTAGCCATGTGGCTTTGTGGCTGGCAGGGAGATGTGGTTTCAACCACTACTCAATATCACAAGAGACTGTGCTACATATATAAATAACAAACAGGAAAAGAACAAAGTTCACAATCAAAAACATATTTCTGCTAGATGTCAAATATTTTAAAGTGAAAACAACATAAGCATTGCCATTTTAATGGGACTGTCTATAAGTAAAGATGGCAATCAATAAATACATAAAATCAGAAATTCAGCAAAGGTTTGACTGACTGTCTCTTGGAGGCCTTCTTTTTCTGAAAAGGAAAAGCAGGGGGTGAGTCTGGGGAAGCTGGGAAGTGAGGGGGGAGTTGGGAGGAGTGGAGAGGGGAAACTGTCACTGAGATGTATTGTATGAGAGAAGAATCTATTTTCAATAAAAATAGTTATTTTAAAAAAAGAAACCATATGAAAGAACCACACATAAATTTTGGAGCTGCAAACACAGTGACTGACCTGAAAATATTTCTGAATATTTCAATAGTAGTTTTGAGCAAGTAGAAGAAATAGTCATTGAGCTCAAAGATAGGTTGTTTGAGATTTCCAGGGGGAAGAAAATAAAAAAAAAATCAGAAAGAAAGAAGGAAATTGAAAGAATAACATGTCTGATGCTTAGAGCACACTATCAAATAAAGTAAGAGAGAAAGTGGAATTAAAAAAAATCACAAAACATTCCAAAATCTGGGGTTATACAAACAGATATTTGGATTTATACAACAAAAACCTCAGATGTATGAAAAATAAAGACATATAAAAGCATATTCAGTTTCAAATGGTAAAGGCAAAGTAAATGTTGAGGGCAGGAGAAAGGGATTTCTTATAACATTATTGGTGGATATGGAGACAGAAACCTTGTAAAGGTGAACAGAGTTGGATATTATGCTCAAAAGAAATGAGTGAATGAACAAGACAAAGAGAAATCCTTAAAATAAACACTCAAGAAAACAATATTTGGCAAAGCTCTCTCTCTCTCTCTCTCTCTCTCTCTCTCTCTCTCTCTCTCTCTCTCTCTCTCTCTCTCTCTCTCTCTGTGTGTGTGTGTGTGTGTGTGTATGTGTGTGTGTATATGAGAGAGAGAGAGAGAGAGAGAGAGAGAGAGAGAGAGAGAGAGAGAGAGAGAGAGAGAGAGAGAGAGAGAGAGAGCTGACTTCTGAGAAATTTCACAAACTATAGTTATAACATAGCCACACTCACCACATAAGATGGAGGAATGAGCCATGGGTGAGATCTATGCCCTGTAAGAGAGATCAGTGTTTCCATTATAAGTAATTCCTGGTCATGGGAATACTAAAAACTAATGTCGATGGATTTCAATGCTGGCTTTTTGTTTTCTGAAAAAGACCCCTTGATAAACACTGACTGATTTTGCTCTCATGTTGTCCCATTCAAATTCAATTTGCAGACACCTATTATATAAATGGAAGATTGGTCTTTTAGAACAAGCCTGCCTCTCATATTCCCACAGGAAAATAGCAAAGCTGCTCAAAATACTATTAAAAATGTACTGTAAATAACAGTTCATTTCTTTTCCCATTATCTTGAAGAAAATACAAGTTATTTGATGATAGATTCTGTTTTTTTGTAGTCTTTTATCACAGATCTCAGAGCTTTCTTTGAGTCACCTCTTTGCAGAGACCTGAAAACACATGTTGGCTACAGCTGGAAGTTTGTTATAGTGACTTTCCCACAACATGGGGTGAAATAAGAAGATTTCTCCCCTGCAAGGAGCAGTGACCGATGCCATTGCACACCTTCCTCCTGACAGACCATGAACTGTATCTTTGGTCTTAAACCTGATCATTATTATATTCACAGACTATGTTTCCACAGGATTATGTTGAGATCTCAAAGAGCAGAAAAGGAGCTAAATATGAACAGTGAAGCTTGGCTTCTTAGTGGATGTCTTGGGCATATGGCAAAGGCCATGACCATGAAATGGTAAGTGGCAGTCATTACCTCGGCCTAATATTCTGAAAGTTTCTTCTTTTTTTTTCATGTTTTCCTTTCCCCAAAGAAAAATAAAATGCAGAGAAAGAAAAATCAGCTTTGTCCTCTAGCTGTATTATTCATGGGGCTTCTTAAGGAGCCATACTTGACTTCAGTAAGACTTTTGAATTCATAAAATTGATTATTATCATCCTTCAGAAGCATAACAATAAAGGAAACTAAAAATGCATCTATTAGCTAAATAATTAGCTAACAGTTGCTATGTTAGTTTCTTTTCTATTGCTGTGATAAAACAAAAGGCAGCAGGCACGGTGGCTAGAGTGGCTACTTGAGAGCTTAAGACCAAAACCACAAACCCAAAGCAGAGAGATCACCTGGAAACTGCACCAGTCTTCATATGCTCAAAGCTCATGTCTTGTGACATACTTCCTTCAACAAGAGCACACCTCCTAAATAGCCCCAAACAGCCACCCACTGGGGTCCAAGTGTTTAAATACATGAACCGACAAGGGACATTTTCATTCAAGCCACCATAGTTGTTTTCCTGAGTGAAAAAAAAAAAGGGGTTTTAAGTATATAAATCATAGGATTTCCCGTTATCATTTCAACATACTTCATTTTGACACCTTCTATTTATGTTATTTTTACCAGTTCACTCTAATTAAGTGTATTGATAGAATTTTGATGAATTAATTTTGAACAAGTACAGAAACTTTGTACAAGTTTACTGATTTGGTTATCGAACACAATTTTGGTATATTATTACCCTTGATCCATCTGTTCTTGAGAAATGCTACTTTTGCTTCAGAACTCTATTGCTCTGCAATTAACACTGCTGGCATATAAGCATGTTTCACAGAAGTATCTGATGGACACATGGTTTTAAAAAACTGATAATTAAAATAATTTTTATTGCTACACAAGTTTTAATACTCCCTATGGAATCACAAAAATATATTTACCAACCACAGTATTTGGCAATTAATTTGTTCCCAGAATATATAAAGGTTAACTGGCAAGAGTTAAAAGAAGGCACCTACTGTACAATATCAATCAGAGTTAATGGGGGCTACAAGGAATGATGTATTCAGTGGCCATGGTGATGGAAAGCAATTACTACTTCATCATCTTCAGAGAAGGGTAGAGATGGGTCACCTCACAGGCCAGTGGTAGCTGTGAATATGTTTGATGAGCTTTTTGGCCACTGCTATGGTAGTGGCCACACAGAGAGGACACAGATACTGTCAGAATGATGGCCTGGGAGAATTTTGGGAGGATGGAAGGTAAGTTATGGTGAAATCTAATGTTTGATAACTTTTGTATACTCATTCTGATGTCCTGAATATTCTAATGGTGGGATTCATCAATATGCCAAAGGAAAAGATATTCAGAGTGGTATCATTTTGGGACAAAGCTCTGTGAGGTTCCTTCACATAAAGCATCAACTATTAAGCCTCAGCAGAAAAGAGAAAGATAGCAATTAATGTAACTCAGCTGATAACATTGACTAATTTGCAATTTGTTATTGTTTCTTAGGATTTTTTGTTTGTTTATTTTTTATTTATCTTTTTTGAGACAGGGTTTCTCTGTGTAGCTTTGCACCTTTCCTGAAACTCACTCTGTAGCCCAGGCTGGCCTTGAACTCACAGAGATCCACCTGTCTCTGCCTCCCAAGTGCTGGGATTAAAGGCGTGTGCAACCAATGCCCGGCTCTTGTTTCTTAGTTTTTAATTTTTCATTATTTGAGAGAGAGTCCAGCTATATATTCTAGATGGACCTTAGCCTCAAATTTCTCCTTCTCTGTTTCTCAGTTGCAGTTATTATGGGCATGTACCACATGCCTTGCCTGCTGTGTTTATTTATACATTTGGTTAAAAGGCTTAGGTTACATTCATTGTTAAAATTATACTCTTTCCTTACAACTTTTCCTTTATTTTCTTCCACATTCAACTAAGAATATTTTTCTCTGTATGATGTTACACAAATCTTACTGATCTAGAATGAACTCCATAATAGTTCTCTCTTGATCATACTGCTTCAGTTTCCTATTGGCAACCAATGATAAAACAGCTGTACTAATATGACTTTCTCAGTTGCCAGTATTTTCAAGTTCTCTTTGAGACAACCAATGGAAACAATAAAATTAACTTTAGTAATTGTATCTTAAAACACTTCATTGATGCATTTTTTTTTTTTTTTTGCCTACTGGTTCATCAAAATGAGAAATGCAAGTTAGCCTAAGGCCAGCCAGAATTCTATTTTTAATGGAGTCAAGGTTTTGTTCAAGTAGAGAACTTATTGTTTGAATATTCACTTTGCACACTCAATAAATCTGCATCTAGTGTCCATAGAGGGGTATTCTCATATGCATGTCTCATATCCAAGGCTCACAAATTCTATCAACAAAGGAGATGGCAGTATGTATATATTTGCCAGATTAAGAGGTATTCAGCATCTTTTATTAATTGTTTTGAGACAGAGTTGCAAATGAAGTGCAGAGTGCTTGTCAACATGCAACCTTGCTTTCTGAGCCTCCTGAAAACTAAGACAGTGGGTGCTGCCAGGCCAGCCTTTGTTATGCATCTTATGGAGTGGCTTCACAAATTCACAAGTGGATAGATTATCTTCATCAGGATCACTGAATCTTTGGTGGCTGTGGTGGTTTGAATGAGAGTGACCTCCTTAGGCTCATATGTTTGCATGGTTGGTCCCAGTTAGTGAGACTGTTTGGGAAGGATTAGAAGGTGTAGAGGATTGGAAGAAGTGTGTCACTGAGAACAGGTTTGGGGTTTCAAAAGTCTCTGCCGGACTCTCTTCTCTCCTTCTCTCCCTCTCTCCCTTTCTCCCTCTCTGCTTGCTGCCTGTGGATCAGGATGTAAAGCTCTCAGCTACTGCTCCAGAGCCCTGCGGCTCTCTGCTTTCCACTATATTGATCATGTACTAACCCTCTAAAGCTGCAAGAATTACCTTGGTTAGGGTGTCTTTTCCCAGCAATAGAACAGCAGCTAGGGTATTAGAGTGACTAATTTGCTATGTTGCTAATCATCGGTCTCCGAGTTGCATGCTATGAGCGGAGAGGAACACCTCGAGGGAAGCCATTGTTATATTCGCTTTACTCCTTAGCGGAGATGAATCTGGGCATTAGTAATTTGGGTGAAAAAGACGTCATTAATCCCTGAATTACAGTGCTGATAGAGTTTCTAGACTTAATGTCAAATAGATAGGCACCAGGACTATAAATCTTTTCTCAGGAGAAATGTCTGTGTGACAAAATTGGCTCAAATAAATCAGTAACCATTTGCCTGGTTGCCTGGGCTGTGTTCTTGGGGTCACCATTCATTTCTTCTGTTGATATGTTGCCTACTCTACGACAGCCGTCATTAGAGTAGTGAAAGAAAATGTCCTCTTTAGTTTACACCCAGCCTCTATTCCTATTGTTATGGGCACTTTACAAACAAACTCATCAAATTCCATACTTAGTGACCGACCGAGAATAGAAGCAAACTTATGGCCACATGCTAATATATTTAGTGAGAGTCTTCACTTAAATAGAGAGAATGTATGTGGCCAGTGAATGTCATATTCTGACCATTCTGAACGGTCCTCTCACTTAAACACATTGATCTTCCATCTTCTTGAATGTGTTCCTTATGATACCACGAGAGTGACTAATGTCTTGGCTGGTTAGTATGAATTAGTGAAGTTACCACATCGAGCCATTTTGCTATTATTTTAAATGCCCATATATATTTGGTCAAGATTCCCAATCCCGAGTGTAGCATGAATCTTAAGAAGTCTTATTAATAAAAACAAACCCGGAGCTGGGTATTGGGGTGAATGCTGGAAGATCAGAGAGACAGAACAGGCTACAGCCACCTCACCTTGCCGATTCCTCAGTTGATCCTGTTTCCTCAGACAGGAAACCTCTGAGTCCTCATCCAAATTGATCTCAGCTGAACTGCTGCTCAAAAACCTAAAAGCTTAACCAGCTCTAGTTCCTGGTCCTCACGCCTTATATACCTTTCTGCCATCACTTCCTGGGATTAAAGGCTCACTTCCTGGAATTAAAGGTGCAAGTCACTATGCCTGGCTGTTTCCAGTGTGGCTTTAAACTCACAGAGATCCAGATGGATCTCTGCCTCCCAAGTGATAGGATTAAAGGCGTTTGTGCCACCATTTTCTGGCCTCTGTATCTAGTGGCTGTTCTGTTCTCTGACTCCTGATAAGTTTATTAGGGTACACAATATTTTGGGGAACACAATACCACCACACCCAAGTTAAATAGTTCTATTTGTTTCTGTCACATGGCTAATTATATTATTAATTAGCATCATATCTTTCTATTTCTTGTAATTGCATTCTGTACCTGATCCACAGCTATGTCTGCACCCTAGCCATGTGAGAAATGCTATGTAGGAGGCTTTTTGCAGATGAAAATGGTTACAGACTTTGAATGACCCCCTCGCCGTGTTTTCATGTGTGCATGTGCACATGCATGTGAGTCATGATGAGCAAAACTATTTAATCAATTCAGTGCTATAACAAATTGATTTTCTGAAACTGCCTTCCACTGAAAGAAGTTTCATCATCCCAAGACATCAATAATAATTGCAGTGATGTTGGTGCCACTAGAGTCATGGATACTTAGTGTCCTATAGCCCCAAAGGAAGAAGCCACCTACCTGTGCACTTGTCAGATATATGAAACATTAAGTCTGAAATCCAAGTGTGAGAAGCCATATAGTGGGAGCATCCTGAGTGTTCTCTAGGGAGACCCTAACAAAATGTCACACACTGGGTAAGAGAAGCCATAGAATTTGTTGTCTTACCCTTCTGAAGACCAGGTGTCTGGGACCAAGGCATTTGTGTGGTTGTTTCCTTTTTGAGGTGCCTTTTCCTAACTTCTAATGGATTCTCTGAAACTATTTGATATTCCTTAGGCGTAAGGTTGTTTTCATCCATTCTTTCTCTATCTCCTTATCTTCTCCTCTCATTTCTTCTCTCTGCCTCTTATCACTTCCCCTGTCTATGTGTACAAATTTTCTTCTTATAAAGACACAGATTTTAATGAAAGCCCACTCTACTTCAGCATGACTTAAAAAATTAACTGACTTTTCCTAGAAAGAGAAAAAAGGAAAAAAAAAATTAACTGACTTAACAAATTATAGATGTGATGGTCCAATTTCTAAATAAGGCCAAATTCTCTTGTTCTGGAACTTAAACTGAAGCATAGCATGTGAGCTTTTCAGGAAGAAAAAAAATAACCCTCAAATAATCTTACTGCTTAATATAATTTATGGCTTAAGAGTTACATAATGTGTATCTATACATATATGGAATAGTGATAAGAATACATTCACTCATTCAATGTTGGGCTATTTGACTAAAATGTATTCATTAATATACATCAGATTCCTCTGAAAACTATTACTTTAAGAAATGAACTGGTGCCAGACAGAATGTTCTATTGGTTCCTAACAATTATATAATTAGGTATATAAGATGTATAATGTATAAATACATTGACTTAAGTTCTGCCTTTGGTTGTGTATGTTCAGCTGCTTCAGAGATAGGAATCCTCAAGCCTGTAAATGTCATTCTGACCTCTGAGTGATCAATTTTATTCCTACATCATGAGGTTTGATTAAAAAATTATTGCCTGAGCTGGTTACCTGTAAGTGCTTTTGAAGCTCATAAAGTAATCCAATCACTTTGGAATCTAATTTTGATATTTATCCCAGTGACAACCAGTTCATAAAGGAATTAAGGTAATTTTTGCCAATACCCTGTTAGGCATTTATTCAAATTAATTGTTTTTGGCGTCTTGCTGCCTGTTTGCTACCTTTCCCATTTAAATCCAACTTTGCTTTTTAAAATACTCAGAGATATTTTATTTTCCAATAAATAACCTCCAACACTTTGAACGTGAAAGAACATAATTCTGGGAAGTTTCAGTTTCCCCATGTATTTTTCTTGTGCCAAATCTTGAAAAGTGGTAACGTGTCTATAAACTTTGCTGCAGGTACCCTGTGCCAGACAGGTTTCATTGCTGAGAAAAGTAACTGAAAAAAAAAAAAACTGGGTTATGAGAGGCAAGATCTATTTGGACGCATGGTTTCAGAATTGTCAGACTGTGGTCCCTGGATCTTCTCATGTCTAGGATTGTGTGTTTCAAAGCAGAGCATCATGGAAGAATGGATGTGGTGGAAGTTTATGTTGGAAAAGAAGCATAGAGAATGAGAGAGGAAGGGCCTGTCAATCAGATATAGCCTTCAAGAGCACAGCCCCAATGATCTGTTTCCTGCAACTAACCCCAACTCATGTTTTCCATACCCTCCTGTATTAAGTCATTATAAACTCAACTGTGGATTCTTTTATATCCACCCCCAATAACCTTTTAAACATGGGCATACGTCTTCAAAGTATTTCCATTTAGTGGAAGCTTAGCTTTATAAAATCTGAATAATACAGGTTTAAAAATGTTAGAATATAGTATAAATCAAGGATATCTATTCATCCTTCTCCTCCAGGAACCAAAATTGTTATATTATTTCTATTTATCAAAAATGTGATCTAATTTAGGAACCTTTTATTTTGATGTAATTTTAAACTCTGTGATGTCTTCCAGGACCATATTGACCAAGTTATCAAATCCTTAAAGTGTACCAACAATTTTCTTTTTACCACTCTTCATCACAGTGAGAATTTTTGATCCTATACACTTATCCATAAATCCAGTGTCATGACCTGGGAAGGGTTAGTGGTCACTTTAGCTGCCATAGCCATGTCAGAAGTCACCTGATAATATTTTGTTGGCTCCTTATGGGAGGCCTTACCCTTTTGGAGGAGTGGATGCGGGTAGGTTGGGGGGAAGGCAATGGGGTGGGAGTGAGAGGGAGCAGGAGGAGGGGTAAGAGGGGTTGGTATGTAAAATGAATAAATTTTTTTAAAAAGTCACCTGATCCTTTATTATTCAGTACAAACTCTATTAAAAACTTTATTTACTGATGGGGATACTCTTAAAGATTAATCTACCCCAAAATATGATTATATCATGGTGTGGAGTTCTGCTTAGGGATATAGATAAACAATTGTTTACTTCCAGATTCCATCACATTTCACATCATCACCTAACATGAAGGAGAAACTCAACCAAGTGGGTAGGCTATATTCTCTTCAGATTATGGCTGCTTTCTTTCCTTGTATGTTTTCTGGACAAGTAATGAGATGATATCATTCATCTTTTGGGATTCTGCTTTGGCATGAAATGCATAGATATATCATTTGGTCACCTTTGCCATTTTCCTTGGTGGAATTCATTTCTTGGTCAACATTTAGCTTCCCCATATGATATAACATTTTTGGATAAGGTTGTCTTTGACTGCTTACCATCTTCTGTCCAGGAAACTGTAGAGCTCTAGAGTGTATTCTGTACATGTCCCCTAAAAGCAGAGAAGCAGGAACTGACATGTTATTGCTTAGTATGGAGCTCAGGAGACAAAAACACCCTTTGTGCACTATTAGTCCTCCAAATAATTATACATGACAAAGTTTATGAAAGACACTTGCCTTTTTCTCCAAAAGTTCTGAGAATTTATGCAAAAAAAATCCACAATTCTTGTTTTAGAGGTCATTAGACTCTATGAAATGTTTCCAATACACATACACATACATAACATATAATAGCCTTTTCTACAAAGCTGTAAGAAATAGAAGCATTTGGTTAAAATAAGAATTAGTACTCCAAAAAGCACTAGCTTGGGGTAATAGCTCCCGTTTTAATTGGGATTCTTATTGCTCACAGCGTATGTTCTTAGACTCACTGTAGCTATGCTTTTGAATCTCCCACTTCAGAGACCATAGTTTACTTATTAGATCAGAACTATTTAAAATTCACCTTAATAAGCTTTCAAGGCAAGCGTGAAGCACAAATAAAAGAAAATGGTTTTCACTTAAGTATATCAAAGGGTTGGTTCATATTAGGGTGCTTAAACAAAATGCATTAATGCTGAATGCCTTTTACTATTAAAAAACCCACACATGGTAGCTCTGCAAATTTCAGTCCAACAGCTTCTGATCAAATGGTTCTTAAATCGTGATGAACATAGGGGTCATTTTGAGCACCGTTTCTGGGTAATGCAACTGTGGTACTCCTGCGAACAGTACTTTTTGAGGAATTTCTCATTTGATTAGATTTTTATATGTTTTTGGAAATGCCAGACTTCTCAGTGATGAGATAATAGAAACCTTGCTAGGCTTCATACATAAGCCACTTCTTCCTCAGATACTCATGTAATCATTTTCATGTGTATATTGTGTGCCTGATTCTTTGTGCATCATGGATGTGTAGGAGTCTGTGGAAGTTAGAAGAGGTTGTTGGACCCCCTGGAATTGGAATTACAGGTGTTTATGAGCCACTATGAGGATGTTGGGAAACAAACTTAGGTTCTTTGTGATAGTAGTCAATGTTCTTAACTGGTGAGCTGTGAGAGCCAAAGTTACATTTTAAGTTTTAATGACAATGCCTAAGATATCCATGAAACAAAAATACCTCTGATCTGTAAGGCCCTTGCCCAAGGATAGATAGTTCCTGAAATGCTGGAAGCTATCGTTTATGGGAGATAATAAGCCACATGCTTTTTAGTCCTCTAAACAAGTTTGTTTGACCCATCTGTACTGATGTGCTTGATCACATGTGGATGGGGGTTCACAGGCTATCGGTACTTCAGGATGTATGCTTGCCCCTGCTTAGACCTGATGGAAAATGCCATGAATTATGGGTTTTCCTTCTTAAGCCACTACAAACTGCGATTTTTGGCCATTTCCATGGAACCTGTGTATGGACCTGGCCAGAGCTAATCCACCTGGCCTGTATTTAATTAAAGCTTATGTCAAATTTGCCTTTAAACTGTGGCAGTGGTCTTATTCTCAATCAGTAGGATTAACAGAGCAGTCTCCCCAGACTCCCACTGATACTTTGCAGTGATATGTTGTGTATCAAATAAAGCTTGCCTGAGGATCAGAGAGGCAAAGGAACAAGCCACTGGAGAAACTTCTCGCCACTATTGAATCTTCAGACTGAATGGAAGGTGAGTTCCTATCTCCACGAGTCCTCTGACTGAAAGCCTCTGAGTCCTTAGCCAAAAGGCTGTCCTGGTTCCTGTCTTCTCATGTCTTTTATGTCTTTCTCCACCCAGCCATTTCACTTCCTTTTTAGTGCTTGGATTTAAGGCACATATGCTTCCCAAACTGATAGCAAAGGCATGAGATCTCAACTGCTGGTATTAAAGGCATGTGACTCCAAAGCCCTGGGGTTAAATGTGTGTTCCACCACTGCCTGGCTCTGTTTTTCTCCTAGACTGAATCAATCTCATGTAGTCCAGGGTGATTTTGAACTCACAGAGATCCAGATGGATCTCTGCCTCCCAATTGCTAGAATTAAAGGTGTGTGCCACCACTGCCTAGTCTCTGTGTTTAATCTAGTGGCTTGTTCTGTCCTCTGATCTTTGGGAAAATTTTATTTGATACACAATATATCACCACATTTCTCCTTTTCTTTGTTTAAAATAATAAAAGAAGGTTATAACTAATGTAAGAAAAACTATATACAATAACTATATACAACATATACAGTCAAGAATTACATTAACAATGTCCAGTCCATTAACATCTGACAGAATCAGAGAAAATACTCCACTATTTATCCTATTTTGGTGAGTCCAAAATGTTATACCTAATTCATGTTCTATCCTAACGTGTACCAACCCAAAACTATCCTTTGATGTCTTTCAAACTTATACACTTTATACCATTTAGTGAGTTTCTTTTCTGAATTTGTTAACAAGGAGAACTATAACTATCTAGTCTTCAACTCCATTAGAGAACGAAGAAGGAAAAAAATATTACCTAAGTAATCAGGAAATGCTAACAAATGAATTCCAAAAAATGTGAGAAATGATAGAAACAGTTGGCTGCCTGGACAGTCACCCAAGGTTCCTCTGCAATGTTGGGGCATCCATCTTTGGCCTGTAGGCCTAGCATATCTAACAGACTTTTCTGTGGAGCAAGATACTCTGAAGGGCTTTCCTACCCTGTCTTGGCAAGGTTCAGCAGTCCTTTATTTTGTGTCCTGCTGGTCCATTTTTGACAGTATACTATCAGCAATTGAGGCAAGGGCATTTTCTTGCCTAGTGGCTAACTTGCCACAAAGAACATAAACTCCACATGGAGGTTCTTCAATGCCCATTATATTCTCTGAAGTAGATTGGTGCTACCAGGAACAAACATATCTCACTGTCATTAAAAAAAGGAATCTATGTTATTAAAATATCTTAAATGCCATATTCTGTAGATCTCTGAAGTGTTTGAAGATGACCTGTCTATCTAACATAAATCTCTGTTTGACTTTGAATATATAACTAACATAAGTTTGATTATAATAGGTGACTAACTACTAACTTTCATTTCTTTTTATCCTAATTAGTTGGTAATAATAACTTTCATGGACTAGAAAATTGTATTATACTGTTAAATGAGCTGTATAGATACAATACCTTGAACAAGAATAGAAATACATGTACAGTATGTTGCAACAAATATAATCTCAACTTTGTATTAATATACACAATTTGTACACAATATACAAAAATCCAATCCAATGTAAAATATTTAAAACTAGTAGTTGCTTTTTAAAAGTAGATTTAGCAATCTACCTTTTTATCTTATCACCACTTTTTTTTCTTAAGTTTTTGAGATTGTATTTAGTTATAACATTTCTTTCTTCCCTTTTCTCTCTCCAAATTCTCCCATCTCTCTCTATATATAATCTCCTTCAAATTTATGGCTGTATTTTCCATCTATTATTATTACTTGCATATGTGTGTGTGTGTAAAATATGTATTCATAAATACATCACTTCTTAATAACACAGAGGTAACTTAGTGATGTTAACTGTTTCATGTAATAGTCATTCAAAGTTTCATTATCCATATTGATTTTTTTCCCTTAAACAACTTGCAGAAGCAAAAAGTTTTCAGTCATCTTCTATTTAAACAAAATGGGGTGTAAAGATAGGCTATACTTCTGAGGCTGAAATGAATGATTGGGCGTTATTATTTTATGCTTAAGTTTTTGTTCTTGACTATATTTAAATGTATAGCTGGAGTCCTTATCAAACTCACTTTCTTATGCATGTGTCTTCCTGACATGTGTTTTCTTTGAAAAGCAGAATAAAGACTCATGACCAGAAAATTGTGCTAAAATGTGTGTTAAGAATGTGCAATTTTTTAAATCTCAATTTTACTATTTCTTAATGTAAATCTTATATTACTCTCAAAATCTTCCTTACTCATATGCTATGCAATGCTCCATTTAACAGGTTAACTGTGGGAACAATGTGTAGGAGGATTTTGCTTATAGCTATTATGTAAAAATGCCAGGAGTTTCACAGGCTTGAATCACGGAGAGAAGTGGGTGTGGTGAGGGAGAACTTTGATTTGTTGTGAACTCCTTTTCCCTCCTTGCACAGCTATATTTAACCTTGGAACCATTTACTGTGTCCCAGCTATATTTACACAAGTTGGAAACTCAGTGGATGTGTTTCTTTTTATAACAATCTAAAAAGTGTTTGATAGAAATATTAACAGTGACAGAAATGTGGCTCAAAGTGATGTTTGCAATGCTAGAGTGACATTGCAGTCATACACAGCAATGTAGGCCGTAGGTCACAAACAGATCACATGCTATGGATGAGTTGAGTTTAGAAGATTATTCTTGGTTGAAAATAATCACGAAATTTGATTGTCAATTTTTTTTAAACTCCAAAGTAGGGATAGTAGTTTATGCCAATAATCCCAGAACTCATAAGGCAGAAACTGGTGAATTGCTATGAGTTTTAAGGCTACCCTGGATTAAACCTAAAGTGAAGAAGAGAAGACAAAAAGAACGTAAGAGTAGGAGAATGGGGAAGAATGCTATAAAATGCTGTCTTCTGAGTATGACACATGGCCCATTGTACTCAGGAACTCACAGCAGCTACACAAGATTTACTACACAAGACCCATACAAAATCACTCCAGTCAACATCCCAGCATTGGTGGGACTGGGCTTCCCAAGAGTCTCCACTCCTGGTTGAGTTTGGCAATTCAAGGCTTCTGGTTGAGTCAGACCATTTTGTTTTATGAATGTGGCTGCTGGCAGGTTGTCTGTGATCCTAGTGGATAGCCTTAAAATTTATCAGAATTAATTGGTACCAAATGAGCACAAAGACATACTAAAATCACACCAGGACAGCCAGGCCCAAGCGGTTACCAAGCATACCAGACTGAGGAAAGGGTGTGACACTTGCGCTTGGACACCATAAACAAGACACTAATACTGTGGTTGTAACAACCCCCACCAATCTGCCATCTATCTAGTATACACAGTAAGGGGGAAAGAGAAAGAGAGAACTCCACATGATCCCAGGGCCTCAGCTTGGCTCTGTCATCCATCCAGTCCTGTGCTTTTCTTTTACAACATCCAGGGTCCTGCAGACTTGCTTCTACAGTTCAACTCAGCCTGAAGTCTCAGTTGAACTCTGACCCTTGTGGCTTAACCTGAAAGTGTAGACTTCCAGCAGAGTTTGTTAACTTATTTTTTACAGAGATTCTTTCTGCATCCTTATTAGCCACCTGCTTTTAGTTAGGACTCTTTGAAACTTCTTGAACCTTGCTGTGCCTCTTTAACCCTTTGCAGCTAATCCTAAAACTGTGTGTGTGGATAGGTAGATTTACTGTGGGATGTGTAGTACGTGACCTGAGAGTTAATGTTGGTAATTAAGACAGGGATAAAAAAATTCTGTGTTTATCTTGACTGGATATCAAGGGAAATCAAGACTACTTGGGAAGTTGCTGTCAGTGAATCTGATGTAGCTTGAAAATTCATTGTTAGTCAATAAATTCTGACATTGTAGAAGGACTCAAATATGTTGATCTATTTTCCTGACAGCACACTTATGGTACTAATATTTTACAATTTCTGCTTTAATCCAACATGCAGTTTTTCTCCCTTGGTTCCTAATCATTTGCCATGGGATAGATGTGCCACATAATGGAAGCACAAAGCACAGAATGTAGGGAATTGGCTCGCTATTCTGAGTTCTCCTTTAGTAGTTGTGAATTAAATGTTGGAAGTTTCAGAAACTCTCTAGTGATGATAAACATTCTACTATGCAAAACTGTGTTACTGGGACAAAGCACAAACTCAAATGTCACACACTAAGTGAGACACAGGTGTGTCCTGACAAGCTCTTAGACAGCTACATTGCAAGTCATCTGTGAGTTTACATTCATGGTCACCTCTAAAGTTACTGTCCTGAAGTCCCAAATGGTTCATGCTTCATGAAAAAAGTAGTTTAATAACAAATATGTACAAGCTAAATCGATCTGTTTATATATGTAAATACATATATATATATATGTATTTACATATATAACACACATATATGTCTGTACGCATGTATATAATCTTGCCTGAAAGCAGGGTGTGAACTGAAGCTAGAGACTAGACACATTTTCACATCTGGGAAGGAATCAAGATTTATTACGTCTTGAATGTCAAGATTGATCTCCCAAATGTCAAATGTCTCAGGAAGGAGTCTCAGCTTTGATAGGATCAAATTTATCATTTCTTCTCATGAAGCTGTCACTGAATTTCAGAACTCTCCCAGTTAACCCTCAGTATCCTTAATTATTATTTACTATGCTATCACCACCATAAAATGGCAGAACTTCATAATAAGTATTACAGGTTAAGACTCTTTAGGTAGTCTTTTCTTTCTTTGATGATTAGAAATTTAGCCATGTAGAGGTTAAAGATACACACACACACACACACACACACACACACACACACACACACACACATGCATGCTTGTGCACACACAAGCACACACGCACACAAACACACATAAACTTTTTGAAGCTTAATGGAGTTTATGATAATAACTTTGAAGAATGAGAGAGTGTGTATTGAAATATGCATTTATTTTGTTCTATTTAGAAGGTAGAAGAAGAGAATTTATGTTCATGTAAAAATCATTAAAAAAAAAAAAACCCTTAAAAGTCAAGTTTGCCGGGTGGTGGTGGCGGCGCATGCCTTTAATCCCAGCACTTGGGAGGCAGAGCCAGGTGGATCTCTGTGAGTTCGAGGCCAGCCTGGGCTACCAAGTGAGTTCCAGGAAAGGCGCAAAGCTACACAGAGAAACCCTGTCTCGAAAAACCAAAAAAAAAAAAATTAAAAAAAAAAAAAGTCAAGTTTATATGAGGAGAAACAACCACTGGAGGGAGTTAAAATTAAGCAAAGGAGAAAACAAGGAATTTCTGCAGTCACATTCTAGGAGTGATGGAGGAATCACATTTATAAGAATGAATCGCAAGTAAAGATTGTCATTCCTAAAGAAGAGATCTGTTTGAAAGCATTTGGATTTGGATACGTTGTCAAGTTGAAAAGTATGTATATGTATAGCCAGAGGTGCTATGGAGCTTCAAGGAATCAGTGTTTTCCAGACAGGACAGGGTAGATGCACATATGAACCCACAGAGATTACAACAGCATCCGTAACACCTATACAGGCCCAAGCCAGAGAACATCCAGGTATGGAGGAGAGATGGTGGGTAAGTAGCCCCACCCATAGCTGAGAAGTTATGGACATTTGATAACTGTCGGAGAGGGAGAGTCAATTCTTTTCCAGTGGAGTGGTACCTGGTATATGGACCACACTCCAGGGCAGGCACCATGCCCAGGAATAAGTGTTCAACACAAAGCAGACAGATGTTTTACTTTTATTTTTTTAAGCTAGACAAACAGCAATAGGAGCATGAGTGAGAGAATGAAGCTATGAAGAAGCTGGGTGGGCAGGAAGGTTTAGGAGGATTAGGGAGGAGTTGGGGGAAGGAGATGAATATGACCAAAATACATTACATGGAATCCTCCGAATCCTCCAAGAAAAATATAAACATTAATTTTTAAAAGTATATGCATGGGTTGGCAAGGCTAGTTCAGTTCAAAGTCTTTGAGTGCTGTGAAAAACGTTTACACTATCTTCTCAAACACCTGGGACTGTTTCCCCCTTTCCCCAGTCTTCCTGTGTGCTAAAGATTCCTGTTTGGCATATCTCTGAAGTTAAAGAGAACCATTAAAAAATGTATTGTGCTGGAGATAATTAGGCTTTCAAAACACAAAATGAGACATTTTAGCAAATTATTGACAGATGAAAAGAAAGGAAATTGCAAAAAAGAATGTCAAAATTTCTTTGTAAAGAATTATAATGAGATAAAGTAATGATCATAATAATTAACAACAAAACAATAATAATACAGAAAAATTGTCAAAGAATAGGATCAGGACAGACCAGAGCGATACAAATTCAATATGCGTGCATGATTATTTGAAGATTTTTTTTGATAGCTATCAGAAAGATTATTGAGTAGTTAAGAAAATTCACCACCCCGTTTCAATTACTGAGATGAGATGCCAAAGGTGAACTACAGAATGAACAAAGGATCATTTGAAAGGCTTTGGCATGAACTGAAGAAGACAAAGAGATGATAATACAATAACAATTAAGAAACCAGCTAAATAAATTCGTACATATTGAAAAAGGGAGCATTGGATACTGGCAAGCACCTTGTTAAGCATGATTGAATAAAGGTTTCCTTTCCCCCAGGACTACACAGCAAGGCATTTATAGATCCAAAGCAAGCTCAAACAAAGATGTAGAAAAGTTTACAGACATTATCAATATCAGGTATAAGAAGCTGAAATGTGTTTATGCAAAGGAGGCTAATAAACTGCAATAATGGATGAAAGAAGTGAGTTAGAACCCCGAGGACATGAATCGGGTCAAATGATCCTGGATCTAGAACAACTCTGACCAGTGAGGCAGCTAGCTATGGAAAAATTTAGGTGAACAATTTCATTGTTTAGATGGGACTAGGAATATTAGGTGCAAGCAATTGGCCAGTTGTATTTACAGAACTCAATAAACTGAAATGCTTGTTTTCTATTGAAGTTCTTGTTTGGCTTTTATTCTGACCACTTGATCTTAGAATGTTTTGACTCAGAATGAAAACTAATAAGAAGAGGTTGCAATCATTTCCCAGCATTGTCTTCATATGTGCCTTGTTTCGTAGCTGTTTAAGGGTTCTATCAATCCAGGATTTTCTCTTGGGCATAAATATTGGCTTGTTGTTGCTGTTGTGTTTCATCATTATTTTGATTGGACCAAAACAGTGTGAAGATGCAGAAATGTACTCAAACTGCAAAAAGAACCCATATCCTTATATCTAAATGGTAAGAATTTGGTTGACTAATTGACTTGGGGAACCAGATGGGATTTTTTTCTCTTGTCTATCATATGGTAATATTCCAGCCCTTAGAGATGACAACAACTAGATTATAAAAACGTAAGGAGATACTTAACAATAGCCAATGTAATCAGAATATAAAAAGTTAAATAGAAGACCACATTGATAGAACTGGAGTCACTAAAATGAAATTGATTAGCAATATTCAACTTCTGTGAGACTGAGGAGCAACTGTAACTTTTCGTATTGTTAAGGAAGTGCAGGGTGCCACAAACATTGTTTGCAATGTCCAGATACTCTAGACTTTTACTCTGACAAAAAAAATATGTAAGACTTTCACATTGGTACAAACAGACTGGAAACATTTTCATTTACCAACTAATTAAAGGACAAAAAATATTGGTATAACTATATAATAGAATATCACTTAGCAATACAAAAGAACAATTTACCAATATAAACAACATAAGTAAATCTCTAAAATATCAGAAAAAAAGCCTGATATCATTTGTATATATTATGTTGTCCTCCAGTTTTAAATATTTCTATTTAAATTTTCTATTGTGATTTTTTAAATTATTGATTGTTTACATAGATGCTATTTGTTTCACATCTTGAAGATATTTTTCATATCTGTTTTGTTGCCAGTTGTTTATGTGGTTTTATTTTGTTTCAAATGTTTAGAAACTTGTTTCCATGGAGGTTAGTGATCAGCTGGGAACTTTTAATGCCTGGTTGAAAAGAAATCATGTTTTATATTCAGCTATTGGATGAAATAGTCTGCAGATGCAAAGTAGATAAAATGCTCCAGCATTATTAAAGTTTTTACGTGCTGACTCATTCTGGGTGTTATTGGTGAAATTATTAAGTCCACTCCAGTAGGTGTGCTGAATAGAGGACTGTTAAAGCCACCAGTTCTAACTGTGTGTTTATTTAATTCTCTTTTAACTTTCATCAGTATTTGTTGCATGGAACTGGAATTTCTGTTGCTAGACGGAATCATGCTTAGGACTCTTATGACTTCTTTGTGAATTGTACACCTGTGTCTTTAGTTATACTCTGTATGGTTTGGTGTTAGAATCCCCACTCTAGCTTCTTTCCTACCATTTTTTAAAATCAGATATCAACATCACATATGCAGAAATGTGCACAGATACACACAAACACAATATTCTTTTCAATTTAAATAAATTTTTTGATATGTTTAGTTTTTAGTAAGCTGCATACAGCTGCATCTTGGTGTTTTATTTTTATTTATTATGACACTCTGTGCCTTTTAATGTATACGCATAGACTTTTATATTTGTTATGCTTCCATGTGCAATTTTAATCATAATATCTATTTCCTACTTTTCTGTTTCTGTTTGTTCTCTTATTATCTGTATTACAGATTTTCCAGGTTTTATTTTATCACCATTTTTGTTCATGGATTATTTGTTGGTTAATAAGTTATTATTTAATGGTCTACCAGGTATTTAATTTTTTGCAGCCTGTGTTTTAGTGACATGAAGCCTGTTTACACAGTGTAAGAACCTCTTTGGCTTCTGTACTATATACTGGTCTGGTTTTGCTCCAACTTATCATATACTCTTGATAAGTATTATTTTTGCTGTTCATCGTCAATGATTAGATTAACAATTGAGAAAAAATATACTACATACTTATTTTTTTAGTTACCATGGTGGTTCTCATCATCCAAATTTCTCTTTGATGTTATGTATCTTTTATGAATTCTTATATTGCATTTATATTAGTGATGGAGTCTGTTGGCTTATTTGGGTTGTAAAAGTCATTATTTAGTTCTCACTTTTAGAACATACTTAATCTGGAGATAAAATTGTCATTGATAATTTTTCCTTTTAACAATCTATATAAATACATCAACTGTACCTTTGGCAAAATAAAACAACAGCAGTAGCAGGAGAGAAAAGTGGGGTGAGCGACATCCTCTGTGTTGATTGAAGATGTTTCTCTTTTCTCCTCAGGCTTTCTTTTAGCCTCTTCAATCTCCAGGATTATAGTTTTCATTGGATTTGATATTGCAGAAGTTATTTCTTCAGCAATTTTTTTCTTCACTCCAAGTCTAGGTTTTTAAGACTCCATCCAGTCACATGTTACATTAGTATTGTACCACAGGAGACAGGTAAACCAGCGATGAGCTGAGTTCTTTGGTTGTTTTTCTCTGTGACCCTTATTTTTAATAGTTTGATTACTCTGTCTTTAAGTTCACTCACCTTTTCTTCTGTTAGGTCTGTTCTGATGATTATCCTGCCTTTATTTCATTCAATATTATATTTTTATTTATCAGTTTCTATTTGAATCTTTTCAATAGCTTTCCTCCTGTTTCTTGCCCTGTCGATGTTTTCTTTCACATCCTTATTTGTATAATGTTTGTAATCCATGGTTTAACTACCTTAGTCTATTGCTTCTTGCTCTGATCCTATCAGTTACCCATCTTCTGCTCACAGGTTGTGGTTTTCTGCTTCTCCATGCAAACTGTAACTTTAGCTGGATTATAGTATGTTAAATGTACTGTGGATTTCATAGTACCTGGTAGCTTTCGGTGAGGTCTAATTTATACACATATTTTAGTGAGTAGCTTTTAGAAGACATGATAATTGCCAGAAAATTTGATTGGTCTCTGTTTTAGATGATAAAAGTGGGAACTATTCCAATCATCGAGCACCAGAGGTTATGTGACTTGATTACTGTTTACATTAAACTACCTAGTCTATAGAAATTAAACCTTCAGAGTCCACTGATAATATCTCTAAGAAAGACCTCTTTTCTGTATTCTTAGAGATTCTGATTGCCTTTACAGCTAAGAATCCTTTTTACTATCCTCCATTTTGTCCATATGGGGGGTGTCTCTGGGTTCCATTCATGCCCTTCTAGACCCACAGACAGGAAAGAGCAGCTGGTGACTCAGCTTCATCAATCAGAGGAGGTGCCTCATTGTTGGTCCTTTATCAAGGAATCAGACAGATATTGCCTTTTTCCCCTATGGTGATAAACTGTACACACACAGACACACACACACACACACACACACACACACGCACACACACACACACACACACACACACACACACACACACACACACACACATTTCCCCAATAATTTAGTTTTTATTTTATGATGGGGGAAAAGCCTCTGTGGCAGTTCCTTTTCCCTTGGTGGAACCTGGGATTCTTTCTAGGAGTTTCATAAGCATCTAACATATATTATTCTTATTGCTATGACAAAAGAAAATTATTCCCAACAGACTAGGTTAAAAAACCTACATTACTGTGCTTGTAATTTTATATGTCAGAAATGTGGGAAGGTATGGGCGTCTAGTTTCCGCCTGGAGTCCCCTGTATGGCTCCAGTGAGATGTCATGAAGGAGGAAATAGGCTAGATATCCTTGGTGGCTCATTTATATGGTCAGCAGTTGATGCTGCTTGTCAGCCAGCTCCTCTAGTATGACACTCTTGGCAAGGTTAGTCATTTTCCATTACATCTGGTTTCCCTAATGGGGAAAATCCCAAGTAAAATGAACAAAAGCATGAATTTCTGTGATCTGGATTTGAGAGTCATAAAAGACCCCTTGTTATATTGTTGAGGGAGATGCAAGACAATCCAAGTTCAAGAGACGGGGATACTGATCCCACTAGTCTCATCGCTGCTAGATTGATTCTTGCTCGACATATACAAAGTGTTTTGTTTGCTTGACTAACATTCTAAGTCAGAAAGTGCTGTGGTAATCTGGAGGCTTCCATCACGCCAGAACTGAAACATCAATGCTGAGGCTGCAAGTGGTTGAAAGCAACAATGAAAACTATCGTAGCCAGAAGAACGTGGAGCCCAGCTACTTTACGTCTTGGCAGGAAAATTCTTTCAAAGGGATGTTTATAAGACAGTGACAGTGTGGTGGCTTCTATGGTTACAGGCAGATTATCTCAGGCAAGAACTGACTGGTTTTCAGGCAAAGATCACAGGTACTCAAGAAAGTGTAACAGTGAAGTGCGTTACAGAATTGGAAAAAACGGGGTGCCTCGGAACCAAATACCAAGCTAAAAAAACCCTTAAGCAACCCAAATCTAGTAAGACTGTGGAAGAAAGAAAATCGACTATCAGGCTAAGAATTTTTTCTACCCAATTTTCACCACTGCAGAGAGCCTGACTATCATCACTATTTAGAGAGAGGGAGGGATAGGCTGAGAGACCAAGACAGACACACTTTAAAGCTCATCTTTGCAAACATATTGAAATATTTTTTAAATGTATTCTTCTCTCATGCAGTATGTCCTGACCTCAGTTTCCCTTCCCTCCACTCCTTCCTGTCCCCCCCGCCCCCACAAACCTCCCTTCTACCTCCTCCTCTGTTTCCTTTCAAAAAAAGAGCAGGACTCCCAGGGATATCAGCTGAACACTACATAACAGGGTGCAGTAAGACTAGGCACAAACTCTCATATCAAGGCAGCCCAGTGGGAGGAAAAGTGTCCCAAGAGTAGGCAAAAGAGTCAGAGACAGCCCCACTCCCACCGTTAGGAGTTCCACAAGAATACCAAGCTACACAACTATTATATGCAGAGGAACCAGCTCATACTCATACAGGCTGTGATTTTTTTCCCCCCACTTCAGTTGATGTGAGCCCCTATGAGACATGCTTAGTTGATTCTGTGGGCTGTGTTCTCCTGGTGTCCTCTACACACCTCTGGCTCCTACAGTCCTCCCCACCTCTTCTGTGGGGTTCCTGAACTATGCCTAATATTTGGCTGTGGGTCTCTACATGTGCTCCCATCAGCTGCTGGATGAAGCCTTTCTGATGATGACTGGGCTAGGCACTGATCTATGGGGATAGCAGAATATGATTAAGAATCATTTCATTGACTTTTTTTTTTCTTTTTTGCCAGTCATGTTTGATTCTGTCCCTATGTCTCTGGGCTATCCAGCCTCTGTTTTCTGGCAAACCAGGCAGTGCCAGGCATGGGCTTCCTTTTGTTGGACCAGTCACTGGTCGGCCACTCCCACACATTCTGTGCTACCATTACCCCAGCACATCTTGCAGGCAGGATAAAATGTAGGTTGAAGGTTTTGTGACTGGGTTGATGTCCCAGTCTCACCATATGCATTGACGAGGACTGGGTAAACAAGAGAAAAATAGGGGGAACTTTATAAGTACAAAGGGACTAAATTTGCAAGGAATCAATAATTAAATCAAAAGTTGTGAGACTAAAATGACTGCAAGATTTGCTCAGTTCCTCTGGAGGACATTTATGTCTCATAATTGGCAAGATGCTAGAATAAGGAAGTATTTCAGATGAAGAGAAACAGGGTTCTCAGAGATCAATACTATCTATAAATATTTGGCATTAAACTTAAGAATATTTCCCTGCCATCAGAATATGGACAGGGCCTTCGCCTGTACCAGTAGCCAGATTTAACTCCTTCTGTGAACTGGTAACTGCTTAGTGACTTTCATTGCCTTTGTTCTCCTAACAGGAGACCACTGGTATTTTAGGAATGGGGAAGAAATAACAGCCCTTTTATTGAAGGATGATATCTGAACCCAAGGACAAGCACCATGTAGTTCTCATGTTTTTGGTATATAGAGAGGGATGTAGTGGGAGTGTATTAAGTGGTATTTTGTTGTTTTTCTGAAATTCAAATGTAACTGAATTTCCTGATATTATATCCTGAGCCTGGCTACTTCACTGTGGAGAAGACATGCATTTCCACAAAGGAGAAAAGGCCTAGTCTTTGTTTTCTTTCCCTTTCTAATGATTTTAGTTCTTATCTTTATCATGATACAAATAATTGCTAAAGCCGTGATAATCCTGCTTGTTTTTGTTTTATCCCTGAAGTCAAGCCAAATACCAAGAGCAGAAAAGCCTCTCTGGAATAGTCAGTGTTCCATGTGTCCCTCCGCTCAGAAAGAATCCCACATTCTGTGTGGTTCCAGAGATACCTTGCCAACCTCTAAGCTCAGAATCCAAAGCAGCCTTTCATGTTTCATGCGCTTCTCCTTCAACACAGTTAAGTGAATGAGCTACACCAGCCAGAGATATTTTTTTTTCACTGATGCATGCTTCAAACTCCTCAGAACCCAGCTAACTCTGAAGCATAAGTCCATTACCGTTGGCCAGTTTCTTTACCACTGAAACAATAGAAAGTAACCACCCCCTCTGAAACAATACAATTAGGCAACATACATTTGTACTCATTTTCACTTCTCATTCTCCAAAATGGACAACACTCACTTTTCCTTACAATCATAGTGAAATTTTGAAGTACTTTAAAATATACATAAAAAGTAGTATGTGCTAGAACTTATGTCAAAATCTTGAAATCTTCACACGAAAGCATATACAATTATGTACACTTACCTAATTATCAAATATAGTCAAAACAATGCATAACCAATTTCAAGTTCTATATCAATATTAGAGATAAAAATTCTGAGAGCTGGAGATATCATGTAGTCTGCTGAAGGTCACTCATGCTTTAACCAGGCAGTGAGTCTATTCTGTTATGCTCTCTTACATTGTTTATATAAAAGACTCATTGTCCCAATTTAGGAATCGGAAACAATGAGGTAACATCTTTTTTTAATTTGATTTTCAAATCTACTTATCCACCAGAGATAGCTATTACAACTAATGTGAAATATGTCTTTTCTACATCTTTATCTGTTTATTTTGTGTTCTTGGGTATGTGCTTATAGAAATTAATCCCTTCTTATGGATATGTTTTCTAGGAAAACATGTATATATATGTACATTTACATATTACTTTATTAAGTGTCATAGTACATACATCTTTGGGAATATACCTACCCAATGTAAGCAGAAGAAGTACATTTTAAATATTGAATATAATGTAGAATTTCTAAATTTAATTTTAAAGTATTTAACCTTAGTCATATGTCCAACAGCAGTGTATGCTTTCATCTATTTCAGTTATTAATAATGAGTATTTCCAAACATTTAAAACTTGATTCATGAAAAATTTCTCTGCCTTTAAACTCCTAACACTTAGTAAAATCGTATGGTCTCCTTTGATCTTGGCCACATCCACATATCATCCATTAATTGTTCACTTAGATTCTTTTCTTATTTTATTTAGGTTATTTTTCCCTAGTGAATTTAGAACTTCTATGATAATGGTGATAACTCTTTTATACAGGTTATAAATATTTGTTCAGGTCTCTGTTTAAATTTTAACTTTGTTTGACAATATCTCTTATTGCTTACAATGTCTTTTGATTTTAAAGCTTTCTTTTTGATTTCTGTAAAATTTTATGGGCTCCACCCTTGCAATCCATACCATAGAGGTTGTGCCCAAAAATGGTCTTCCAAAAATAGAGATCAGATCCTATCCTTTGTCATTTTGAAGCAATTGATTATCTTCCCATTACCAGCATTTTGCTGTGACTCATTGTCCTACTTTGTCTTTTCTTGGGCATCTCGCACTGTCTGCTCTTCCATGTTTTTATTTTCCAGCCACAGAAAGAACAGATTTATTGATCCTGTAATAATTCTTCCTTCCCAGAATGAAGTGTTTCATGCTGGCTACTCTCTGCAGGAGATACCTCTTCATCCCCATCCAATTGGCTGATACTACTAATCGGTTCATCCTCCTAAATATGTTAAAGTCTTAACCTCTAAAAACATAGAATGTGACTTTATTTTGAAGCAAGATCTTAGCAAAGGTCATTAGGATGGGCTCTACTCCATTATACTCTTATAAAAGAAGTGATTCAGACACAGGCTTATTGGGTTTTTTTTTTTTCTGAATTTTTAGACCTGTGTGGCAGTAGGAAGGTCCAACCTCTGATGAACTGAACCTTGAACAGCCATACAAAGGCATATTTATTGATTGTTGCACAAAGTTGTTTTTTAGGAAAAGTATTTCCTCATACCACTGTCCCTAATCTAATCTATGTTTTTCTTTCTTTTTTTTTTTTTTTTAAAGAAAAGCATCACATGCCCTGATGACTTTAGTCCATATTGGGTTTTTGTTTATTTGTTTGTTTGTTTTTTAATATCCACCTTTAATCTTGATCATACCTTCTGGTGGCAGCCTACCACTAAAGGACACTAAAGGAGTAAGCTCTCCCTTTGCCTGATTGCTCTAGCTCTGGCTACCAAGTTCATTCTCTTTCTTTCTTCCTTCCTTCCTTCCTTCCTTTTTTTTTCTTTTTTTTTTGGTTTTTTGAGACAGAGTTTCTCTGTATAGCTTTGCGCCTTTCCTGGAACTCTCTCTGTAGCCCAGACTGGCCTTGAACTCACATAGATCTGCCTGCAAGCTAATAATAGAAAAATAAATAAATAAATAAATAAATAAATAAATAAATAAATAAATAAATAAAATTTTTAAAAAAGAACAACAACAACAACAAATACTGACATCAGGTGAACTGAAGGTACTTTTTACCTGGTTGTCATAGGGACTTCAGACAACCAGCAAAGAAAAGCAGGAACTTGATCACAACCAAGAAAATAGGTCCATTGCTTTAGGAGTTTTATTACAGGAATTCAGAACAAACTGTTGGCAAATGAATAATAATACAGAGCAGTCACCATGGATAGTTTAATATTTAGAGAATAACTGAGCTATGAAGAATATGTTTATGAGCACTATTGTTAGTCAGCACATCTTCCCCAGGGGGTATGTGAAGGAATAAAACAATTGTATTATTCAAGGTTCTCTACCTGAAAAGGAATGGTAGAATGAATCTCTCTATGTATGAAGAAAATGGATTTATTAGAATGTCTCACAAACTGTGGTTCAGGTAGTCCATCAATGGCTGCTACCGATGGAAATTTGAAGAATTCAGTAGTTGTTCAGTTCTTTTAACCATAAAAGAATGAACTTGGAGAATTCAGTAGTTGTTTAGTTCATGAGGCTGTATATCCCAGCTGGTCTTGAGTATACACCACAATTCTAAGGAAGTAGGCTCTAATGTTGGTTAAAAGAATGAACTTGGAGCTGGGCGGTGGTGGTGCATGACTTTAATCCTAGGCTTATTCTTCTGAGTTTGTGAAAGGCATGTAGTGAGGACTGCTATGCAACTGGCATAATATGCCAAGGATTAGCACGTATTGTTGCCAAACTAGGAGCCGAAAGCAAGAAATCTCCTTACCAAGAGTGGCTAGATAGCTTTGCCAACACCTAGAGTTCAGATTCAGCCTGCAGAACTTAGAGATTACACATCTTTTGTTCTAAACCCCTTCCAGTTGGGTGCTGTGTTCTGGAAGCCCAAAGCCTTTATCACAACTGGCTTCTCTTCACCCTTAAATCTTAGTGGAGAGCCCCCCCCTGCCCCTCCTCAACCCCACTGCTCAACACAAAGTTTTATCTTTGGAAAAGATATAGCCTCCAGCCATTCTGAATCACAGAACTTTCTGTAGCGGCATATATCAGTTATAATTAGCTCAGGAAGATAGAAATTGTCAAATATATTTTAAGATGAAAAGAATTTAATAAAGACTCATGCACAAAGTTTGAGGGGGAAGAGGCATGAAGATCAGAAAATGACATTGTTTATCTGAGAAGTCAGAGATTTCAGGAAATCAATGCTAAATCAATGCTAATTATTACAATTACCTTTAGTGAGAAGATTAATGATTTGCTAAAAAAAAAAAATTATAAAACTCCACACCTGCTGCCAGACAAAAATCATCTGCCTGTGAGGAAGTGGGAAGAATTCCCCTTCTCCCTCTGAAGGTTTGGGTCTCCTTAACAAAGTCTCAATAAGTTAATAGGAGAAAGGTCATTAAAAAAAATAGGCAAAAGAGACTCAGTAGAACCAATGCCCATCATTCGGGGGTGAAGAAACATATTTCATGTCTTTTCAGGGGAGAGGGAAACAGGGTGGACCAGGGTGATTAAAAACCTTTCAGTTAGAGGAAACTGAACCACTGTACCAACAATAGTTTGTGACAAAGTTTGTCTGGGATCTGGGGCAAGTAAGGGTGGAGGCTGTCTTAGGTAGATTGCCTCCTAATTAATCTACAGTTTCCTTGGGAGAATAGATGAAAAATCTGTCTGAACCTTTGATGACTTTCCATCTCTGCTTAGCTCCAATGGTTAATGTTTTTGGCTATTTGACGACATTCCTAGAGAAGTGGTTTAAGATCATGGCATTTGGGGATGGAATTTCTTGGTGAGAGAATTTGAGAGAGAGTCTCCCCTGTGCTTTAGGAGACAAGTAATATCACAGATGGGAGGAGACAAGGGGTTGATGAGAAGATCAGATGGACTTCAGTTGTGATCTGTTTTACCAAGCTTAACATGTTAAAGCACCTGGTGTTTCTGTAAAGCAAAAACAACAGAAAACAAAACAACAAAAACAAAACCACTGGGGGCGGGGGAACTGAGTTGGAACAGCCAGAGGCCAGTGACTATTTGGTTTCTATTTATCTGTATGGGGATTTCTGTCACTGCTTAATTTTTGAGCAACAATGATAATAACAGTGTGCTTCCATGTAATGGGAAACTACGCTTGGTAGAACTTTGCAGTGGGAATATACACTATTTCTCCCCATTATGTTACATGTTGCTGCATAACCTTCATTTCTTTTCTGATTCAATCATATCCTATCAAATCATTCAATGATACATTGCATATTAAAAGTTCAGTTGTATGTTTACATCTTATAATTATATTTTATGTGAAATTATCAGTGAAAAATAAGGAAACAGAAAAAAGTAAACAATATATGTAAGTACATGCACAGCAGAGCAAAGAAATATATGACCATCTTCTGAGATCTCCATTTTTGGGGTTGAGCAGAAAGGCTTTGCTGATCATTATGCTTTTTAATTATTATACTCTCATTCCATTGTCTCTTTACTTTCATTTTGTTACTTGGTAAGGTATGAAAATTATTACGCATGAGCCATCTAGCTATTACTAGCCATGTACACATATAATTGTTTTCCTTCTGTGACATTTTGGACCACAAATATTAAAAAGACTAGAATCTTGTGAGAGATTAGCATGAAGAGGGAAAGGCTTTGATGTTCATGCTTAGGGATTCAAACTTTATATTTCTGTATCAAAGAAGAGTCTTTGATGTTTTCAGAGTCAAGGATCTGGTGCATTTGCTAGCTTAGCTTGACTTTTACATTCCTGATTTATAAGACCGACTTAAAGGAAAAACTCTAAAGCAAGAAGGTGAGTTGTGGCTATAACAATGTGCTACAGCAGGTGATGAGGATACAAATCAGTAAACAGAGAAATAGAACCAGTTCTGGCACTTGAGGTTTGATTGAATTTGAAGTCCACAGAGTACGAAGAAACCTGTTTTGTAATAAATTCTAGCAGCTGTGTAGTGGATGGGAATCAGCCCTGACACAGAAACACTGTGGCACTTCAAATAGAACAGTGGGAAACAGAGACAATGACCACTATCATTTGGCATCTGAAGATTATCAGAATGTTTCATGGCTAATGATTGAATTGGAGAACTCATTTTCTGGATGGGAGGAGAAACCATTCACTAGAGAGGAAAAATATTTTTAAAAGTTGCCCCCCCCTCTTATTCTTCTGATGGAGCAGTTGGTAAATTGGCAAAAGGATTTATAGAAATGTGGAAATAATTGAAAATCTTTTATATTATTTGTTTATAGTGAGTTTATTCTCCATATTATAACATTTGTGATATAAAAAAGCCATTATGCTATATCAGATTGATTGGAGATATTCAAAACTTATCTGAAGAAGCTGGAAGTGAAGTTGTGTCAGTCAAGGAGGCATGCTGGGCATCAGTCATGGGTTCAGGGCAACTCTGCAGGACGCTATGCCATCACTTGCCAGTGGAAGGATTTGGTGAGTACTCTTTCTGTCCTTTAGTCCTGACAGTGGCCCGAGATACTGTGCAGGGAAAATATTCTGGTCAGTGGGACTGACTGCAGAACAAGAACAAAGGGAAGAGAGACCCACAAGTAAAATCTGCAGCCACACACTTCTGACATTATTTCCAACATTGAGTGGCCTTCTGGAAAGCCTGTGGTACTTTGTCCCAGAGCTGCTGACTGGGCTAGCCCATGATTCAGCAAAGTGGAGGAGAAGATTCAACAGGAGAGGAGAAAGGGTGATGAGAAAACACCTGGATTTAATGAGGATGACTTAAGGAGTTGACTTAGAGTGACTAAGTGTGGTGGTTTAAAAGAAAATGGCCCCTGAAGAGAGTGGTCCTATTAGGAGGTATGGCCTTATTGGAGTAGGTGTGGTCTCATTGGAGAAAGTGTATCACTGTGGAGGTGGGCTTTGAGGTCTCATATATGCTCAAGCCACCCCTAGTGAGACAGACCATTTCCTGTTGCCTGTGAGTCAAGATGTAAGGACTCTCAGCTCCTTCTCTAGCACCATGTCTGCTTACATGCTACCTTGCTTCTGACCATGATGATATTGGACTAAATCTCTTAACTGTGAGCCAGCCCCAATGAAATGTTTTCCTTTATTTTTTTATTTTTATTTTTTGTTTTTTTGAGGCAGGGTTTCTCTGTGTAGTTTTGGTGTCTGTCCTGGATCTTGAGCTGTAGACCAGGCTGGCCTCGAACTCAGAGAAATCCGCCTGGCTCTGCCTCCCAAGTACAAGGATTAAAGGCATGCGCCACCTATGCCCGGCTATGTTTTCCTTTATAAGAGTTGCTGTGGCCATGGTGTCTCTTCACAGTAGCAGAAACCCTAAGTAAGACACCAAGACTCCTCAACTTTCTCCCTTCCACTTGACTAAACTTCAGCCAGGCTTTTTCCTAATTGTGACTTGACCTCTCTTAGAACACTTACATTAGACTATTTTGGTACATATATTCATTACCTGCTTCTTTAAAACATATGGCAGCTTTGTAGCTTATAACCAGTTTGTAGCATCTAGGAAATATCTTTCTCCTTTTGAAATGTAAACATGGAAGGAGAAAGACCCCTTTTTCTTGTATGTGGGAGTATGTAAACCTAATTTCCAGGAACCAGTTAGCAAAGAGAGAGTTACTAATCACAAAGAAACACATGCACACTCAAGAATAACTCAGTGATGAACACGTATTCTCTAGTACCTCCCCTAGCTCACCCTTGAATTTTTGATTGTGTTGAATAAAGCTCATCTTTATTTGAGCTTTTGAATTTTTGATTGTGTTGAATAAAGCTCATCTAATATCTTTCTTTGTCGACTGTGACACTTACCTTAAAAAAATGGTTACTGGAAAGGGAGTGGGGAGGAGGTTTGCATCAGAAGGAAGCTGTACCCTTGAGGTCTCCATGTATTCCAAGAGTTTCATTTATAGAGAGGAGAATATAGATTAGAAAAAAGGTAAGTGGAGTGAAATGGAGTAGGGTATAGAGTAGACTTAAGAATGTTTCACCTGAAGGAGCCTTTATAGTGGCATTGTTTGCTTGTTGTATCAGTCAAGGACCTTTGAAAAGAGAAAATCTTAAAAAAAAAAAAGTTTGGTTAACAAGTATTTTGTTCCTATTCACCAATGGACATAAGAAGCTCATCTTATCTTTTATGAAATGAAGACTGTGAATATGAAGGGTTTGTCTCTGGCCTTGTCATGGGTAGCAAATGGGGCCTCTCCATGATCCTAGCTAGGATCAGTTGTAGAAGGGTGTTGGTTTGTTTTGCATAGACTTCTTTCTGGAATATCAGAGTCGGTGTATACATTATGGATGGATTAACTTTAACCGTGTGTTTACTGAGGACACAGGACACAGATAAAATTGAAGACTGCTAGGAGCCACAGGCCTGACTTGCTGATATCTCTTCAGGGAAAGTCGGCAGGTGAGCAACAAGCTGCAAGAGCTGTGGTGGCCACTGGTGCTCCACAATGGACTTCAGAAGACAATGGCTGCTGTCTCCTTTTCACCCTCTGAGCCCTGATTAAGTTTGTTTTATGGCAAACCCTAATGGAATCATACATACCGTGAGAGGATTTATGGAAAACAGTTTGGCTGGGCTATGTTGATGCTGTGCTAAGTCAACCCACGGGTGAAAGGAGAAGGAAAGGGAAGCACTGTGATTCAGATGCACTTGAGCCAGGAGAATAAATCCAGCAGAGTGAAGACACCCCACTCTGTGAGGATAGAAGTGGTAACAGTGAGAACGACAGGGTGTTATATGAATGAAGTTATTGATTAGGTGAGCAACTCTGCTCTCAGCAGTATGATGTATCTGCAGTCCCCTGTGCGAGCTCTGTAAGACTACTGCATTCTATTTTAATCACTCATTTTTCTTGTGTAGGAATTCAAGAGTACAAGGTCAGGAACTGTTTAAACGTCTTCTGATTGCTGCTATATAACACTGTGTCTGGCTGATAGAACAATCTCATTAGAGGCTTGTTTAAAGAATGGTTGAATGAGACAGTGATTTCTCTTGAATGGTGGATGTGAATGGGAGACAAAGGAAAGAAACAGATTATATGCACACACACATATTTTATAAAACTTTTTTATCAGATAGTTCCTTCAACTTAAGACATTCTCATAAACAAAATTAAAACTAACAACAGCAATAGTAGCAAGAAGCTTATACCATCACTGAGTCTGGTAGTAAGAAGTTCTGACTTTATGGGCTATCAGAGAACATTTGAAGGGAGATGAGCAAAGTCTACGATTTATTGTTGAGAGAAAATTCTTTTAAAATATATTCTTTGATCATCTTTTAATGTTTAGAAATGACTACTATGGTATAAATGTTGTTCACATGTATTCTCTATTTGGGGATACTGTAAAAATACGACAGCATATATACACTCTAATACAACCACTGCTTTTCTTTTTGCCTAGCCTGCTGTTGCCTCTTATTCATTAAACATTCTGTGTAACAGGCTCTGATCCTTGGCATCATGAAGCCTAGATTCTCTTCATCTGATGGGTGATATCATTCTGTATGTTGTGAATATGTGTTACTCTGATTGGTTGATAAATAAAGCTTAGGTAGAATAGGGTTAGGTGGGACATTCTAACTAGGGAGAGGAAGGAGAAAGAGAACAGAGGAGATGCTGTTAGCCTCCACCATGAGAAGCAAGATGTAAACATACCAGTAAGCCATAAGCCACGTGGCAAAGTGTAGATTTATAGGAATGGTTAGTTTAAGATGTAAGAGCTAGATAGAGAGAAGCCTGAGCCATTAGGCCATACAATTCACAATTAATATAAGCCTCTGTGTATTCATTTGGGTCTGAACAGCTGTGGGACCTCAGGGCCAAGGGAGCCAGGTGGGAACAGGAAAACTTCAGCTACAAATGGTGCGCAACATGGGGCTTGAACTCACAACCCTGAGATTAAGAGTCTCATGCTCTAGAAAATGCTCTAGGATAATGCTTTTGCACACTGGTTTAAAAAAACACTGATTGGCTAGTAGCCAGGCAGGAAGTATAGGTGGGATAAGCAGACAAGGAGTATTCTGGGAAGAAGAAGGCTGAATCAGGAGACACCATCCAGCGAGCAGCATGTAATGGCACACAGGAAAAACCATGAAACACATGATGACACACAGATTAACAGGTTTGGGCTTAGTTTAAGTGTAAGAGCTAGTCAGTCGGAAGCCTGAGCTAATAACTGAGCATTTTTAATTAATATAAGCCTCTGTATGTTTACTTGGGACTGTGGGACCCCGGGACCTGGGCAGACACAGAAAAACTTTCAGCTACATTCATCCTTCTCCAGGCCTAATTTAAAACTCTTGCCTGATTCATCTGAGTTTTTTCCCTTCCATGCCCCCTTCCTGTTCTCTTCACCATCACCCCTTTTAAATGTTCCCTGCACCTATCCTACATCTTGTAATAGAATCAGCTATGCCTTACTCTTATTGTAATTTTAAATTTCCTTTTAACAGATACATAAATATTAATGGGGTGTCAAGTGATGTTTTGATATGTGTATGTATTGTACAATGTTTAAATCAGGTTAAACATGTCTGGTTTCACAAACATTTGTCATTTATGGTAAAACTTTCAAAATACATTTTTTGAGTCTTCTGTCATAGACAGCACATTGTTGTTGTCTGCAATGACTTTACTGTGCAGAAGTGTACTTAAATGTCTTGCTCCTTACTGCACATACTGATCAGCCTGCTCCTCACTCTTAAATATCTTAACTGAAAATAACAGAAAAGCAGGCCAGGAAGGCCTTGAGTATGCATGCTCACACACACACACACACACACACACACACACACACACACACACACACACACTCACACACACACACATTCACACACACACAAAATGTTGTTGTTGTTTTTTTTTTTTAATCTCATAGCACTTCGGGCATTTTCTTTCTTTCTTTCTTTCTTTTTTAAACCTTACAGGCCATTTACTTATATAGCATGGTTTCAGATTTTGTGTTTTCATAGGATTTCTGTGTGAGCAGTGTGGAGGTGAGTGTGTCTCTGCATCTGTATGTGATTTTTGTGAGTGCCTTCTCTATGGGTTTTTTGTTGTCTCATTCTGGTTTGTGTGTTTGTTTTTAGCTGCCAATTTGTTTTCTAATGAGAGAGAAAATGAAAGAGTGGAGATTTGGTTTGATGTGGGGGTGGAAAGGATCTGGGAGGGCTTCGGTGAGGAAAACCATGATCAGAATATATTATAAGAAAAATAATATTTTCAATAACATTCCTTTAAAAATTATTTTTATCTTCAAGACCCTCCACTGCTCTGCAACAAATCTCTTTCTGCTCCTCATCTCTTTAAATTGTTTCTCTATTTTATTACATTTAACCCAGTGTTGCTCAGTCATTTTTCCAGAACAATAGTTATGCAGGATGAAAAATACTTGCATTTAATTTGTTTAACAAATTTCAATAGTGACCACTGAATACAAGCATTTTCCTAGAGATTTTTAAAGGATGAGTCGTAAAGATAAGATTATGAGAACTGCTGTTTTATCCCATTTTACAGATGAAAAGATGAAAACCCAGACAATGTAGTCAATTTCTCCAAATTGTAAAGCAAATGGCAAAGTGAAGAATCCCATCTGAGAAGTCTGGTTTCAGACCTAACCTTTTGCTTCTATACTAATGCTTCCTTCCAAGACAAAATAAGCTGGAGGATGTAAACAAACAAACAACAACAAAATCATGAAGTTGAACTGATCAAACTTAAAAGACAGATTAAGACCTTGACCTACAAAGATGAACAATGACAGAGAATTATTGGAGAAGAATAAAAGGAAGATAGGAGTGAAAAATGATGTAGATACATACATTCAGGAAAACAGAAGCAGAAAAAGGGTCAGAAAGGACAAGAGTACAGGAGTCAAACATGTAAATTAGAAGAATTATTTGATATATCGCTACCACACAGCATGACTTTATCTTCCTTTTTTTGTGTGCTTTTTATTACTCATTAGGAGCTAAGGTTGAAATGTTTCAAAAAGAGATGAAGGAGTTTGCATCGAGGCAAAGCTTGTCTGTGAGCGAGGATGGCAAGGGATAAATTTGAGAAAAGTGTACAGGAAAAGTATGAGTGGCTTTGCAAGAGAGGACAGTGGCGCGTTTAGGAAATAATTGGCAGCGTTAGTGGTTTGCTAGGAGACATTGGAATTTAGAGTGCTGAAGAAATACATGTTGTTGTTGTTTTTTGTAAGTTCTGTGGGTGCTTGCATGCTAACAAGACTGGGGAACAGCTGCCCATTAGCACCCTGTGAGCCTATCTCTAAATTGCCTGCAGTGGTTCTGGAGATGCCCTCGATGTGCTAATGTTATATCCTAGAGCTACACAGGGGCTTCTTTCAGGTCACAGTGTTTGCAGAAACAGGAGGAGTGGGTCTTACGGCAAAGAGAATCGGGAGAGAACATTTGCTCCCTCATCCCACTTATAAACGGTATTGGGAGACAGACTCCACGTGTTGGAGAGTCGTCTTCAAACTCCCCTCAGGCTCCATTTCTGCTGGGTGAACTTGATAATAAAGACTTGATGTGACTGCACTGTCAGCCTGTGCTGCTACCAGTCACTAGATGGGGTGTTTGTTCTCCAGATGGCATGGGAGCAATGTCTATGGGAGACGGTCACCTCTCCTGGTGTTGGAACACTCTGCAACAACTCTAGAAGTGAGTCTTCCTTTGACAGATGCTGAATGTTCACTCATTCATTCATCTGAGAAAGACAGTGATTTTCATCACAACTGTATTGAGGTATGATGTATAACGAACACAGTCATTTATTTGCTGGGCTGTGTTTGTGCCTGTTCTTGCTTGTTAGTGCTTTTGCACCCATTTGAGAAAATGAGCAGAACAGACAAAAAAAGTTACTCTGCTCCTTTATCTTAGTTCTGACTTGGAAACAAGGGCCCTTCAATGCCTCGTTTCCCACATCTTTGTGCTTTTTGTTGATTTTTCAGTACTGGAATCTGATCTTTGAAGCCTGATGCTGAAATGTCTGATGTTCTTAAGCATACTTTGGCTGTGTTATGCTTTGTAGAGAAAAATATGGTTTAGGGAAGCTCCACTCAGGCATCGGTTCCATCTACTACATAGAGTTGGGAGTTCAGTTCTAATGAGTCAATAATACGCACATGTAGAAAGGAAGAGGAAACTTACTGATTTGTATATATGAGGCAGCTTTAGGATGAATTCCAGTAACATTTACAGAAGAAACTAAAGAAGATATGGACCAGTAGTTATATTTATGAATTAATGAGAGGGCAGCAGCTCATTTGAATGAAAAAGCTTAATGAGTAACCTTGTTTGGGAATTGAAAGGTAAGAAACACAGGTAACTAAACAATGTGTTAGTTAAGGTCAAGGAGATGTCCAAACTCCCTTGCCCAGTCCTGCCTGAGTAAGAGGTAAGTAGCATCATGTGATTACTGCGGTGTTGAATCTACTGGGAATTTCCAGATTAGGATGCTACACTTTTCAGAATACCTCCCAGGTTTTGCATGGGAAAAGGTGAGGTGGAAAAGCAGGTTTTCACTAATGAGAACTGGTTTATTTGTAAAATCATTGACAAATTACACAAAGGAAATTTTACTTGGTCTGACAGAGGTTCATAGGAAGCTGTTTACTTACCGGAAGCAATAGTTGACTATTCTCTAATTCAGTGTTTGCAAAAACTTTATATATGATAACTATGGAGAATAAAGAAAGTTAAATGCATTCTTTAGGCATGAAAATTCATGTTCTCTATTTTTTCCCAAGAAATCCACTTCTTCAAGATGAGCATTTTCTTTCTTTTTTTTTCTTTTTTTTTTTTTTCTCGAGACAAGGTTTCTCTGCGTAGCTTTGCGCCTTTCCTGGAGCTCACTTGGTAGCCCAGGCTGGCCTTGAACTCACAGAGATCCACCTAGCTCTGCCTCCCGAGTGCTGGGATTAAAGGCGTGCCGTGCGCCACCACCGCCCGGCGAGCATTTTCATTAGGAGCAATGTTTTCTTATGCTCATTGGCAACCCATCCACCTCTATTATCAGGTAGTTATTCAAGATGTGACACTTATTTTTCTGGGTCTGGGTCACCTCACTCAGAATGATTGTTTCTGGCTCCATCCATTTATCTGTGAATTCCATAATTTTACTTTCTTATAATCTGAATAAGATCTGTTGTACAAACATACCATATTTCTGTTGATAATTCATTGGTTGGTGGACCTCTAGGCTGCTTCTTTTTTTTTTTTTTTGGCTTATTAAAGTCTTATTCAAGTAAGGCATCTTAAGGGACAAAACAAACAGTTGCTTCCAATAACAGTATCTAGGTACTTTACAGATAGACAAAAGATTATTTGATTTAAATAATGGTTTCACCAGAACAAAGGGAGTGAAATGGTCCCCACCCTTGCTTTCTCGAAAGTCCTTCATGCAGTGTCCTTCCCCCCGCTGCTCCTGATTCTAACACTAGCCCATGTAGGACATATAATACAACATTTATAAATCAAGGAAGCCCTCCTCTTTTAAATCTCCGTTCCTGACACTCCGACTATACGCACAGTAGCTGTAATAGGCGTATATTTTGGAAAATAGTGAATAAAATCTGACAAGCTATCTGGGGAATTTGAATGTATAATTGATAGGGCATAAATTAATACAATTAGGCCTTTATTGGGTGCGGAGCCTGCCAAACCTACAAAAGGGACCTGGAATGAATCATGGCTGTGGTCTCGAGGCTGATAGACATCAATATGTAATGTGGATTATCCCAAGCTTTCTCACGTGGTCCGCTTATGACAGCACTGAGCTTAATTGAAATTTTTATCTTCTTGTCGCATACAGACAGTTTTGGCTGGTCATTTCCCGTTCAGGTGGCCTGATCCAGTTGGGGGCCCCTCAGCCTTTGGTTCATAGATCCTGTGCTTCCATTCATTTGGTTATTTGTCCCGGTGCTTTATCCAACCTTGGCTTCAACAATTCTCGCTCATATAAATCCTCTTCTTACTCACTAATTAGACTCCCAGTGCTCCACCAGGGGCCCAGCCGTGGATGTCTGCCTTCAGATTCCTCAGTCCTTGGATGGGGTTTATGGCACCACTATTTGGGTGTCTGGCCATCCCATCACCAGAGTAGGTCAGTTCCTGCCGTCTCGCGACCATTGCCAGCAGTCTTTTGAGGGGGTATCTTTGTGAATCTCCGTGGGCCTCCCTAGCTCTCTGCTTCCTCCCCTTCTCACCTTCTCATGTGCCCTAATCATCAGGGAAATGCAAATCAAGACAACTCTGAGATACCACCTTACGCCTGTCAGAGTGGCTAAGATCAAAAACACTGAAGACACTTTATGCTGGAGAGGATGTGGAACTAGGGGAACTCTCCTCCACTGCTGGTGGGAATGCAAGCTTGTACAACCACTTTGGAAATCAATATGGCGCTTTCTTAGAAAATTGGGAATCAATCTCCCCCAAGATCCAGCTATACCACTCCTGGGCATATACCCAAGAAATGCTCAATCATACCACAAGAGCACTTGCTCAGCTATGTTCATATCAGCATTGTTTGTAATAGCCAAAACCTGGAAACAACCTAGATGCCCTTCAACTGAAGAATGGATAAATAAATTGTGGCACATATACACAATGGAATACTACTCAGCAGAGAAAAACAACGACATCACACGGTTTGCAGGCAAATGGATGGATCTAGAAAAAATCATCCTGAGTGAGGTAACCCAGACTCAGAAAGACAAATATGGTATGTACTCACTCATAGGAAGATGCTAGATGTGGAACAAGGATGACTAGACTGCTACTCACATCACCAGTGAGGCTACCTGGAAAACGGGACCCCAAAAAAAGACACGGAGAAATGGACAAGATCTACATGAATAGCCTGGTCATGAGTGGGAACAATGAAGGGCGACAGTCGAGAGAAAGAGTGGGAGATCCTAGCTGGATCAAGAAAAGAGAGGGAGAACAAGGAATAGGAGACCATGGTAAATGAAGACCACATGAGAAGGCTGCTTCTATATAACACAGATAAGCAGGTATCTCTATATTTGGATATAGAGTCTTTTGGGCACATATCCAAGAATGGTATAGCTGGGTCATATGGTAGATCTAGTTCCAGCTTTTTAAAATTACATTATAAAGAGTTAATGTGATGCTTCATTCTCCAGTAAATACAAAAATGGTTGAATAATTTTGATTATTATCATTCAAATTGCAACCCATGTTTTTCTTCTACATCCTAAATAGGACTTGTTAGATAAATGAGTTATATAGTGCTAAATCAAGTATAATACAACACTGATACCATTTCTGTTACCATTTATATTTAAATAGATTTAAATATTTTGAGATATTAGATGTTTCTGTAAACATAAAGAAGATAAAACTTTAAACTAAACAAGAATAGATAATGATCAAAATATTATTTTCACACTAAAACAGTAAATGAACATTTTATCAGAACTTTTTTAGCACACAATTTATCTTTAGTTGTAAAGAGAAAAATGCTTCCAAAAATTCCACAGCTGTATGATGCCTCTAATTTGGGTTCAGTGTGGTATCTGCTGTGAGGAGCTTGGTCTAGTCACAGCACAGAGATTGAAATGTGGCTTTCTTCACTAGGATAAATAACCATATTGATGGCACACGCTTTAGTTAGCAGCTTACAGGTCTTAAAGAAAGTCATTAACTTGGAAACAGAAACACTGCCTCAAAATTAACTGCTCATAGGGTTTTGTAACCCTCTGTGGCTCTTCATATCCGTGCATTTGCCAGGAAGCTTAATGAAACCCCACATGCCAAACACATTCAGTAGCTCTGCATTTTGTCACCTATTTTTTATTCTTTTCCTCACAGTGCACATACTTCTATTAACAGGAAGACTTCATAGATTCTTTTTGTCAAGACCGTATTGGAAACAGAAGTCTCCTCTGTCAGCTAAGTGTGAGGAACTGAGATTCAAGTTCTGGCATAGGGAAGCTGTCAACACAATCTAATGATTGGGCTGATGTCCAATTTTCTAATATTGACCTGGTTCTTAAGAATCCCAATAAAGTAAAGTAGCAATGGCAGCCACAACAAAATGCATGAGTTAAGACAACTTCATAGTTTGTGGAGAGCTATGTCAGTTTCCTATAGCAACATGTAATATCTGCTTTATTACCAGTGATGTGTTAGCATCGAATTCCCAATGACGAATAGCAGACCCTCAGACCTGAGGCATTGCCTGGCTATGGAAATCAGGCACCCGGATGCCACACTCAGAGCGGATATTCTCCGGTGTAATGAAAAGTCCAAATGTTTATGGAGCCTGTGGAAACCATACTTCAAATGATAGTTTTCACAAAACTGTTTTGATTCAAGTTGGATTTTTTTTTCTTAGAAGCTTGGTGATGGGAAAGGGAAGCAAATGGCTGTTTTTAGTGAACTCTTTCCCTCAGGCAACAGTAACATTACAGGAAGTATGAAAGCTTTGAATTGTCTGACCAAGCCTCCTTAAATTTACATTGCCTATGCTAAAAAAAGAATTACTGTAATGTTTTTCTTTCTTTATGTGTAGATAAAAGCTGAATTCATTGAGTTTGTTGGGACTCAAAGAAAAATATGTCAATGATGCACATTGGTGGGGTAATAGGATATTTTAATACATGTATCTACAAAGCAACTTTCAAATCAGTTTGAACATATCTATCTTTTCAGACATTTACCACTTCCTAGGGAGGAACCTTTCAAAATGTCTTTCTTCTTCTAGATTTTTACTGTGTGTAGTGTATTATTTGCCCCCAAATATCCTGCTTCTAGTGACCTTTAGCTTAGTACCCACTGATCAACATTTCAAAATCATAATGTCACCTACTCTTCCAGTCTTTATTAACCAACATCCTGCTTTCACATTCTCAGTCAACAATTTTTTTGTAGGATTCTGCATGAAAGGGAGGTCATATGATCAAAAACTCTCAGCACATACCATGCAAATTGCCCCTAAATTTACTCAGGTTTCTAAGGAGTGCTTTCTTCTGGCTTCTCCCTTGAGATAAGCTCTTCTTTTTGTTTCTACTCTGTTTTGTCCTCATCACACTGAACTATATGAATACATAATCCCTTTTCCCCCTATATTTTCAAAAGTCTCTTCCAAAGAGCTATTTACATATGTAATGTGCTGTCTTGGAATTTTAGGACAATGATAAGAACTCCGTGTTGTATCTGTAAACAAACTTACTCTAGCAAATCTCTTCCACTTTGCTATTAGGATGTGTCACCGACTGCTATTGCCAGGCTCCAGTCTTTTTGCTTGACTGGTGATTCCCCCTCCTGCTTCTCTTTATGACATTTTATGTTTTCATTTTGCAAAATTGCTCAAAACTGTATCTTTTCCTCTCTTCACTCCTCACCTTACTGAGCTTAATTCTCACTCTTCCCCCCATCCCCGGACTATATTCCTGTACTTAACTGAAGAAAACAAGTGACTCACTTATATATTAACTCACTTATATATTACTAACTTCTTGTTTCTAAAACATTGCATTGCCAGATAAAATAAAGTAGAATTAAGAGAGAATGGACAAAGAGCAAACTAGAGATAAGAAACAGAGAAAATATGGGCAAGGAGTCAGAAAGGCACACAGAATGAACACGATATAAGAGTTGAATAAGGTAACAAATGTGACCTGTGATTCCTTTAATATGTATCCTAAGATAATGAGAGATAGCTAATTGAGGCATCTCATGGCTTGGTTCACATAGGAATAGGATTGTCAAGTGTTGACTTAATGCCAGCTGGACACTCACAATTTTTTTCTGATTGCTATGTCAGTATTATTTTGACATTAACAAGGAGAGATTCTTTTGGTAATGACATGCAGGAACTAAGAGATACATGACATGTGCTATCATTGCTTTGCTTCTGAAAACCATGATGATGATATGATAGCTAAGAAATTTTCTTGGGGCACATCTTAGGGGAACCCAGATATCCTCTTCATGTAAAATACTTTTTTTCTGTGGCTTTCCCCTTCTGAATGGAAACATTCTCATAGAGAGAGGACAATGCCTCCTAAGACTCAGGAGTCAAATGAAACTTCAAAGGCTCACGGAATTCTGAAAGTTACAAGATTTCCAGAGAACCTTTACAAGGTTCTGTAAGTATAAACCAATTGCTGGGAGAATGGAGACTGCGGAACTGCCAGTAAATAGTACAGGGAGTGCTAGAGAGGTAGCTTTTATGGACTGTCATCTAGGTAGGGGCTGTGTTTTCATGAAGAAGCTGCCTTTTAGGCACCAAAGATCCTGAAATGATCCCCTTTCCCTTCTTTCTCTACATAACATCAATAAAATAATTGGGTTTTCAGGGTCCCATTTAGGGTGAATAGAAGCTTGTTCATTTGTCCCTCTCTGCAAGTCACAAAGGAGCTTTAACCTCTGACAGGCACACTGTAACCCAGGCTCAGAGAAAATGCTCATATCATTGGCCTGCATATCCTAAGAATGCACAGAGTGGTTAGACTTCATTAGATTAGAATTTATTTCTTAGCCCCTAAAGTTTTTTTTTTTTATTTGAAGGCTGTCAATCATTTTACCTGCTTTAATTTGCTCCCTATGTTAGAAACATGCACAGAGAGGAATAAAATATCCCTTCTATATAACACGTACTTTAGAATAGGGATATGTAAGGGACAAGGTGTGAGAGCCAGTTGAAATTCTCTTTGATCTAATGGCATTCTCTTTGATCTAATGGCATAGTACTTTCTCAGTGGAATGACCGTGGGATAAACAAAAATAACAAACACTTCCAAATTTCATAAACTATACTTTAAATCCACTTATATAGATAATTTGCAGTGAAGTTGCCTTGAATCCTTATTTATGTGTTTGTTTAATTTTACCTAGCCATTAAGAAACCTGCTTTCAGTATATATTATTAAAAATATAGACCCAAACTAGAAATCAATGAAAGTCATAAAACTCTCCATAAGTTACTTAATGGTCTGGAGATACTTTGTAGCTAATGATAGATAAGCTATTATTCTTAGAGTTATAAGTCATCTTTTAATATTCCATTTCAATAGAAAAGGTAATTTGTGTCATTCATAAAGCATTGTAATTAGAATTTTCTGGATTATTATGCCTATTTGACATATTAGAGAAGTGGGCTTTTTTTAACTTAATAAGGATGAGAAGTATTGGAAAAATGCTTTTTAATCATATAAGGAAGTGTTCTAAACATTTATTTAGTTTTGTAGCTGAGGAAGACAATATTTTATTCAGTTATTCTCTAAAACAAACAACCTCAGAAGTAGGTCATTGAGAAATTTGTTTTACAATCCCTTATCAAAACACAGAAATGGAAGTTTCACTAGACAGCTTTTTAAAGGTTCTACCATAGCACGTAACCTTTTTGGTTCTTCTATATGAACTTTGAAAAAGCTGCTGTGATATCGAGAAGCACAGCAACGTGGCAGTTAATAATAACATTAGCAAATTTTAATGCATTCCTTAGAAGAATATTAACAGATTGCATTTTCCACTGCAGCTTTCAAGAGGAACAAAATAAAAACAATGTATGTACAATTTACACATGACACAATGGTGTACCACAAGTAGTCCTGGAAAATAGTGGGTAGTTGTCTGATTTCTAAAGATGACTTAATACATTTTTGGGTTTTGGCTTGAGAAAGCTTTATACACACACCCCACACATAAACACTGACACCAACACACCTCAGACCCACACACACAAAACACGCACATGCATGCACATGCACACTCACACACACGCACACGCACGCACACACACACACACACACACACACACACACACACACACGCACACACACACACTCCCATTGCCTCTTCTCTTCGTGTTGCAGTGTCCCTATTCTTGGGTCTGTCTAGCTCTTTTGTCCTCTTACCTGTTGTTGACCTGAGCTGTACATTGGGGAAAGTCCTTCCTAGATCTTCAACTCTGATTCTGTGATTCTATTTCTATTTTGCATCCGTCTGATGTATTTATGCTGAGCCAACAGAGATAAAGATACGGTTAGCTGAATTTCCATTTCTATTTAGTTTCCTGCCTTCCTGTATTTCTTTTTTCTTTCTTTTTATTATTAAGAACTTTTTTCATTCATTTTACACACCAATCAAAGATGCCCCTTTTCCCTCCTCCCGCCCCCCAACCTCCTCCTCCCAACCTACTCTCCACTCCCACCCACAAGAAGGCAAGGCCTTCTATGGGGAGACACATTCAGTAGAGGCAAGTCCAAGCCCTTCCCCCTGCCTCAAGGCTGCACGAGGTGTCCCATCATAGGCAGTGGGCTCCACAAAGCCCACTCATGCACTAGGGATGGATTCTGATCCTATTGTCTGGGGGGTCTCCAAGCAGATCAAGCTACACAACTGTCTCGCCATGCAATGGGCCTAGTCCAGTCCCATGTAGGCTCCACAGCAACTGATCCAACTTTCACGAGTTCCCTCTAGTTTGGTTTGGTTGTCCCTGTGTGTTTCCCCATCATGATCTTGATGCACTTGCTTATAAATTCCCCCTTCTCTCTCTTTTACTGGACTCCAGGAGCTCTGTCTGGTGATTGACTGTGGATCTCTGCATCTGCTTCCATCAGTCATTAGAGAAAAGTTCTGTGATGACAGTTAGGGTATTCACCAGTCTGATCTCTGAGGCAAGCCAGTTCAGGTCAGGCACCCTCTCCACTATGGTTAGTAGCCCAGGCTGGGGTCATAGCACATATGACCTTGGAGATTCTTGGCAATTTCCCTAGCACTGGGTTTCTCTCTATCCCCATGATATTTCTCTCTATCATGGTATCTCTCTCATTGCATTCCCCCTCCCTCTCTGTTCCAGCGCAACCATCCCATTCCCTTATGTTCTCATCCCCTACCCCCCATTGCCCACTCCTCATCCCCTGTATTTCAAGACTATATAGCACAAATAAAAAGTGTTCAATGAGGAAAATAGTACAAAATAACATTTATTCAATCATTAATTCACTCATTCATTTACCTTACCTTAAATCTTTGCTTTCTATTTACCAAGAATTACACTGATACAAGAGACATGAAGAAGACCTGGCTTTATTTCAATTCACTTCATATTAATTCAGTTCAACTGTTTAAACTTTAGAAGTTCTCAGTGGAGTAGGAGAGGAAAGCGATACAAATATATGTAAGTGTGATGCAGTACTGTCCTGTACATTCACATAAGTCACAAGAATAGGACTGGTCAGTTTTTTGTAGTCTGGCCACTAGGACAGTGATGCACGGGCTCGACACTGAAAAGGGAAGATATTTTTGGCAAGTGCTGGGAGGGTTCATTCTAAGAGAAGGGAGAATTGAGAGGAACAGACATATGTGTTCATTACTACAGCAAAAATTGATCCAAAGGCTTCCACTTAGAAGAGGGTGAAGCCCATCATCTAAAACACAGGCCTGTTCTGTGTGGTGAGTGCAGCAGGGCATTGCTTCCTGTATCTCATCAGAATGTTCAAGAATTCAGGGGCATTTCTGTTTATGTTAATTTTGCACTAACCTTTAGTTTTCACATGAGATGGAAGGATTTAAGATAATGATATAATTTTCTTGTCCATAGTCACAGTCTCAAGCACATTATTAGCATGTAGTAGTTTTTGGCTTTTACCAAGGCTCTTGGGGTAATAATCAGTTTGTTCTACATTATGATAGTGTGGGAACTTTATACATAGATTATGTTCTGATTATGCTCTCCCCTCCCATAACTCTTCCCAGAACCTCCCCTTTCCTCATTCACGCAAATCCATACTTTTTTTTTTCTCTCATTAGAGAACAAAAACTCAAGTCCCAGTGGATCAAAGACCTCAACATAAATCACTTGCACTGAACATGATAGAAGAGAAAGGGGGAATAGCAGTGAATGTATTGGCACAGGAGACAACTTCCTGAATAGAATACTAGTAACACAGTCACAGAAATCAACAACTAATAAATGGGACCTCATGAAACTGAGAAGCTTCTGTAAGGCAAAGGACACTGTCAATAGGACAAAATGGCAGTCTACAGAATGGGAAAGGATGTTCACCAACTCCACATCTGACAGGTGGCTGATCGACAAAATATATGAACTCAAAACTAGACATCAAAAAAGCAAATAATCCAACTCTAAACAGAGTTTTCTCAACAGAAGGATATCAAATGGCACAGATACTCCTAGAGAATTTTTCAACATCCCTAAAAATGACTCAGAAATTCCATCTTACACAAGTAAGAATGGATAAGATAAAAAAAAAAACAAAACAACTAATGACAACTTATGCTGGAGAGGATGTGGAACAAGTGAAACACTCCCCCATTGCTAGTGGGAATGCAAACATGTACAGCCACTTTGTAAATCAATATGGTGGTTTTTCAGAAAATTGGAAATCAATCTACACCAAGACCCAGCTGTATCACTCTTGGGCATATGCCCAAAGGATGTTTAATTGTACCACACGGACACTTGCTCAACTATGTTCACAGTAGCTTTATTTGTAATAACCAGAACCTTGGAAACAACCTAGATGTCCCTCAACTAAGGAATGGATAAAGAAAATGTGGTATATCTACACAATGGAGTATTATTCAGCTGTTAAAAGCAATGATATCAGGAAATTTAAAAGAAAATAGGTGGAACTAGAAAAAAATCATCCTGAGTGAGGTAACCCAGACTGAGAAAGACATACATGATATTTACTCACTTGTAAGTGGATATTAGCTGTAAAGGAAAGGATAATCATGCTACAATTCACAGACTCAGAGAGGCTAGGAAACAAGGAGGGCCCAAGGGTAAGGAGAAATAGAAGAGATCTCCTGGTGGACAGGGGGTGAGAGTACTGAAAAAGAAGATTGGAAAGGGGGTGGCATTTTGGGGTCAGGTAGAAACCTGGTACAAGGAAAACTCCCATGAATCTATAAGGATAACCCCAGCTAAGACTCCTAGCAATAGTGGATAGGTAGCCTGAACTGGCCATCTCTTATAATCAGGTTGGCGACTACCCCAATTGTCACCAGAGAGCATTTATCCAATAACTGATGGAAACAGATGCAAAGATCCACAGCTAAGCACTGGGCTGAGCTTGGGGAATCCTGTTGAAGAGAGGAAAGAAGGATTCTACAAGCCAGAAGAGTCAAGGTCATCACAAGGGAACTCACAGAAACAACTAACCTGGGCTCATAGGAGCTCACAGACTCTGGGCAGACAGCTAGACAGCCTATATGTGACCAATCTAAGCTCTCTACATATGTGTGACAGTTGTGTAGCTTAGTCTACTTGTGGGACTCCTAGTCATGGAAGGAGGGCCTGCCCTTGAATGCTTTGGCTGGCTTCCAGGAACCTATTCACTATACTGGGTTGCCTTGCCCAGCCTTAATACAAGGAGAAGAGCTTAGTCTTATTTCAGTTTGATATGCCATGCTTTGTTGATGAACAGAAACAGAAGAAGAGTGGATTGGGGTGGGGATGGGGAGGAGGTGTGGGGAGGGAATGGGAAGGGAGGTGGTAGAGGAAACTGCAGTTGGATATAAAATAATGAATAAATAAATAAGTAAAATAAATGAATAAATTTAATAATAATAAAAAAGAATACAAACAGGCATCTAAAAATAATAAAGTAAAACAAGATAAAAGAGAAACAAAAAAACCCTACAATAGGATAAAAGAAACAAACAGAAGAAAAAGATGGAAAGAAAAAGCTCAAGAAACACATGTAGACACAGAGACACACGTATTTGCACACACAGAAATCTCATCAAAATAGGAAATAGGAAATCATATGTACCCAAAGGACACGTTAAACAAATAAAGGCCCTGACAAATCATTTTGAGACAAAGAACCTCCTAAAATGAAATTGAGATCATTTTTGTGTTGTCTATCTACTACTGGGCATGGGGCCTGCCTTAAGAGTGGTTGGTTTTTCAAGTGAGGCTCTTTCAGAGAAAAGTAATTTTTTCTTTTGTGAACAGTTATCAATTGGAGAAAGCTTCTTGAACAGGGATGGAGGGATTGTATTCATTTCTTCTCTTATCCCTGGGACTCCATCTGACCCAGACCTGTGAAGGACTTGTTTATTCTGGTTCAGTCTCTGTGAGTTCATGTGTGTGCATCAGTCCTTCTGTGCTTAGAAGGCTTTGTTTCGGTGATCTCTTCTGGCTCGTCCACTCCTTCTGCCTCCACTTCCCCAGGGTTTGCTGAGTCCTGACGTGAGGGATTTGATAGAGACTTCACAATTTGGACTGAGTGTTCCAAGGTCTCTTGCTCTCTGCATATTATCTGAGTGTGGGTCTCTGTATTTATTCCTATCCACTACAGGAAGAAGCATGTCTGATGATGGCTGAGCAAGACATTGAACTATGAGTGTAACAGAATGTCATTAAGAGTCATTATATTGCTGCCTTCCTTTAGCAGAACAGTAGTGTTTGGTTTTCCCTAGGTCCCTGGCCTATCTAGTCTCAGGTTCTCAGCTACTTGAGCAGTGTTGGAGCTGGGTTCTATCTCAAGGAGTGGGCCTTAAACCCCATCAGATATTGGTTGGTTAGTCCCACAGGCTTTGTGCCACTCATGTACTAGCATTACTTGCAAGCAGGTCACCACTTCTTTGGTCACGTGCAGAGTACTTCCCCATACCAGGAACACTACTCAGCAGGAGTGAAGGCTCTAGGTAGGTACCAGTTTGGCTTCTCTGTTTTCAGTGAGTTGTGTGGGTCTTGTCTTTAGGAATACGGCCTTATCGTCAGTTTGTCATGAGCAACCAATAACAATGGCCATAGCCTGGGTTGCTTGGTGGTTCCCATGAGGCCTTTTTGGTCAACAATTCTAACATGTAATTCATTTCTAGAACTGGAGGCTTCATTTGGTGACAAGGAATGTCCAATGAGGCCCCCATTTCCCCTGTTATTTTACGATTTCATTTAGATAACCTTCATATATGTATATTTTAGGAAGCTTCTACTGCATTAAGTTTCCATATGACCCCTCAAATAGCCCTTACTTTTATCTGTCCCTCCTCATATTCCCTCCATCACCTCCTCTTCTTTCCCTTTCTCCATTTAATTATCTTGTTTCCATCTCCCCATCCACCCACACTATCTATTCCATTTCTCCTTCCTAGGTTGATCTAACCTTCCCCATGTTGGGTGCCAAATGTGGATGAATTTCTAAATGGTCTTATGAAATTTAAAAAAAAAAAAAAACACATGGAGCCTAATATAGGAGTGAAAGCCTCAGTTCAGGGAAATAGGGAAAGCCACCAGTCAACATTACCTCATCATCTCTGTAGCTTCCAAATGCATGTTACTTCCTGTCTACCCACACCTTTATTGCCTTGCTGTTCTGCCCTCTCATTGGCTATCTTAGCCCAGCTACCTAACTTCCTCTTCCTACACAGCTCTGTCACTTCCTGTCTGTCTGTACAGACCTCCAGGCCTCTATGGTTGGTACTGGGATTAAAGGTGTGTGTCACCACGGTTGGCTCTGTTCCCTAGTGTAGTCTTGAACACACAGAGATCCTGCCTGCTGATGGATTAAGGGTGTGTGCTGCCTGACTTCTTGTTTACTTAAAATGGCTGGCCTCCCCTCCCCATCTTCATGCAAGCTTTATTTATTAACATACAAATAAAATATCACCAAATTTCAGCATAAATAAAATATCGCCACAGGATGAAGTATCCTTTGGGTATATGCCAAAGACTAAAACAGCTGAGTTTTGAGTTAGACAGATTCCTAGATTCCTGAAGAACTTCCAAACTAATTTCCATAGTGGCTGTACAAGTTTCCATTCCCTCCAGCAAAGGATGAATGTTTTTCTTACTTTACATACTTGCCAGAAAGAGCTGTCATTTGTTTTATTGATCTTAGCTATTCTGATCAGTTTAAGACGAAATTTCAAAAATAGTTATGATTTGCATTTCCCTAGTGACTAAGGATGTTGAACAATTTCTTTAAGTGCTTCTCAGTCATTTGTATTTCTTCTTCTGAGAATACACTGTTTTGATTTGTACCACATTTTTAACTGGATGATTTGTTTTCTTGATGTCTAGTTTGTTTAGTTCTTTATATGTTTTAGATATTAGCCCTTTATTGCACATATAGTTGGTAAAATTATTTGTCTATTGTGTAGCCTGCCATATTGCCTGAGTAATGGTGTCCTCTGGCATGCAAATCTTTTCAGTTTCATGATTTCCCATTTGTTAATGGTTTATTTTCATGCCTGTTTATTGGTGTTTTATTCAGAAAGTCCTGTGCCAATGAGTTCAATACTATTGGACACTTTCTCTTCTACCAGATTCATCGTATCTGAGGTCTTTAATCCATCTGGAGTGGAGTTTTGTGCAGGGTGCTAAGTGTAGATCTATTTGCATTCTTTTACATGTAGCCATCCAATTTGACCAGCATCATTTGTTGAGGATGCTGCCTTTTTTCTTATGTGTATTTTTGGCTTTTTTATTAAAATAAAAACAAAAAAAAAATCAAGTATCCGTAAGTGTGTGGACTTATGTCTGGGTTTTCATTTAGATTCCATTTATCAATGTGTCTGTTTTTGTGCATTATGCTGCTTTTATTACTAGATTTCTGTAGTACAATTTGAGGTCAGAGATGGTGATACTTCCAGCAGTTCTTTTATTATTCAGGATAGCTAAAGCTATCCTGATTGTGTTGTTGTTGTTTGTTTGCTTGTTTCTATATGAAGCTGAAAACTGTTTTTTCAAGTTATGTGTATGTTGGATTGCCTTGAATTTATAGATCATTTTCGGTAGGATGGCCATTTTTACTAGATTAATCCTACTAATCCCTAGATCTGTCCATTTTCATGTATCTTTCTTCAGGATCTTAAAGTTTTTATCATGCAAGCCTTTCACTGGCTTAGTTAGAGTTTCCTTAAGATATTTTATATTTGTGAGGCTTTTTGTACAAAGTTTTTGATTCCCTGATTTTTTTCTTAGTCTTTTTTGTCATTTGCATATAGGAAAGGTATTGATTTTTGTTTATTAATTTTGTATCATACTACTTTATTGAATATGTTTGTCAGATATACAATTTTCTTGGTAGAATATTTAGAGTCACTTATATATGTAATCATATCATATGCAAGTAAATATACTTTGATTTCTTCCCTTCCTATTTGTATCCCCTTGATCTCCTTCAGTTGTCTGATTGCTCTTGCTAAGACGTCTAGTACTTTATTGAGTAAGTATGGAGAGAGTAGACAAGCTTATCTCATCCTGATTTTTGTTGAAATTCTTTGGGCTTATCTTTATTTGTTGATATTGCATATATTACTTTTAGGTATGTACTTGTATACCTAGTCTCCCCAGGACTTTTATCATGAAGGGGTGTTGGATTTTGTCAAAGGCCTTTTGTGCATCAGATGAAGATGGTCATGTGTTTTTGTCTTTCCATATGTTATGTGGTAGATTATATTTATTGATTTCTGTATGCTGAATCATCCATGCATCAGTGGGATGAAGCCTACTTGATCATGGTGGATGATTGTTTTTATGTGTCCTCGTATTCAGTTTGCAAGTATTTTATTGAAAATGTTTGCATCTATGTTCATAAGGGAAATTATCCTATACTTCTCTTTCTTTGTTTGATCTTTATGTAGTTATGGTATCAGGGTAATGGTAGCTTCATAAAAAGAATTGGGCAATGTTCCCTCTGTTTCTCTTTTGTATAATAATTTCAGGAGTATTGTAATTACTTTTTTGAAAGGCTGGTAGAATTCTGTGCTAAAACTATCTGGCCCCAGGCTTTTTTGGTTGGGTAACTTTTAATTACTGCTTCTATTTCACTAGGGGTTATAGGTCTGGTTAAATTGCTTACCTAATCTTGAATCAACTTTGGTAGCTGGTATGTATCAAGAAAATTATTCATTTCTTTCAGATTTTTCTATTTGGTGGAGTACAGCTTCTTTGTTTTGTTTCTTGTTTGTTTATGATACCAGTTAGCTCCAGTATTTCTCTGTTTGGTTTTTATCTGGATAACCTGTTTATTGGTGAGAATAGAGTGTTGAAGTGACCTACTATCAAGGTGTTAGGGCCAATATGTGGTATCAGCTGCAGTAGTGTTTCTGTTATGAATGTGGGTACCCTTTTAGTTGGTTTACAGATGTTTAGAATTGTAATATCCTCTTGGAGGACTGTCCATGTGATGCATATATAGTGTCCTTCCCTATCTCTTCTGATTAGTTTAGATTTGAAGTCTATTTTATCAGATATTAAAATACCTACACTGGCTTGTTTCTTGGGTTCATTTGCTTAGACTATCTTTTTATATCTTTTACCTTGAGGTGATGTCTATCCTTAATATTAAATGCTTATTTCTTGGATGCAGCAGAGAGGTGGATCCTCTTTTTTTTTTTTTTTAATTCATGAGTCAGTCTGTGTCTTTTTGTAGGGGAATTGAGACTATTGGTGTTGAGAGTTACTAGTGAGCCATCTTGTGATCCCCATTATTTTGTTGGATGTAGGCTTGGTTCCTACCCCCTTTGACTTGCTTGTCTGAGGTAACTTATTTCTTCTGTTTTTCTGGATGTAGTTACCCTCTTCAAGTTGAAGTTTCCTTCTAGTGCCTTCTGTAGAGCTGTAGTTGTAGACACCTCTTAAATTTGGCTTTTATATTGTAGTGTCTTTCTTTATCCATCTATTTTGAATGAGAGTTTTGCTGGATATAATAGGCTGGGCTCCCACCTGTGGTTTCTTAAAGGTTGTTCAGGCTTTTCTGGCTTTTTGAATCTCCATTGAAAAGTCAGGCATTATTTGATTTATATGTGCTATGGGGAATTTCTATTCTGGTCCATCTATTTGGTGTTCTGCATGCTTCTTGTAGCTTGATCAGCACCTCCTTCTTTAAGTTAGGGAAATTTTCTTCTATGACTTTGTTGAAAATATTTTCTGTGCCTTTGGCTGGGGTTCCTTCTCCTTCCTCAACTCCTATGATACACATATTTGTTCTTCTTGTATGGTACAGATTTCCTGGATGTTTTGTGCCTATAAATTTTTAGGTTTAAGATTTCTTTCAGGTATCTATTCAGTCTAGTTTATCTTCAGTGCCTATAATTTTCCCTTTCAGCTCTTGTATTCTGTAGTGAGGTTTGCCTCTGAGTTTCCTGTTCAAGTTCATAATTTTTTCCTTGCTGGTTTTACCTCAGTTTGGCTTTTCTTTAGTGATTTAATTTCCACTTTCATGTTTTGAGTCTTTTTCATTTCATTCCATTATTTATGTTTTCATTAATGGATTTATTCATACCCTCTTTTAGGTTATTGATCATATTCACAAAGCTGTTTTGAAGTCCATGTCTTGTACTTTAACTATATTGGATCGACAGAGCTATCCTAGTAAGATTGCTTAAAGGGTTCTAGTAGACACATGTGATTGTGACTGCTATTGACTGTGTTTTATGTTAGTGTCTAGGCATCTGGGTTGTGATGATTGTACTTCTTTTTTTTCATTTTTTAAATTTATTTATTAAATTTAATTTTACACATCAGCCACGGATTCCCTTGTTCTCCCCCTCCCACCCCCACCCCCACCCCCCTCCTCCACCTTCCCCCCAGCCCACCCCACATTCCCATCTCCTCCAGGGCAGAGACTCCCCTGAAGATTGAGTTCAACCGAAGATTGTACTTCTATGTGTTGATATCTGATCTTGTCTTTGTTAAGTGGGTTTTCAGTTCTTTGGTTTTTGTTACCCTCTCTCTATCTCAGTAGATTGTGGTGGTTGTGGGTTGCCTGATAGAGAATGCTTTGAGTCCTTACCACACAGATAGAACTTATTTCTAGGTATTGGAGCTGACATCATGAAACAGGGATGGGCCAGAGGATCGGGAACCATGAGGATCCACAGAAGGTAGGAAAGCTGGTTGTGCCACAAGGATCTTTGGAATTTACAGGGAATGGAGGACAAGAAGAAAGACAGGACTGTGCAGGGGTCTGTGACAGGGCTTGCTTTGGGACTAGGGAATTGGAATAGAAGAATGGCAAGGAGATTTATGGTTGACTACCTGATTTCCTGGCTGGTGTGGCCAGTGGATTTTCAGATGTTTCTAGTTAAGACTGCACTATTCCACTTGGAGTTTGCTTTGGGTTAAACTTTCTTTTATATCTACTGAGATGATCGTGGGTATTCTTTCTTCCTCTGTCTCTTTCTCTCTTTCTTTCTCTCCTTCTTTCCTTCTCCTCCTCCCTCCTTCTTCCTCCTCTTTCTTTTTTCTTTCTTCTTCTAGTACTTGAGGTTGACTTGTACATGGTAGACAGGTGTTTTCATCCCTGGGGATGCCCTCTGCATTGGTTTTCATGTTTTGTTTGTTGATAAGCAAATACAGACATTCTAAATTAGCTTTGCTTAGTGAAGTAGCCTGCACTAGTCCCAGATACTTGTGTATATAATCCATTATCTAATTGATTTGCTTCTATAATCAATAGTTTAGTATGTTCCTAAGGACTCCTTTGTTTATATTTGGTAAACATTATCCTTTAGCTTTCTTTCCTTGTAATATTTCCTCTAAAGATTTGGTTGCCTTGCCATTTGACCAAGTTCATTTTAATAGTCTTGTTTTTTTTTTGTGCTGATTTTTTTATTTTATTTTTCCTTTTATTTTATTTCACAATACCATTCAGTTCTACATAACAGCCACAAATTCCCTTGTTCTCCCCCTTCCTGCCTCCCATCCCCTTCCCCCCAGCCCACCCCCCATTCCTTGTTTATAAAAAGTTTAGAAGGTTCTTGACAAATTTACTTTCTGGACATCTTATGTAGACTAGGTATAATTCTTATTTAAATATCTGATATAATTTGTCAATAAAGTTACCTCTGCCTTTATTATTTTGTTATAAATGTAAATTAACTATAAATTTAATTGATTAATATATTAATTTAATTAATAGATACAGGCCTATTCACATCCAAATAGGCTTTGGTGAGTTATGGTAGCCTGTGGTTTTTATGAAATTTGTCTACTTCATCTACACTGATTTTATAGTCACAGAACTATTTATATACCTTGATAAGCCCTTTAATATCATCATTATATTTTGTTGTACATACATATATGATAGCTATAGACAGTCCCAAATAGGATGACTATACTAATTATTTAATTTTATTAAAACAACTCCTATGTTGTCCTGGGAAACATTTATAAGAGCTGATTGGTTATAATTATTTAGCACAGTGAGCCCTTTGCCATACATATTACATATATTTTTCTTTTTAAGATTATAGCGCAATCACATAATTTTTCCTTCTATTTCTTTTCTCCAAACCCTTGTCTATATCTCTCCTTTCTCTCTTTCAAATCCATGGTCTTTTTTTTTTTTTTTGTTTTTTCGAGACAGGGTTTCTTTGTGTAGCTTTGTGCCTTTCCTGGAACTCACTTGGTAGATCAGGCTGGCCTCGAACTCACAGAGATCTGCCTGCCTCTGCCTCCTGAGTGCTGGGATTAAAGGCGATTTAAGGCAAACTTTGATAGCACGGTTCGCCCATCGGTTTGCGTCGAGAGCCATGGTCTATTTTTAATTAACTGTTACTATATGCATATATGTATAGACATATGTATTTCTAAATATAGTCTGCTCAGTCTGTATAATGCTACTTATATGTATGTTTTCTGGGCTGAATGGCACTGGACAATCAGTTGATGTGTAGTTCCCTGGGGAAGACTTTTTTCACCACACAAAATGTCAACTCAGCTTGCATTAGTTGCCTGTAATTCTCTGTGTAGGGCTGCAGCCTTTTGGACTTTCCTAATACACTTTGGCCTGTCTAATGGTGTCACCCTTGCTCAGCTCATGTTTAGGCAGTTATCTTTAAAGTCATTAGTGATAGCATATTTCCTTAGAGGCTACCTAGCTGTGGCATCAGCTACGTTTTCTGAATGGCTTTGTTTGTTACTGGAGTTACTTGAATAATTTAACTGCAGAATGGAAGTCATATAACAACTGGATGCGCTCATATAAAAGGCTGATCCTACCAGCCATGAAAGTGCCCAGGATGATTAGCTTGTTCTGGTCAGTCTTCTCAATTTGTCCCCAAGAATAATAATTCAAAATGGAAATGGCATGTATGAACTACACCCACTTCTGTATAGAGATCAGGGACAGCTCTCACACAGCACATTTCCTACATTATACTAGGTAGAATATACTTTCAATATGTAAAACTTTACACAAATATTTCTTAAATATATTTTGATTTTTATATTTTTGTATCTAATAACTATATCCAATCTTGCTACCTGTTGTCTTTTTTTATCCCTCCACATTAATTCTTTATCATCTGGGGAAAATTATGGCGTATCAATATGCCTCCCTGGTAGTGAATAGAAAATGTTTTTTACTTTCACATATTTCTAACTTTCAACCTGATTATATAAATTTGAATTGCTTACCACTTTCCAGGTTTCCAGAAATGTTTATATGAATTGCTGTTTTGTACAAAAGTAGACTAGTATGTCATTTCTAAATCATATGCTGTGATATCATAATTATAAGCCATTGAATCCATCTCTTTACTGAGAATGTAAAAGTTCAACACTGAGTAATAAATGTGAGCTTGAAAGTAAGTCATTCATCTAAGAATCATTACTTCTTAACCCCCAAAGAAAAAAGCTATTATAAACTGCTTAAATATTTATTTGACATTATTATCTGAGATACATGGCTGCATGCTGCTAACTATGTGTTTGCAAAGTCTTATAGAAGAACAGCATACCAGGGAACACTTTCATCAGATCTAGAAACTAAAATCAACGAAACTGTAGAAATTGGAAGGCATAGTTGCCTAATATTTTAGAGGTTTCAGAGAGACCCAATAATCTCACAAAATCTGATTAAGATGCTTAAAATGTCATTTAAACTTATACAGTATATAATTTCATGTATTGTTACAAATCCTTCCAAAGTACCCCCTGGAAGGTGGTAAGTGGTTCAAACAAAGTTGATCATTATTTTTCTTAATTACTTTGCAATTTAGCTCAAAATTATTATTATTAAAGATATTGGAAAATATATTTTGTTTGTGTTCTTAGACACTTTGATATGGTTTTACACAGAAAGAAATCAAATTTAAATCTTGGGACATTGGTAATCTTTTGCCAACATCGATTTTGTTATGCGTTTTTGTGGCACAGATTAGTCCCAAATTAGAGATTTTTAGAGCAGGCAACATTTATTAAATTATTAGTCAGATTAGAATCTTATTCCACCTAGCTGATGTCTAGTGATGTTGAGTGTGAATCTTTCAGAAGTCTGTGATCCAAGTATTGGTCAGAGCAAAACTTGGAAGGAGAACCTGATTTTAAGCTGATCCCTGTGGTTATTGGTGGGATTCAGTTCCTCATGGAAGTGTTGGACTAGAGATCATTTTTTTGCTGGTGGTCAATAAAATACTGAGAATTCTTCTTGCATTCTATTCGGTCTTGAACACAGAACTTTGTGCATTCTAGGTAAGTATTCTACCACTGGATGGCCCATTTTTTTTTTTTTTTTTTTTTTTTTTTTTTTTTTTTTAGTTTTATTTTTCACTTGTTATTCTATTAGGTTGTTCAGAACGATTTTGCACTTGGCCTTGAACTTTCTGCCTTATCCCTCTCATCCTACCACTAGCAGCTGGAATCTCAGGCTTACACTATCAGACTCAACTTGTATTGCCCTTTATTTAAATCGTTTACTTGCTGATTGTGTTAATTATTTTTGTTGCTGTGACTAAAGGCCCGAAAGGAACCATGGAGGGAAGGTTTATATTGCACATGGTTCAGGGGGAGGGGCCGTCACAGTGGGAAAGTCACATGACTGGGAGTGGCTTACAGCTGGGAGTTGTGTGAACTCTCTCGCATGCAGGTGGACAAGGACGTGGGGGAGGGGAAATGTTCATGCTCACTGGCTTTTTTCTTTCTCCTTCTTCATTCAGTCTGGGACTCCTGTTCATGAGACAGTGCTGCTCATATTCAGGGTATTCCGTTTTCAGCTGACCTCCCAGGAAATGTGCTCAAAGGCATTCACAGAGCTGTGTCAAGGTGATTCTAATTCCAGAAAAGTTGGCAATGAAGACTAAATAATACATGGATGGAAACTTGGGTGAATGCTCCCTAAAGCAACATTTGGAAGTTTTTGTTATTTTGTAACTTTTTTATAAGAGAGATTTGATGACTTTTTTGGTGTGAATTTTTTCTTTTTGGAAAATACTTATTTTTATTTTATGTTAATGAGTGACTGCATGTGTCTGTATATCGCATGCATGCAGTGACTACAGAGGCCGGAAGAAGTCACTGGATCCCCTGAACTGGAGTTACATACTGTTGTTAGTGGACACGTGAGTTCTGAGTATCAAAGTTGGGTCCTTTCTAAGAGCTGCCAGTGCTCTTAACATCTGAGCCATCTTTTCATTACAGAAAAGTTACTAAATCTAACCAGAGTTAGTCAGAGGAGATCATCAAAGAACACGAATATCAAAAGGTGAGAATTATTAGAAGCAGGGTAACGTCTGTCTCCTTGTGCTTGTTGAAGACAGTCCTTTGAATTGTGTTGGCACAGAGAAAGAAAAAGTTAAACTGGACCCACCCGTGGTGAGGCCAATAAATGATGCTGAGGCAGATGTAATAAAGGATGTAATCTTTTGTTTCTTTTTTTTTTTCAGAACATATATTTGTTAAATTTGTGTAAAGCAGACACTTATCTCCTCCTCTAAATCTCAGTGCTATTTTTGCTTTTTAAATTAATCCCGAGGATGGATGCTCAGGGGAAGGTCTGACTTTAATGTCTCTGCCCTGTTCTTTAATCAAGTGTGTTGCTTGATCGTCTTAGATTAAATTAGACATCTTTTATTCATATGTCAGAAACTTGAATACACGTTCATGATCTAGTAACCAAATTGTGTTGGGATTTTTCAGTGAAAACCCAAGCATCCTTTAGCTTTCTAAGAGGCAGAAATTGTGTTAAATAGTCTTTGTTTCAGGGCTTAGAAACACTTTTAGATACACTATGGGTACATTTTCTTTGATACTGGATAGGAAAAAAATATTGGCTCAAATTAATCTCAGTCTTCCAGATGGACATTTATAATTTACATATACAGACTACATGCAGCTAGAAACACAACATATATGCAGCCAGAAACCAAGTGATTTTATTTAAGAGATGATATATAATTTCCCATTAATTTACTTGATTTCACTTTAGCATCCAGTATTATTTCTTCTCACAGAGTGGTAATAATTCTTTGGTCCTGTCTTTTATAGTAGCTATGGCCTTATTGCTATGGCAAGAAATCCTATGAGTAAGACAGTTAACTATAAAATAAGCTTCATTAGATTTAGTATCTGTCTCAGGGTACAGTAATTTGAACACAAAGCTCCCAGATACTGCATCCGTGAACCCATTCCACTAAATGCTCATCGGTACACCTTAATCTGGCTGAGGTATTTGTAAGAGCCCAGATTTATGTTTCTAGGAATGAACACTTAGGAAAGGCCAATGACTTGCTTCATTATTCATCACTTCTTTCTTGTTATTAGCACAATTAACAGCTGTTTCACCCCATGTGATAAGTGTAGTTTCCAACTATTCCAAGAGACAATGAAATATGACTCTTTTCCTTTCACAGATTCAAAGATTCCTGTATGCCTATTACATTTTAGGTGACAATTTAAAAACTTAGATGTAAGTAACTGCAATTGAAAACAATTAGGTTTTCTTATAAATTTCTTATAATCTTGAGAAATATATTTCCCTTTGCATTGTAGTATGAAGTAAACTTTGCATATACAATTCACTTTCTTTTTAATTCTTTACTTAGATAATAAAAATTATTTTTCAAGTATTTTTAAAGAAAGGTTCATGATCAGTTTTTTGTTGTTGTTGCTTTTTCTTTTCTCTCTGTCTCTCTCTCTCTTTCTCTCTCTCTCTCTCTTTGAGAGTATTACTATGCAGCCCTATCTTGCCTCAAATTCACAGACAGCTACCTGCCCCCTAGGTGCTGGGATTAAAGGTTTGTACTATCACCCCTGATCCATGATCAGGTTTTATTGATGATATTCAAATGGTTTCAGAATTAGCAATTCAGAAGTTAAGAAGCACGAATTTGTAATATATCCCCATGTGTTTTGTGTAGCTTATTGATTTCTCCCACAAATTTAAAAAATTCATTTTCCAGAATATGTAACTTACAGTAGAGCTTATACTTTATTACCCTTTCCAATCTTGATATTTAAAATTATTATTTGATGAACAAAAGAATGAAATACAACAGCTTGCAAAACTTATGAGAGTAAGAGATCTATTACAGTTATTATTATCATTATTTCTATAACTATTATTATTTGGTGGAGTAAATACAGCAAATGGGCAGAGCTAAAACACTGAGTACTTGGGACAAGGATTCAGAATGGTGCAGGTTTGGTGACAACGAGGACTACTTTATTATGGATGTGAGTACTTGAGTTGTAGATGAAGACAGCCAGAAACAGGGAAATGAGGGATAAGATATATATTGATTTTGAAGTGTTTCATAGGCTACTAAGAACAATAGGAGAAAACAGTGAAATAGGTATGATAGACATGAAATAATAAGTGATTACCAGCTAATTCACAGCTAAGAGATGGGAATCATGGCAACAGGAAAAAAAATCAGTGTCTTAGTTTGGGTTTCTATTGCTGTGAAGAGACACCATGACCATGACAACCTATGTAAAAAAAAATTAATTGGGATGCCTTATATTTTCAGAGGTTTAGTCCATTATCATGGTGTGTGACACGAATCTTACAAGGTCTTATTAATAAAAAAATTAAAAAAAAACCAGAGGAGTGAAAGCTGAAAGAGGAATAGAGTAAGCCAGCCACAAGTTCTTACTGTTAGGAAATCATCAGAGCAAGAGAGCTACTTCCTGTATACTCATGCCTTATATAACTTTCTGTGCCCTGCTATCTTACTTCCTCTCTCTGCCCAGCTACATCACTTCCTCTTTCTGCCCAGCTCTATCACTTCCTGTCTGTCTGTACAGACCTTCAAACTTATATGGTTAACTAGTGCTGGGAATTAAAGGCATGTGCCACCAAGCCTGCCTCTGTTCCCAGTGTGGCCTTGAATTCACAGAGATCTGCATGAATCTCTGCCTCCCAAATGCTGGGATTAAAAGGCATGTGCTACCACTACCTGACCTCTGTGTTTAATATAATGGCTGGCTTTGTCCTCTGATCCCCAGGCAAGCTTTATTTGTTACAGCACAAATAAAATATCACCACATTGGTGATAATGGTGAGACACAGTGGTGTACAGGCAGACTTGGGGCTAGAGAAGTAGCTGAGAGTCCTACAGCTTACAGGCAATAGGAAGTAGTCTGAGACATTGAGCAGTACCTTGAGCACATATGACTTCAAAGCCCACCTCCACAGTGACACACTTCCTCTAACAAGGCCACACCCACTCCAACAAAGCCACACCTCCTAATAGTGCATTTTCTTCCAAACCACAACATTCCTCTCTCTGGCTCCCTAAGGCTTAAAGCCATATCATAATGCAAAAATGCATTCAGTCCAACTTCATAAGTCCCCATAGCCTATAACAGTCTCAAATTTATTTAAGTCTAAATTTCAAAGTCCCTTCTGAGATTCACTCAATCTCTTAATTGTAATTTCCTATAAAAGCAAGATTAAAAAAAATTACATACTTCCAACATATAATGGGCACAGGATATACATTACTGTTTCAAAACATACGGAAGAGAGCATAGTGAGGAAATATTGGACCAAAGCAAGACTAAAAACAAGCTGGGAAAATTCCAAACTTTGCATCTCCATGTCTGATGTCAAAATGCTCTTCAGATCTCCAACTGCTTTCATCTTTGTTGACTGCAACACACTTCTTCTTCTTCTTGGGCTGTTTCTACTCCCTGTTAGCAGCTTTCCTCAGCAGGTATCCCAGGACTCTGGCATCTCCAACACTTTTGCCTCCTTGAAAGTAAGAGAACTTGTGCTATAGCATCAGATCTTATTTTTTTACTTCTCCATTCATATTTAGTGTGAGATAGCACCAGGGCTTCAGAAAAAGAATATTGAAGAAAAAAAGTCATTCATAACAACAAGATTCTATTAGGCTTTGTTAATTTACTAACCAATTAAATCATTTTAATTATAGTGGTTTTGGTATCTAATTCACCTTGGACTCTTAAATGTTTCCATCTTCTAATACCTTTCTCCTAAGTACCCCAGACTTACCAGTCCAATTCAGGTCATTGTGGATTGTAACCATGTAATATTAATTACTTTGAAACTTGCAAATGCAGTACACTCAGTGAGAGTTACTCTACCCTTCTGTTGCTGCTTTACCTCTTCATCGGCCTTGCAATGCAATTTAATTTGGGTTAAATCCCTTTGTAAATAAAGTTTCTGGAGGTTTTAAGCAGCACTTCACAACGATTTCACACAAATTTTTGGCAATGTGTACAAAACAAGCCGCAGAACACATTGTTTGGCAAAATAAAAGAAGTCAAGAGGATGTGTTCAGGTTTCTGTGGCCTACAATTTACTCTTAAATAGGTATAAAAGACAGATAACACGTTTACAAGGATCAGCAGTTTAAAAAAAAACAATAGCGAACAAACAAAAAAACAGAAACAATCTAAATCAACAAGGTTATGACAGGAGCATTTATTGATGAGAACAGACAGACACACTCACGGACTGACAGAAAGACACACATAACTTATAATTTTCAAAAGTTAAAAAAATAAAACATAGGAAAAATGTCTGAGAATTGAAACAATTGGTTCATGAAATAAGGGGTTTGTGCTACAAATAAACTTTAAAAGAAATTATAGTTTTCATTTACAAGTGATTATTTAGCTGACTTATTGGATACATTTGACCTGAATGTCATGATTATTTGATATTATTTTCTAGTTATTTTCCTGAGTATTGCACATGTGGAAATGATAGTATAGTGGAGGAATCTTCGTGCTGAATCTACATGGTCTTTAACAAATTACCAAGTTGTATACCATAACCCTTAATTCAAGTCACAACACAGTACCTACCATGTAGTAACTGTTGTTTTATGATAATTTATTATCCATGTATTCCTTTTTGCTTTTCAGAAAAAAGTGTGATTATTTGGTTTTAAAAAAGCAAAAATAAAAGTAATTGGTTATGGTGATATTTTATTTTGTACTAAAATGTTATTTGTATGTTAATAAATGAAGTTGCCTGGAGGTCAGTGCTATTAGCAAGCCATAGGAAAGCTGGGCAGTGGTGGTGCATGCCTTTAATCCCAGCATTTAGTAGGCAGAGCTAGGTAGATCTCTGTGTGTTCAGGGATACAGCCAGCATTGGAGACACATGCCTTTAATCTCAATACCAACCATAGAAGACCTGGAGATCTCTACAGACAGACAGTGATGAGGTGGTCATGTGGTTGGGTTTACAACCAATGAGAAGGCAGAACTGAAAGTCTTTATAAAGACTTTAACACAGGAAGTAGCTCTCTTTTGGAGTGGTAGGACCACCGCAGGAGGAAGGGTAAGGTTTCAGCTCTTAGCTCTGACCTCTTGGCTTTCTTCTTTGCATTGGTTCTGTGTTTCTTATTTAATAAGACGGTTGGTTACATCTACATTTGGCGCCCAACGTGACAAGAATCCATTAAAAACTGCTTGGCTTGGCTTGGTGGCAGTTCTGGTTTCCGGCCTGGGCGGCCAGGCTCCCTAGCTTGGGCCCAGGTCTGACTGACCTGCAGCTGGAGCTACTTGCTTAAAGCTGGTGCTATAAACAACTCAGGCCTGCCCTGCAGAACAGGGCCCCTGCCTGTAAAGCCAATGCATGTGGTCGGGGCTTAAGGAAGCTGGAGCCCAGGCTTGACTCGGCTCAAATGGGAAAAATGTGGCTAGATTTAAGCTTTTTGTCAGAACTTGTGGCTATGCTTCCTCTCTCTCTCTCTATCTCTCTCTCTCTCTCTCTGGATTCACACCTTGGACACCAGGTGGCTGTTTTGAAATTCCCTTGGATTTCTACTATTCTACACAGATTTGGTAAGTCAATTAAGATATCTATTTAAAAGAGAATTTTTTTCCTACATTAAAAAAATGGGCTTTATGTGTACATTGGAAGAAAATTGGGCTTTGTTTGAAATTTTAGGCACTCTGACAATGGAACAACTATATGAGAAGATTAATATTGATTGAATTATACAGTTTATTACTTTTCTTATCCTCATTTTACTATTTAAAAAGATAGTCAATTTAAGTGCCAGGATAACAGTCTTAGAAAAACCTGTTAAACCTGTAAAAATGAATTATAGAGAAATTCAAATTCAGACAGAAGAAATTAACAGTGAAGTTGTTTCAAAATTGGATCATAAGGTTACAGAAAGAAAGCCTGTTTTCAAGCAATCACCCTTAATTTATCCAGTAGCCATACAGCAGCTACCTGGTGAAGAGAATGGACAAAATATTTGGATTCCAATTGAAATGTAAGACTTACGAAGATTTAAGGAGGCAATAGCATTTTATGGCATGCATTCCCCATAGGTAAAGCAAATGTTAAATACCTGGTCAACTTGTAATAGGATTCTACCACAGAACTGGAGGGAGCTGGCACAGGCTGTTCTTGAACCCAGACAAAATCTCCATTGGAAAATGTGGTTCAAGGAGGAGACTAAAAATATAAAAAAACAATGGAGGCATAAAGGAATACAAGTCTGCCAGGATCAGCTTATTGGAGAAGGCCAATATGCTTCAGTACAAACACAATGTTTATATGATGTCCAAACCCTAATTCTATGTAGAATGGCAGCCTTGGATGCATGGGACAGAGTTGAGGAACCAGAAGAAAAACTGAGTCATTTACAAAGGTTATACAGGGCCCAAAAGAATCTTTCACAGATTTCTTACAAAAATTGGCTTCAGCAGTACAGAGAATGGTCCTGAATTCAGAGGCTAGTCAGATAATAATTGAATCTTTGGCCTTTGAAAATGCAAATGCAGCATGCAAAAGAATAATCATGCTGTTAAAGGCAAGATCTGCACCTTGGAAGATTGGATTAGAGACATGGTTAATGTTGAGGTTCATGACCATGATGATATGTGGGTAGGAGAAGCAATTTCAAAAGGTTTGAGAAATGTTAGATGTTTTGGATGTGGAAAGCAAGGACATTTGAAAAGGGACTGTAAACAGGTCACTCCTAGAAACAATGTTACTTCAAGGAACACTGTCAACAGAATGCTCCTTCCTTCTGGAGTATGTAGAAGGTGTGGTAAGGGAAAACACTGGACCAACTGAATGTAGATCAACAAGGGCTAGACAGGGTAATTCTTTGCGTCAGTCTTCGGGAAACTCCCAGAGGGGCCTCATGCAGGCCCCCATAGCAAATCCAGTTCAAACCTTTCCTGCAGCTATAGAGGAAATCCCTACTCAGAGCAATTAAATAACCAAGTGCCTATAAATCATGCTGGTCAGGATGATGAAGAAGAGAGAATAGAAAATTCAGGAGAAAACATAAAGAAAATTTTTTGGCAAACTTCTATTAATGAACAAAGACCAAAATTAACAATAAAAATAAATGGTGTTTTGTTGTCTGGTCTGGTAGACACAGGTACGGACATTACCAAAATTGCACCAGAATTTTGGCCTCCAACTTGGCCTCTTCAGGAGGTAAACGTTCAACTGTTAGGAATTGGGACATTATCTCAGGTGAAACAGAATGCAAGATGGCTCGAATGTATAGGTCCAGAAGGACAGAGAGGAAAACTAAAACCATGTGTGGCTAACATAGCTATGAACCTGTGGGGTCGAGACTTGTTGTAACAATGGAATACTCAGATTAACATCCCTCCAATCTCAGAAACAAGTCATAAACTAGTACATGTTTCTGAAAGAAATATTAGAAGATATTATTCTAATGAGTGGTCACCAGCCATCCATGTTATACAAGAACAGGACACAACAACTGATAATCTTCCAAAAACACCAATAGCTCTAACTTTAAAATGGTCAACAGACAAGCATGTATGGGTTCAGCAATGGCCTTTAACAACAGAGAAACTCCAGGCCTTAGAAGAGCTGGCAGAAGAACAGTTAAATGCCCAGCATATTGAAGAATCAACCAGCCCCTGGAATTGTCCTGTATTTGTTATTAAAAAGAAATCTGGTAAATGGAGAATGGTAACAGACCTTAGAGCAATTAACAAAGTAATTCAGCCGATGGGCTCTCTACAATCTGGAATTCCTTTGCCTACTCTGTTACCAAAAAGATGGCCTCTCATAGTTATTGATTTAAAAGACTGTTTCTTTTCAATACCCTTACAAGAAAAAGACAGAGAAAGATTTGCTTTCACAGTGCCTACTTATAATAATTCTCAACTGGTTAAAAGATTTCAATGGAGGGTCCTCCCACAGGGAATGTTGAATAGCCCAACTCTGTGCCAATATTTTGTACAACAGCTATTGGCAGTGGTAAGTAAAAATTTTCCTAAATCTTTAATTTATCATTATATGGATGATATTTTACTAGCTGACTCAAATGCAGATACTTTAGAAAGAATGTTTGAAGAAGTAAAGAAAATTTTGCCTTGTTAGGGATTACAAATTGCTCCTGAAAATATACAAAGAGGAGATTCTATTAATTATTTAGGATATAAAATAGAGCTACAAAAAATTAGACCTCAAAAGGTGCAAGTTAGGAGATATTGACTACAGACTCTTAACGACTTCCAAAGATTATTTGGAGACATTTCTCATCTACGAACTATTGTTGGGGTAAAAAATGATGAACTGAATAATTTGTTCAAAACCTTACAAGGTGACAAGGACTTAAATAGTGCAAGAGAATTATCACCTGAGGCTGAGAAAGAATTGGCCTTGGTAGAAAAGAAAGTACATGAAGGGCACGTGGATTGTATTGATCCAAAGCTGGACTGCATTTTGGTTATTTTACCTTCTAGGCATTCTCCTACTGAAATATTAATGCAGAGGGAAGATATTATATGGGAATTGATATTTTTACCAAATAAACCAAATAAAATATTAAAAACTTATGTGGAAAAAAAATCTCTGACTTGATTTGGAAAGGAAAATTGAGACTTCGTCAATTAGCAGGAATAGACCCAGCAGAAATTGTCATACGTTTAACGAAGGAGGACATTGAAAAATTATGGATAGAAAGTGAACCTTGGCAAAAAGCTTGCAGTAAGTTTTTGGGAGAAATTAACAGCAAATATCCCAAAAGTGATAGAATTGATCAAATAAAGAGAGCTGATTGGATCTTGCCTCGAATTGTACAGGAAAAACCCATATCTGGAGTTCATACATTTTATACAGATGCCAACAAACAAGGAAAGGCAGGTTACAAATCTGAAATCTTAAGTAAAGTGGTTTAAAGTTCTTATAATTCAGTTCATAAATCAGAATTATATGCTATTCTGTTGGTATTAATGGATTTTTCAGAACCTCTCAACGTAGTAACTCATTCTCAGTATGCTGAAAGAGTAGTATTACATATTGAGACTGCAGAATTTATCCCTGATGCTTCAGAATTAACTTCACTATTCATTCAATTACAAGATACAATCAGGAAAAGGAGTCATCTTTTATATATAACTCACATCCGATCCCATACTGTTCTGCCAGGCCCTCTAGCACAAGACAATGATGAGATTGATAAATTATTGATAGAAAATGTGCTGGAGGCCTCAGAATTTCATAAAAAACATCATGTCAATAGTAAAGGTTTAAAAAAGGATTTTTACATAACCTGCCAACAAGCCAAAGAAATAGTAAAGAAATGTCCTACTTGTTCCTTCTACAATCAAACGCCATTACCAGCACTATCCCTGAAGTGGCCTTCGCAGAAAAGGTACAGTGCCGTTTCCTTCAAAGGCAGCTTAACAGGCAGTGGGCCGATGGCTTCTGATGTGCAATGGAACAGCAGATGAAACAGTTATTCTTGAAGAGTAACTAAGCTCACGCTTCTCAATAATAGGATGACATTTAATAGAAGGATGTGGAGAAGAACGGGATGCTGAGATGAAGCCACATATACACATAGCCAAGAAGAATGGACAGCTGAATTAAAAAAACTTCAACAATTTCCAGAATTTAAAATCCTGAATCATGACATGACACTAGTGGAATTCAGGTGTTTCTGGTATGTGGACTTCTCTCACCCAATGTGAGTTTGAACTGTTGACCTTGTGTACATCCTACTTCACAAATGAGTCTGTCAGATATTCTAAATCTCTAGGCTGAAGATGATGCCCTAACACTACGGAGAAACCTCAGATGACTGTCCAGGCAGCTGGCTGTTTCTGTCAACTCACAGTTTTTTTTGGAAGTTGCTTGCATGTGCTTCCTGTTTTTATTTTTGTTAGCTAATATTATTTCCTTCCTGGGTCTCTGAGGGAGTTGAAGATAAGTTAGTTATAGTTGAAGGTTAATTAGGATAGAAAGTGAATTAGATACATTTTGGACTTACCAAAATAGGATAGATAATGGAATTATTTTCTCTGAATTTGTCAAATACAAATATACTAGACATTGTTTAGGTATTTATTACTTGTATATATTATATGTAGTTATTGTACTTTTATATATAGTTTTTCTTATGTTAATTATAACCTTTTTCCTTTTTTCTATTTATTAAAATAGAAAAGGGGAAATATGGTGATATTTTATTTTGTACTAAAATATTATTTGTTTGTTAATAAATAAAGTTGCCCGGAGGTCAGAGCTATTAGCAAGCGGTGGTGGTGCATGCCTTTAATCCCAGCACTTGGTAGGCAGAGCTAGGTAGATCTCTGTGTGTTCAGGGATACAGCCAGCATTGGAGACACATGCCTTTAATCTCAATACCAACCATAGAAGACCTGGAGATCTCTACAGACAGACAGTGATGAGGTGGTCATGTGGTTGGGTTTATAACCAATGAGAAGGCAGAACTGAAAGTCTTTATAAAGACTTTAACACAGGAAGTAGCTCTCTTTTGAAGAGGTAGGACTACCGCAGGAGGAAGGGTAAGGTTTCAGCTCTTAGCTCTGACCTCTTGGCTTTCTTCTTTGCATTGGTTCTGTGTTTCTTATTTAATAAGATGGTTGGTTACATCTCCATTTGGTATGGCAGTAGATCCTCTGAAGCTCTAGTTTTATAAACTGCTTAAACAACACTGAAGGTGATTATTATAGAAACTAAACATGTGTCTACTTAACTTGTTCCTGTATTACAAAAGTAACTTTTTTCTGTTTGATTCAAATTATATGAGCACCTAATTTAAAAGAGACATGCTACTCTTCTAATATATTGCTATTTTAAAACTATTTGCCTTGTTATAAAGTGTTGTAAAAGTAATATGCATCTGGGCAAGTTTAATAACAGAAATAGTTTAACAGAAAAAGAAAGCTATGTTAATGGTAATCTATGAAGATTTAAGATTTCCGTAGAGGGAATGGGTATAACTTCAAGGCTTTTTATCCTGGTTTTTAGCTTTAAGATCTGTAAGTGGACAATGAAACTAGGTATAATTGTTCTGTTTTCCAGTTCCCCACATTCATTTCCCTCTGGATGGACTTAGCATGAGGTTCTTGCGGCCATCTTGAGTTTTAATCAACATTCTTTCCCTTGAGTAATTTTTGCATGTGATCTGCTTGTTCTTGCTGACCTGTAAGACAACACTTTTGTCAGTTAGTTCCTCAACATATTGCATTTCGTACAATTGTGGGCTGGTCTCATTTTTTTTTTGTTTGGGGGTGGTGTTGGTCTTAAGAAACATGGGTCCAGTTCTCACACAGTGGGACATAATTGTGCATGAATACTTCCACCACAGTATGGAAAGTATCTTTAATAAACCAAATGAGAAGGCAGGCATTTTGGTGACATGGTAATGCATCAAGTTGTCATGTGGGAGAGAGTGATATTCATCCAAGCAGCCTTGATTCATGGCTGAAATCTTTCATCCCAAATGTTACAACCCTAGAGCTCTGGAAATCTGAACTTATATTATCCTTTCTGGGATAAATCCACAAATAAAGATCTTTTAAAATTTGACTTCAAGGAAAGCAACTAGGGTGTGTAGGAGTACAGTAGTTTAATGGGAAAACAAAATCAAATCCCCAAGTCATTTTCTGTGTGTGAGACAGAGAAGGAAGAAGTGGTGGAGGGAAGGAAAAAAGAGGAAGGGATGCCATGTGAAGTCAAATGTTACATATGATGCAAGGAAATCATGATTTGTCCCTTCTCCTGTGCTCTGTGGGTTAATACTCAATGGAATAGGTAAGACAATGAACTAAGAACAGTTGTTTCCACAGTATAATGCTGCATATCGATAAGTGAAATAGATAAAATAGATAAAGACAAGGCATGACTGAGGGCAGCTGAGGACGACCTGCTGTTCGAAATGCAGTCACCAGCAAATTCAAACCAAGGGTTCCATTTCACAAAGAGGCAAAGGAACTTGAGAAAGAGTGACACAGACATGGAAGAAGAGAGTCCCAGACACAGGGACAGCAAAGGAAAGGCTCAGGGATGACTACCTCTGTATATAGTCCGTCATTACTTAACACAGGCATTCTCTGAGAATGCCATTGGCTGATTTGTTGTGTGAGCATCACACAGTGTACTTACACAAACCTAGGAAACACAGTCTACTTTACTACTTCACACTTAAACACACAGTCGCAGTAGTTGCGACTGTGCATTATTTTATGTATATATATATATGTATATATATATGTACACAATACACATCAATATACATAGTCTTCTGTTTTATGGCTAAAACAACATCACATTAAATAAGGCATGTAGATAAAGACACAATACAGAGACAGTAAACAAGAGATTTATGAAGCTACTGCAGGAGGAAGAAATTGTTGTTTCAAAGTAAACTAAGTTTTATATATGTATATGTGTATGTATACATATATGTTTTGTAACAGTCTATATACTTATGTATATACACTTCATATATATTTACTAGAGTATATGGTTTACTGTATATATACTGATAACAGCCATTGATGAATTTTATTACGGTTGTACTGTCTGGCCATAGCTGTTTTTACCATACTCTTATCCATCTGTAAGTCCAGTGGGCCTGTTACCACAGCACCACAACTAACATGAGTAATGTGTTGCTCTCTATCATTAGACAGGTGTTTTTGCTATATTATAGTCTTTTTTTTTTTGGATCATATGACCATTATAGTCTTAGTAGACCATCAGAGTATATGCTGCACAGTTGACATAAACATGGTCTGAGTGTTTGGTTGTACATAAAAAAAGATCAAGAGTTCAGTATGGCTGGAGCTGAGCAAGGAGGAGAAAGAAAGTGAGAGAAAGATAAGTAGGTTTACATGTGGTGAGAGAGAAAGTGTTTTTAAAATGGGCAATGTTAATGCTTCTGCATTGAATTTTCAAAGTAATGTTAATGAACCAAACCAAGTTGTAATTACAGGATTCAGCTAATTTCTGTACACTTTTGCAAGTAAAATGAGAATTTTTACATTTGCATGTTGACAGTTTTTTAACAGATGGTTTTTGCGTTAACCTGCAACTCAGGATCCAGATGCTTTGTTTTAAATAGACAGGAGGTGCTATCTGAGCAAAACCTTTGAGCTCCAATCTTTTTGATGAGGCAAGGTAAGCCAGAGTTTACGTTTGGGGCCAAAACCATTCTCTTGGAGGGTGAGGATAGCATTCTCAACCTGTACAATATTCTGGAAGTGGCTGGAATGGGATGAAGCAAGAATGTACTTTAGTAAGCAGAGTCAATACTCTGAATAAAATCAATGCTTTACAGTCACTATTAGATGAAGATTTATTTTCAACCTTGGTTATTGATTTAGAACCTTTAATATTTATTCAGGGTATTACACTGTCAAGTGGTTATTCCTGATTAACATAAGTTTAAAAAAGTCAGTAAGCATTTTCAATGAGTATTTGAATTATTTATTATTATAATATTTTTAGAATTCAAATGTCATTGAAAACAAGCTGTGATGCTATTTCAACAGTAAATCTGAAGAAAGATGACAGCACTGTGGAAGCGTTTTTGAGAGGTATAAACACGTGATTGTCTTAACAGCTTTCTCTGGAACAGTTTTAAATTGTGATATCCCCAGTGGATCAGAAACAGAACAAAATGTCATGACTAGGAGGAAGAGATTTGTAAGGAATAAAGTTGGCTGGCAGAGGTGGGAGGAATATAATGGAGGGTGGAAAGGTGAATAAAAAGCTTAAATATATACATCAAATTGTCAAAGAAATTTTATTAATAAAATAGATTTGTTAAAATAGCCAGAAAATAATCTTATGGAAATTTTCACTATAATTTAAATTATTTTTTTTCTGTTGATTTTGGAGCAATACATTGGAGATAAACATAGTACCAGGCTGAGGAAGAAGACAGGCTGCTCATTCTGAAATATGTCTCAAATTCAATTTTTCTCTTTGACCATATGATTAAACACATTAAATAACAGTCAACTTTAAGTTCCTGATTTTTTAATGTATTTTATTCAATCCGTCACTCACTTCTGCATAGCATTCTAATCACAAAATTTTTCTTCAAAATTCTGCAAATGTGCATGAGTAGTTCTAGAATAAATTCTATACTTAGTTATTAAAATCTGGGCCCTTGTAATATTGTATAATCTCTTTTTTCAATCTAGTTTCTTCTTAATTAGTTCCTAGCCACAGTCTGTGTCCTGATGTAGTACTGACTATTTCTGGTACCCTGTACCTTTATTCTTGCCACATTATTAGAATAGAGAGTTCTATGCCTAAGACCAGATACAAAATTTATAGAGATAAGTAAAATTTTAAGAATATAAGGCCCATTGTTTGAAGATATTTCAAGACAATAATTGGAATTAAACTCAGTGTAAGTGTCTTCCTGAAGCAGAGCTCTGTCAACTATATAGACTGCATGCATTTGAAGACATCCTATTCTGTACCTCCTCCTAACTATAATTTAGTGTTCCAAGATACATACTGAATGCTTGTTTGTATAGACAAATTCTCCCAAGTTCTTTAAGTTAACACAATCACTGTCTCCTGATCAACTACAGTTATAACCTATGATCTTACTTTTGTATATTTGGTATCCATGAGAATGTTAAAATTTCAAAGAAAGTGACTACTTCATCCTCCATCCCTTCTTTCTTCCAAACCTGATACATGATGCACCCTGATGGGACAAATTATGATTCTTCAGAGTATAAGATGGAAATGTTCATCCACTTTTAGCAGAGGCCGCCAGAAAAGCTTGATTCTATTTAAATATTCAAATGCTGTCATTATAAGGTGCCTATACTTTGCAAAAGTAGTGTGTATTCTTAATTTATTTCTTGTTGTTCCCATAGGTAAGAATAGCTCAAGTGAAAGTATTGTATGCATGATGAGAGTTTAGATGTAGGAGTGACAACCTTGGTCAGGAACCGTGGTCTTGGTTTCATTTTTACAGAATGGAAGAAAATATATCCACAACTCTGTATTCTTGCAGCTAAAATGGCTTCATGTAGCCATTCTCATTTTCTTCAAAAAGTTAACATGTGAATTATTTAGATGACACCATTGGATCTTTATGAGAATCCAAATAATGTTACACAAGCTTAGATCATAATGAGTATCAGCAGATGACTACTGCCTGAAAAGCATGGTGGAAGCAGGGATGCATTCGGCAGGAGCAATTTATGATGCAGAGATGGCTAGAAGGAGCCAGAAGAAACCATGTTCCTGTTCACAAAATGACCTTGAAAGTTCATTATTCTTCCTCACTATATACATCAATAAATCCTGCTGTATTTGGAGAGAGCTCAAAGGAAGGGAGGCATTACCAGAATGCTGGCAGTGTTTACAGGACATGCAACAGTAAAACGGATGTTTTCATTGTGTAGCATCTGTGTTGTGCCACGGTGTAATTAGGTTCAGTGTGATTTCATTTTCAATTAAAGCTATCAGCTTAATTCACTTTTCTTCCAGGTTACTAACAAGGTAACTTTAAAAATATTTCAGGCTTATTAAGGGTGTGTTCTTGTTCTTTTTCAGTCTTTAAGATATTGTTTTATTTCACCTAGGTACCCAATGGGAATAAAGTTCTTGCTTTACTGGAAGTGCGCACCCAGTTTCAAGAAGGCCAACTTTTATTGAGGGTTTAGTACTCATTGGGGAGAAAGAAAAAGACAAGTAAAGGCATGTGAAATAAAGAGTTGGGCTTGGACTCTGAATTTCCCAGTGACGGTATCATAATAAGTTTCAGTAATACAAAAGCTGAGGTTATTTAGGACCATTAGAAAAGAATGGGTCTTAGTTGGGGACATCCTTGTGAGTTCCTGGGGGATTTCCCTAGCTCCACAGTTTTCCCTAGCCCTTTAATGGTTCACTCTGTCGAGATATCTCTTTCATTGCTCTCCCTCTCCATCCTTCCTCCAATTCTGCCCTCTCGAACCCTCATGTTCCCACCTCTCATCCCCTCCCCTCTCATGAACTGGCTTTTTGCAGCCCATTGTCCATGTTGCATTGCCCTGCTCAGCTGTGATGCAGAGGCCAGGGGCTTGGCCCTGCCCCAACTTGGTATGCCGGTCTGTGTTGACTACGCAAGGGAGGACTTACCCTCAATGAGAGGGGGATGAGGGTGGGCTGGGGGGATGTGGGGGGAACAAGAGAAGAGGATGAAGGGAGAACAGGAGTTGGTATGTAAAATGAAAGAAAATTTAAATAAATAAATAAATAAATAAATAAATAAATAAATAAATAAATAAATAAATAAATAAATAAAAAATGTGATCTCTGCTAGTTCAGACACCCTCTCCACTATTGCTAGTAGTCTAATCTGGTGTCATCTTTGTGGATTCCTGGGAACTTCCCTAGCACCAGGTTTCTCCTTAACCCCATTGTGTCTCCCTCTATCAAGATATCTCTTTCATTGCTCTCCCACTCTGTCCTTTCCCAAGCTTGACCATCCTGTTCCCTCATGTTCTCATCCCCCATCCCCTGGGCTCTGTTGCCCCCACTCTCAACTGAAGGTACCAGGCTTTGCTGACTCCTCATGGGACCCCTACCCTTTTGGAGGAGGGGCTGGGGGTGAGTTGGGGGAAAGCCTGAAGGGGAATGGGAAGAAGGATGAGAGGGAGATCTGTGGTTGGTATGTAAAATTAATAAAAAAAAATTTTTTCTTAAATAAAAAAAAAGGATGGGAATGAGTTTGATTTTAACTTAGGTGATCAATATCCAGGTGAGTGCTGGGCTGTATTCTTTAACTTTATCATGGTTACAGAAGCAATAAAAGAAAGATTTATTTAGGCTTATGTTTGGATAGGATGCAGTCTGTAAGCGTGGGAAAGGCAGGGTAGAATTCATGGCATTGGGAATATATGGCAGGGACTTCTCATAGCTACATGAACCAGGAGGTAAAGTGTTTGGTCTAGAAGCAAGGATGAACTATAGATGTCACAGCCGTTCCTTAGTGACTGGCTTCCTCCAGTTAGGACCTGACTCATAAAAGTTCCATGATCCCACTAAACACAAACTGTTGTCACCCAGGGATCAAATATGCTCTCATATGAGCCTAGTGGGGAAATTTCACTCAAAACCATAACTATAAGCTCTCCAGAAAGAAAATGTTTTTAGATCTTCATTTTACTTTTATTTATATGATGTGTGTTTGTGAGGGTAATATGTATGGAGCTTGTGTGGATGCTGGCAGAAGCATCAGATGCCTAGGAGGTGGAGTTAAAGGCAATTGTGAACCTCTTGATGTGGATCCTGGGAATTAAATCCAGTCCCATGAAAGAGCAAGAAGTACTCTAAACCACTCAGGAGTCTGTGCCTTGAAACATAATAAAAAAAAAACACATTCTATTTGTAATATATAAGAGAAAAAAATTCCTATCCCCATGCAACCCTTACAACTTAGAAGAAAATAATTTAACTATAAATTTATAATGTATTTCCTTACTTTGGAAAGTAGGGAATGGATGACAGGGCACTTTGCAAGGATGGGATGGGAACAGGGAGCAAAACAAAGATTAAATCTGATGTCCATATTTCAATGAACTGAATGACATAGCTAACCAAAATAACTAAATGATTTTTGCTAGCAGGGGTACCATCTAGAATGTCCTTAATGAATTCACCTAATTATCTAGAATTGCTTAGGGCAAATATGCTTGAAATCCGTGGATTAATGGGGCAAGTATTTCTAGTTAGTGCATCAAGCAAAAATGCTCAAAATCCAAATATTCCACCCGGGTGGAAGTGAGGTGACTACATACCTAAGGTATAAACTTCCCTGTTAGTCTGGGCTACCACATGCTTGGTGCTAGGGTGAGCAGCCATGACAGAGGCCTAAGGATTTTGCTGCTTCACCTGTGCCCAGTGGTCACTTGCATTCTTGAAAATATTGGTAATTTGTAACAGGTAGGGGCTCAAATTCTAGTGCGTCTCTTATATTATGAGCACTTGAATTTTCAGATAAATAGGTACTCGGAAAACGTAAACCTTTCAATTTGTTACAGTGCTAGAGTTGGAGGAAGCTCTAAGAGCATGAGCCAATCTGTCATTAGTACCCTCCAACAGCATCCCTTAGTGCTTCTCTATATCTGTGCATAGCAGCATGTGAAGGTAGAGGAGGAGAGCTCAGTAGAAACTTTGTCTTAGGATGTACCACCAGCTGAGGAAAATCACTCTATGAGGCAGTGGGAGAGTGATATGGCAGAGATGGAGGGGTGAGCATTAGGATTTTAGAAAAAGAAGACAGTGTTTAAGCTGACCAGTGAAGTCCATATCCATTTCTCTGGTGTGCTTAGAGAACTAGATTGTTGGAGCTGAAATGCTCCCCACCAACCATTAAGATGAATACCTGCAGAAAACAAAATTGAGCTCTCCCAGAGCTAAAGCTGAAAGGAAAAATCCATTATCTTGAAAGTCCAATATGAAAACAATGTATCCACACATATGAAGAAAGCAAAGTTTGAGTCTATGTAGACTTCTTGTTCAAAAATTGGGAAAGAAAAGGGAAAAGGGAGAAAAAATCAACATGCAGTAGAAAAGATTATTTAATGACTTAAAGAAAATAAGTATTTTTTTCAGAAAAATACATTTTAAAATTTCTTCAAAACATTGTTTGCTGGAGGAATAGGTACTCTTGGCTCTAAGTAAAATTCAATAGGATATGACCTACAGAAACTGGAAAAGGAGTATTAAGTACAAAATAGATACGTTTTATGTCTACATAGGAAACACAAATGAAATGTATAGAGCTGACAGAATCTTATAGATAAGGTTTCCACAGACTCAGTATTAAATAACTGGTCTGATAAAGGCACCAAAGAGGCAGTCAAATAACTGCATCCAAAGGCAAGGTTGAACAAGCTCTCAGATGCCTACCAGTGAAAGCGATGGAGAAAGACATTTGAAAGACTAAGACACGTACCTTATGGGACGAGAAAAGATACTTCCAGGAAGAGAAGAAGAATTAAAACAATCATTTGTTATACTAAAGGGAAGCCCAAGAAAGCACATAATAGAGAAGGTTCCACATCCATATCATCATGGTGACATCTATTCACAGCAATCAAGCCATGATGTCAACCCAGGTGGCTGTCAGTGGCTGAATGGATATATATATATATATATATATATATATATATATATATATATATATATATAGTTTAGCCATGAAGCATGAATCCATGCTGTTTTCAGGAAATGTGGAGTGGAGGTCTTCACACTAAGCAAAAAAAAGTATGAGTTAGATCATATGTTTCCTTTCATACGTACAATCTTAAAAAATCATGAAGGGCTAGGATAGAGATGGCTCAGTGGTTGAATACTTTCTGCTCTTGTATCAACCCCAGGTTAGATCCCCAAACCTCAACCTACAGTTCATCTACCTGTAACTTCATTTTGGGGTATTCTGACATCCTCTTATGACCCCTGTGGGAACTGCATCCACATGATATACAGGCAGGCAAAACACTCATACACATAAAAATCCACCCAGAAATGAACAGGGACTGTTAGAGGATAAGAGTGTGACTCGTAGCAGGAGGAACAAGTTTGGATGGAAGGGAATTAAAAAAAAAACTATCTTACATGAATTTATTAAAATGTTATGAAAATATTTTGTTCAATTAATAAATAATAATAAAAATTAAATCTTCTAGCCATTTTGATACTGAAGATATATTTTCCTCTAATATATTACATTTAATGTGCTGAATAAAATTTTATATAGTTCATAATTTTAAAGGCATCTTCATCAAAATAAATTTTTATAACAAACATTCATATATAAACATTTGGATTATATATTTTAAATATTTTAAATTAAAGAAAGAATGGAATGAATATTTAATCTTAGCATTCACGAAAGGATTTGGTATGTGCATGTGTGCCAACAGATGCAAATATTTTTAAGAGAAAGAAAAATTAATATAAAGCAGAATTTAATACTAACTAGGCAACAACTCATTAACATATTTTTTAAAAGTTTATTTCATGATGAAACTGAGGCATGAATTCCTTCCTGTGGAACAGGAATCAAACTGAATTAGAAAGAAGTGGCTATCCCTATAACCATAATGCCGTTATTGTTCCTGTGGGCTCATCTTGCCTGGCAGGTTGCTTTAGCACACAGAGTAGAGGACTAATTAAGATCATTGATTGCCTTTTCTTCCCTAGCAGTCTGCATAGCATTTTTTCAGCACTAGGAAAGCTGGCTATCACGGAGATAGTTTCCTGACAAGCTTAAGAATAATTTCTCTGTGTTCTATAATTAAAGTATATACTATGTACAGCAATAGGGGCTTATGATATAGTTATGTTGGGCAATCATGAGCAATGGCAGTGGTTCTTTTGGGGGTCTCAGGTGCCTCCCTGATCAATGATTCACACTGAAACTTGTATTAAGTAGCCCATGTTTCCCAGAAGCAACATTGTCTACCTATGAAAACTACTATTACTCAAACTCCTTTTTTCTTTTCTTTTCTTTCTTTTTTTTTAACATTTAGTAACCAAATTGCTGGATGTCCATTGTGCTTCCTCACACACTCTTAGTCTCCCCACCCTCTTGCTCCCATTCCTTCTTAAACCTTTAACTTCCAGTATCAATATTATTTTCACTTGGTCTTACTGCTTTCAACAGAACATTAACTAAAATTTGAGCAATTTGCTGTAGAAAGTGGGGGGGGGATAGCTAGACAGATACTAAACAGATAGGCCTAATGATTGCACTTTAATTTTTCTCATTTTGTTACTGATTTGAAACCCCAAGTAATGCATTGTTTCTTGTTCTGTTTATGTCTACCCTACTCCATTTCCAAACACATATTGTATACTGTATTTCTTTTTTCATATTTCAAGATATGAACCAACCTCTTTATATTTCTTAAAATATGTATTTAAAGGCATTTCCTCAATATTCTTGAACAATATTTAATCAAGTTCTTATTGTCAGGGTAATTATGAAAGCTTGTTCAACTTTAGTTTCCCAATTCCATGTTATTCTTATTATCTCCAGAAGGTAGTTCTAAGTTTTGTTCTGGTTTGGTTTATTAGTCTTCTTTTAAACCTGATTTTGGTGTAGGGAACAGAGTAAGCCTAGAGTAAATGCACAAGAAGAGATGAAGAAGTCTTGAGTGAATCTATATTGTTTGACATGGTCATGCCCATGTCCCAGTCCAAGGCCTTGGTCCCAAGTTTTCTCCTAGAGGGTCAAGCTCAGAGTAATGGCAAAGTATTTCTCTGTTCAGATGCAAATGCTGATAGTGTGTGCAACTGTATGAGTTGCACACAAATTGTTGACCAGGGTGTGCAAAGCCTACAATTGTAGCTTCCTTCCTCCTCCTGGATGTTTATAGTCCAAGATACTTGATTACAGAGACCTCCTCCACTTCCTTCCCTTGTACTGTGCATAATAAATGGGCTGATGTTCCTGGTTGTCAGATAAGTAGTAGGTAGGTGAAGCTCCATAAAAGTGTGCCCAGCCTACCTGACTCCAGCTTTTCTGCTTGCCTGTTGTTTCTTTAGCATCTATCCTTCTCTCATTTCTTTGTTGCTTCTACTCAGGTTTCTGGGACCAAGACATATTAGCTTCCTCAGCTTAGCTGATCAGAAATGCTGTTTTGTAAACATAAGGTACTTTGTCATCCTGTACTATGACAAAATTGAAAGTCACATCATGTTTTGGGGGGACAATAATATAATTACAGCATTTTCCCCTTCCCTTCCTTCCCTTCAAACTCTCCCATACACTCCTCCCCGTGTTCTTTCAAATCCATGGCCTCTTCTTTCACTATTGTTATTTCAGGCATATATGAATATGAATATATGCTTATACTCCCAAATGTAATCTGTATAGTCCATATTATGTTACTTGTATGTGCATCAGTGAAGTCATGGTTATTGGATGAGAATCTACAACCACCGATTTATGAAAGTAGCATAATCCCTAACAATAATCTCTAAACATTTGTCCTTATACCCACAGATGAGTGTGATCTTCACCCCTCATCAAGGAAACTTCATTTGCAAAATGCAGTGACCACTATAGAAAACTACAGTTAATCAAAATGCAGAGCTGTGGAGCCTAGTTTCAATGGATTATCTCCAAAACACTCCCACACTTAAGGCTCGGAAGAGGAGGTGGAAAGATTGTATGATCCAAAGGATCAGGGGTTTTGCTATGAGATTGTGTCTCCTGGTAGCATCAGAAGCTATACATGTAAAATCTCACCAACATGACCGCCCACATGTGAGCTGAATAAGGACAACATCAATGGACATGCCAAACTGGTCAGGGAAATGTCCATGAAACCTCAACCACACAAGAAGAGCTGTAGAACAACTGATAAAATGTGGGAGCATTTGGAGACTTGATCTTTTCCAGAGAAGAACATTTGGTTGTCCAGTGCCAAATGGTCAGCTCTGAAAACATACATACATAAATATATATATTGTATTTCATATAAAATTATTTTCTCAATAGTTATATTACTATTTTTTATGTATAGTAATAGTAATAGTTATATTACTATTTTTTATGTATTAGAACCAATCGGTAGACTTACTATCATAAGTCTACCGATTGGTTCTAATACATGAGGTGTATCTTTTATTGATTTTATCAATTTGGAGATCCCACAGAGTGAGATTGTCTGAATCTTCATTCCAGATTTTCCCCCACTGTTTTCATTGTCACATCTGACAGAAGAGCTGTGTTACTTGTATTGTCCCGAGAGTATCCTCTTAGGCACGTGTACAGTGTCTTAAATCTCCTTATGTCTCAACTTGAATAAATTTATATGAAATGTTAGTAACATGAATTGCTTATTCTCTGAGTGTAAAATGAGTACTTAAATTTTAAAAGCACAGAATATTAGTTTTAGCATCATGATGCTATTTGGATTGTGCAGCTCTGAAATTCCTCATCTTCAGTAAAAGAATCAATAGTATAGGATTACACTATCCCAGAATTATAACCATTCAATATTTACCTCTTACAGGTTTTATAGATGAAATACCTGTAGTTTCCAAGTAGCACTGATTAGTCTTATCTGAAACAATGGGGCATTCTTTTGGTCTAGAATGGCAAGTAGGTAAATTTTAATAACAAAAGCAAGTATTCCAAGGAAAAAATGAAATACCATTGTTACTTTGGCAGTGTTAATAGATGCATTCAATGACTTTCATCAATTACATCTAATATATGGACAGAAGACATTAAATAGTAAGACCACTCCTTATGTTGTTTGTAGTAATTGGTGATGCTAACAATTATTTGACAGGAAAAGCACAGGTGATCCTTTCTCTGGCAGAGGAAAGCTTATGTGCAATATCTTTGTCCTGTTTCTTCTTTCTGATCTTGGTGGGTTGACTAATCTTTTATTTTGTGTTTGTACAACAACTCATCTTTCAAAAGTTCTTTTCATTTACTATCCATTGAAGTAATGGGGTATCAACTTGAGATTTTGGTGGTTTGAAAACAACTTAGAATACTTAGCATGCATTCTAATGAGACAATACTTGGCAACGGATCATTGGATGCAAGTTAATTCTTAAATTCAAGGAGTTACTATGCACTGACACACATGCTCACATCTGGAGAGAGAAAACATGTAAAATTATCTTTCTTTTACAATAAGCATAAGAAATAAAGTGCTTAACTAATAGAAGAACTAATTGCATCTGCCTTGCTCATCAGCATTTAATGTGCTATTCATGACTGTCTAAAGCTTTTGTTACATTTTGCTTTATAACCGTATGTTTTCAACTTCCACTCATGTCTCTCATGATTTAACTCAATTGTGTTATTCTTAAATGGACACCCTGCTTTAGTTCTCCAACTTTCATATTTGTTTCTGTGACTTTCCTGAAAAATAAAGCAAAAACAAAAAAATAAAAGCTTCCCTTATCTCTGCATCTCCAAATGTCCCCTCTTTCCTAGAGGGGTTGCTGATTGAATCTACAAATCAGTACAGTGCAGAGGGCAGTTTCATAGAAAAATGACCAGAGTTTGCAAAGAAATGTTCCCATTTTCAGAGAATAAATCATCTCTCTCACTTGTATTTGTGTGGACTTGGTAAGAGGAGGTGCTGTGAGACTTGGATTAATTTGGAATAACAGTGAGTCTTTGGGGGATATGGGGGATATCACTCTAATGATGCAGATTTGGGGTCTTAGTTGATAGGTTTATAAACTGGGTTTCTTCAGGCAACATGGAGATAATTAGATGCGCTTTAAACTCATTGGAGCCCAGTATATACTTCAAACTGCGCAATGGTTCCTTTAGTATGAAACATTTCTCTCTGGGACAAGATGATTGTCTGTCTGTCTGTCTCTGTCTTATCTTTTTGTGATGGGAATTGAACCAAAGGCCTCATACACTGATTTTTTTTAAAATAAATGTTTATAGACATTTAAATTTAGCAATTATAGTATTGTTTGATGACAATTGAGTTCAAAAGTGAATAGTCTAGGGTAATATTTCTAGGCTAAAGGAAAGTCTGAAAAGCTTTTACACCTAAGCAGAATGGATTTATCTGATGGTTGGAAGGGCATTCCTGAAAGTTGGTGAATATTATCAAAATCTGTTTTTGCATCCACTGTTCCCATATTCCATATTTAAATATCACCTTTGTGATATTTCAGTCGTTTCTTAGTGATATTAATATTGCTCACTAACTGAGTTGAATTATGATCCCATGCGCAAAGCTATCCTGCCTATTTCACTTTTTCTTGAATCAATGAGTGTAGTCTTTCTCTTTCCCTCTCTCTCTCCCTCTCCATGTGTATACAGCATGCATGTCTGTGTCAAAGACCAAAGCTGGCCTCAAACGTCAATGTTACAGCTGCCTATTGAACCACACTCTTAGTTGAATGAGTATAACATTCTGTTAGGCGTTCGTTGTTTGCTTTTCGGTTGTATCTTGTGTTACCTTACTTTGATCTTCACACACCTTGTGATAGAAAAAAATAAAATTTAAGAATAAGTTAGAGGAAATATTTTAAATAAAGGAAAGTTCACAGAAAAAGAGTACTGTGGCGTGACAACTGAGGACTGTCAGAAAAATAAGCACCAAACAACTAATATGTGTCCACAGAGAAACAAGGTTAAGGTTAGTTATGAGAAAGGCCACCTAAAGTGAGAGACAACTGCGAATAAGGAAAATCATAGGTAACTCGGGATTGGAGAGAGAAAACACACAGTAGATGGTGCAGTCAGAACTGAAGGTTTTAAAAGCAGCATCGAGAGAATTTAAATCATCTATGTGTGTCCCCTTTTTGTTCTTGGCATAAAAATGAGGTTCAGATGGTGATACAAGGCATAAGAAGAGCCAGACCATTGTAATCAGATAAATTTTATTATTAAGTTACAATTAAAATCTGCTCTATAAATCTTGGTCCTTGGTCAAATATTTGGTGAAACCATTCCATGGGCAGTGGTAAAAAATAGGATGCTATTATTGTAAAAAAAAATCAACAAACAAACAAAAAACTTTGGCAGACATAGGGGTTAACAGAGGGTGCAGGGGTGTATTTGGCTATTCTTGTTCCGTTAGTTCTGCTTTGGAAATTTCTCCAACTTGCTTAAGGAAAAGACATGGAAGTTTAGTCAATAGCCCTAGCCTTCAAGTAACAGCCACAGAACTATGGAGTTCAGAAGACATAGCTTTCTGAGCCTCTGGTACCCACAGTCATGTCACCCAAAGGCCCAGAGATGCTACCCAGGCCTAGCACTTGAATCCCAGGCTGAGTCTCCTATAATGCAACGTGTCAGGATATTTTTCCCTCTGTATCATATAATAACTGCCAGTTTTCACAATAGATATGGCAACACATAAAAGTTACCAGTTTTTTTTTAAAAAAACAAAAAACAAAAAACAAAAAACAGTATTTTCCATCTTGTGCAAAACTGCCAGCAGAGGAACCTTCTGGGGACCAAGTCATGCAGGGCACTATCACTCTGTGCAAGCACTCAGTTAATCACCATTCCTGGAGACGTAAAGAAACTTAGATGGGAATCGATACAAAAGACATTTAAAAGGACTAAAAAGTCAGACAAATGTGGTAAAAATGACGCCTTAAACTTTATTAGTTTTCAGGAATCATAAAGGAAGTCATTATTGGGAAACAGATTAAAAGCCAGGAAACCAGATAAACCCGACCTTGGAGTTCTATTTTCTTGTTGGTTGCAGCACCTGTTTTGAAACTCGTAGTAGCTTCCCTCTGGGTTTTTCTTTTTCATGTTTTGACTTAATGATCGAGTTCTCTTGCTACTTCGACATAAGTAACAAAGAATGAAGCTTCTACTGTTTTATTTTCAATTGTGTTTTATTCTTACAATGTGCAGATGTGGAGGGAAACCAGAAAGAAAACAGAGCTGGTTAATGAATCCTTCTTACATATTTTATCTTGGAAAATCATCCTTCCCAGGGCAACCAGCTTTAGTATAATTCCTAGCTTAAAGATAACAGTACAGAGGCCCAGAGAAAGCAAGGGACTGCACAAGGTCATTGCTTTGCAAGTTAGAGGCATGTAACTAGACCAATCAAACTGAACTTTAAAACCTTCTTCTTACCATACGAACTTTATTCTACTATGTTCACTAGGGTAATGAGTTGCTGTATTGTAATTTGTTTACACAGATATCCTTTTCAAATAAGTTATAGAAATACCAGGTAAAGTTTCATAGAGTGCAGACACAAGGATTCTCTTATTTTTCCATGATAGAAATGGAGCCAACTCCAGGGCATATGCACTCAGCATGCTGCCATTCATGAAGAAGGCTGTTGGTGCCAGGCCAACTATGTGTCAAGGTAGCTCCAGTTTCAAATCTGGGAATTTAAGTGCTACATTCTGAAAACATGTGCATGCTTGATCTAAGAAAAGCACAGAGGCATCTTGCTCTTGAAACAGATGCAGCGTAAAATGCAAACACTTTGTACCAGAGATGGCTTATGAATCCACGTAAATACATACTTTCATGTAAAACATGATAAAGATGGAGAAAATACAATGTTTGCTTAACAAAGATAGTGAGGAAACATGAGACATAAAGCATCTGCTAATCTGTCAAATCAAATGAAAGATACATTATCTAAAAGATAATCAGCATTCCAAGATGAGGAGGAAATCTTGAAAAATAAAAAAGAGCCTAGCAGGTTCTGCAGCTACAGCTCATCACAAATAGGGCTTTGGAGATTTTGACCCATTTCAAAGCATATTTTTACTACAGAGTTATTAAGCTTGAAGTATAAATTGTGTACAAGAAATTGACTTTTTTTTGTAAAGTACTATTTTCACAATAGAAAGCTATCAATCTTATCCAATTCTCTCTCTCTCTCTCTCTCTCTCTCTCTCTCTCTCTCTCTCTCTCTCTCTCTCTCTCTCTCTCTCTCTCTCTTTCTCTCTCTGGTTTCTTTTGAGACAGGGTTTCTCTGTGTAGCTTTGTACCTTTCTTGGAACTCGCTTTGTAGACCAGGCTGGCCTCAAATTCAAAGAGATCCACATGCCTCTGCCTCCTGAGTGCTGGGATTAAAGGCATGCGCCACCGCCGCCCGGCTCTTATCCAATTCTTATACTGTCATTAATTCTCTTGGCAAACAAAAGATGGCTCAGTCAAACTGAGATGCAGTATCAACATGACTTTAGTCTGCTTCTTATCACATTTATAGTAAATTTTATTTTTGGATTGAAAAAGGAAGAGTTCAGATATAAAAATTAGGTAGATTGATTATTGGTTGTGCTTGGAAATTTCTTAATATATCTAACATAACAATGTAAAATTATTCATTTGTATATATTCTCAGAGGAAGGTGAGGTTCTCAGATTGCTCTCTTTTGAAAAGTAAGCATAGATTTATCTGCATTTTAAGATGTATGTCTGTCTAGAAATCTGGGACTTTGTAATATAAGCAAAGGAATGAATTTCCTTGGACACAATAGTCCCCATGCTATTTCTCTATGACTTTATTTTTATAATTTAATTATAATGCCTTAGTCCAGGAAATTATAAAACAAATTCCTGTGAAATCAAACTAACACTCCCATATTTATTAATATCATAATTAATTTTAACAACCCATAAAATATTTTATTAGAGTTGGTGCTATATGGTCTCACATCCATGTTTACCAAACCAGTTCAGGGAGGGAGAAAGCTGTGGCTTGAAAAATACAAAAATACTGGTTTGTCTGATGATTGTCTACATCCACTAATTTAAATTCTTCAAGCCTGCTCCTTTTTAGATGTCTACAATTAATATCTCACAGAGGCTAAGAACTGTCTCAAACATAGGACAGATCCTAGGTACCCACTGTCAGGAAGCCACCTGAGGATGACTCATCCACAGTAACATTTTTTGTAATGCATCTATCACCTTACCTAGCCTTGTAAGAATATGATTTATCCACTGGGAAAGCAAAATAAATAATATTTTTGATCTTATAAATAGGTTTAGTATCTTGTGGTTCATGTTTCCAAATATAACATTTCTTCTAATGTTTGAGTATTCGTAAGGCAATTAAAGATGTCATTATTAGAAATACAAATTACTTAGGAAAAATAATTCATATGCTTCCCTGGGTCTCAAACCAGCTTCGTGAACCTCTTAAATCTGAGCTGTGGTAGGCACATATTACAATGTATTTTCTGACATCATTACAGACTTACTGTATGGGTCTGAAATCTGGGGTTTCAATCTACCTAAATTTAAAAATGTCACCAAACAGTTCTTTTTTTTAAGATTCATTTATATTTTAAATTACATGTACACATGTGTCTGTGTGTAGGTTTGTCCACATGCACCCAGTGCTTGTTGAGGTCGTGAAAAAGGTATATTGTAGCTGAAGACATAGGTGGAGGTGAACGAACAGAAGTGGGTGCTAGGAATTGAACTCTGGTACCCTAGAACAGCAGTGTGTACTGACCACTGAGCTGCCTTCCCAGCTCTGCCTACTGAGTTCACTAAGTGTGCAGACCGCCTCTGACATAACCGGTAGTGACAGCATACGTGGCAGTGGCTTGGCAGCAGAGTTTCTTTGCTTTAATGGCCTTGTGTTTTGTTGAAAATATCACTGGGGGTAGCAACAGGTAAGAAATACTGTGGAATTGGGGACAAGCATTGTGCTTCAGCAATCAAAAGTAAGGTCAATGTCTTAGAAGTGTTTGGCTTCTGGGATTTATGGAAAGATTTTATAACAATATGAAATCGGTTCACTTAATGGATATTGTATAGGGACAAAAGACTTTTTTTTTTCTTTTTTTCTCTTTTTTTACTTTTAAGCTTCCTTATCCATGAATTCTTTTTCTACTAGTTTTATTAGAAAACAAATACAATACAACTGTTACATTGATATTTTGATTTTGTGTTTTGGGCTTTCTTTTAAAAAAATGATTGAAAATAGATTCTCCTCTCATACAATACATCCCAAGCACAGTTTTCCCTTCCTCCAATTCTCCCCGCTCTCCACCTATCTTCTCTCTCCCCCAGATCCACTTCCCCTGTGTTCCCTCTTCAGAAAAGAGCAGGCCTCCAAGGGAAGACAGCAAAACAGGAACTCACATATTTCGGAAATGTAGGACACTTTAATAGTCACCTATCAAAGAGATGCTTCTTATTCTCACTTCGCAGACAAACAAACATGGCCTCAAAGAAGTTAATTAATTTGACCAAAATCACACAGCAAATAAATAGTGAAGTCAACACACATCCCAGGCTATTTGGCTCTGTGTCCAAGGAACTTTCCATACTCTCAAGCTACTCATATAGGAAGTGCATTTTCTTTGTTCTCTTTGAAAAGCACACTTGTGTCCCGTGTTCTTGCATTAAAACATCACTACATTCTTTAAAACTGTTGGGACAAGTATTTTTCATGACAATCTACATTTCTGTAGAAATCTGAAAAGTCATAAAGTGGAATTGTTTTTTTTTTTGTGTGTGTGTGTGTGTGTGTGTGTGTGTGTGCCTATGAGAGAGATGAGAGACGAGAGAGAGAGAGAGAGAGAGAGAGAGAGAGAGAGAGAGAGAGACATACAGAGAAAGATTTTATATATTATAAAGTGAATGTGGAATGGTTATGTTATAAGCAATATTCATCTAAGTGATTTTCCATTATGTCACTCAAAAACTCTTCCCTAGTAATGTCTGTCTTGTTCTGTGTAATTTTCCAAATGGAAAGTGTGTGATATTAGATTAGTTATACAAACAAGTATTTTGAATCTTTGGGGGAGTCCTTGCCCTGGAGGAGATGGGAATGGGGGGTGGATTGGAGGGAGGGCGTAGGGGGGGCAGAAGGAGGGAAGACAGGGGAATCCATGGCTGATATGCAAAATTAAATTCAATTATAAAATTAAAAAAATAATAAAAAAGCATATGTGAAACTTTAAGTAATCAGACACAAACTACTAAAAAGCTCTCAGATTTGGGCCTTCTGTGCTATCCCAATTAATGTGGATTTTTTTCCACTCTGGGAATTGCACTGTATAACTGATTACCAAGCACATCATGTAAACGGCTCTTAGAAACTGCAAACAGCCCATTATGGAGAATGCACCTTATTAACAAAGGTCATTTTAGAATCTCACCCTGGTAACTAATCGCGTCAAATGTACAGTACATCAATAGGTGCGTAGACTAGGAAGCAGCGTTTTCCAATTAAGTGAATCAGTTTGACCTTCTGAACTATAAATAAACTGCAGCAACAGCTCCTGATTAGGCTTAAGGATTCTGACTTCCATCGCAAACAAATGCCTCAGAATTAAAGCATACTTAGAAAGTTAATCCTGTAAAGAGTCAATGAACAGATTTAGTTTCAGCATTAATGCCTTGGACCTGAGTTTCCTGGAATTTTGCAGTGGAGGCAGAATGGTATTGCACCACTTTGAATAGATAAACAGGCTCTGAATTAGATTTCATCCTCCCTTAGGATAACTAATTTAACAAAAGCAAACCCACTTTCAAAACAGAGTAAAATATTTGCTTCTCTGAATAATGAGAGGGCTTGGTTGGTTTACTGCTCCTATATGAATACACACAATTAACTCTACTCAGTGGAAGCTCGCACCACTTGTTAAGAAGAGATTTTGACTCCTGTTTGCTTTTGTTTGATGTCTAGCCCAGAACTGTTGCAAACCCCATTTACTCACTCTAGATCAGAAAGGAAAATCCATCCATTCCTTTAATCCAACAACCCAATGCTTCGTACTCATATCTGATATTGCTGATGCACCTTCAAGGAAATGTACAGGTGAGTGGTTTTCTAGTCTTCTTAATGGCTTTCCATCGGTCTCAAGGTTGCTCTTTCACAAGATTATGTATCTGAACTAAATAAAGTTTAACATTTTTTTGTAGCTCTAAAATTTCCTGAACTCTAAAACTTTATAATTACAAAAGTCCAGGAATTGTTTAACCAGCCCAAGTAGAAGGGGCTAATTTTCAGCAGTATCCAAGGCTATTTTTCAGAGTTCATGAAAAGATGAAATCAACAGTAAGCCTAAATAAACTGCAGCTGGTTATTTTCCCACCAACAGGAAACAGATTTAATAATTAGGGAAAGAAGAATCACATATAGAAGTCATTTTAGAAACTTCGTATGAAAATTTCAGTTTCTCATGATATCTTTGAATACCATTGTAGACTTGGTTTGTGTGGAAATGCCGGCCTTGGTCATGACAGAACTGGTAAGGACTTGGTTCCTTCAAGTGTGCATAGGAACATTGGAAATCACACACTGTGGCCAGAAATATCTCATGTGAAATCTTATTATATGATTTCAAGAGTGACTAGTTTTCACCACTTCAGCAATGTTAGGGCAGAAGGGGGATTATCTTCTTGAACCATGATGACAGAGGCATGTGTATTTTATTTGGAGAAGAAATTATGGTGAATTTGAGACTATAAAATAGTGAATTTTCAGGATAGTTAAAAAGGGTCTACATTATATAATTTGAAAATTGAATGCTTGAATAGGTCAGTGGTGGCAAATTTAAGCATACATACAATTTTGGAAAAAAATGTCATCTTATGCAACATCTTCTTAAACCTGTGCAAATAAGAGTGAAAAATACCTGACATAACATAGGAATCACCCTTTTGCCTATCTTTTATTTATTTTTCTGTGCCTCTGGAGACATTTCATTCTCTATTATCATAAAATTTCCCATCTCAGATACAGAGCACACAATGGGTAGATCCGCACAGAATCTCTTGCAACTTAATATGTCATATTTTCCAAAAGAATTAATATTATTTAAAGTGAGAAATGGGACATAATTTGAGTGACTGAGTCCCTTTTAATCATGTGCTACCTGAATCCATGGACTATTTCGACTCAGAAGATTTTCCCAGAAGGCTTTCTCATTCTCTAACACAGAAAGGTGGCTATTATTCTCTCTTCACAGTGTGAGAAGGCACTGGATCAATGCATGCTTTGTGAAGGTTTGATTCTTTTGTTTACTATATGTACAGATATCCCTCAGCACCCAGAACAATGCCAGATGCAGAATAAGCACTCAGTAGGTACTAAGTGCACGAGTCCTCCTATCTCTCACTATCCAAATGTGAATTATAAAAACAAGAGGACTGTAGAGATCTGGTTATGAAACATTACAGTTAACCCTTGATACCTGCAGAGAAATGATTCCAGGACTGATCCCAAAGGATATAAAAATCCAAGGATGATGAAATACCTTATGAAACATACAACTTTGCACAAAATACAAACTTCTTTAAATTATCTCTAGTATAATCCTCAAGATACTGGAATTACAGTGTAAATAGTATACTGTGTTGTTTGGGAGTATAATGACAAGAAACAACTGTATATGTTCAATATAGATACCTTTTGTTTAAAATGTGGTGGATTTGATCTTCAGTTATAGAAACTATAAAAACCTAAGGATATGGATGACTGACTAAAATCTGAGGAGATGGGATCGAAGTAGAAATGGCTGCCAAACATTACGAGTTAATGTGGTGGAAATTGCAAAATGTTTATCAAAAACACTTTCTCTTCCTCCCGAGCCTAGCAAGCAGACTATACTTCCCAATTTCCTTTACACTTTGGAGTGCCCATGTGTGCAAGTTTGGGCCAACTCAAATATGAGCTGAAGTGGCAGGAACTAGTCTCAGAACTTACCAGGACCATCCACACGCTCTTCTTTAACACATTCTCTGCTCCACTTTGTGTACTGGAGAAGATCTGTCAGAATATTTGAAGCCCTAGAAAAGATATTGGGAGACTGGATACTGATCCATGATGGAGAAGTGCCCTGGCAGAACTGGAACTGTATATTCAATCTTACTTGGGTGAGATTGCATCCGGGAGTAGTGACAGCAGGGAGTTAGAAATCAGGATGAAGAAATTGAAACCTGGCTGTAAATATTAATAGCAGAGTTAAGCACATTTGTAAGACAAATTGCTAAATGGTCTTACTAATAAAAAACCAAGAGCTAGATATTGGGGTGAAAACTGAGAGACCAGAGGAATAGAACAAGCCAAGCCACAAGTTCTTACCACTAGGAAATCCTCAGCCTAAGGGAGAGTTACTTCCTGTATACTCATGCCTATATACCTTCCTGTGCCCTGCATCTTACTTCCTCTCTTTACCCAGCTACATCACTTCCTCTTTCTGCCCAGCTCTATCACTTCCTGCCTGTCTGTACAGACCTCCAGATCTCTATGGTTAACTAGTGCTGGGATTAAAGGTGTGTGTCACCACACCTGCCTCTGTTCCCAGTGAGGAATCTCTGCCTCCTGAATGCTAGGATTAAAGGTGTGTGCTACCACTGCCTGACCTCTGTGTTTAATATAGTGGCAGGTTGTTTCCTCTGATCCCCAGATAAGCTTTATTGGGGTTCACAAATAAAATATCACCACATACATATGACAGTTAGCAGTTGGTTCCATAGTAGTTAGATAATTAGTGACCAAAGACTAACATGGCAAGAGGCTAGTAGGAATAAAATACTATCAGTGTGTCAACAAATAGATCCATGTAAAAGAAATACGGTAATGTTAAGCTGACATATGTCTTAAAACATTAAAAATCTTAAAGTTTCTGTTTCTCAATAAAAGGAATAAAACAATGGGACAAAATGTAAAACTGATTTGGATATCTCCACATAAGAATTATGCTTTTTTTTTTATCCTCTTAATCCTTGAAATTTCAGCAATATGTGTTAAAAAGCTTCAGCGCTCCAGTTGATGGGAGTAGGGCTCCACGTCTTTGGGTACCAGGCTAGTGATTTTGAATCACCAGAAGTTTTGGTGAGTTTGGCCCTGTACTCACACAATTGGGGTTCTATTCAGTAAGTAACTATACTTGAATCAGAACATTAGACACAAGAGGTTGTCCTGTCAGGATTCGAGGACACAGACAACTTCTGAGTTTAGTGTTCACTTGTTACAGTTGGAAGCATTAGCTTTGTCATGGCATTTTTTTTTTTAACCAGAGTTTTAGGATTCTCCAAGGTTTACAGAGAGAGATTAGCAAGTTTCCTGGAACAGAGGAAGAACTTGTTTCAGCTAACTCTGTCTCATAGCAAATGTCCACTGAAGAACATTAATTAGTCTGGGGACATTAAAACTCTTTCCTTGTCCTAGCATACAGTATGCATGACTAAAACTTACATTCTAATCAGGGGAAACAAAACACACCACACACATTTTCCTCTGAAGTCCAATCGTCTTGATATGTGAATTGTTTTAGAATTCCCACTTGTGGCTGCACATCTAATGTTATCTTAGAAAATGTGCTAACAAGCTTGAACACACTGTGGCTTTTTATCACAACGAATGGTTTTGAAAAATGAAATCTGATGTTTCTTACTCGGAACGTAATGTGAAAGGAAAACAGCGCAGAGGAAATGGCAGGATTTATGCCGGATGGTGAGGCTGTCTTAATTTATTGTCTACATGGAACACTTTCTTCTCTCACTGTGACATAACTATTCTTATATTCTAACACATTTTTTTTACATAAGAATTTTTGCTTTTTAGAAGATCTTCTATACTCAAACTGATCTCTTGGGAGAAGGGCTTAGTTGGCTCATTAACAATGTGTGAAGACTTCTGACATTGCCTTCCAAAATGTAGCACATTATTAGGAATAATATTGAGGTGAAGCAATAAAATTCTAAGGAAATTTTGGAACTCTGGGGAAGATCAGTGAATTGGAAATTAACTCATTATTCAGATACATAAGAGCCTGATAAAAAGTGAACTTCCTGTAGAATATTGGCAATATTTACTATTATGAGTTCTAAATGCATAAAACTTCATAACTTTGGAAATGAGGGGATATTGAATACACTACTTGAAGACTATACAGCTAAGCTACTGGATGATCCCATGCATTATATACATTCCTGGATTTCACTGGGACTTGTGTTATACAGCAAAGCATATAATCTGAATGAGCCTTGTACCTATTAGAAACTTAACCCAAGAAACCACTAGGGTTTTGTGAATGAAGAGTTTGGGGAAGTCTAGTTGGGTACTAGGATTTAACTTGAGTATTAGCCTGCTAAAGGCAATAATGTAATTCTTGTGCATCCCATACCTCCACTAGTTTTAAGAATGAAAAAAATATTTAATGGATCTGATAGTTATCTCCTTAATGTAGGAAATAAGAATTTATTATAAAGGCACAGGGAGTGGTCATTTCTTAAAATGAATTACTTATTTTTTTCCTCAGCCTGATCACAGTATCTCCGTCCCTCCTCTCCTCCCAGTTCCTCCCCCCAACCTCCCCTCTTCCTCCCCCACCCTTCCTCCTTCTCTTTAGAAAAGGGAAGACCTCCCTAAGATGAGTGTAAATGTCTTATCTTCTGAGCTTTGACTGTCCTCAGAGGTGATGAAGGAGATAAATCACTACCAGAAATACTTGGGATGATTTCTATTGGCGGGGATGGAGGGGGGGATAGTGCATAAATACTTAAACAGGGAAGCTTGTTAAGCTTCTCCTCAGTAGCCGATACCTCCATGTGGTATCCATGCTGTAGAGTATTTCAGGGATACATTGGAATCAATCTGGGTAGGACTTAGTGGATGAGAGCAGTAACAGGAGGAGGGATTACAGCTCTAGATTTGATTCAAACAGGCAGTTCTAGTAGCTGGTTGTAGTAACAGCTGTGGCAGTTTTGTAAGACTGAAGGGAACAGGAGGCAACCTTGAGGACGATAGATAACCTACCTAGTCCATTTAGTCTTCCTCCTGTGTGTGTAAGGCTGACCATTTGGGGATTGGGGAAGGTACCAGGGAACTTGCTCCTGAAGGAGATTGGCTCTTCTGCTGTTGGCAGCCACCAATTGCCTGGAGCTTTTCCTATTGTTGCAGGATTAATACACAGTTCTCTGCTGAATTATGAAGAACAATTTATTTTGGTATTCAAGCTTATTGATCAAGTAAAATTTAAACTACAAGTGTCTGTATAGAAGAATTTTACTTTTATTATCTTGAAGTTAAATATAAGATTTATTTATTGTGCGCTGGACAATCATATTGTTATTATGCAATGCCACTTAACATCATCTGTAATTAAATTGATAAGACCAACACTGTAGTGTAGCTGGATCTGTCTTCAGTATAGTCTGGGCCGGCAGCCGCTCAGATTCAAATAAACACACAGATGCTTGTATTATTTAAACTGTTTGGCCTAATGGCTCAGGCTTCTTGCTATCTAGTTCTTATATCTTAAATTAACCCATTTCTATAAATCTATACCTTGCCACATGGCTCATGGCTTACTGGTATCTTCCATGTTGCTTTTTGGAGGGCGGGCTGATGTCTCCTTCCCTCAGCCTTCCATTTCCCAGAATTCTCTTCCCTCTTGGTCTTGCCAATCCTTCCTGCCTGGCTTCTGGGCAATCAGCGTTTTATTTATCAGTCAATCATCCACAGCATTGTAGTTTGTTCACAATATAATATTGACATTATAATGGGTATGAATATTAGTATTAAATGAATTCCTATGAAATAAATAATAGTTACTAATTACCAATAATCACAAGATATATAGGTATCATACATAAATTATTGTAATTTTCAAAATTAATTGAAAAATAATTCTGGCCAATTATTTAAGAATTTTGAGGGCATTATATTATAGCTATTTTGCCAGTACAGGAATAATTTATTCTTAAATTTGGTGGATATACCAGACCTTATTCTTTGAAATTCTGACACATAAAATAGCTTCTAATATATTATATATTATTTTCACCATATATCAGGATAAGAATATGACTTTTAGAAAGTAAAATGGAAAACCAAAATACGTAAAAGAATTTCTTCCATCATTTGAATTTGAGGAAATATACAAACAACTATAAAAAGGAGAGTTCATAGTTAATATTTTAAGTAGAATATGGGACTGACATAGTGAAGAAAGATGTGAATTGAATATTTACCTCCATGTCAAGCATAAATGATAAATTTCAAAATCAGACAATATGCATGAAGAATTCATTGTATTAAATTATATTCAATATTATTTTCAAAAGGTATAGGTATTTAATGCTTCAACTTTAATATTAAAAGTCAGAAAATGTTATCAACCTTAATGATAGAAGAGACTTCACAAACATTAATTATTCAAAATCACTAAAAATATAATAGTTGCCAACAGCTATAAACCAAAGTATGCATTTTTTTTTTGATATTGCAAATGTGAGGGGTAGAACATGGTTATCGAAAAAGTGAGAATGGAAATACATGGCAGCATTTTTCAGACAGTCTTGGCAACACAATAAGCATGAAAATAATGTTAAGTATCCAATGCCAAAGTCTGAGAAGCCACAGAGGCATTCTGAACAGTGAGAATGAGAATATTGGCCAAGACTCACTGAGTAGATGTATGTACAGTTTATCTTTTGCCAAGGAAATGACTGGTATTTAGAGAATAATCCAGAAGGATTATATCTCCTTTACTTTATCAAAAAAGGAACATGCCAAGTTATTTCATCCAGTGTTTTGCTTGGCACTATGACATGTTATAGAAGGATCACACCTTGTTATCAAAGTGCTTAAAGAAACACAAAACCAACTTCAATATAAGTATAAAACATATGAAATATGAGGGATACAAGAAGGCTGCCAATGTTATCAAAGAGTGATGAACATGAAACCATCAGAATAGTTTAAAGCATTTTACACAGTTTTCCTACACATTCTCTAAGTTCAATTGGAAGTTATAAGGCAAAAAGATTTCTTGATCCAATATGTTTTAAATCCTTTTTCTTGAACAGATAAAGTACACTAAAATCCATTTAGCAGCATAAAATTGGAACCACTATCATAATGGGAATGAGAAATTCAATGTTAAAGTAATAATTAAATAATATCACTCTAAATCTCCTGACAATTGGTGAATATTCATAGAAATCTAGATTCCTTAGTGAACAAGTGATACTTAAAATATATGCCTTTAACATTTGTTTCATCTTTATTAATCACTTTAGTAAAATAAATTGGAACAAAATTCATTTAAATAGGTGACTGCAAAATCATTTTAGAGATTATAAAAAATTTTAAAACAACATGTTGATGTTTATGAAAATACTGTTGAGTTAAACATAGATTATTGTTATTAGAAATAATTTACAACTTACTAGGAACGATTTTGGCTATCAACCTCATACTCAGCAATCTGTCATTGAAATGTAACTACAAAGTCACTTTTCTTCACCAAATGCAATCCTTTTTATTAAAGTACACTATGTTAAAAGCAAGATTTACATTGCTTAGCTGGGCGGTGGTAGCACACGCCTTTAATTCCAGCACTCGGGAGACAGAGGCAGGAGGATCTTTGTGAGTTCGAGGCCAGCCTGGTCTACAGAGCGAGATCCACGAAAGGCACAAAGCTACACAGAGAAACCCTGTCTCGAGAAACAAAACAAAACAAAACAAAACAAAACAAAACAACAACAACAAAAAAGATTTACATCGCTTAAATTAATAATGTAACAACACTGCAAGAGAGTCCCAGTGGTCAGACTACTATTCTTAAAGAAGCAAAATGGCTCAATTTTATCAAAATTAGTAGTCTCATATTTTTTGCAATATGTTCAGAAAAAAAAGTTCTGCCCACATTTTAAAATCACTTTTATTATCTTCTAAATATACTATTAGGGAAGGAAGGAAATAGTCTCATAACTGTGTATTAATGAGGATAACCTGAAAAAACAGCAACTTTCTTTTTGTGACTAGTCACTGTCAAAGCAAATGATGCCTGAAAATGAAGAGGGAGGAATCTCCCCAAAGATGAAGGGAATGATTGGATTCTAAAAGTGAGATTTATATTGCTATTGATCTGTGATTAAATTCTTTTTTTTTTTTTTTTGGACAACTTGCAGATGGAATATTAGGGTAGATTCTAGGAACTATACAGACTAAGATAAATGCCAGAAAGTGGATAGGAGATTGTAATTCCAATTTCCACCATGGTAATTTGGTTCTACAGAAAACAACATTACCAGATAGATTTATAGCTAGTTGCTAGTGTCCAAACATCAATGATGGATGGCTTGATTTCAAACTGGAGGGAGAATTTTAGCACCGAAACAAAGAGCTTGCCTCTCACATTTTATAACAAATGGTCTATGTTTTATGGCAATGACCGCATTGAGAGGGAGTAGAGTTGTTTGAATTTGCAAATTATATAAAACCAAAAAGTGAACTAAAATGTTGCACAGTGAAAAACTAAATGTCAGTCTAGATAAATTTGATACTAGCAGATAAAATATAAACCCACCCATGTTTTTTAAAACTAAAAAACTGTCTCAAATATAGATGTAAGATGCCTTGGGACTCAATGCATTTGGTTTCCATGTGGCTTCTTGTGAATCTACCTGCACCTTAGAGGCACATTATCTCAAGTTAGGTAATGTCCTGTCTAATTCCATACACCTTGCTTCCAAGTAGAGTGAGGAGACAAGGGTAGGGTTGGGATAGGAATTTAGAGAAAGTGACCACTCAGAGTAGGAAGATGAATGTTTATAAATCATGCCGTATTCAGACTAGCCTCTTAGATTTAAAACCTTCAGGGTTTTTAAAAACTCAGTGTTCTTAGTAGACACAGTCACTCTATGGAAGCAGTGTTAATGCATAGAATTGTGGAGCAACTGTTTTCTAATTGAATAAATATTAATATGTTACATAATCATAGGTATCAAAATAGAAGATGCCTTACCAACCAAGGTCTTCATAAGTAAGTTTGATAACTAGTGAGAACAATGTGTACCATTGTTGTGTTAATGCTAATTGTCAAAACAATACTTGCCACACATAATCTACCACCACCTATGATTGAAAATGCAATTGAGAGGTAGGGGGTGGTGTGGTGGTTCACGCCTTTAATCCCAGCATTCAGCAGGCAGAGCCAGGTGGATCTCTGTGAGTTCGAGGCTAGCCTGGGCTACAGAGTGAGTTCCAGGAAAGATGCAAAGCTATACAGAGAAACCTTGTCTCAAACAAACAAACAAACAAACAAACAAACAAACAAAAAACAACAAACAAAATGTAATTGAATATAAATGAAATACTTACCAACATATAGGGGACCCTCATTATTTGCCTAGCACGCCAATTATCCCAAACTTGATGTTATTTTCCTTTTGTAAAAGAAATGCAACTCATAAGGTTAAGAGCACTTCTTTGCCTGTTAGCTTTGAAGTAGGCAAAAGAGTCTAGCTATCATGTAGCTGTCTCCTGAGTTAGCATCAAACACTAACATTTAGTTAATGAGAAACTCACCAAGGTGCCTACACCAAATATTGCATTTTTATGCTAATGTGTCAGTCAAATAAAATATTTTAAATGTATAAGTTAACTGGAAAAGCGAATCTGAAATAATATTCTGAAATCTTTTAATATCTCTATTGTTAATATTTTATTGTGCAGACATGGCACACTTCTAATATATTACATCGGAATATATATAACTTACCTATAAAATAAAAGAATGCACTATGAGTTTTCAACTAGGAACATAGTTTGTAAAGTACTTATTGAAGATGATTACATCATGATATTCAAAAGTCTTTAAAAAATAAAAACAAAAATTATTGTTTCAGAAGCTATGCTGTTTCCAACATTTTTGTTTATTTTCAGTCTGAAAACATCACACCAGACTCTGAAATAATATGCATAAACTTCCTCTGCAGCAGCTGTGGCTAGGAAATAGGAATAATAATGTTTTCTCTTCTCTTACCTTGATGGGTTGTTTATGAGGATCAAATGAGAATGTGGAAGCACTTTGGAACTGTAAAAATAACTGGATATTCAGGGAAATTCTAAAATGAATAATGAGCGTGTGAACTCAATCATGAAGGTATTTTCATTTTCTTTAACGATATTATCCAAAAGCTGTAATAAAATATGGAAACTCAGGCTATCTCCTAGGACATAGAGAATAATATTTTGGAGTCATTATCTTGAAATAGTCAGTAAGTCTAAGTAAAATATTCAAATATTAAAACACTAACAATAAATATGCTGAATAAATTTCAATATACTGATTATTTACCTCCAAAATTATGATAATATCTGAAAGCACAATCATCAGGATATAGTGTCAATTGCTTGTTAAGATTGAAGATATTATATGCACTCATGTCTTTAGGATTCAGATCACACTTGTACAACATACCTAGTCCATAAATTTGAACAAGTAACATGAACTTTCTAAGCAATTTAATTTATTATCTGTGAAATATAGGACTACTTACCTCTCAGGATTGTCGAACAAATAATATAGCTGGTATGAGATAAAAGTAGCACAGTGACTTATCAACAGAAAATTTTCAAAAATGAAGAACACACACAAACACACACACACACCACGTGGGAGAGACGGACAGACAGATACAGACATAGACAGACAGAGAAAGAGACAGAGAGAGACAGAGACAGAAAGAGAAAAAAACTTTACTTATAGTTCTATTCTATGCAGATTGTCTCTTGATTATATGTCCCTCCCTGTAATCTCCCTTGCTCAAGATACAGACTATCTTTTTATTTAAGCAGCGATATCTTTCATTCATCCTATTTTTGTTTTTTGGAAACAGGTTCTTGCTATAGAGTCCAAGCTGGCTTCAGATGCAAGCTCCTCAGTTCTCCCACTTCTGCCTCCCAAGCTCGGGTTATAAGAGTAGCCCATCAGATAGCATTTCCTTATATACTTTATTATACAAATATTTGACATATACATTTTTTCTCTTTATAATTTGTGTTGAAACTTTAGCTAGAGTCATATAATACATCATTAAATTGAAATTGGTTGAAATATGGACTATTTTCTTTTCTTTCAGAAATGAGCGCTGGGGTTACTGTGTTCCAGAGATAACCACTGTGTGCTGCAGTGTTGAACCTCTGGATTTGCCATTTGCCATTTGCCTTTGGGAGAAGAAATGTATTTCAGAATCCCAGTCTGTTACTTTGAACCATTTAGACAAAGGATAGTATGTTGTGGAAAATTGCTTTATGTACTGTTTCTGATTGCTTTAAAAAAGAGTTGAATGGTCAATAGCCAGGAAGGAGAGAGAAAAGGCAGGACCTCCAGGGAGAGGAGAGGAACTCTGGGAAGAAGAGAGGTGGGGTTAGCCAGTGAGACATGGAACAAGGCAGTTGCATAGAATGCAGGAGAGATAAAGAGCCATGTGGCAGAACTAGATTAATATAAGTGGGTTACTTTAACTGATAAGGGCTAGTTGGGAACAAGCCTAAGCTAAAGCCAAGCTTTCATAATTAATAAGAAATCTCTGTGTCATTATTTTGGAACTGGTGGTCCAAAGAAATTCTGACTACAGCAGTATATGAAAGAATCATTGCAACAAAGATAATGCCATTTAAAATACATTGTAAAACTTAAGAACTAGAAAACAGGAATAGCTACTTGGAAAAGTCTTCCCCTAACCACCCTGCTTTAAAAATGATCTTTACTGCAAGTTGATTGGGATGTTAAGACTGATAATATTGCATACTACCCATGAGGCTGTCCAAAGTGTTAGGAGCATATAAAATGAGGCTTTTTAGGGAAACACAGGACTAGTCTCTTATATGGTCAAAGCTGTCTTGAGAAATGATGGTTAGGTTGGCAATTTGGATGAGAGTCCTTAGTTCCATGTATGGCTTGAACTTCCTTCTAGTATCAAGTTAATGCATGGTACTTTCTAGGAGCTTGTCCAAATATGTGGCAGAAAAAGAGGTGAGTTAAAGTATAGAAGTCTATAATCAAACAACAGAGCAATTTGGACTACAAGTAAAAGGCTTTGTTATTAAATTGTCAATGCAAGTGGGATGGTATTGATTAATTTCCAAGAGACTTCTCTTTTCTCTTCCTTGTTGATAAACTGGCCATCTACAATGAAGTTTTGATATGCAATGCAGGTCTGGCAGGACGTCTGATGGAGGGCCAGGAGGAATAGTTTTACTCTCTAATAAAAAGAATGACACGAAAGCTAAATGATTCATTTTCTTATCATCAGGAGATTTGTGATTCAAAACCATAATGGAATAAAGTAATGAATTGATGAGTGACTCAGGAACATGTCAGTATAAATTCAAAATGCCATGCATGTTCCAAGAATATTATGACACTTTTAGACAAAAAAAATCACAAAAATATTTCATGTTTCAGCAATAATTATTTTTTTAGTAACAATGGCTGTCTCCTTGTAATCAAGAGGGCTAATTGTTCTTAACAAATCTTGGTTAATTAAAATTAGTTAATTGCTTGACATTATTCACTATAACTTTTGGACTAGACACATTTCAAATAATTTGAGTAGTTATTGGGCATAATCATTTTGAGTACACTGATGTAAAGTTTGACTCCTTTTCTATTGCGTAAGCATTTTAACATGTGATGGTATGAATGGGGTTGAAGCTCAGTGGTATAGTGTTTATTTAGTGTTTCCTTAGCCCTTGGATTGTAGTAGACAGAATAAAATGACTCCTTAAGGGTGCCTTGTCAACTCCCCCCAAACCATGAATACATTACAAGACAAAGAGACTATTCAATGAGAGTAGGAGGGTTTTTGGTGATGTCTTATATTCTTCAGTATTGTCCTTTATTTGGATTCCCAGTCAGTATGCTCATGATTTTAACTCCTAAACCATGAACAAATAAAAATATACCAAGCTAACCTAATAATTTTATTTCCAGCCTTGAGGTGGCATCATGGAGTTCTACATTTTGAAAACTCTGATAGTATTCCAACTAAACATTGTCATCTAAAATCTCTAGAAAGTGCAGTAGTAGTTGCAGCTTATCACTGAAGTCACATTGTGTGTACACATCTTTTCAATGGCCCTACGATTCCCCATGCACATAGTGAACATCATCACAGACTTATTTTTAGTGACATGCAGAAAAAATTAGTATTATTTATTATGAAAGCCCCAATAATGTCAGGAATTATCCATCCTTAGTGTTATTTACATGATCCTATTGTAAACATTTATTTATTTTTCTATTTGTTAATGGAAAAATTGGACCATGGACCAAATGTTTTAATTTTAAGGTTTGTAAATATTCTTCAGATGTTAGAACTCTCCATTTTCTTCCATGATCAGGGACTCTTCTTTCATTCTTCCCATTAATAGTGTTTCTTTTTCCTGTGTGATATTTGAGTAATGAATGGTAAGAACTAAAGTGTTATCTTATACAGATGCTTTGACAACACAATTACATAATGCTAGTAGAGTTATAACTTATCATCATATACCCTTAGGTTTTATTTCTGTTTTCTTGTCCTGATCGCTTCAAACATCATACAGAGTTTCTTTTGATTGAGCCCCATAAGGAGATATGGGCTGAACTATTCACATTTTGCTTTTTTGTGTTTCTCTATTTCTCAGAGTAGAGGGCAAACTTTCTGTAATGAATGCTCAGAAAACTACATGCTTACTTTCAAATAGATAAATAAGAAATGAAGCTGGTTCAGTTTTTCATGAGGAATCATGCCCATTTCAGACCCTAGTTCTAAGCTTGTATCAAATGTTTATATGTGTTTATTGTTATATAATGTTTAACAGAAACATTACCAGATTAAACTTGTTTCTTAGACACACAGCTTTTGATGGTAATTTCATTCTGACACCAAATCAGTGAGTTACTCTTTGTTTTAGAAATCATAAAGTCATTTTGTTTCATCATCTGGCTCACTCAAAAAAAAAACATAACCATTAATAGTAAGATGAAGAAAACAGTAAACTATTTACTTTAAAAAAATTAGGAGTCCTACAAATTTAGCTTAGTTTTCCTAGATGTATTCTGGGACATCTTTGAGAAAGTGACAAATTAAAAAAAATAAGATTTTATCAACATTATTTTCAATGACTAACTTTCCAGTATTTTACCATTAAGTACTAACTAATACATCTTTAAGTTTTTTTTCCTGTGTGTGTTTTAATGCTTGCCTTCATTGACCTAAGTGCACTGTGTGTGTGTGCCTCATGTCTGCAGAGACCAGAAGAATGTACTGGCTCTCCTGGAACTGGGATTATGATACTTGTGAGCTGCCATGTGAGTACTGGGAACTGAACCTGGCTCCTCTGCAAGAATAGCCACTGTTCCTAACCACTGAACACCCCTTCTAACTCCTCCATTTTTTATTTCTTAACTTCTACAATAATTGTTATTATTATTTACATTTTGACTCCATTGTACACTAAAGTAATACATTTTTTGGTGTCTTTGTACAACATTAACCAATGAGGTTGATGGAAAAAAATCTCCAGCTTGTTCAATTAATAAAATTTGTGATATAGCTAAAATTGTTCAGTTGACATGAGGTTAGCATATATGTGCTTAGAATTGATTTAGGAGAGCAGTAAAAATATAAGTGAAAGACTGTAAATACTGAGGAGTAGTTTGGCTCAGAAATTAAAATGGTCTGACAGGATAGAACATGACTTGGTGAAGAATGTTTTTGGAATTCGAATCCAAATGGTCAATGCAGTTTTGTTCCACTGCACAACTTACTAATGTTTTAGCACAATTTCTTACTTACATGCCTGTCTTTTCTGCAAGAAGAAGCTCTTCTTATGTACTTACGGTATTTAATATTCTCCACTACGGATTTTATACTTTCTCAGAGAACATGTTTGGTTCTGTGTCTGGGAATTGGGGAACAAAATGATGGTGGTGGACAAGTGGTTTTAGATGGGAAAAGAAAAAAAGCTCTGTGTCTAAGGAATAAGGAAGTTTTAGTACTTTTTGTCCTCTGATGCCATATAAAAATCACACACCAAAGGATGTTTACTATTTATTTAATATTCCTCAAAGAACAATGATTCCATTTCATGGCAATAGCTAATAAAGTGATGTGTCCTAGAGGAAGGAAGCTTCTCTCCAGTCTCCTTCCACTGCTCTCTCATTGTTCATATTACCTTTTTGTATGTGGGATTTCATTTTCTTTCCTCTTCAATGAGATATCTTCTAGTACACACTACCCTTGCAAAACCACACTGACACTACAAAAGTTTGATGCCAACACCAATGAAAATAATACAAAACCCAAGAGACACATTCAAAAGTTTTTATTCTCTGGTGTATCTAGTCACAAAAAAAGTCCATACTTTAAAATTTTTCAATGTTCTGTTCTTCATTATATTTAAAATGTTGTGAAACTGGCTGAGAAGAAACTTGCTATGCACAACAAGTAATTTGAGAAGCATTTTTCTTTCTTTACGGATATTCAAAATGTTAAAGACTCTCATATGCGCCAGTCAGTTGGAAAGGAAACTGAGCATGATCAGTATTTTTGGCCTTCTGAATAAGTATTGGTCTAAACATTAATACTTCCTCTCTTTTTTCAAGAGCCTTCCCTTTGATTTCTGTAATCTTCTAAGACAGTTAAGAAACAAAGCTGGCAAAATCTTCATCTGATGGGAACATCAGGAGAGCTCATGCAGCCAAAGCGAAAGCCTTTCTCAGGCTCCTAAATCTAGAATGGAAGTGATAGAGATGGGAGATACTATATGAAATATTTTCTGTTAAAGCCATTACAAAGTATAAAGTTATTTGGCAGGAAAATGATTAATACATAAAATATATTTACATATATAATTTATTTCCTTTATTCCCATTTTTGAAAATTTAGTTTACGTTAGTTAATAGTTGATAGTTTTCTAGAGGGATAAGGACAAGGTAGATAATGTTGCATGGTGAGAAGAAACTGCGCATTTAAAGTGACCACATTATACTAGCAGCTCCATCCATGTCTCACTGTTGATGTGACTCATTTTGTGCAGACCCAGTTCAGGCATCTATACCCCCTGTGTCTTTGGGATTGCATTGATTTTTATTGCTCATAAAATGATATGTTGTAGCCCTTTTCCATGTATGTTGACTCTTACATTATTTCTGTTCCTTTTCTTAAAATGTTCCCTAATTCTTAGAGAGAGCAGTACAAATGTCTTGTTTAAAGTCAGTCACTCATCCATCACTTAATCTGAATACACTACGTAGTCATGTGTCTCTTCATTCACTGTCATCACTGGAAAATGAGGATTGTCTGATTAATACTTTCTCTCTTTCTTCAAGGAGAAGAAGATTTCAAATCCAATGAGTTGTTGGTTGCCTTCATGATAATAGTGACACTACTGAACAAGTGTGCACATCTTGCTTGGTGGGTGAGTTTTGTAGAACTTAGGGCTCATACCTGAATAAGACAATTGATACCTTTTCTTTTCCTAAGCTTGCCTAAAAACTTTCAGTAGTATAAAAATTACCCAGTAGGACGGAAGCTGCCAGGTCAGTTTCTGCTTGATTTTTTTTAATGCTACATCCAAGGTCTGCTACTGACAGATTCAAGGAGCAGAGGAACCATTATGTTCAGCTGTTTATAGCATCGAGCAACAATGGATAGTTTCAATCCAGTGGTTACATGGGTCCTTTAGTTAAATTATATGAGTTACAAACCCAACCCAGAATTTAGGAAACATGGAAATGGCCTGGTAGTGATAAGGGTTGGCAAGAAGACAAGAGAAAGTAGTCATAACACATTGTATATATGTAAATTTGTCAAATAACAAATTAATCAATAAAAATGATCACAAATAATTACGATTTCATGCTTGTTTTGTGACCACACAAAATGGTCTGAATAAAATGTGCATTTCAGTTTCCATGTTTGTTTTCATTATTATCTGCCATCATTTGATTGTATCAACTTGATAATAACAAATTAGTGAACACTGCAGACATTGTTTTTCTGTTAACCCACACATGCCATCTACACTGTTTCAAAACAATTAATTCCATGCCTTATTGAGTTATTAAACTCTAGGGTGAGAATATTCCTAAATACAAAATGTATGACATATACTTTCTTTAGACATATTATAACTGTTGTTTACTATTTTGAATATAGCCTCCAACCAGATTTTTAGCTTCTGTTTTGATTTCTAAAGACATTTGCAGTTAGTTGGTCTTTGGTCTTTTAGGGGGTCTGCCATCCAGCTCCCAAATAAATCACACACGGAGTCTTATTATTACTTATGAATGCCCTTCCTTAGCTTGGCTTAGTTTATAGCCAGCTTTCTTTAACTTAACTTATCCCATCTACCTTCTGCGTTTGGGCTTTTCCCGTTCTCGTACTTCTGTATATCTTACTCTTCCTCCATTGCTGGTTGGATAGCTGGGTGACTGGCCCCTGGTATCCTCCTCCTCTGCCTCCTTCTTTTCAATTCTCTCTTCCAAGATTTCTCCTTCTATTTATACTCTCTGCCTGCCAGCCCCACCTATCCTTTCTTCTGCCTCACCATTGGCTGTTCAGCTTTTTATTAGACCATTAGGTGTGTTAGACAGGCACAGTAACACAGTTTCACAGAGTGAATGAAATAAATGCAACATTAACCAACGTAACACACCTTAAAATAATATTCTACTACAGACATTTCTTTGGATCCTACATACTTCACTCTCATAAATTTTCCATTATACAAGAAGTATTTGCATTATTTAGGAAGGCATCACAAAACAACAGTGACTTTTGATGTAGTGAGAGTAATAACTGTTTACACTTAACTTGTCCTTAGATTTCAAATGTTACTCATACCCAATGCCTTGGATAAACTGATAATATTATGGAATAAATAGGCTTTGTAAACACCCCCCAACACTGCCATCTGCTTCTTACATGCTTCTCTTCCTATCCACCAGTTCAGATACCATTGCTTTTCAGGTGGTTTCTGGGTCACTTCAGCTATGCATTCTTGTTTGTAATCTGAATTTTGAAGTACCTGCTTATGATCTGTACTTGGCTGTACCTGGCATTTCTAAAAAAAAATTCAGTTTTGAAATATGAAAATGTGGAAGCCTCTTTTGCTTGGTGCTTGGTGAGAGTTTCATGGTGGTCACATGGTGGAAGCCTGAGTGGTGGACTATCTGTGAGTGAGTGAGACAGGAAGCCAGGGCACAGGGACAGCCAGAACTACTATTTTATAACATTTTTATCTCCTGAGAATCAACTTAGGGTTCTGTCAGAACTAAATAACCCCCTTCCTTCAAAGAGCAGAGCCCCAGATAACTAATTAGCTTTTACAAAGCCCCACTACTTTAATCAAGTTCTCTTACCTGAAGTGGCACTTCAGGGCTGAACCACTCTTCAAATACATGGACCTCCGATAGTCAACTTCCTTAGACATAATCCATTGGAAATCAAATGTGGATTTTTTAAAATTAATCACATTTTCATTCCTGATATAATACCTTGCTCTTTTGAGTGGTCATTAAGCTGACTAGCCACAGCACATGTCTTGTCACACAAAACGGAAAATTTTACTTTTTTCTCTATCTGCAAAACAGATTAGTCAGATTAGTCACCTCATGAGATTTCTGTTTCTCTTCTTTTGTCATCATTCCTCTGTTTCAATTGGTCTTTAGTTTCTGCGTGTAATCATTGATGCTTCACTCTCCAGTAACACGTTTCCCCCTAGGGAAAGCATGGATTCATACATTGATTCATTACAATCTTTCCTTTAAAAATGCAGCAGAACAGTGGAGGCTGAACTGTGGGCTCGAGGCTAGCCTAGGACATAATAGCAAGACCCTGTGAACAATAACAACCCAGAGTGCTACTGCTTATAGAATACACCAAATTTAATGGTAATCCGAATCCCAGGGAGCTCAATAGGTCCCTCGTCTCTAGGATTTGCTATTTCATGTGTCTACCTCCAGGAGCACTTTCCTTTTTAGTAATTTTCTCCAATGGTCATTATTTCCTGATTTTCCCAGTTTCCATGAAATACTGCCTTGTTCTTGTATTTGTGGGTCTCATGCCTGAGAAATACTGGACCTTGACTCGCTTCACTATTTCACTTTGGTTTCATTGACTGCACTGTAGTCTATCACAGATGCATTTAAGGTAGTGAGACCACCCATATATGTGCACAAAGTTTTGACTGTATAGTTTTAGTGTACGTGTAATTGAGATATACTTGGAAAAATTTAATTCCCTGTTCATTGCGGATCTCAGAAGCCTTGGATACATGTATATTGCTGCATGTCCTGATATTTTTTATAGTTTGGGAAGCAATCTCCTCCCATTTTATCAGTTCTATGCCAATTATAAAAGGGGTTTTCTTCTTCAGTCTTCTTCTGTAGCTGTGCAGAGTTATTGAGAGATGTTTATTTGTGTCTATGACATCTTCCAAGGAGAGTTTTATTTATTTACTTATTCATTTTACTTATTAAGATTAATTTACTTATTTATGTGAGTGCTTTCCTGCATGTGTGCAGGTAAGAAGCCACAAAAGGGTATTGGATCCTCTAAAGGTGGAATTGCTGACAATTGTGAGCCACAATGTGGGTCCTGAGAATCGACTCTGGCCTGGTCCTCTGAAAAGCATGAAATGATCATAACTCCTCAGCCCTCTCTCTAGCCTAAGATAGATTCTCTCTGTCTCTGTCTCTCTGTCTCTCCATCTCTCTCTGTCTCTCTGTCTCTGTCTGTCTCTGTCTCTCTCTCTGTCTCTCTGTCTCTTTGTCTCTGTCTCATCTCTGTCTCTCTGTCTCTCTCTCTCTGTCTCTTTTTCTCTCTCTCTCTCTCTCACACACACACATAAACACACAAATGTGCCTATTTCCCAGTACTCAGGAAATCGAGACTGGAGAATCACATGTTTGTGCAACATAGTAAGTTCAAGTCAGCTGATGCAACTGGCAATCCTGTTGCTCAAAGAAGGTGGCTCAGTGCTAGAGTGTTTCCTTCCTTGCCTGGTCTGCATAAATTGCGGCTTTGATATCTGGTGCTGAACAGAAAAAGCAAGTTTGAAAATCTTTGTGTTTTTAACTTTTAGGTTTAGGATTAGCAGCTCCCTCTGAGAACAGAGATGTTATTAGTTTTTCTTCTAGCATTGCCATAATGCTCTGTTCACCATTTGATACATGATCTATCACTTGAATTTATTTAGTTTTTTTACAACCAGAATGTACCTTGTGTAGATGCCAGCAGTCTTAGACAGTCCTCTAATTCTCCTGCTTGACTGCATTTGTGACCTGATAGCTATTCAGTATGTCTTATTTTTTATCACTTTGTAGTCAGTTGAAAGAATTTGCAGGAAACCTTTACTAACTTTTTTTATATATATAAAATATCAGACTCTCTTAAAACAGTAAATAAAATGCTGGACCTGCCTGATTGGATTTGTTTGATGTTCAAGGAGAAAGTTCATGTCAGCAGTTGAAAGAATGAGAAAACTGAACCAAGGGTGTCAGAGCTGTGGTGAATTGGCCTCATGTGGGTTCAAACTAAAACATTGTCGGAAACTGTGTATTAAAGGAATACTTAGCTTTTTATTCTGATGAAAAAGACATGGGAGCTTATTGTACTTACAGGAAAATACACGTGCATACCTTACTTCAGTAATAGCAAAATCTCCTTTTCTGTGATGTTCTGACATTTTATTACCTTTGCAGGAAAAGAAAACTTAGAATGATCTGTAAGTAGTAGCATTTCAATGTGACACTTTGGAGCCACTCTGGAGATTTCGTCTTTGATGTGATGCTTTTCGTAAACTGACAAATGTAAGGCTATGTTCACTCTCATCACCAACTTTGATCTTCCCTTAAGCAGAGCCAGACTCGGGGCTCTTGTCATTATCATCATTAAGCTCTGCAAGAGCTTCCTGCTGTGTGTTTTAGATAGCCACAATATTTTTCATTTCAAGAAAGCCACGAAGGAATTTATGCTTTCCTAGTTTTATTTCTTATACTGAGTGTTTTTGGAGTTACAGGTTTTATATACATGTATAAGAAAAACAAAATGTTAACCATACTTCAAAATTAAATATTGTCCCGGTAATATTTTCCTGGCCAGAAATAAAGTTGCTTAATTTAGAAATCAGGTTGAATGTTCTATCTCAATGGCCATATATCAGTGAGATTTTAAAATTTGTTATTGATAGACAAGTGCAGTAATTAATAGAAAGGTAGGAAGAAACAGGCAATTTATGTGTTTTAAAGTGAAGCTTGGTATCCTATCACTTTATTATGCAATTTCTATTCCAACTAAGTTGTTGAGAACACATTTATATTTGGTCATTAAAATATTTTGGTTTGCTTATTGGTAGAGTTTTTTAAAATATAATTTTAACATGAAAACTATTAAATCATTTCCTCCATGCAAAATATATGTGCTGTGTTTGTGTCAATGTCAAAGAAATCTTACTGATGTTTAGACTGCTCTAGAGTGACAATGACTGAATAATTCATTGGTTGCTGAAAGGTCAGCTTGACTATTTCAACAAACATTTGAGAAGGCCATAGGCTGCAGCCGCAGTGGGCTTTCTTTAAAGCTTTGGTTATTTATCTCTCACCATCTTCAGAAGTTATCAGGATGTATTACCTTGGCTACTATGATTCTGTGATTGGGGGAGCTGAAGCATATGGATATTGAGGAAAATTGTGGTTAAGCCAGTTACTCAAAGTTAAAGTCAAGGTCATAGACAGAGGAGAAACTGGAATTTACCTACCTAAAACCCCTGTGTATTCTTTCATTGTTCAATCAAAAGAGGCAGATTATTTCTTAGATGTGGTATGATTGCAATTTTGTAGCTTGGAACAAAATGGTATCCTATATTTATATATCACCATTACATTTCATCTCATCCAATCATCTAGCAAATATTTCTTTAGTGTATGGTATGTGAAGAGTTCTATGATAGAACCAATATCATTTTTTTTTTATATTCTCAAAGAACTTCATGTGTAAGTTGTATTCTGCATAAGGCGTGGAAGTGGAAATCATATAATAGCTTTGGAAGATAGCACTAGAGAAAGGGACAAAGGGAATAAGTTGACTTATCTACCATGCACCCCTTAAATACTTTCCTACTTTGTCAAGTTTAGATCTGGACCTAGGTCTGTGCCCATTTGGGTTGCTGAATAAATTGGTAAGCTTTCTTTTATCCTTAATTAGATTACAATTGCATCATATTCTTCTTCTTTTTCTCCCTCCAAACTGTAGAGAAAAGGGGCTGGCTAGAGAAACCCACCCTGACCCTGGAGCCCAGAATTAGGGAAGGATGGCTCAGATAAACCATAGTGGACTGAGCAAGGGGGAACTGAACGGAAGAACCTTTCTGGGATGTCCCATAGTGGACTGAGCGAGAAAGAGCTGGTAACACTGAGCCAAAGATTGTGGCTCTGCAGGAGAGGAGCAGGATCGCTGTGTCCTGCGGGAAACCATCCCCAATCATACCATCATACCAGGTATATCCTGACCTTCCCGAAGAGTCAGGACACCCTTCCTTGCTGAAGCAGTTCTAGGCCCGACTCTCCCGAGAAATCAGAAAACCCTCCTTTCCAAGGTTGGGTTGTTTCTTTGCAGTCCCAGCCATCAGAGCTGTGCTAAACAGCTCCAGGTGTCAGAGACGCCTTCAGGGCAGAGCTCTTGTTCTAAGTAGCTCGGTGTCTCGGATACCTCGCCCTCTAGGACTGAACTGTCTCCTTGCAGTTTCAGCCATCAAAGTTTACTTACATTTTGGTGCCGAAACCTGGGACACCATATGGTGCTGAAACACAGGACACAGGACACCAAACCCAGAGTTTTTGCAGTTTACTTACACAAACGCTCCCATATACATCACTCTTTGCTTTCTTTCAAGTTAATGGCTTTTTTTTTTTTTTTTTTTAGCGTGTATGTGTGTGTTCCTAAATACATAACTACAACCTGCCCAGTCTATATAATGTTATTTTTATGATATGTTTTCAGGGCTTACTGTATGGTATAGGATATGTAGTTGTTACACTTTTTCCTGGTGTGGTGATTTGAAAGAAAATAGTTCCCAAAGGGGCACTATTAGAAGGTGTGGCTTTGTTGAAGTACATAGGGCCATATTGAAGGAAGTGTGTCACTGTGGAGGCAGGCTTTGAGGTCTCATATATGCTTAAGCTAAGCCCAATGTCTCAGACCAGTTCCTGTTGCCTGTGAGTTAAGATGTAAGGACTCTCAGCTCCATTACCATGTCTGCCTGTACATTGCCAGGTCCCACCATGATGATAATGGACTAAACTTTTGAAACTGTAAGCCACCCCATTAAATGTTTTCCTTTGTAAGAGTTACCATGGTGATGGTGTCTCTTTACAGCAATAGAGACCCTAACTAAGACATCTGAAGAAGACTTTTTTCTCCAACTCTTAGCATTCCTTATTTACCTGTTGTTCTGTGTGTAGTGCTGAGGCCTCATTAGGTTTCCTCCACCTACATTAGCAAGTCTATTTGCATCCTCCTTGTTCAGGTCTTGCTTAGGCATTCGGGTTGGTGAGACTTTACAGATGGAGCTTCAAACATTTCTGGGAGACACAGCCTCATGGGAAACCTCATTCAGATGAATTCAGGTTCTTATAATCTTTCTGTCCCCCTTTCTTCAGTGATTCTTGAACCTTGTATGAGCGAATTGTGATGTAGATGCATCAATTGGGACTGGACTTCACAACCCTGCAGTTTGATTGATTTTTGTTTGTTTGTTTGTTTGTTTTTGCAATAGTTACTATCTGTTTCAAAGAAAATTTTCCTTGATGAGTATTGAAGATATGTCTATATTCAAAATATAGCTAAGTGTTGTTATTTTAGTAAAGTGGTTGTTCTAGGTTCTCCTCTAAGATCCATGATTTCATAGCCCTGTGTAGATGGCTAGGTTTTCAGTATCAGGCATGATTTCTCTGTTGTTGAGGGGTTATTAAGTCCACTTAGAAAGCTATTGCTTATTGCCAAGGTTTCTGTGCCATTACTGTCACTTAGGCTTATGGTGTCATGCTGGTCTTTGTTGTGGCTCATAGGCACCACAGCTGGGTAGTACTGTTAGTTGCTTCCTTCCCTTAGAAGTTAAGCTTCTAAATTGATGATCTTTTTCTTAAATTTATATATTTTACATCCTCATTGCAGTCTCCCCTCCCTCCTTTCACCCCTATTCCCTCTCCCCACCCAGCCTCCATCCAGTACTCTTCTGTGTCTGTTCAGAAAGGGGCAGGACTCCCACGGGTATCAACAAAATGTAGCTTATTAAGTTGCAGTAAGACTAAGCACCTCCCCTTGTGCTGAGGCTGGGCAAGGCAATCCAGTATAAGAAATAGATCCCCAAGAAACAGCCAAAGGAGGACAGTCCACTGTTCCCATTATTAGGAGTCCCACAAGAAGACCAAGCTACATAACTATCATATATAGGTAGAGGGCTTGGTTGTTGGTTTTGACTCTGTGAGTTCCTATGAACATAATGATTCTGTGGGTTTTTTTGGGATTTTCTTGACCCCTCTGGCTCCTACAATCCTTCTTCCTTCTCATCAGCAGGATTACCTGAATTTGAACTAATCTTTGGCAGTGGATCTCTGTATCTATTTCCATCAGTTACTAGATGAAGGCTCTCCGATAACAACTGGGGTAATCACCAATCTGATCACAGGAGATAGCCTGTTCAGGCTACGTATCCACTGTTGCTAGGTGTCTTAGCTGGGGTCATCCTTGTAGATTTCCACAAATTTCCCTTGCACTAGGTTTCTACCTGCTCCAAAATGCTGCCCCTATTCCAGTCATCTCTTTCAGTACTCTCCCTCTCCATCTACCCCAACTCGATCCCTCAAGTTCCCATCCCCTCCCACCCCTAGTCCACCCAGGAGATCTCTTCTATTTCTACTTCCTCTTGCACCCTCCTTGTTAGTTAGCTTCTCTGGATCTGTGGATTGTAGCCTAGTTATCCTTTATTTTACAACTGAAATCCATTTATGAATGAGTACATACCATGCTTGACTTTTTCTGTCAGGGTTACCTCACTCAGGATGACTTTTTTTTTTCTAGTTCCATTCATTTCCAGCAAATTTCCTGATGTCACTATTTTTTAACAGCCAAGTAATACTCCATTGTGTAAATGTACCACATTTTCTTCATCCATTGTTCAGTTGAGGGACATCTAGGTTGTTTCCAGGGTCTGGCTATTACAAATAAAACTGCAATGAACATACTTGAGGAAGTGTCCTTGTGGTATGGATTGAGCATCCTTTGGATATATGCCAAAGATGGGTATAGCTAGGTCTTGAGGTACATTAATATCCAATTTTCTGAGAAACTACCATATTGATTTCCCAAGTGGCTGTATAAAACTTGCACTCCCACTAGCAATGGAGGAGTGTTTCTCTTGCTCCACATCCTCTCCAGTATAAGCTGACACTAGTGTTTTCGATCTTAGCCATTCTGATAAGTATAAGATGAATCTCTGAGTCATTTTCATCTGCATTTCCCTCATTTTGAACAATTCCTTGAGTGTTTCTTTGCTATTTGAGATTTTTCTGTTGAGAATTCTCTGTCTAGATCTGAACCCCATTGTTAAATTGAATTTTTTGATGTCTAATTTCTTGAGTTCTTTATATATTTTGGAAATCAGCCCTCTGTCAGATGAGGGGTTGGTAAAGATCTTTGGCCATTCAGTAGGCTGCCATTTTTTGCTATTGACAGTGCCCTTTGTCTTACAGAAGCTTTTCAGTTTCACGAGGTCTCATGTGTTAATTGTCAATCTTAGTGTCTGTGCTACTGGTGTTCTTTCCAGAAAGTTGTCTCCTGTGGCAATGCATTCAAGGTTATTTCCCACTTTCTCTTCCATCAGGTACAGTGTAACTGGATTTATGTTGAGATCTTTGATCCACTTAGACTTGAGTTTTCTGCAGGGTAATAGATATGGATCTATTTGCTTTCTTCTACATGCTGACATCCAGTTGTACCAACACCATTTGTTGAAGATGTTTTCTTTTTTCCATTGTGTAATTTCAGCTTCTTTGTCAAACATCAGGTGTCCATAGGTGTGCAGATTTATATCTGGGTCTTCAAATAAATTCTATTGATCCTTGTGTTTGTTTTTATGCCAGTACCATGCTATTTTTATTACTATAGCTCTGTAGTATAGCTTGAAATCAGGGATGGTGATACCTCCAGAAATGCTTTTATTGTACAGGATTGTTTTTAACTATCCTTGGTATTTTGTTTTTCCATATGGTGTTGAGGGTTGTTCTTTCAAAGTTTGTAAAGAATTGTGTTGGAATTATGATGGTGATTGCATTGAATTTGTAGATTGCTTTTGGTAAGACAACTGTTTTTTACTATGTTAATCCTGTGGATCCATGAGCATGGGTTCTTTCCATTTTCTGATATCTTCTCCAATTTCAATCTTCAAAGACTTGAAGTTCTTGTCATATAGTTCTTTCACTTGTTTGGTTAGTGTTACCTTAAATATTTTATATTATTTGTCATGATTTTGAAGGGTGTTGTTTCGCTGATTTCTTTCTTAGCTCTTTTATCATTTTTGTATGTAAGAGTTAATTTTTTTTTAGTTAATCTTGTATCTACCAGTTCAATAAAGGTGTTTATCAACTATAGAATTTCTTTGTTAGAATTTTTGGGATTTCTTAGGTATACTATCATGTCACCTGAAAATAACAATGCTTTAACATCTTCTTTTCCAATTTGTATCCCCTTGATCTCCTTTTGTTGTCTTATTACTCTATTAGAACTTTGAATACTATATTGAATAGATATAGAGAGATTGGACATCCTTGTCTTGTTCCTGATTTTAGTGAAATTGCTTTGAGTTTCTCTTCATTTAATTTGAAGCTGGCTGTCAGTTTGCTATACATTGCCTTTATTATATTTAACTATGTTCCTTTTATCTCATCTCTTTCCAAGACATTTATCATGAATGGGTGCTGGATTTTGTCAAAGGCTTGTTCAGCATCTAATGAGATGATTGTGTGTGTTTTTTTCTTTTAGTTTATATGGTGGATTAAATTGACAGATTTTTGTATGTTGAACCACCCCTGCATTTCTTGGTTGAAGTGTAATTGGTCATGGTGGATGATTGTTTTGATGTGTTCTTGGATTCAGTTAGCCAGTATTGTATTAAGTATTTTAGCATCAACATTCATGGTCATCATTCTGTTTCTTTGTTTAGTCTTTGGTTTGGGTATCAGGGTGACTGTGGCCTCATAAAAGGAATTTGGTAATGTTTCTTCTGTTTCAATTTTGAGGAATAATTTGAGTATTGATATTAGGTCTTCTTTGAATGTCTGGTAGAATTCTTCATTAAAACCCTTTGGCACTGGGATTTTTTTGGCGGGGGGCATTTAATGACTGTTTGTATTTCCTTGAGGGTTATATTTCTATTTAAATTGTTTATCTGATCTTGATTTAACTTTGGCAAGTGGTATCTCTTGAGAAAATTGTTCATTTCTTTGAGATTTTCCTATTTTGTAGAGTATAGGGTTTTGAAATATGAACTAATAACCCACTCTTTGGATTTCCTTGTTGTCTGTTGTTATGTCCCCTTTTCATTTCTGCTTTTGTTAAGTTGGATATTCTCTGGGTATATAGTTCAGTAGTAGAGAATTAGATTGTTTTGTGCTTTTAACAATAATTTTCAAAATAATTTTAAACCTAATTAAAATAGTGTGTCAATGAGTTCTTTAAAATAATTTCAGAGCAGAACATGTTCACTTCTGTATCAAATCAAAATAATGAAAAATTGAAAAGCCAGCTACAAACAAATTGCTAATGTATTAAAAGTAATTTTAAAAGATGTATGCTTTGGTGAATGATCAGTGCAAATGGACTTCTGGCAGTAACATTTCTAAACCCTCTAGCACAATGGATTTATCCATCAATATAGATAACTTCAAACCATAAAATTTTTCATTATATAAAAAGGAAGTTGCAATTTTTGAAGTAGAATTTGGGGATTATGTGATTTTGAGCTTGAAAGAAGCTGTTCATCTGTTTCTGAGTGTATGATGCTTTCTTTGTGAAGAACACTCAACAACCATGCATTTTTTGTGCACCTTTTAGTTCATCTTGCAGAATTCAGGGGAGGGTACAGTTCCTCTAATGGATAGGTCACTCACCCATTCTGCTGGTGTGGCATGGGCCTGACTGGCAGAAGTCTTCTGAGGTTGAGGGAGGGCCCAAAAGAGGGGCCATGCACGGGTTGGCTATGACAGCTTGGCCAGTAAGGACAGAATGCAAGGAGGGATGCAGCTCCACTGGCAGGCAGGTCACTCACCTGTTCTGGCTGGTGTGGTCTCCCCTAATATGATAATGTTTAACTTTTGTTCATCATTTATGTATTTGTTTGGATATATTTATTTGTTTACACAGTAAGTAGAAAGTGGCACCTTTTACTTATTATGTTAACATATGCAATTGCTTTGGTTCCTTATAAGAAATTTGTAGCACACCAAGCTAGGTGAATCTGTTAAGTCTCACATGTGATATTTAATGTTTGAAATTTCATATGTTCAGTATGATTTTTTTCCCTTGGGCATTTGATTTTCACTGAGTTGGTGAAAAACTTTGGGATTTCAGGAGTTCCTAGTTTTCCCAGAATTGTTCTCTTGTGACAAATGAGTAATGAAGTATATGTGGGTCTTAAAAATCACTATTACCTGGTTTAAGAGAAATAGAAAAGATCAAATAAAAGTGATCACTTAACATCTCAGAATTTATTCCATCACATTGTTTTAGTAAGTTGTTGTACAGCAGAATCATAAATATATTCATCTGTGTTTCCTGAGAAGTCAAAGGAGGAATCCCGCAGGATTTAGTCCATCAATTAAAGGTCAGGTTTTGAGATTGGATAGAAGGACTGGATATGCTCCTTATCTGGAGGCACAGCTCATTTTCTATTGAAGCACTTTTAGTGCCCATCATGGAACCTCTCCTGACAACTTTCTCACTGGGGCTAAGTCACAGACAAAGGAAATTACCATTTAGTGCTGTGAGGGAAAGGACCAGACTAGACCTTCCAAATTCCCGAGACAGTCTGTAAGGCTGTAGCTTTCACATTTTTAGTGATATGTTTAAGCTCACCCAGGCTATCAGCTATTACACCATGTTCTTAAACTCTACAGGCAAATCAAAGAGATGGACCATGCAACTTTACATACGGTTGGCAGCTGTCCAGAATGTCCACTTCGTGGCCAGGAAGCTTCCTTTTAACACTTGCTTGTAGAAAGCCATCTTCCTCCCTTTGGACACAACTTCTGTCTTTGCTGATGAGTGGGCACATCTTTCTCACATTACAACCATGAACAAATTGATCTTTTAGGTTTCCCACTTGCTTGAAATCTTAGGAACTTGCTAGACTCTGTATCTGTGAATTGCAGATAGACACTGATTGTAGACACTGATTGAAGATTTCTGGTGCGACTGGGAATTCCGTAGTGGGTTAGGAATTGCCAGTGGGGGTTAGTAATTTCCATTTGTACTTGAAAAAGAACACCGGGAAATTATACCTGACAGAATTCAGAATCATTCAAGACAGGAAGGGCAAGTTGCTAAATATAAAATTGCCTTGCTTATCTTTCTATTATTATGGACTCTCTGCTCAAGCCATGCTTGATTACACGTATTTTCCTCTCTCTTTTATGCCTTCCTGCTTTTTCACAAGATGTTTCTTCAGTCTTGAATGGCCATTCTTATCTGTTTAACAGGCTAATTCCTACCTGCTTGGTAAGAGGCAGGAGGGACAATTCTTCATCTACGAAATCTCCCTGACCTCCTGTCTCCCACTGAGAGCCCTTCTCACTCTTCGGGGTGACCCTGTCCCCCTTAGTAAATACATCACCACACTGAGAAAGGGCTCACATCCAATCTAGTGAGCAGCAGGAAGTATTGCAGCCAAAGACAGTACCTGAGCTAGTTCACCTAGACATATGAACTGGATACACTTTCTGTTTTCCATATGTGAGCACTTACTGCAATGGCTGTTGTACTGAAGATAGTCAATCATACTTGGAGTAATATATTTAAAAATATGTGATAGAAACTTTAATAGAAAACTTAACTTTTCTTAAGTCAGTCTGAAGCAAAAGAAAAAGTCAATAAAATTTCAGTAATCCATTCACAGGTAACAAAAACTGGTACCATATTTCTCCTATCAAACCAAGTGTAGGCCTTACTGCAATAGTTAACTTGTGATGCTACTTTCTTTCTAATACATCTACAAAAAGGTGGGAGATCAGAAATAAAGGGAGTGTTACCAGAGTCACTGGCCTCAAGGAAATTGGATGATGGATAGTGAGGTGTTATACCACTACCCAGATAACCACTGGGTAGTGTCTTTTCAGTCAAGTGATGGGGATGCCTTCAAATAGCAACATACCTGTATTATAGTGAGAGACTGGTGTGTATCTCCTCATTTTAAATATACACTATGCACTTTTAGCTGTGTCTCTGCTCTTGCTGAGAAGAGGATTACAAAGAAGGGGCAGAGAATAGTGCAGTAGGTGAAAAGCCATCTACCATGGTCGTTCTCATAGTACGGAGTTTTGAGCATCCCTTGTGTCAAGTGCACACTGTCAAAGAAGGTATCTGAGTTTCTGCCATCCAGGTAGGAAATATCTCAGGAGAGGAGATGGTCAAAGAAGATGGATTTATAGAAAATAGACTCCTTAATGTAGAAGTCGAGAAGGTCACAGAGTAGGGGGATAGGTTTTAACACCCATCTCCCGACATTATGTAGCTTAACAGCTGTTCAGAGTGTGTGTGAGACTGAAGTGCCTCATTAGAGAGGCCACTAGTAAGCAGAAGTCATTCATCCACCTTGGCCAGAAAACAGCAACAATTATCACAGATAAAACTGAGGTGGAGCTAATTAATGCACCAGTGCTCATCATGTTCACTGCCCCTCTCTTTATTCTCATTGTTGTCATAGCTACTTTCTAAAAGATGGAAGAAAGGAAAGCATTGAAAAAGAAAATATATCCATCTTCCAGTTAATTTCCTAAATCTTCAATGAGAACCAACAATGGGAAAGAGCTAGCCTTCACATAAATCAGCATGTGGAATCTGGTGCTGAGTTGGAGTATGAATTCAAGTGTCCGGACGACTGTGGCACCTTTCTCTGATGCTTATTACCAATGTCTGCCTCCTGTGGGGAATAGAAACTCAACAGAACATGTTGGCAGGCAATGATTAAAGGAAAATAATCTATTTCATATTTTATAACATTACATTGGCCTTACCTTCAGAAAACCAGTTTACTTGAATGAAAGTAATGAATGCTAGGAGTCAATGGGAGTTCACTAAGGGCTCATTATAAGACTATGATACCATTTTACTTTCTGAAAGTGTTCCTAGAGGTGTGGAAATACCCAGGTCTGATCAGGAGGAACAAAGAGGCCTCAGAATAAGATTAGAGATAAAGAAACTTGCATTTGTACAAGAGGCTGGGGGAATAAAAATGTTAACCAGAGTGAAGAGAAGTTTATACTGCATTAGAAAAGGAAGCAGAAATAAATGAAAGCACACTTTCACTTGGTTTTCTATATCCTGGAAAAGTGATGCTGTGACAGAGGGTATGAATATCCATTTAAAGAGTCTCTAGTTTGGTCTGGATGTCAAACAGTTTTCCACCCTGTCAGTGAGAGCAGCTCTCAGCTAGTCATGGATGCTGTGTTTCTCATTTTGAATCAAAGAACAGATTACATGAACTTGCATGTATTCATTGCATGCCACCAGACTCAGAATGAACCCTAATAAATGTGCTCCTTTTTCCCCTCAAGAGAAGTATTTTATTGTAATGAAGAAGGTATTAGTTCCACACATTTTATTCAGTCAGTTGAGGCATTTTTCAAATTTGGCACTCAACAACACTTCAGGATGTTCTACACTACTATTAGAATAAACCAGAATCTATTATTGTAGTATAAGTTTGTTTGGAGAATCCAGTTTTGTGGCTTGAGAAGATTCAGAACACTGTGCTGAGCTAATGAATTATTATCCCTTGTATTTGGTCATTCACTACCTGGCTTGATTCTTTAATGCCTGACTGGATTGGTAAAATGATAAACTATGTCTTCTGGATAGGAAAACCTGAAGGTCAGTCCTTGGAAAACAGTGACCTCTTGAAGGAGTGTCTTGCTACAATCTACAGACCAAGACATCTTCATACATCACATTGTTTAACATTGTATGAACTCATATTTAGAATATAACCATCTCCTGCTCAGTGCCAGACATTGGAAAACCTCTTTATGAGTTATTGGTCAGAGAAGTACCGAAAGCTCTCCAAACAACAGAAGCTATTTCCATTGTTCTTGGTTGTCCACCAGAGCTAGATGGCCAGGCCTGTTGCTGAATATATAAAACACTTGATTGTAGGCCATGGATCAAGCTGGAACTGACCTAGAAAATTCTTCTCTACTGGCTAGATTTCATGGTGCCACAACATGCTCTGTAGTGCTCCAGGAAGCAAAGTCATCAATGCACAGGTCTTAGTGGGGAACTTATTGCTATTCTTAGGATAAATTGATGTGCTGTCAAATTATTTTCTAAAGGATTATGTTTATACCCCTTATAATCATTGACTTTTGCTGAGAAGCTTCTTTTTGCAATGGTTGGTGAAGATATTCACCACTGGTCCAAGTAGAGAGGGTGAAAGTGACTAATGAGCGCTTAGCCCTAAATAAGAAGTCAACTCCCTTGAGACTCAGAGAACATCACAGAAGAGGGGTCAGAAGGAATGTAAATGCTGGAGAATGGAGGGGATTCTTGTGAAACACTGTTTTCTGAACATGACATGGCTAATGCACTCCTGAATTAATAGCAACTGTAATAACCTGTGCAGTAACAAGCAAGTCAGGACTCCAGGATGGATGGGAGAGGGGTTTATCAGACTCTACATTTAGCTAAGGACACAGCTGATGGCTACTAGCTTTTGGCAAAGGAGATCTTTTATTTTCAGTGGTGTGACAATTTAATTAAGTTACAGTATTCTAGTGGATGGTCCCACACCCATGTTCATGTAGGCATCAGTAAATGGGGTCTATGCCCTTAAAAAACGAGGACAATAAGTGGAATGTGGAAGCAGTAGCAGTATCTAGGTGAAATGGGAGGAGGGATTTATGTCAGATGTGACCAAGACACAGGAAAGAAAAGAGCAGGCAGTTTTGGAGTCAAAGTACTCCTTGAATGTGTCCTGAAACTGCAGCTTTAACACAGGCACACACGAAACAGCAAGCTCATCACACAGCCACAGTTAGGCAGCTCAAACAGCAGGTGTACTCTGCTCCTCAGTGCAGAAAATGACATGAAACCTCACGCAGGCATTAAGGGAAAAGGTTTGGGGTGTTAAAAATTGTTAGCCACCTGCCAGTACAGCACAACAGCAGGTGCATATGTTAAATATCTGCAAAGTCAAAATGACTTTAAAGCTTTTGCGTGGTTCTAATGTCACTCTTTGCCCTTCGAAAACCTCAAAGCAAATAAAACAATGCACAGTGCATTATGTGTTGCAAAACTTTGTCTTCAGAAGAAACTGTAATTTTACTTCTTAAAATGGTTAAATTGAACATAACACGCAAAAACACAATTCTCAAATCCAAGTGCATATATATTTTACAGTAAAATTTTAAATTTTAATGCCTTCTCTAGCATAGTATTCTAAGACTAAGAGAAGGCTAGTTTATTATTAATTTCTTCAGGTTTATATATAATCCAGGGTTAATTGTGACTATTATGATAAGTAATAAACATATTCTTTGTGCTTTTTGGTGGTGAGAAACATTATAAATATTGTCTGCAAAGTCGTTTTCAGTAAATATTATGAAACAAATTCCTTTTTATGTATTTTGCTAGAGCTTACATTCATTTCAGAAGTTATTATGTTTCAGTAATAAATAATATTTTCAGTCAATCATGGGTTAAGTTTTACTGTTTGGCATGAACAAACACTCTGACTTGAAAAATAAAATTTTTAGGATCATTGGTGTTTGCTAAAGATTAAAAACATCTATCTCATTTTCTTCAATATGATATCAATAACACAGGGGTAAAAAATGAAATGACTTGTAGAGTGTTATTAGATTATCATTCAAAGAAAACACATTCAAAATATTTCCCTATAGTATATAATTTTCTGTTAAATAAGTATATCCCATCAAGTAATTCAGTGTCCATTTATATAATTGAAAATGCATTTTCACGTATTTGTGAATGATAGCTTTTTCTTCTGCACTCTATTGGAGATTTACATTAGCTGCAGCATACAAAGGCTGATGTGTCAATCTAAAATTTTCTTTACTGCTGTCAGTAAGGTAATCTTTTATCATAAATACTCCTCTCTATTTAGAGCTAAAGGGAGTTACAGGATAAATTCAGTGTTACAAAAATAGGTCCTCTGCCTCAAGGTATAACAAGGGAGGACATTTGTCTGGTAACCCATTTGCTCCCTATGTTTTCCAGTCAAGTGGAACTATGTGACCAACACAGGCAAAAGGCTTGACAGAAGAAATCGCGGTGTTCCACTTCCAAGCTGAAGCAGTTCAGGCTGAAGGGTTCCAACACACGTTGTGATAGCAAGCCGACTCTGGAGTCCACGTGTTGAGGATGTAGTGGCTGAGTGACTTCCCGTGTCACCTCAAGGAGAGCTGCCTCTTTCATCTTCAATCTTACTGAGGGAAACTAAAAGCTAAACTAAATTAAGATAAACAAAACTGAACTAAAACAAGCCCTTATCTCATTTGCAGGCATGGGGATTTCAGAGCTTATCTGGCAGTGCTTTGCTGGGTATACGGTATTTTGTTTGCCTTTTGGATTTTCATAATTATACATATCTTTCTATTTACCAATATCACCAGTACGATACATTACTAACACACTTGTCGGGGAGGGAGGCCACTGGAAACTTGTGTGTGGAGATTAAGACAAATTTTAAGTATGGTAGCTTCCACTTAAAGCTGATTTAAACTGTTCCTTCTTTCCCCATCATAATTTTTGGTCTCTGAAACCAGGCCAGAATTGTATCTGTAATGTGAAATTTCAGGTGTCAAAGTATTTCACAAATAATAATCCACTAAGAATCTATTAGATGTGACTTAACTGCATATTAAAGGAAAATAAATGTATTGATTGTTTCAAAAATCTCTCAGTAATTTTTGAAGACTCTCTTGTGCTAAGCAGTGTTCTAGTGTGTGGGACCATTATACAACTTGTGTTTTTATCGAGGGGTTAGTTAATTAGTAATTGTATAAATTAATTTAGTAGCTTGAAATGGATCTGTGATTTGAAAAAAAGAAAGAAAAATTAACTGGTAGTTTTGCTGTAGCTTATGTAAGATGGATGGAGTCCGATTAAATTTTTTCAACGCTTATCAAGTAATTATAACCTGCTGGATCATGGTTTATGCAATTTATACCCACTATTAACTATTAATGGATACTATTAACAACTCTATGTTGTAGGTGCAATTAAGTCCATTTTATAGATGAAAAAAGTCATATAAGATGTCAGTTACTGCTTAAATATTCCCCCAGTTAACTCCTGGTATAAGCCAGAATTTGAACTAATTTAAGTTTTCAAATTATTCATATCATTTTGGTGTGTGATCTAGATGAAGCCCATGAGTCTTACTGGATGACAGGCTACATTATGTCACATTAAAAATAAAAACTCCTAAAGTAAAAAACTGGATAGAAGGAATAGTTTCAAGAGCTGGATATATTTGGGATATTTATCAAACAAAATGATAGTGATGTTGTAGTAACAAACAAGGATGGGGGGTAAAAATAGAGGATGATATAAAACTATATAAAGGCATACGGTACTTGAAAAATGACATGATTTTATTCTAAGTGTGTTGAATTTAAACCAGGAAAGAAAACCATTACATGCTGTAAAAGGACTTCCTAACTGTTTATATAATACTATGAAGAGTAAGAAAAGAAGAAAGGCCGGGCGGTGGTGGCACACGCCTTTAATCCCAGCACTTGGGAGGCAGAGGCAGGCGGATCTCTGTGAGTTCGAGGCCAGCCTGGGTTACCAAGTGAGTTCCAGGAAAGGCGCAAAGCTGCACAGAGAAACCCTGTCTCGAAAAACCAAAAAAAAAAAAAAAAAAAAAAAGAAAAGAAAAGAAGAAAAAGAGTAAGAAATGTTAATTTTATACAGAACATATATTCACTCAGGCAAAGTAATTCTCAGCCTCCCTTGCAGTTTTGAATGGTTATGTGAGGAGAGGAGCTGGAGGTATGGAATGGTGAAAGCTCCTCATCTGGAGCTCTTCTGTAGGCTTTCATTTTCCTTTCTTCCTTCCTTTCCTTCTCTCGGAGTTAAAGACAGGTAAACAAGGACCAAATTACAGCTGCATGAACACCTGGAAGGTGGAAGTTACGCTCGTAGGATGTCTGAGAGGCAGAGTGGGACAGAAACCATGGCATGGTCATTTCCAGCTTCATGATCAAACCCAATTTTATTTAAGCTACTTTTCCTCATGCAGTGGAACTCAGTAGTTCCTCAATTGAAAATATAGATAAAGTAGTGAGTTGTAAAATTAGTACAAACAGGAAGTTAAAATGGTTTGGTACAGTGGTGTGAAAGAAGATGGTTTGTAAAAATAGTACTGGCTTGGATAACATTCTATAAACATATATTTGAAGTAAACAATGGAGAATAATAAAATAATATTGAAAATAATGTTAATTAAAACAGTATAAAATTCAACATTATCATATTCCTTTTATATATATATATAAACATATGTATATCATATATATCAAATCAATATGTGAAATAGGCCAGATTTGTAGGAATATTTCTTTTTTAATTAAGATATTTAAAATTGGAAAAATACTTCATTTAGCATCTTTCAGTGTCACCAATCACAGCGTCACTAGAAGGAAAAAAAATTAACTCCCCTCGGTTTTCCGTGTGCAGTACCCGAAAGACAGACTGACATTTAAGCTTGATCAGATGGGTGAAACTGTTCCCTTTTTGAACTCTAAGGAGACAGAGTCCTTAATCTTTCCTTCCAATCTTTACTGCTTTACATATGTCACGTTTGCTAGATCGCAACCTTTGGTTGGCACATTAAGAGCTTCGTAATCCCCTCCCTTTCGCGAGATCAGTGTAATCTGCCTCTACTGCCTGTTTTATACACAAGGGGATTCTCTGAAGCCAGCAAAACTCAATAACAGTGGTGGCTGACTCGCAGGATAATTTAAAGATGCAGCCATCTGACAGCTGATTCTTCAGTGGTTCCACTTCTAACTGACAGAGGTAAAAGAAAATGCTGAAGTTGTCAGTCCGCTTCTATTTTTTATGAGCAAATTTTGTACTTTTTGGAGCGATGGGATGGAGGTGCATTGCAGGAATGAACTTCATGTGCCAATCTGCAAAGCAATCCTTGCTCTCCCTTGTGTGGGAACGGCACTTGGGGGCCATTTTTCACCTGAGGATGGCAGAGTGCCTCATTAAAACGGATTTATTAAGCCTACAGGGCCCTGTGTAGAAGAAGGATGGTCAGTTGCTAGTTCATCAAGATGGAAAAACTGGGTAGAAAGTGTCCAAATGACTAGGTTATAGGATACCAAATTGGCAAATTTTATTCATTTTCTGCCCTGGTTTTATAAGTGAGACTAGTTTAGCCATTCAGAATGTTGATTCTTTAAGCCCAATAATTGTATAAATTTAAAGCACAGGTCTTTGGAAAAATCAGCTTGTCTGACATTTTGGGTCAGCTGATTGTGAGATGGTGGGAGCTATCTCGGGTATTAAAGCATGACCAACAGCACAGCTTTGCTGGTCTCTACCCACAAATACTAGAGCTATGCCTCCATTCTGACCACCGAAAACATATCTAGATTTGCTAAATATCCTTTGGGGGGAAATAGGCCACACTTTCCGCCCCCAACAAAAATTATCATTACTTACGTAAATTGAAAAGAGACCTAAAGTATACTTGAATTGTAGATCTGAACCATTTCATAAGAACACAATTTCAAAACGAGAAAGTTGAAAGCAACATGTAAACACAGGCTTGATTTAAGAAAATTGTATAGTAAGACACAAAGATTCAGTACCCAAGATTCCCCTGGGTGAGAGTATTATAAATTAATCAGTACAGGCAAAAGGATGTAACATGTGGGACCCATCCATTTAGCCAATGGGGAAGGAAGTTGGCAAGAGGCAGGTATCATCTCAGGGCCTCACTGGGAAGACTGAACTGCAGAGACACTGTGTCAGAGCAGAAGCTGTAGCCTAAAGCACATAGTAATAGACTACATCCAGAGTTTAAGATTGCAGCTTTTCTGCCTCTTCCAGACTGTACCGGATGATGATGACTCTGGAGTTGAGTATACTCTCCATAAATTATGTTTGGAAGAAAGTGGTGGTGAGTCTGCTGGAGAAAGGCATCAATAATTATTGAAAGCAGCTTTGAGAGCAGAAGCCATCCAGGAGGACCTCACCTTTTCATATATCACCTATGTGTTGCCACATGCTAATTTATCCCCTGAGACTGCATTAAATCAATGCCTAAGCTATAATTACTACTAGAAGTAGTAATTTCCTATATTTAAATATCATTTAGCAATTTCCCAGTGCTAACAGCCAGAGCACTGTATCATTGATCTTGTCACCTAGTTTCTGAAAGGAAGATTTCCTCTTTGGAACTGAGAATTCTTTTCATTCTCTGTAATTAATTTTGATTTCCCTTTGCAAAGCACTGAAATTATTTTCCCTGAAGTAAAACATGTTCAAACCATCTTAGGCTTTAGATGAAGCATATTAGTTCTACAATAGCCTCCCATTCATTAGTCCCTCACTATCCATGGAACCAGTGAATCTACAAACATCTTTTGAACATACACGGATGTTAGGCATGCATATAAATAAGGGACTTGCAAATATTTCATAGAAGTGATTACTATTCTCATGCAGATTTTAGTAAATTAACATATTTCATAACCATTATAAATATATACTGTGTCTATGTATTGTAATCAGAACACAGGAAGACAGTTGTCATGGGCAGTGGTAGCTAAGCCTACACAAGTGATCAGGATAGGATTATGAATAACCTCATTGAGCACTCAAAAGAATCAGGAAATTTAGCTGGATACATTTAAAGCAAATATGTTACTTGGTGGGACACATATTGTGAAATGCTTACTCTGATGACATTGCAGAAGATGAATTAGACTCAAGAGAAAATGTTGGTAAAGTGATCAAGAGAGAATGATAATCAGGCTATAGTGGTAGTATATGTGTCTGACAAACGGTGATGGCCTGACCTGAAGCCTTGGTACTGGGATATATTGATGTGGATTTGTCTGTGGTAGGTGTAGGTGGTAGACTAAAATGAGTAGATAATTATGATTGCTGTATATAATGATGATGGACTTGAGGAACTAAAGTCTAGTACTAAGTCTGCCTTGGATCAACATGGTATACTCAAGAGCATCTAGGTGGCATAATGGGTATATGGGCATGTTTGTATCAATCCCAACAGTTATCATGGAACTTCTGCATAGTTTTCTGCCTGATCTATTTTGTATTTTCATGTCTATTCTATCCTACTTTTGCCTCAAATTTCAGTGCATAGATCTATCTATCTATCTATCTATCTATCTATCTATCTATCTATTTATCTATCTAGCTATCATCTATCTATCTATCTATCTGTTTATCTATCTAGCTATCATCTATCTATCATCTATCTATCTATCTATCTATCTATCTATCTATCTATCTATCTATCATCTATCTAATTTGCTTTCTTACATTTTAGTGTTAATATTCTTTATGTTTTGATTCAGGTTCTTACTTCTTTTCCCTTTGCCTGTCTCCTATCTAGAACCACTAACCTCTCCCAACTCCTTGTACTTAAACTCTACACACACACACACACACACACACACACACACACACACACACACACACTCACACAAGCATACACACATGTACACACATACACACACTATAACTATACACAAATTATCTTGATTAGCATCGGATAAATTTATTGAAGAAGATATTTTAACTGAATGTCTAGTTGTAACTAGGCTGGTACTACTTACAACCTATCCTGAGAACTCAAGTATCGTCACTACAGTACCATCCTAGCATCAAGGTCCTGAATTTGATCCCTAGAAATCCCTAACTCTTTCCTTATGAGAGAATTCACATTTTCACTTTATCACTCCTGATTCCTAGCTCTAAGTCTTCAGATGTGAATGTACAATGTGGAGTAATAAAGAAATCAGGCATGGTGGGGGCTTTTGGGAGGGAAATAGCAACCCAGAGGATATGAAGTGGGAAACAAAAAATGTGGAGAGGATTCCAACTGGGGAGGAGGGAAGGAAATCAATATAGAAGGAGAACGAAGAGAGAGGGACAAGTCGCACCAGGTTTGCCCGTTAAAGCTTCAAAGAGCCTATATCTTGTAAATATACACCAGATAATACATATTTTCTTTTCTTTTCTTGAGCCAAACTTTAAGCTAGCTTTATTAAATACCGATATGGTCAGGTCCATGCCTGGGGTTCCCAGAGTATGACGCCAAATTATATTAGGTGCTTATAAAGGCAAAACCCATAAGGCTATGTACCTCCTACCTTCATCCAATCAGGGGCAAGCACACATTCTGATGTACTACCTGCCTATGTACCCGCAGCCTACACTCGATCCAGCACATCCTGCGCAGATAGAGCAAGCAAGCTTGTTTACGGAAGTACCTGATTGCAAGTACTTTTAGTTTGTTTTTCTTTTCCTTCCCAAGCTTCCAGCCCCAACTCCTTCCTGTTACACGGGCTGAACTGCACCGCTCTCTGGGGATAAGCCACTCAGGTCAAAACAAACCTGCCTCACTTTCACGGGCATGCATCCGCCCCATTTTCTAATGAAGACAGAGTGCTGCTTCCAGTTCACAAAAGATGACATGGCTGGGAAGTATGAGTTTGAAACCTGGCTTACTCTCTATGACCTTGGGCAAATTACTTAACTTCTTTGTATGCTTCTTCATCCATTAAGTAGGAAAAATACTCATCATGAAAGATTAAGTAAGTTAATACCTGTGAAACGCAAAGGACAGAGTCTTCTCCTACCACAACAATCAATAAGCATACATTAGTTTTATCATCCACCTGCCCAGAAGTACGCCCTTCTGCAAATTCCCAAGGCAATTTAGCATCACTCTTTCTACCCAAATTTTCCTTTGCTAAATATTCCTTGGAACAGCTGAAATACGAGACAAACAGAACCAGTCTGGGCCTCTTGCTAATGTGCATTCTTTTTTTGGGGAGGTCTGCATCCAGCTTTTTTTTTTTTTAATGCCGAATGCCGTTCATTGAAGGAGGGAGAAGGTCTTAAATACAGGCTTACAGCACAATGGGATACATATTTATTTTATATACATATTATGCATTTATATATCACATATATTATATATTATATATTATATATATACATATACATACATATATGATCTTTAGGATATATGTATCTTAAAGGAAATCAAGCAACTTGGATTAACGATGCATCTCAACAAAAACCACAAACCAGAAACCAATAAAACTAAAATACCCGGCAAGAGGGAGGGGACTTGAGAGGGGCTGTAGAGAGAAAAGGAAAAGTAGAGAAGAGCGTAATTTTATTATTATTTATTTTTATTTTTATTTTTTGGATTTTTGAGATGAAAGACCCCCAGGGGAGATCTTCCTTCAGGAGAGACCCCAAACCCAAGGAACACGCCGAAACCACAGATCAGATGCAAACAGCAAGAGGGTTTATTTTGATACACAGGTACCTGGGGCGAAGTCTCTCGGAGGACTTGCGCGCCTTCCTAGGGCAAGGGGGACTTTTTATAGGATCCCAGGGGCAGAGGCGCAGTTACAGAAGCGAGAAGCATAGTTACAGGGCTCCTATTGTTTGTTTCAAAGAAGGCCAGGGTGAACTTGGGGTTGTATTCTTAATTCTCAGAAGTGCGATATGTGGCTGACTTGGCCTTGCCCAGGGAATAGTGGGTGTTTTTCCAGCCCAGCTGCTTATTCCTCAAGGCCAGGGGGCCAGCCATAAAATATCCTGATTTGACTCAACTGTTTTTCTCCCAAGGCCGCCGACCACAGTTATCTCTCTCTCAAGGCTGGATGGCTGGCCACAGCTGTGAACTCCTGTTTTTCTGATTCCTTCAGAATGGCGTTTCTTAGGCTAAGTTATTGGGACGGGGAGGGGGGGGCATTTCATCGGCCCAACGCCCCATATCCTCATAATGGAGTGGGGGTCTTTCAGAGACAGGGTTTCTCTGTGTAGCTTTGTGCCTTTCCTGGAACTCGCTTTGTTGACCAGGCTGGCCTCGAACTCACAGAGATCCGCCTGCCTCTGCCTCCTGAGTGCTGGGATTAAAGGCGTGTACCACCACTGCCCAGCTATTTTTAATGTATCAAAAAACAAGATCTTAGAAAAAAAAAGAATTTGAAGTCTGTGAAAACAATGAGAAAATCAGAAAATGAAAGAATTTACTGGTAGAGCTAGGAAGAAAAACATACACTCAGGCCATAAGGGGAAATCATCCTTAGAAGTTAATAGTTGCATCTAGGAATGATGACATGTCCCCGCAATTCCACTTGCTTAGGAGGCTGAGGCTAAGGCTGGAAGGTGGAAATATTGAATACCACCTCAGGAACACAGCAAGTTCAAGGAGCTCCATATTATACAACTTAGTGAGATCTCGTGACATAAAGAGAATAGCGAAGTGGTAAAGGTTAGTGATATAATTTATAGTAGAGTGCTTGCCTGGCTATTGGTTAAAGCCTCAGTGATGAAAAAAACTTACAAGTACCTTTAAGAGAAGAAGCAGGACAATGAATTTAAAAGCTATTTGGTTTAACTTGAGGCCCATACTAGGAGAGGGATCCCATCCCCTACACTGCTTGGAAGGCTAGGAACCGGACACTGGATAGCCCAGAGACCTAGGGTAGAACCAAACACAACTGGTAAAAAAACAAACAAAACAAACAAACAAACAAACAAACAAATAATCAAACAACAACAAAATCAATGATATGATTCCTAATAATATTCTGCTATACTCATAGATCAGTGCCTTGTCCAGTTGTCATTAGAGAGGCTTGTTCTGAAGCATTTGGGAGTGGAGGCAGAGACCCACAGCTGGGTATTATGAAATCTAAACTGGAGGTCTCTATTGGGTACCACCTAGAAGAGATATGGGAACCCCACAGAAGAGGGAAGGAAAGATTGTCAGAGTCAGAGTGGATGGAGGACACCAGGAAAACATTGCCCACTGGATCAACTAAGCAGAGCTCATATATGCTCACAGAGACTGAAGTGGCAATCACCAGGCCTGCATGGGTCTGCACCAGGTCCTCTGTGTATATGTTATTGCTGTTAGCTTTATGTTCTTATGAGACTTCTAACAGTTGGATCAGGTATGACTCTAACTCTTTTGCCTGCTCTTGAGTCTCTTTTCCTCCTATTGGGCTGCTTTGTCAAGCCTTGATATGAGGACTTTTGCTTTGTCTTATTGTATCTTGTTTTGTCCTGTTTGGCTATTCTCTCTTGGAAGCCTGTTCTATTTGAAAAGGAAATGAACTGGAGTAGATATGGGAGAGAGGGGAAGTTAGGGTAAGTGGGGAGAGTGGAGGGAGGGGGAACAGAGGTGGGGATGTATTGTATGAAAGAAGAATTAATTTTCAATAAAAATAAATGTTAATCATGAAATTTTGAAAGAAATGTTCAGATATAATAACACAAATTACTTTATTAAGTAATAAAGATATATTTCTGGGTTAAGGAGGGGATGCTGAGAAAATGAAGAAAATAAAGCATGTTCTTTCAATGACTTTGGAAGAAGGATGAATTGCATATCTATTTGGTGATGAAAGTGCAATACACTCTGGAGAAAAGTGAAATCTATAAGGAAGGTAAGATACCATTGTCATCATAGATGGAGTTGTCAATCTTGGGCAAATATGGGGCATGTCTTCTTACCAATACAAAAGAAAAGATGAGGTAGGAAAGGCAAGCTTACACACATATGGGAATACATAAGCTTGGAGGTTGTAAGAAAAAATGACAGATGTATTTCCTATACTTTAGGTTCTCAGAGGAGTGCAAAAGAAGGTAATTTGCTAAAATTGGGAGACAATTAGAAAGTGACTGCAAAAATAAAATAAAGGCTTAGACTAAAAAATGCTTCCACATTTAACATCAAACATTTTTATTGGAAGACATTATTTTTATCTTATTGGAAAAGAAACTAAAATTGAGAAGTCACAGTGCTTCAGAGAAGGTTATAAGTTCTAAATAGTAGAAATAAGACTTTTAACCTTTATAAGTCTTATTTTATACCTAGTGCTTTTTTGATCAGATTATTCACAGTAAAAATTATCAATTACTTAAAGTCCTTGGCCAGTGGGTCCAGATGGAGTGAAGAAAGCAGGTGAAACATGGAGAGGACCTATTGAAAGAAGAGAACATGTAAGGGTCAAGGCAAAGAGTAATTAAAATTCACTCGAGTGCGATGGGTACATTTGGAGTACAGTTAAAGACATAGATGTCTGTGACCAAATTTGGGAGTTGGGAGATTAAGACTGCAAAGATAAAGGTCATGCAAGTGATTGGGAGCTCTAATGTGGAATCCTGATAGTCCCTCTGTGAATTAAAAGTGAGTTGTATTGATTTCAAAATTAAAGAAACATAATGTTAAAACATCAAATTGAGCCCATCGGGTAATCACATGAAAGCTGAAAGTAGAATTAACAGCAGACAGAGTTGGCAAAGAAGAACCTGACCTACATAAGGACCAGAGAAACAGAGGCACAAACCCATTCTCCTCACTTTTGGTCTTCAGAACTTTTTAAAAGTGAAGGGATATTCATTTTTATTATGGACCTTGTTATATAGTAAACTGTTTTACTTTTAAAATGTTAGGCTTCAAATGTTTGCTTAATCAGTATTTTTCTATGCAGAAAGTGAGGTAAAAACAGTAAGTAAAAATCTAAAAATTAAAAACAAAACATTTCCTTGAGGAGCACTTACAGGAAGTTGCATGAAAATTTGCTCCTTTCACAAAATATATAAATTCATACATTTTTATATGACCATTATGAAATCATCATTTGTGATATATTGAGTTCATGTATATTTCTCTAAAATTACTGCTATAATAAAACTACATAACTAAAGGAAAATATACTATTGAAACAAAAGGAATACAGTGTGTTTTTAGTGGAATGCTTAGTTTCAGTCCTGGGGGGCGGCTGAATCCATGATGTAGACCATGCTGGCTTTGAACTCACAGAGATCCACCTCTGCCACTTGAGTGCTGAGATTAAAAGTGTGCACCCCTATACCTATGGTTTTCAGAAATTTAATTTTCTCAAAGCACTGAAAGATGAAAGGCCCAAGAAGAGTAGGGAAGATAGAACTCATTTTATAATCTGTAACCATTTTACTTTTGAAAAAAATTCTATTCTTTGTTACTCATTTACTAAACTGCTACAAAATTAAGCATTTTGTAACCCTCTAAGTGTTTTTGGAAACTTCTTTCATCCAGAGTGACTTGTAAGTCTCTTTATTCAGCCTTAGTGGCAGTGGTTAGAACCCAATGCTCACTCCACTGGAAAATTGGAAATCTTGCTCCGTTGTCTTGCCCATTGCCCCCCGCCCCATTGATGTGAAGAACAGAATAATAGAATAATAGATGAGTCCCACTTAATATGTAGTGCTGTGTTATTTAACAAAGTTTCCTTTTGTAAGTCACTTAAAATCACGTCTCAACATGTCATAGATAAGTGATCTTATTATAGGGAATTTATGCCATGTCAAATTCCTGGGAAAGTATAGTCTCTACTCTTGTTATCACAACACTTCCTGTTCCTAGAAGAGGATTCCTCTAGTGAGTGCCAAGGATCTAAAACACACTCTTAGTCTTAATAGAATTTAAAAAAAGAAAAAAAAAATCTCAAATCAATAGCAACAGTCTGTAAGTGGCTCTAAATAAAGCTTGCCAAGTGTGTTTAGGGTAGCCTGCAGCCACAGGTCAGAGAGACACGCCCATATGCTTTACTGTCTCAGGGTGCAACTTTATCACAGTTATATTTTCATTATCGTTTGCTAGTCCCTTCTGGAAGATAGATCCTGCCAGAAGAACTAATATTAGCACTGATAATGTGAAATAGGGCATTACAAATTCATTTGGCAAATGGCACTTGTAATAGGAGCAAAGCTTTGCCTTTTCCAATCAGAGGATACATCTGTAGCATCTTTCCTAAGGCAGAAAGGACACTTTTAATCTCCAACCTATTAAGAGTTTTGAGGCATGCCCTTCAGTTCATTATGTATTTTAGATTTGGTCAATGCTGCTTTGATTTACTGATTGAATAAATGTACTTTTATTTAATATGCTTTTCAAGGTTGTTATCGTGGACGACTTATACTATACTTCTTGGAAATACTGCTTGTTCATGTTTTGTTTGATTCTTTCTGTGTTATTAATGATTGAGTTAGACAAAATAAAGCTATTTGCTAATTTAGTCATCATAAGGTTAAGTTTAGAGATTTATAACTTTCTTATATTATTACAAAATGTAAGGGAGAAAAGCCAAGAATTGGAGTCGATAAATATGTAAAACAAAATTTTATTTTAAAAACTGCTATATTCTGGAGGTTGAATGTCCTCCAAAGATACATGGGTTAAAGAGTTAGTACTTTGGAAGTAGGAGACCAGATGGAAATGAGACCTAGTAGATGTTTGTAGTGCAATGTTGAAGTCTCCTGGAAGATAGTTATGAAACCACTTTATCTTCCTATTTATCTTTTGCTTCCTGGTTCAAGATGTAAGTGTATTTGTGCTGCTTCATTCCTATTTTAGTTACTCACCCCAGTGTGTGGGTCAAAGCAATTGGACCCCTCCTTCATGAACTGTAGACTTTAAAACTGTGAGCTGAGTAAACTTTTATGAGTTAACTATCTTAGATGTTGGTTACAGTGCGAAAGCTGATCGAATGCACATTACCATTGTAGAATAGTTAAGCATGAAAAAGAAGACAGTGGTAGTAGTTAAATAAAGACTATTAGAATATAACCAGGATGGTACTAGTCAAATCATATATATGGGCACCCTGCTTTTGTTCCTCTTAACTATTTCATATTATTTTATGCTTATTTATGATTTTTTTCTGTTTTTAGTAAATGGTATATTGAAAACCACTTAAATACATTGATACTTTTCCCTGCCAACCTTTCCTTTTCACGTAGTGATTTGTGCATACCATATATTTAATAAATCTTTATTTGATAAGTGATGAATATTTGATCTGGTTATTATCATCATCTACCAACATGCAACTAATAAGGCAAAAAAGCTGATTCTAGTTTCACATGGAAGAGAATCTACTGACAGCTGACCTATTTGTTTGGTAAGATCATCATTTAAGAAATGGTGTTACATCCATCAAGTTTGTTTTAATTTTTTTTAAATGGTTCACTTAAAAAATAGTATTTCTTGTCTTCTGTGGTCCATAATTAGAGCTATGTTTCTCTTGGTGTTTAACTGTAAAGGCCATAAAGTCTTATCTCAATCTACTAATTTATACAAAACACTTAGAGTTACATAGGATTTCTATGTAGCCTCCATAGCATTTTCAGTCTTTTCTGTCAGATATAATAGATTAATTTTTCAAAACAGTTATAAGTGAAGAAATAATTAATTTCTAATTATTGAAGCTAACTTCATAGAATGCTAGAATTTTGAGGAAAATTTTACTTTAACTATTATTTAAGTTAATTATATCACTTCAAATAAATAATATAACATCCTAAGATCATAAAATTAATTTTCCTAAGTAGCTTTGTCTGGGAGATGAAGCATCCTTAGACAAGATCTAAGAGGTTTGCACTCGAATCCTACTCTCCTAGGATTTTATAAATCCTGGACATTTTGTTTGTTTATTTGTTTGTTTTGAGACAGGGTTTCTCTGTGTAGCCCTGGCTGTCCTGGAACTAGCTCTGTAGACCAGGCTGGCCTTGAACTCTTGAGATCTACCTGTCTCTGCATCCTAAGTGCTAGGACTAAAAGCATGCGCCAACACCACCTGACTAATCTTCAACATCTTAAAACAATTACAGAACTACTCAAGAAAAAAAAAAAAAGCTAACCATCCAAACAAACAAACAAAAACCAATATATAATGCATATGTATAGAAACAAGAAAACAAAACTAAAACTAAATCCCAACCCAGCATTCCCTGCTAAGAAAGCCACGCAAAGAAATGAATACTGAATAGGCCTTTGTCAGGGTTTGCTCCTATTGACATCCACAGGAAGAGAAAGCATCTCTAGAATGATCAAAGGTTAGATATAAACCATGGGGAACAAGAGTGACAGCCAAACTCCATTCACAGCATTTGAAATCAACACTTCGTCAGGTGGCAATGGGATGCTGTCTATCTGCTTCCCTTAGGAGCTGGTTCCAGCATGCTTGACATGCCTCTCATTTCCTTTAAGAATTTTTTTACATACCGACTATTTGCAAACTTACTCCCCAGTGCCTTAACCTTTTAAACACAAGTCATTTTGGTCAATCTTTGTGTGTTGCTTCTTTGCTGATATTCTTACTTTACAGGTTCTTTGTGGGGTTATGCAGTGAATTATCCACATGTAGCTCAGTCTCCACCATGAAGTATTAATAAGGAAATGTTTTTAAGGAACAAAGCCTTTTCTAACACCCCTGAAAATACATTAACAAGGTGTAGACTTTCATCAAGTTAACTATCAGCTAGGAGATCAAATGTGTTTGCCTGGATTTAGAGTCAGACACTACAGCTGCTATCATGAGTGAGGCCAACGGTTTGAAACCAATGACTCAGAGCTAAAGTTGTGGATAGTAATTATTTGCCAAAGGGCTGCTCTGGCTATAAGGAAAAACTCTGCCCTATGCTCATGTTACCACAATGCCAAAGGCTATCAGACCCATACCTGCTGTAGTTTATTAATCCAAGATCAAAATAAGCAGACAGCAGCATACGAACTGGATCAAAATAAGCAGACAACAGCATACAAACTGGGACTGTTTTCACAGATTGGTCAGCATCTTGAGCTTTGAGACTCCTGCACTTGCATGCTTCCTCCAACATTCCTTACTTTTCAATCCTCCTTAGTACCAGGAATGTAGAGTTTTCACAAGAAATACATGACAAAATTAGGTGACAAGGACTTAAAAAAATAGCTGAATAGGAAAAAGGTCTGACAGTTTAGTTGTCAGGGAATCTTTCAGTGACTTTTCTAGCTGAATTTTAATTTTTGCCCCACTCCCTCCACAAGAACCTACTGAAATAAAATAGTGCTATGCAAATTACAATATCCCAGGGCAGTGCCAAAATTCCAGTTTAGACTTATAGCCCTACTGTGGAGCAGAAGGGTAATAACTGAACAGGAAGGTGTTGGGAAGATCAGTATGAAGTACATGAAATGGGGGGGGGCGAGTCATAGTTAGTGTATGATGATTAGTCTCGGTTGTAGACTTCACACAATGTAGAATCACCTGGGGGAAAAGTCCCATCGGAAGATTACCTGGATTTCATTAGCCCAGGGTCATGTCTGGTGGAGGATTATATTGATTGGGTTAATTGAGGTGGGAAGACCTCCATACTGTGAGTGGCACCATTCTCTGGAGAGGAGATCCTAGACTATTTTAAGAGTTGGAGAAGGCAAGCGGAACACAAATGTACACACAACCATGGCTCCCTGTTCTTGGCTGTGGATGCTTCAAGTTCCTGTGACATTGACTTCCCTACAAGGATGGGCTATAACCTGGAATTGTGAGCTAAAATAAGTTCCTTTCCCCCTAAGTTTCTATTTTATTACAGCAACAAGAAATGAAATTAAGACATAGGAGCTACCAAAATCAGTCATAGAGGATGACATTGCAGTCCCAATTAGTCAACTTTTCAGAGGCCTTCAGTTGCTCTCACCATTAAGGTTCTTACCAGTCTCCCACCTCAGCCACAGACTGCCTGTGGTATATACAGGGAAAGTCCTTTTAGGATTTGCTGTTGTGGATTTTTTTTCACATAGGACACTGGTCTTCTGATCATTGGGTGAACCAGTAGCACCACTGCTTCAGATCACTGAAACAGGAACAAGCTCTGAGGTCCTTCCCCATCTCCTGTAGGAAGCTGTTAATGTGTACAACCTGATAACAAGGACCATCACACTCTATTCCAAGTCATGCAAGCCAGACCAGTTCTGTGAACACTTGATGGGTGTTTTGATGGGAAAGCCACTACATCAGCAAGATGGCTATATTAGATATGGGAACGATAAAAGGAAGTGAATCAAATTAAAGAAACCAATAAAAAAAGCTGTTAAGTTATCCAGGAAGACAAGAGCTAGGAAGAAAGGAACAAAGAATATACCAAAATCCAAAAAACAATTACGCAAATGGCATTAATAATCTTTACTTATTAATATCTTAAATATTGAGTAAAAACAGTTCAATTCTCTATTGAAAAACATAGGGGCAAAATTAATATCAAAATAAAAATCCAACTATCTGCTACTCATAAGAGACTCATCCAGTTTTAAGAAATTATGTAGACTGATAGTGAGTGTATGATAAAGATAACCAATGCAAATGACAAGAAAGGGGTTAGCTATACCTACATCAGTCAAAATGTACAGTAAGTAAAAGGAGGTAAAACTGAATATTATATAATGATAAAGAAGTAAATTCATCAGAAAGGCATATATATATGTGTATGTGTGTGTGTGTGTGTGTGTGTGTGTGTGTACTCAACACCATATACATCTAAATACATAAATAAACTTAACAAAACTGAAGAAAGATGTAGACAAAAATATAATGTAAGTTAAGGATTTTAATACACCCCATTAAATAATGAGTAAATAATTCACACAGAATATCAATAAATAATGAACTTGAAAAGTACATAGAGAAAAGATCAACAGACATGAGAAGCTTCCCATCTGACATCAATAGAATATACATTCTCTAAAGCACATCGGACATTTTTGAAGACAGATCACATGTTGAGTCACAGAAAGCTTTTCGTGTGTTTTGCTAAAGGAATATAACAATGAAGTTACTCTTAAAGACATTCTGCTATACCCATAGACTAGTATCTTCCTCAGCCGTCGTCAGAGAAGCTTCTTCGTGTAGTAGATGGGAACTAATGCAGAAATCCACAACTGGACAAGGGGCAGAAATCTAGACACTTTGTAATACTCAACCCTAAGCAGGATATCTCCAGCAAACCCCTCCCTCAGGGTTAATAGAGCTATTTGAAAGAGGAGGTGGAAGAACTGTAGGAGCCAGAAGGGATGCATGATTCCAAGGAAACAGTGTCTTCTAGACACACCAGGATGGATGTACATAGAAAATATGTACTCACAGAAATTGTGGCATCTTGCACACAGCCTGCATAGGTTCAAGCCAGACTGCTGGACCCAACAGAGAGCGGGGGAAAGTGGATAGGATCTCCTATCTCCAATGAAGAATCTACTTCCAATTGACATCCACTTGCAAAAGAAAAACTTGTTTTTCTCCGATAGAGTCTCACTGGTTGTATTGATCATACTTAAGGGTAGGCACCATGTCTAGCAGTAGATGGTCAACAGTAAGTGAACTCAACAATATTGTGTCTTCCATTGCTCAGTTTGGGCATTTTTTGTCTTAGTGGTATTTTGTTTGTGTATTTTGGTTTCCAATTTTGTGTTCGTAGGGATTTCTGCTGTGTGTATGTGTTTCTTGTGCCTTTTCTTTTTTAAAGTATATTTTAATCATGGTTTGTTTTTTTGTTAACTGTTTTCTAAAGACAGAGATAAAAAAAAAGGCATGTAGTTGATGCGTGAATAGGTGTGGAGGATCTGGGAGGCATTATGGGGAGGGAAAACTGTGGTCAGCATATATTGTGTGAAAAAAACATTTTTAAACACGCACACACACATGATAAGACTGGATACACACTTATTTATTCATATATTTACTTTACTGTTACTTTTACCACAAAAACCCGGGGCAGGGAAACGTTGCTGCCACTGTGAGGAGACTAGCACAAAGTTTAGAAAAAAAAACAGAATAAAACACTACTTGTCAAGTTATGGATTTCAAGGGCCTGTAGTGAGAAAATACTGAAGTTGGAGACTGCAAAAGGGAAAACTGAAGGTCCTCAGACAGCCAAGTCAGTTTCAGGCCCATGACAAGGGTAGTGGATCAGAGCCCCTTGTCCCTCCAGGATCTCAAGACTGAAGAAATCTATGTATACCCTTCATTTGGCTACTCTCAGTTGAAGGGAATGGGAAATAGGCTGTCTTTGCTGTCTCACGGTCCTCTGTTAATGGTTTTTAACATTTCCTCCCTCAAGATCGATACACCTAATTCATAAAAGAAAGGTCATTTGAAAAGGGAATGTGGTCACCGCAGAAGGAAACCAGTTTGTCATGATGTCACCTCACAGAACACTCAAGCTTCAATTATGTCCTCCTCTTTTCCCTCCAAATGTTTAGGATTTCCATGTCTTTGGTTCCTTCTTTTTATGTCTTATATTTACAGATTTACAAAACACAGATTTTAAGATACTGGCATAATCTAGGGGTGGGGCCACACCCAGGGAATCCTTTGCTATACATCGTCTAATTGATGGAGATGGAGTAGCTTTTACTGATTAGAGACTTCTACATTAGAAGTGAATGGGAGCTCTCAGGTGCTTGCTTTTACTATGTTTCTGCTCATTACTAGATAAATATCCCCCCTATACCATGCTTTTAAGATCTGGTCATTAATCTGCTAAGTAGTGAGTGTCCTTTGACAAATCTCAGCTTCACACATACCAGGCTTTTTTTCATTTAGGTCACCACCCAGCTCCCAAATCACGACACAGAGACTTATTATTAGTTGTGTATTCTCAGCCTCACTTAGGCTTGTTTCACTTAATTAACCTGTTTCTTTTTATCATTTTTTTTTTTGCCTCAGAGCTTTTGACTTTTCCTTCTGTATATCTTATTTTCACTGCTTCTCCTGTCTGGCTGGTGGTGATTGCCTGGTTTCTGGCCCCAGGCATCTCCCTCATTCTCTCCTCCTTCTCTCATCTCTCGATAGGTTCCTCCTCCTATTTGTTCTCTCTGCCTGGCAGCCCTAGCTATCCTTTTCCTGCATAGCTATTGGCTGTTCAGCTTTTTAGTAAACCAACTAGGTGTCTTAGGCAGGCAAGGTGAAACAGATGCAATACATCTTTCTATAATTAAACTCATACCCTTAGGTCATTAAATAAATGAAGCATAAAAAAAGGAACACACCTTTATACCGTTAAAGTAACATTCTGCAACATAAACAAAGGTAACACTTCCTTGTCCACTTAAAATACTCTGCAACACACACATAAGGTGATTGACTGAGTCAGGTATCTGAATAGCACACAATGAAACCAGGCTTACACCATGTTTGCAAAGCTGCAAATGATTTGCAGCTAATTACTGTATTATTCTACCCATTCTGCTCTTTAGGATATCATTTTCATAAATCACCATTTTTTTTTAAATCAGATACTCCAAAATAGGTGGACACCATCTTCTTTAGAGTTAAATATCGATTTCCCCAATTCAGGTTAAATTATGCCTACAAAAAAACAAAAACAAATTCAGCTATTGACTTATAAAGAAAAGTAGAGTACATAAATGCAGCCATAGAGTCAACTAACCGACCTGAGATAGATGCTGTAATTTATAAATTTCACTTCTAGCAATAGAATATGGTATTTTCATGAAGAAGATTGTTCTAGGAGTACAGCTTCTAGCAAAAGGAATGTTTGCCATTTATAGTACCAACATGGAGTGGATGCTTTGGAAATATTTAAAAGCAATTCATGTCTTGTAAATGGAAGCCCTGCTCAACTCACCAGCAAAACATTTTCACCTAGGAGCCTATAAATCTTGAAAGTTTAACAATCCATGAGGCATTTCAAATTGGAATTTAGTTATGTACTGAATCTTCCCATGATATGAGTTTTCTCAACTCTTTCAATCCTGATAAAGATAAACATTTAGATGCTGTGAACATGAAGAGCCAGAGAGTAAGCAGCACCAGTCCATGGCATCTGCATCAGATCCTGAACCCAGGATCCTGCCCTATGTGCCATAATTTTCTTCAATAAACTTTCCCCGCCCCCCCCCAACTTGTATTTGGTCATGGTGTTTCAATACAGCAGTAGTAAGCCTAACTAGGATAATACTATGGCATTCTTTTGTGTGTGTGTGTGTGGTTTTCTGAGACAGGGTTTCTCTGTGTAGCTTTGCGCCTTTCCTGGAGCTCACTTGGTAGCCCAGGCTGGCCTCGAACTCACAGAGATCCGCCTGGCTCTGCCTCCCGAGTGCTGGGATTAAAGGCGTGCGCCACCACTGCCTGGCATATGGTATTCTTAAAGCAGAAATTTCTAAGTTTGATTTATCCAATATCCGCTGAGGAGGTATGGCTCCATTCTGTGTACAAAGTGTGGTTGTCTGATTAGATAGTATCCCACAGGTCATGACAAGGCAAGGAGTGTAATTCAGAAACAATTTGAAGTTGCCAGACCTCACTGGTAAAAATGATGCTTGGCAACTTTAGCCTTTGGCCTTTCAGAAGCTATGTAGCCACCTAGGACTGCTGTATCATTAACAACTGAGTTTGTTAAATTACCTCATCTCCTACTCTACCCAGATTCACTGGAATCACAGACTCTGACTCCTTCCTGTGATTAAAAAGCCACATGTCTCTTGATCCTCCCAGCTTTAAAACTGGTAAGTTTTAAAAGGCTGTTAAGCTCCTTATAGACAATGAGAACATTTGGCGAACCTTGATACCGAAGTTGACAGAAATTCAGACAACACAGGAAAGAGTATTTCCAGTTCTTCCTTCCAGTTTCCAGATGCACCTATGCAGAGGTAGTGAGGGCAGGAGAGTGAAGCAAAGGAGGAATGGTGGGTGGGAACATGTCATGATGGGGACCGCACTTCAGTGTCTGTGAGAAACTCCTTTAAGTTATGCCTCCAGATGCAAAAGATATCTTTCTACTACAAGAAGTGAGCGAGCATAGTTGCTTTATCTGTTCCTTTTTATAAGTAGCTCATTACTAGTTATAGTAACTCACATGTGGTGAGGCATCAGGCATTGTCTCCTACCAATGCTTTCCATTTTCTTAGCCTGAAGACAATGCACAGTATCCAATCATCTTTTCTATTTCAATGTCTTCTCTCATGCTATACTCTCTGTTATTCTGCCTTTCCCCCATCTGTCAGACTCTGGCTGCAAAGCTGTGTCTTTTCTTAAGTCTCATTTATTATTACCAGAAAAAAATACATCCCTCCACTGAACTCTCCTTTGAATTTGTAATGTTTCTGATAAAATTAATATTTCATTTTATATTTTGACTCTCATATATCTTATCTGTATTCTAAAAATGCTCATCAACCGTCTCATTGTATCATAAAATAATTTTATTAATCTGGTTATAATTTATGTACTATCAATAGATAACAGTATGATAAAAAAATAGAGATTTTTTTCAGTTACATTTTTGTTTAGTACATTTCACACTACACAGAAATATTGTATAATGATATTCTGAAGGAAGTATTTGACTATTACTGATTAAATAAGTAGTTCAAATGGAGGGAGTATACAATCATTCTTCAATATACTAATTAGAAATTTAATTGAAGAAAGAAAGAATGACATTTGTAGACAAAGCGTGGAAATTATAAATTCACAGAGAAATAATGTCGAAAAATATTTTCAACCATCATGCAATATTGATGGTGTTATATGATTATTTCAATTTATGTATGATGAAATCAAAGTCCACAGACAATGTATTGGTTGTTCAAAGGGATAGCTTATAAATCTGATCAAAGTGGTTGAACCTGGCCTGAAAATTCCCAATCTTCAAAGTTCTCAAATAAAATCTCATTAGGAGATAATGACAGGAAAGCTAATGACGAAATGTGTTCCTGACTCATTTATCAATGGAACAACTGATTAATTTATTTGAAATATTTTTGAGTCCTTTTACATACTGACCCAAAAGTTGTTATGTATCAGTGAACAGAGTTACATATGGTAAAAAATAGTTACTGAATATGAGGATCTCATTTAATCTCTAGACTAGCAATTGAAAGGTCAAGGGGCCTATGCCAGTCTTTCCATTTGAGTGAAATTTTGCTAAATATTACAGCTTTCTTCTAGCCAAGTTACGGGTGAGTACTCACATGGCTACCTTTAACTGTAAGGCTGGAGGAGGCAGTTTTGCATTATTCATGTTAATAATTAAGCAAATTAAAAATTCATGTATGGAAAAAAGGAGATGCAGGCTGTTTGATGGGTGACTATGATTCCAACAACCTCCAACCCACTGTCCGCATTGTATCCTGACTGACCTTTCAGCTGTGAGAACTGTCAGAATGGAAACAGATTTATCTCAGTACTGAAAAAGAGCCCTCAGCAAACAGCCGAGCTCCTTACCTGTCCTCTGTATGCTTCCCATCCATCTCCTCCATTAGTTTCCTTCAAATGCACTATAACCACACAGAGAATATGGCCATTTTACTTAGCTCCAAATTCTCTTTTGGAGTCAAATATTTCATGCATAATTTATGCATAAATAAGTTTCAGCGTAATGAATGGAAAAATCAATGACTGTGTAAGTACATTATATATATTAATTATGAGAGAAGGAAACTAGAAGGAAAAAAAGTCAAAACGGATGCAGAAATGAAGGACTCTATTAAAGTTATGTAGTAGCAACAGGATAGATAAGAGTTCCATTAATTGTTCAGGACATAGAGAGAATTAGAAGAAAATAACTCTCAATAGAGTAACAAACTCCTCCTTTTTAAAGACAGGCTAAACAAGGAATTTTCTCCTTTTATGTATTATTCTTCTTCACTTATGGTGGGAGATTGGCTTGGACAGTGGCAAGAACAAAAAGGAAGTCCTCTTGAAAGTGAATGACATAGTAACACTTTACAGAATGGGAAACTTTGAGATGTATTCTTTTGGATGTTTGAGTTAATGCCTCTTAGTGGCTACTTCCCTCTCTTTTCAGGAATCCTAGAAGGACTCTGGTTTAAAAGAAAAAAACATAGAAGAAAAATAGAAACAAACAGACAAGATGTGCTGATCCTTCACAGCCAGCTTTGGATTGTACTGTGAATTTTAAAATGAATTTAATTAAGACAGTGGAGCAGTGTTCCTTAGGTCTTCCTAATTAGCCAATGAGGCCTTCATCATTTCTAATTGTCTTGAACAGAGACAATGATTACAGAAATGAAATGCTAGCTGCTGTAAGGAAATTTAGTTTCTTAAAATTATCATCAATTGGACAATGTAAACAAATTAGAATAAAGTGACTCACATGGGCTTCTATCTAATCTGCTGTAATTTGGGCAAAGAATAAACAACACAAATAGAAATGATTAAGGAAGAGTGATGAGAATATTACATAAATGTGTATACATATATAAAATAAACTCACATAGGCATAGCCATACCAAATGTTACAATCAATCACTTGGCTAATTATTATTTTAGTTAATTATTCCATTTCCAAAAATAAAAAGAGACCTCAATGGCTTCTGAATCAATATGAAAAGTGCATTAAGATGTGCATTAAATTAGGAGTGATTGTGAAAAGCAAATGTTAGAGGCCAGAAACTGAATCAAATGTGGTTGTTTAAAGCATTTTATGGATACATCCTTGATGGCAATTGATATTAGAAATTATTTCAGCCAGTACATAGAGGAAATCTGGGACTGAACAATTTATTCTACCGAAAAATGAACAATAATTCAACATTTTAGGAAAAGGACAACTACAATCGTTTCTAAACTCAGATATGAATTTATTTTGAGGGCTGTTGTAAAGATTTTATGTTTAACAAGACAAGTGGCTTCTTTATGGATGTAATTAGGACATTTTGGAAGTAAATTCCCACACCTTTTTATGGCCTCTCTTATAGCATAGTTTAATAATCTAGAATTAATGAAATGTCTGTGTTCCAGCTTTGCAGATGTTTATCTTAACCCAGGGCTGTATTTTAGAAGATTCTAGGAGGAATGAACAGCACTGAAGGAAATCCACCTACTGATGCTAGTTTTCACTCTATTGATGTCTTGTATGTATAGTTACATAATTATTCATTGGCAATAAACAAAGGAGTACATTTCTGAATTACAAGTTAATCCATTGCCTAGTGTTTTCTTTGTGATATAGAATTCTTTTTTGAATGGAAAAACAAAGGACTTGGTGACTAGCCTTTGGGGAAATGTTGGGTAAAACATACCTGTTCTAAAAGCTGCCAAAGGTAAGAGGGATCGTGATATTCTGCACCTTTCATGTGTAAAGAAAAACCAATAATTTTCTTACTACAAATAGATAACAATAGTTTCAAAAAGTATGGGTATTTTAATGGTGTTTGAATGAAATGCTGGATTTTAGGAAACTTCACTATTACAAAGTAGTGAAAGACAGAACCAGTCTGGATAATTTTAGATTTAATTGGACACCTGATAGCTAAAAGTACTAGAGTAATGATTTATAAGTTTATCTGTGACTGTATATTCTTGCAGTTTTTCTGCTTTCCTATAACAGACATAAACCTGGAATAGATAAATATTAAATGAAAGCATAGCTAGATGAGCCACAGTTTATGTTGACACAAAGGCACAGGCTTGCTCTCTAGGTTATAACACAGAAGAGTACATTTGTTGCTAGATGTGTGAAATTCTAATGATAGACTCCATGGAGAACAGTATAGATGTCCTTCATATTAACAACATAGTTACCATATAATCTAGATATTTCAGTTGATACACACACACACACACACACACACACACACACACACACCACACATCCACACACACATTGTGTGTGTAAAATGAGGTTAGTATACCAAATTGATATTGACATACTCATGTTTATTGTGGTAGTATTTATAATAGCTAATATATGGATTTAATCTCTCCACATAAATGAACAGATGTATGAAGAAAATGTGACACACACACACCCTATATGGATGTATATGTGGTGTGTGTATGTGTGTGTGTGTGTCTGTGTGTGTTTTGGTTTCTATTAATGTGATGAAACAATATGACCAAAAGCAACTTGGGGAGGAAAGATTTTATTCCACATACACTTCAGGCAACAGTCCATCACTGGGGGAAAATCAGGGCAGGAAATCAAACAGTGCAAGAACCTGGAGTCAGGAAATAATACAAAGGCGATAGAGGAGTGGTAGATATGGGCTTGCTCTAATGGCTTGCTCAGCCTGCTTTCCTATACAACTAGGACCACCAGTCCAGGGGTGACACCACTTACCATTCCTGGACCCTTCCCCACTAATCACTAATTAAGAAAATGTCCTATAGGATTGCCCACAGCCCAATCTTGGGGAGGCATTTTCTGAACTGAGGTTCCCTCCTTTCATAGGACGGTAGCTTGTGTCAGGTTGACATAGAACTAGCCAGTACAGCACATGCATGCATGGGCACTGGGATATTACTCAATGCTTAAAAATATAACAAAATTACAACAAGGTCCTCTCATTCGGATCAAAATGGATGTAACTGAATAATATTAAGAGAAATAAGCTAAACACAGAAACTAGAAAAATACTTGTGTTTTACTTATTTGTGAAGATTAAAGGGCATTGATCTGAATGCAAGATAATGATTGTGAGAGGCTGAGCGTGGCAAAAAGAAGCAGGGTATGTACAAAAGTAGTTGCCTTCACTCTGTATTTTGTACGTCTATATCGAAATATTACACTGAACTCCATTAATATATATAATTAGCAAGTGTCAATCAAAACTAAAATAAAAAGGATAGTCTATGTGTAAAATAAAATCAAATAAATATATTATTTCAGTTATAGTCTGTAATCAGATTCCTGCTATATATCTATAACTGAAATTACCATTAATCTAGTCATCTATATGAATGCTGCTAAAGATGATCTAGGAGAAACCAACACAGGAGCTTTGAAACACAATTAAATACTCTTTTTTCTTTATTATGACTCAGAGAAAAATGTATTATTTATTATATGTTTATTAAAGATCCACGGTGGTAATTAAAGAAGCTTAAGACAAATTATTGAAAATTTATGTGATTAAAATATCCACGGACAGGGCTAACTCCAGGCTTCAGGTTGAAGAACCCCTCCACATTATCTTGTTTTTCTTGGCTTGTAATTCTTTATTATGCAGATTGCAGCCATACATCGCAAATCTAGCCCAATGTAGCTCTAGAAATCTATTCAGCAGAACAGCAATAGTGTGTGACCGGGTCTCTGAAATGTAGTACTTTTTAAACGGTTCCTACATACTTCTAAGTTTTTGTTTCACTGACAAGTTAGTTTTCAATCGTTATGACCAGAGAAGTGCTTTGTAAAGGTTCTTACCAGCATACTAACACAGGACTGCTGGATTCCTTACTGACATTCCTGAGGCTGTGACCTGTAGCAGGAATCTTAAAAGTTCTTATTAATAAAATCAAACCCGAGGCCAGTTATTGGGGTCAATGCTGGTAGATCAGAGAGACAGAACAAGCCACAGCTACCTCACCTGGCCAACTTCTCAGCTGGTCCTGTTTCCTCAGACTGGAAGCCTCTGAGACCTCATCCAGAATGAATCCCAGCTGAACTGTGCTGCTTCAAAGCCTGAAAGCTTAACCAGCTGAATGCTTAACCAGTCACATGCTTAACCAGCCAAATGCTTAACCAGCCACATGCTTAACCAGCCAAATGCTTAACTAGCCAAATGCTTTTTTTTTTTTTTTTTTTTTTTTTTTTTGTTGATTTTTTTTTCGAGACAGGGTTTCTCTGTGTAGCTTTGCGCCTTTCCTGGAGCTCACTTGGTAGCCCAGGCTGGCCTCGAACTCACAGAGATCCGCCTGGCTCTGCCTCCCGAGTGCTGGGATTAAAGGCGTGCGCCACCACCGCCCGGCTTAACTAGCCAAATGCTTAACCAGCCAAATGCTTCTGGTTTCTGGTCCTCACGCCTTATATACCTTTCTGCTTTCTACCATCACTCCCTAGGATTAAAGGCTTGCTTCCTGGGATTAAAGGCGTGAGTCACTATGCCTGGCTGTTTCCAATGTAGCCTTGAACTCACAGAGATCCCAGATGGATTTTTGCATCTGGAATGCTAGGATTAAAGGCGTGTGCTATCACTGCCTAACTAGTGGCTTTTCTGTTCTCTGACCCCAGATAAGTTTATTAAGGTATACAATATTTTGGGGAACACCACAGTGACCCTTTAATACAGTTCTTCATGTTGTGGTGACCCCCCCCACTATAAAACCATTTTACTTGCTGCTTCATAACTGTAATTCTGCTACTTTTATGAATCATAATGTAAACATCTGATATTCTGGATACATGAAAGACCACTCCCAAAGGGGTAGTGACCCACAGGTTGAGAACCACTGCTGTATAGCTTCTGCTGGCTAAAGGGATGGGGAGAGGGTCTCACCCAATCAACCTTAGAGCAGATTACAATCTCAGCACAAATACAGGCATTGAGTACTTTGAATATGGTATTAATCTTATGGTACAATTCAGTTTGGCATGCTTGCTGGAATGGCATGCAGCAAACTTCTGGAGTCAGCTGAAGACCTAAGACTATGGTTGTTGTAGTTTAATGAGACCCAGGTTTCTCTGCTTTTATGCCCCTAATAATTCAGGGCAAGAATGCCATTTAAGACTCTTCTGTGCAAACCTAGACATCTTGAAAACTACTAATTTGCTAATAATAATCCATCTCTGATATATATTATGTTCACTAACTAGCTAGTAATCTTAAATGTAAAAAGCCAAGTTGGTGTGTTATTATGCTAATTAACAACCTTCTAGTATTGACTGGAGATAAAGATAGTTAAATGTTACCACCAGCTGTCTTCAGTGACTGTGATACAGTTTACTTGTTTTTTTTTTTTGTGTGTGTGTGCTAATTACCCTTCTATACATACACAAATAACATTGTATTGAACTGCAGGGATGTTTTAAATTGAGCTTTTTTATAGTTAAATACGTTTAAATCAACTTTTTTAATTTGTAAAGCCATGGGATATGATCATCTAGATTTTTATTTTAGAAAATATTGACCATATTGTAATTGTCCAGTCTGACCCCATAGATTTTGTTATTAAGACTTTCTTCTTCTTATGATTTGTGAAAGAAATTGTGTATCTGTGTGTGTGTGTGTATGTGTGTGTGATAAAATGTAATTAATTCCAACATCATAGATTCACGTACATTTTAAGTTTTTATAAACTTATATAAAAATAATTATTTAACAATAAATTCCTCACATGAAGTACTCAAAATATATCTTTAACATTTGAATACTTTATACCAATTTAAAGCTAAACTTTTCAAGCATTGAAAGTTTTGACCTTTTGTGTTTTTCTTTTGAAATGAGAGAGAGAGGGGTAGGAAGAGAGAGTGAGAGAGCATAAAGTCAGATAGGGAGATGGGGAGGTTCTGGAGGAGTTGAGGGATGAGAAAATAAGATAAAATGTATTGTACGAAAAAGATTTAAATAGAGACTTGTTTTTTAAATTTAGTTTTCCCTCCAATAACTATTAGTCATAACTAATAGTCATACTATGTATGACTATTAAAACATGTGGTGGGAAAAAAATACCTCTCAGTAAGCTAACATAGTCTTAAGTATCAACTTAAGACAGTATCAACGGGCACACATGTTAAATGTTAATACACATCAGTAATTATTTTCAGAGTTGAGTTCTTCAAATAAACTCTCCTCTCAGGGTTTTCCAAAACTTGTCTTAAACTGAGGAGATAATAACCCATTTTTATAAATTCCTGGCTGGGTCTTCAATGTCCTATGTTAATGATAAACTGAGTTCAAATGGGGGAAAATCTTTTTATAGACATTTATATTTTGGATCTGAGAAGTGACTTTTAATTTATCAAGGTAATTTGAGTTGTACCCACTTCCCTTGCTATTTTTAGACCAGACACTTTAGCATGCTTCTTTAAAGGATAAAAATCAATGATCAATCTCAACTATTCTTCAAAAACAGTGTCCTTTATTTCTTTCCCAGGTCCTTCAGGTGCCTGATTTAGCAAATGTTCATAGCTTTTAAAACACTTCAGGAATCACAGCCAACCTCCTTCTCACAGGACCTATCTGATCCACCACATCAGGCCACTCATCTCCACTGCTTTCTGAGATAAGCCCTTACTCTCTGTTCCTGCCAGTTATCAGAGTCCTACTGTCAGGGATGGCGAGCTAAGGTGTGTTTCTGTGTAAGTCTTTCTCCATCAAATTATCTTTGATCATGGATATTTGAAAATACGTTTTTCATCCAAGTACATCCTGTAATCACATACTATAATACATAAATCACAACTGAGGACAAAGTAATGAAAATGATAAAGGTACCAAACCAGATTGATGAAAGATAGGGGTTATTGCATCTATCTCCTGATACCCAAGGAACTTGCCTGCTGGGGACTCCTGCATCATTGGAGTTTACCATTATATTCATGTAAGGCACTCTGGCTTGAGGAAAGTTCCTGAGGCAAATGCACAAGGCTTGAGGTAATGGTTCAAAGCTAAATAGCTGGACTTACAGATCTTTGAAAACTTTGGTTCACAAGTAGAAGACAATAGGAACATCTATTAATATATAATTTGCTGATTCTTTGAAATGAATGTATTTGACAGTTTCATTGTCTCTAAAAGTTAGATAACTGCATGAAATACAAAGGACTAAGAAAATACCTTTTTTAAAAAAATCCAGTTTTATATTTCTCTTGGTATTTTGAATAAGATATGTATTTAAACTGTAGCTGAAGTTTTCTCCAGTCCTGCCTGGCCCATGGTCAGGACAAATCTCTCTCACCCACCAGTCCTGCAGCTACTCAGACCCAACCGAGTAAACACACAGAGACTTATATTGCTTACAAACTGTATGGCTGTGGCAGGCTTCTTGTTATCTAGTTCTTCTGTCTTAAATTAAGCCTTTTCTATTAATCTATACCTTGCCACATGGCTCATGGCTTACCTGTATCTTACATGTTGCTTGTCATGGTGGTGGCTGGCGTCTCCTGACTCAGCCTTCCTGTTCCCAGAATTCTCTTCTCTACTTGTCCTGCCTATACTTCCTGCCTGGCTACTGGTCAATCAGCATTTTATTTATACAGAGTGATATCCACAGCAATAAACCTTTTATCAGCATCTCTATTTTGCTCCCAATAGTGTCTAATCTTATTGACACAAGAAATTCATTTTTTAGCTGGGTGGTGGTAGTGCACACCTTTAATCCCAGCACTCAGGAGGCAGAGGCAGGTGGATCTCTGTGAGTTCAAGGCCAGCCTGGTCTACAGAGTGAGATGCAGGACAGGCACCAAAACTACACAGAGAAATCCTGTCTCAAAATACCCCCCCCAAAAAAAAAGAAAGAAAGAAAGAAAGAAAGAAAGAAAGAAAGGGAGAGAGAGAGAGAGAGAGAGAGAGAGAGAGAGGGAGGGAGGGAGGGAGGGAGGGAGGGAGGGAGGGAGGAAGGAAGGAAGGAAGGAAGGAAGGAAGGAAGGAAGGAAGGAAGGAAGGAAGGAAGGAATTCACTTCTTACTATTTTACTTGACTACGATTTGGTAATACCTTTGTCTTTGCATTTTCAGAATTAATGTTTAAGTAAACTCATAGTGAATCAATTGATAAGATTGATGCATTAAAAACAGTATTTAGATAAATGCAGTTGATATCAAAACTGTGTTGGTTAGTTTGGTCAACTTGACACAGAATCACCGAGAGGAGGGAACTTCAGTTGCTATCTCCACAAGATTTGCCTGTAGACATGTCTGAACCACATTTTCTTGATTGAGGACTGATATGGGCAAGTCCTACCCACTGTGGATGATACTACACAAGGGCAAGTAATACAGAGATGTGTAAGAAAGGTATCTGAATGTGAACCTGAAAACCAGCCCATAAGCAGTTTACCTCCAAAGTTTCTGCCTCTGTTCCAGGTTGAGTTATTGTCCAACTTCCTCAATTATCTAAAGTTATGGGAACATGTATTTCAGATAAACTCTTTCATCCCAAATTTCTTTCAGTCTTGGTGTTGGTCACAGCAAAAGAAAACCCAATAGGACAGAAATAATATTTGTACAATCTGAAGGATTTCTTATACAGTCTAAAACAATACAGTTGAAGAACAAGTTCACCTTTAATATCAACAAAGATATTCTTCTAGGTATCAGGATAACAGCAACATGACATTAAAGCTACTTAAAATAATAACTCCTTCACCCAGAAGGAGTATACACCAAGAAATAACCACATTGAGGGCTGAACTCAATAAAATAGAAACAAAGAGAACAGTACAAAAGATCAATGAAACAAAGAGTTGGTTCTTTGAGAAAATCAATATAATAGACAAACCCTTATCCAAACTAAATAAAAGCTAGAGAGAGAATATCTAAATTAAAAAAATCAGAAATGAAAAGGGAGACATAACAACAAACAATGAGGAAATCCAGAGAATTATGAGATCATACTTCAAAAACTGTACTCCACAAAATTGCAAAATCTAAAAGGAATAGACTATTTTCAGGATAGGTACCACATATCAAAATTAAATCAAAACCAGATAAACAATTTAAATATACCTATATCCCCTATGGAAATAGAAGCAGTCATTAAAAGTCTCACAACAACAACAACAACAACAACAACAACAACAACAACAACAAATCCAAGGTCAGATGGTTTCAGTGCAGAATTCTACCAGAATTTCAAAAAAGGTAATACCAATACTCCTCAAATTGTTCCACACAATAGAAATAGAAGAAACATTGCCAAACTATTTCTATGAAGCTACAGTTACTCTGATACCCAAACCACACAAAAATTCAACAAAGAAGGAGAATTACAGGCCAGTCTTCTTCACAAACATTGATGCAAAATGCTAAAAATATACTGGCAATCTGCTGTGGGATGGTCTGTATGTCAAATTGCTCTGATAGGTCAATAAATAAAACACTGATGGCCAGTGGCTAGGCAGGAAGTAGGTGGGACAAGGAGAGAGGAGAATTCTGAGAAGCGGAAGATTGAGGCAGAGAGACACTGCCAGCCGCCGCCATGACCAGCAGCATGTGAAGACACTGGTAAGCCACCAGCCACGTGGCAAGGTATAGATTTATGGAAATGGATTAATTTATGCTATAAGAACAGTTAGCAAGAAGTCTGCCACGGCCATACAGTTTATAAGTAATATAAGTGTCTGAGTGATTATTTTATACGTGGATTATGGGACTGCGGGGCTTGGTGGAACCTGGAGAAAAGCTCTCCAGCAACAGCAATCTGAATCCTAGAACTCATCAAAAAAGAAAATCATCTACCATGATCAAGTAGGTGTCATCCCAGAGATGTATGTATGTTTCAATATATGAAAATCTGTCAATGTAATCAACCATATAAACAAACTGGATGAAAAAAGAACCACATGATCATCTCATTAGATGCTGAAATAGTCTTTGACAAAAGACTCTTGAAGAGATCAGGAATACAAGAACATACCTAAACATAATAAAGGCAATTTACAGCAAGCCGACAGCCAAGATCAAGTTAATTGGAGAGAAACTTAAAGCAATTTCAAGGCTCTCCACACTCCCCATATCTATTCAATATAGTACTTAAGGTTTTAACTAGATAAATAAGACAACAAAAGAAAAATCAAGGGGGATACAAATTGGAAAGGAAGAAGTCAAACTTTCTCTATTTACAGATAATATGATAGTACACAAAAGTGACCCCAAAAATTCTACCAGGGAACTCCTACAACTGATAAACACCTTCAGTAATGTGGCAGGATAAAGATCAACTAAAAAAAATCAGTAGCCCTTCTATATACAAATAATAAATGGGCCAAGAAAGAAATCAGAGAAAAATTACCCCTCACAATAGCCACAAACATTACAAAATGCCTTGGGGTAACTCTAACCAAACAAGTGAAGAACCTGTTTGACAAGAACTTTAAGTCCCTGAGGAAAGAAATTGAAGAAAATATCAGAAAATAAAAAGATCTCCCATTCTCATGGATAGGTAGAACCAACATAATAAAACTGGCTATCTTACCAAAAGCAATCTGCAGATTGAATGCTGTTCTCATCAAAATCCCAACACAATTCTTCACAGACTAGGAAAGAACAATACTCAACTTCATATGGAAAAATGAAAAACCTAGGATATCTAAAACAATCCATTACAGTAAAGCAACTTCTGGAGGCATAACCATACCTTACTTTAAGCTCTATTATAAAGCTATAGTAAAAAAATCAGCTTGATATTGGCATAAAAACTGACATGTGGACCAATGGAATCAAATTGAACACCCTTACATTAATCCACACACCTATGAACACCTGATTTTTGACCAAGAAGCCAAAACTGTACAATGGAAAATAGAAAGCATCTTCAACAAATGGTGCTGGCATAACTGGATGTCAATGTGCAGAAGACTGCAAATAGATCCATATATATTGCTAGGCACAAAACTCAAGTCCAACAAGAAAACTTAACATAAATTCAGCTACACTGAACCTGATAGAAGAGAATGTAGGAAATAGGCTAGAATGCAGGAGACCACTTCCTAAATATAACACCAGTAGCACAGACACTGAGAGCAACAATGAATAGATGGGATCTTCTGAAACTGAGATGCTTTTGTAAGGCAAAGGGCATGGTAAATAACACAAAATGACAGCCTACAGAATGGGAAAAGATCTTTACCAATCCCACATCTGACAGAGGGCTGATCTCCAAAATATATAAAGAACTCAAAAAACTAAACATCAAAATACCAAACAAGTCCATTAAAAATGGGCTGTAGATCTAAACAGAGAATTCTAAACAGAAGAATCTCAAATGGCCAAAAGACATTTAAGGAACTGCTCAACACCCTTAGTCATCAGGGAAATGCAAATCATAATGACTCTGAGATACCATCTTACACCTGTCAAAATGGCTAAGATCAAAAACACTGAAGACAGCTTATATTGGAGAGGATGTGGAGTAAGGGGAACACTTTTTCACTGTTGGTGGGAGTGCAAATTTGTATAGCCACTTTGAGAATTAGTATGGTGACTTCTCAGAAAATTATGTTTATGTAACTCACTTAAAATTGTAATGAATAATTAAGAAATAGATTAATAATTATTCATCGATGATAATCATATTTATAGCCATGTTAGTTAAGTCTCCTAGGTATACATAGATATATTTCAAATAGATAGGTAGTCTTCAAACACTTGAAAGACCTACAGAATATGCCATTTAAAATGTTTTAAAAATTCAGACATTCTGGATAGTGTGACATATTTGCCCCTGGCAGCACTGGATTTACTTCGGAGAGGAGGATGGGCATCAAAGATACTCCATATGGAGTCATCTTCACCTTGGCAAAGATAGCCATTCAGGCAAGAAACTGTTCTTGCCTGGACTGCTTGATTGACTGGACATACAAGACCCATGAAAGGATGACCACTGAACTTTGCTTAACAAGATGGTCCTTCGGGTTCCTGCTTCGCAGAGAAAACTGCCAGACATTCTATAGGACATTAAAAAAAAATGACGGAGAGACTCTAGCCCTGTGAGCTGAAGACAGATTCCCCAACTTTACAAAGGAACATCAGGTGACTGTCCATGCAGTCAGCTGTCTCTGTCTACCCTGCAAGACTCCTGAAAGTTGCTTACATCCTTCTCCCATTTCTCAGGTAATATTATATCCTTCTGAGGTCTTTGATGTGGTTGAAGATTAGATAGTTGCAACTTCCTCAGTTATGATAAAAGATAAGTTAGATATAAAACCTTAAACTCACAAATATAAGATAGGACATCTTCTTTAATATTGTAACTGTAATTCTTGCTCAATAATTGTTTTGTTATATGTAATTTTACTATGTTAAAGTTAAAAACCTTCCTTTTTAAAAAAAGAAGAAAAGGGGAGGTGCTGTGGATATCGCTCTATATAAATAAAACACTGATTGGCCAGTGATCAGGCAGGAAGTATAGGCAGGCAAGAAGAGAGGAGAATTGGGGGAACAGGAAGAAGGAGGGGGAGACACTGCCGGCCACCGCCAGGACAAGCAGCATGTAAAGATGCCGGTAAGCCACGAGCCATGTGGCAAGGTATAGATTTATAGAAATGCGTTAATTTAAGATAGAAGAACAGTTAGCAAGAAGCCTGCCAAGGCCATACAGTTTATAAGTAATATAAGTGTCTGAGTGATTATTTTATAGGTGGGTTGTGGGACTATGGGGCTTGGTGGGACCTGGAGAGAAGCTCTCCAGCAACAGGATTCTATGAGGCAGGGAGGCAAGACCATTATGGGAAAATCTACAGAGACTACTGAACTAAGCCTGTAGGAGTTCACGAACTTTATAGCAACAGCTGTGGATTCTACATGGGAATGGACTAGGCCCTGTGTATATGGAAGACAGTTGTATAATTTCGTCTCTTTGAGGAGATCTTCCCTGGTGCATGAGCTCAGTTTTTAGAACCCATTACCTATGGTTAGAAATCTTGCTCAGTCTTGATGTAGCTGCTGGGGAGGAGGGGGAGAAAGAGGGTGTGCTTGTTCCTGCCTCAACTAAATGTACCAGGTTTTGCTGACTCCATGGGAGGACTTATCTTTCGGGGGGGGGATATGGGGGTGGTTTGGGGTGGAGAGGTTCAAAGGGATTGGGAGGAGAGATGAGAGGGGGATCTGTGGTTGGTAGGTAAAATGAATAATAAATTTTTTAAATAAAAGATTAATAGCTCCTTACAAATATATTCTGACATTGAGTATCAATACCTATGATTAATAAATAACAGAATGTACTTACAATGATTTGCTGTCAGTGCAGCTATTAACACTGAAGAAGTATGAGTTTATACATAATGACATGCATCTAGATTTTTAAAAACGTACAAAGAATAAAAATTATTATTTGGCAGAATGAATTCCAATATTTTTTTGTTTCTGAAATAACTAAATTCTTTGTTAGTATATTATTTTGCAACTTTTTATTTTTAAAATAAAGTATTTGATAATCATATACAAATGCCTCTTTGCTTACAAGATTTCTTGAGGAAAAATCCCTCAATGAATATGTATGTTAGATCCATTCTGAAAAAAGATAAATATCAAATGACAGATACTGTGCCCAGATTGACCATTCTACTGTATACAGTTGGTTAGGGTCATCATGATTCTGTCCTACAGGGTGAAGTTCACATTCTACTACAGCTCTCGCATTCTTCCAATTTCATTTGCTTCCTCCCATTCTCTCCCATCCACTTCATTTCCTTCAATTGTTCTCTTACTACAGTCACAGTTCACTCATAAATTTCAAGGAAATTACCACCATCTCGGTAGAAGTGTTTATTTATATTATTCCTAATGCCTAGGAGCTGCTCTCTCTCCTTGCTTTTGGCTGACTTTCCCTCAGTCTTCTACTTCTTCCTATGAGGCATGCTTGTTAAAATGTGGTCCCAAGAGGAGCAGCACTAGCATCACCTGGAAACACATAGAAGTGCAGAATTCTTAGACCCCGTACATAGCGACTGCACCCTCCTCCTCCTCCTCCTCCTCTTCCTCCTCCTCCTCCTCCTCCTCCTCCTCCTCCTCCTCCTCTTCCTCTTCCTCCTCTTCCTTCATCATCTCTTTGGAGAATGTCATGGATATTAGCATTTTATCAATTCTTCCAGGTATTTCTGATGATTCAGAAAACTGAGGAATAGTATTACAAAGCAATGCAGAAAAATTTGGTGACAAAAATCCATCCCATTGCCTCTAGAAACATTGAAGAAAAGGTCACTTGGATTTCCTGATTCAGCAACTGGTCTACTGATTGACAAGGCTGTACTGTAGAACCCTGTAAGGAGAAGACCTTCAAACCTGTGTTTCTGGTTAGAGATTCCCAACTTGGCAAAAATCCTCAAACTAGGATGTATAATAATATCATGAGTGTTCTATGGTAATTCTGTGAGTGACTGTTTTCTTAATTTCACTATGTTGTAATAACCACCACAATTACAGTGCCACTGGAACAAGATTCAATTCTGATGCTAACCTCACTATTTCCTGCTGCACATATTTTCCTTTCAATTGTTTCTGATTTTCCTGCTACTTCAACTTTTGTTACGAGATCTCAAGGCTTTGTATTCAAAGATTTCTTCAGAATTTAGTATGGAAAGCTCACTTAAAAAATACCCAACATCAATTTTTATTTGAGAATTTCATATATCTATATCTATATCTATACCTATACCTATACCTATACCTATACCTATATCTATATCTACATCTACATCTATATCTATCTATCATCTATTATCTATCTATCTATCTATAAAACGTATAAATATTATCATACATAATCCTTCTTTTCCCCTGTATCCAACTCTCCATCTTTTTCTTTTAAAAATGAATTCATGGAGTCAACTTATTATTGGTTATATGTGTATGTGTGTAAGACCATCCACTAGAGTGTCAGAAATATCCCAGTGGCCACACCCAAAGAACAAGGATTCTCCCTTCCTTAGCTGTTGTTCTCTACCAATAGTTGGGGCTGAGGCTCTGTGAGTTCCTCCCCTATGTATGTGAGAATATTAATTGGCATGATCTTGTGCAGTATTTGATGGATAACACCAACAGCCATGAGTTCATGAGTACAATAGCCAGAGTTTGATTTCTCTCAAATCTGATTTACTGATAACCATCTAGTTACTAGCACAGACTCTTCAAGATACACAGAAGTGGGCAGTCCTGTAATATAAGATGGTTTTGAATAAAAAGGAGCTATTTTGAAGTTTTTCTGTGTATGGCTATGGCATGACAGATGGTTGCCTTAATTATAATATCTTCTTTAATGCCAACATTGATGCCAAGTACTAATGCTTATCAGAAAACATTTTCTAGGCCTTTTCTGCTTTATCTTTATTTTGATGTTTAAGTAAAGTACATTGCATTGCAAATTTTTATATCTCCTCTTATGTCTGTTGATAAATTATAATCTTGATAATAAAATGTGTTTCCTTACTTTTTTACCTGTTTTGTACAATCCCTCTTAAACTGTTAGCCCATGCCATACTCAGATAGCTATATTGAAGATAAAATGTTCTTAAAAATAAATGTCAAATGGATTCAGAAACAAATTCTTTTCTTCTTATTTTTAGACCAAGGGGGCAAAAGCATTACAATTTGTGACTGAACCACATATATAAGTCACTGGGTCATCTGTTACTATATATTCTTAAAGATTTACTTATTTCTATTTTACATGTATGAGTGTTTTGCTTGCTTGTATCTATATCCACCAAGTGCATGCTTGTTGCCTACAGAGACCAAACGAAGTCAGATCCCCTGAGACTGGGGTAATAGTCATCTACCACTGGATGCTGGGAAGCAAACCTAGGTTGCCTGCAAAGCAGTCAGTACTCTTAACCAGGGGAGAGATCCTTTTCCCAAGGTCTGTTACTATTTTTAATATGAAGGTTACTAATCCTAGAAGCTTATTTAAAAGGGAAGCCCTTAGACACCATCTCAAACCAACTGCATCTGAATCTGTATCTAAGGAAATTAGAGAGCATTTACTTCCACTTTAAAATTTAAGAAAAAAAAATCTTGATAAAAAAATACAGGAAAAAATTTTAAGATGCATGTTTTACAAGCTTAAGTCTCAAATGCATCATTTTGATTACAGCCATATACTGGCTTCTTTATATGTATATATGTTGACTTTCACATATATTTTAATAAGTGCCATTTCATATAATTTATTTATTTTTTTGGTTTTCTGCTAAACTATTATCCAATCAATAAAGAGCAAGCAACTCTGAGCTTTGGCAAATGTTGCTCATTGGGTATGTATTTGAGCATCTTCGTTTAATACAATTTCTCCTTGAATTTCTCTCCCTTTTTTTATTCTTTCCACATCTGTAAAGCCATTAAACAAATCAATGGCTATATTATAAGACTGACATTCCTATTAAATACCCTCTAGGTTATGCCTGTAGAGAAAGAGACTCATCTAGTGCCTCTGCATGACTCTACAGACCAGCTACAGTCCGGCCCCAGTTGTGGTGGAAGGATTATTTTTCCTTCCAGAAAAGCAAGTAATCATCTTGGAGCAGCCACACAGGCCTTTCTCCCAGTCAGTCTTGATCTTGGGGAGACCCTTCTCTTGCAGTAGGTTGCCATGCATCAGTATGGAATTGGTGGCCCCACAGCAGGGCTAATTTGATCCCTTCTATTTGTTCTCCTACTAGGGAGTTTAGGGAGCTGACACCATGTTTATTTTGCTACATGAGCTAGTAAGTAATAAGCTGTCACAACTAGTCAAGGGTCATTGTGTACTTACTCACTTAGTCCACGGTGGAGGACAAGGACAGACCAGCAGCAGCTGCTCTTTGCAAATTGCCCAGCTTCCTTGGAATAATACCACAATGATTTTTTTTTTCATTTTATGTATCACTTAAAATGTTTCTAGGTAGTTTTTTGTCAGTATTATTCTTTAGAATGAAGTAGCACATCAATCATTTTTTTGTATGACCACACAAAAAAAAACCCAAGGTATCTTTTATGTTAAGAAACATTAATTTCAACTCTAGACCAAACTAAATTTTCTAGTAAAACAATTAGAAAATTTCCACATAATAATTCTCAGGGATAATTATCAGGAACCATTTCTAATAAGATAAGAAAATGAAGTTGAAGTAACTCTCCTCAATTTTCTTCCCCATGTGTTTGCCCTTCTGAGTATGTCTTCTCTGAATTCCTTCAAAATCAGATATATATTATAAAGATATATGAGGTTTACATGGCTTAGGTGCCTGTATAATTCAGACACATGTATAACTTAATAATGAATAACGGTAGAAACCAAAAAAATTACTGTTTTTTGGAAAAAGACTTTTACATTATAAGCAAAGAAAATCAGACAATAACATCTGTAATATAATTACTTTCAATTTACATGTTTGCTTCATCTATTTTTATCTGCTAAGATATATTTATGTTATAGTTTATTGTACATTAAGTTATGCATCTAAAATTCTTGCTTTTCATATCTCTATGTTTTATCCCAACTCAACAATATTCATTTAGGTATGCTCACCTATTTTAATATATGTAATTACTTTGGGTTGTAGCACCTTATTGACGTATTTGGCTTAATAAATACTTTTTTCCCCTGGGGAATTATTTTCTTGGGGCTAATTCAAGGGAAGTAAGTTGATGTATGGCCTTCCAGACCTGGTGCTTACAATGTGGAACACACTGAGAAACTTTGTACATTGTAGAAGGAATGAACAGGACCAAACCTGCTTGACTTGGCTTACTTGGGATTTATATAGATTAGCATATATAATTCTCACTAAGTTCTCAGTCAATTATGAATATATATTAGATGCAGTCATTGCAAAACTATTTATTACCCAATTTCTATTTAAGTTTCAACTGCTACTTATTGTTTCACTCAAACCATGGCAACACTAGGTACCATCATTTTAAAACAAATCCATACAGAAAAGTTGATAGCTACCATTTGCAAATGATATCCTGTGTTGTTTTAATGGCATTTCATACAGTAAGTGAAAATTAATACCTTTATGTCTGTGCACTTGCCATTTTACACCCACTTTTGTGTATTAGCATTTTATTTGCTGATTTCATTTATTGGTTGATATTTTCTTGCAAGCAAAGAAGCGCCGTAGCTGCTAGAGCCAATGAACTTACCAGTGATGTTATTTCATATTTTATGTTACCAGTTGTGTTATTTTATCTTCTGCATTTTTCCTTTGTGGCTCAGAGCCACACAGTGTTGTCTCTAATAACTGTTTACACCTTATGATTTCCTGTTGCGGATTAAGTATCAGGAGTTAGCCTGTCACTTAATCCATTTGTCTCATTGAACCACTTAAAGAAAGTGACTTGAAATTTACTCTGGGGGTAGGGGCTTAGTATTTCCTTTTATACTTCTGTTTATAATCATAGCAAATAATTGTATAACAGGGTATTTAAAACACGAATTATATTGCTATGCATAAAACAAAACATGATATGAGTTCATTCGAAAGGTAATGCATAAATCTAATATGTACTTGGAAGGATGACATTTGAGAGGAAAAAGAAGCTGCTCTCTCAAGGATAACCAAGGACGAACCAGTATCAAATTGAAAGGAACATGTTTTCCTTTTCAAATTTTCAGCCAATATCAGAATTGCCATTACAATTTATTACACTAACACTTTATTATTGGTGAACACTACCAATATAAGTAGGTCTATCTCTGACAAAGAGATTGCAGAGGGAATTCAAGTGTCTGATGACTGATTTGTGTAGATGACTTGTAGAGTTTATTCCAACACAGAAATCCCTTGGCGTTTGTAATCCAATCTTGCTGGTTCATCTTCGTTTACATTTCTCCACTTATTTGTCAATGGATAACATTATGCATCTTTATTTGTTTCTTTTTTATGTATATTTTCTCAATTTGAATCTAAGTTTCTTAAGAGTAGGGACTAAATGATAGGGTCTTGTGCATACTTATCATGTTGAATATCACCTAATGCTAAATAAATAATAGATGAACATGTTTTGAAAGCTTGAAATAAAGTATTTCAGTGAAGCATCTGTGGATACTTTACCGAGCGTAGGCAGTTTTTATGACTGCCCTGAAGTCTCACTGATTAATGACTTAGGGAATTAAAATATGTTGTATATACTTTTTGTTGCATGTATTGCATGCTGTGTTGTATATGGAATTAAGAATACAGGAAGCAAAATCAAGGCCTGACAAAACACTTGGTGATTCATTTTTCTTGTAGAAACAGTTCTAAATGAATGAACTGTGAAAAATCTCCCATGCCACCCTTGATAACATCTCTCAAGATAATGAACATGGAAAGTGTGCATTACTTTTATGTTGTTTGATAAAACATCGTGACCAAGGAAACTAACAGAAGGAAGACTTACATGGGTCCAGAGGGTTAGAGTCAATAATGGCCAGGGCAGTATGGCAACAGGCAGCAGTCACTGGGGCCAGACAAGCTGGGGGCTTACATACATATTGAACCTCAAACTCAAAACAGAGAGTCAAGTTGAAGTAGGCCAGGCTCTTTATTTTCACATCCCATTCCCACTGACACACCACCCAAACATCCCCACACAGCGCCACCAACTGGAGACAAAGTACACGAGTCTATGAGGGACATTCCTCATTTAGACTTCCACAAAATGTTTGGCAAAGTCATAGTCTACGAAGCTATGAAATTCTACCTATAAGAAAATTTCAGTGTGTGATAAAAAATCTAATGTAGAGTACTATACTGGTGGCATAGAACACTGGAACTGTTCTTATAAAAATCCTGAGTGAAATAGTTAACACACTGAGAGGAACTGGATTCCTAAGCTGCAGAAAGCCACCTCACTCAGTGCTGTGGCTCATGAGACTTCTCTCATTCCATTGTCATGTCTTGTAGGAAACATAAAGACTGGGCAATCATAGCCAAAGCATAGTTAACTCAGCAATTCTAGCCTCAAACCTCCTTATAGAATTGCCCATGGTTGTTAGGGCCACTTTACAGCTCACATTCTTTTTCTGTTCAGCTCTGATAATTTTCTTTCCTTTTTAATTTTTAACATTTTTTTTTATCCTGAGGATTAGGAGATTGAGACAGCAAAATCTCAAGTTTGAGGACAGCCTGTCACAAAACAGAAAAACCAAGTAAAAAAAGACTTTGTACACATGAAATCTCTCCTCAGTTTCCTATCTCAGAGACCACAATCAACAATAGAAGTCAATACCATTTTTGTATGACACCTTAAAAAAAAACCCTGTAGTCTCAGTGCTAGGGGAGTAAAGGTATAGAAATTCTGAGTTCGAGCAAGCCTGTGCTGCAATAGTGAGCTCCAGGCTAGCCTAAACCTTATCTGAATAACCCAAAAATAATAAGTAAATGGATAGACAGCCAGACAAACAGATGACAAATAGATAAGTAAATAAATCAGGATGCTAAGGTGGTGAACTTGTGTTCTCTTTTATTGCACATAACTGCATGCATCACCAAAATCCACCCATTCTTACTTAACAGGGTACCCTGGGTCAAGCTACCAAACCAATTTGTAGTGAAAGATACTTATGTGATTGTTGGGTTTTTGGTTACTCTAGCTATGAAATATTTCTTTTGATAATGTCTTCCTCTGTTCTTCAACATGTGTCTGGAAGAAGGAAAATGCAAATATTCAGACTTCTCATGAGATATTTTACTCTGTCCTTTTATATACTTTAGTGAGAAAGTTGGGATACATGAACTCATTTGAAAGAAACAATTATCTAACAAATCTCACTTTAATATCCTATGAAGCTAGTGTTGATTTTCTGTGCTTAGTTCTAAAGAACATTGTCTGTATATTTTTTATGGTCTTGGAAAATATTGATAAAATATTTTCAGAGGGTACATGATAAAATATTTTCATAGGGTACATTTTTTGTAATGTTCTTTTGTTGTTTATAAAAGTCATACAGTTTTAAGATAACAAAAGCATTATGCTTTGTCAAAATAAAAATAAAGAAGATTCAATATTGAAAGTGCTGTGTGTCTCTTCCTAGCTCCAGAGTAGGGAGATGCACGTCCTTTGGTAAACTGCTCTTCTGTAGGGCACTGTGTTAATTTGCAAGACAGTATGAAATAGATCTGGGATGTCTCCTCTCTTGTCTGTACCTCATATCTCCACAGTCACTCTGACTATAGCTGTGCAGTGATATATTGTGTATCCTAATAACATTTGCCTGAGGATCAGAGAACAGAACAGGCCACTAGATTAAACATAGAGGACAGGCAGTGGTGGCACTCACTTTAATCCTAGCACTCAGGAGCAGAGATCCATCTGGATCTCTGAGAGTTCACAGCCACGCTGGATTACATGAGATTGATTTAATCTAGGAGAGAAAGAGAGGCAGGCAATGGTGGCACACATCTTTAATCCCAGTACTTGGGAGTCATACACCTTTAATCCCAGCACTGGGAAGGAAGTAATATGGCTGGGGGGAGAAAGGTATATAAGGCGTGAGGAGACAGGAACTAAATCCTTTTCAGCAGGACCCCTTTCGGCTGAGGACTCTGACTGAGGACTGAATATTCAGTCAGAGCATTCATGGAGTTGGCAAGTTGGCAGTGGCTTGTTCCTTTGTCTCTCCGATCTTTCAACATTTACCCCAATATCTGGCTCTGGGTTTTTCTATTATAAGACCATTTTAGGAATTCGTGTTACACAGCTGTGACTAATCCAGTCTCCCTACAAATTCCTCCTGCTGAGTTTTGTGGAGATTTCTGTGAACAGACTCAGTGTCTTCAGCTTTTCTGATATGATTTCCTTCAACAGTAATTGAAATACCTGTCATTGTGTTTCCAGGTCTCTATATATCTTTCATTAGGTAATCCTGTCCCACCATAAACTCTCTATTGAGAATTTGCCTTCTCTGGCTATCTCATTCGGGGTTTCGATTACTGTGATAAAACACCATGACTAAATACAATTTGAGTGAGGAAAATGTTTATTTCACTTCACAACTATCATGCCACATTCCATCACCAAGGGGAGTCAGGAAGGGAACCAAAGGTAAGAACCGACACAGATGCCATGGAGGAACACCACTTAATGACTTGACAGCTCCCCAAAGATTCCTTAACATGCTTTCTCATACCCCTCAGGCCAGCTTCCCACAATAGTCTGGGCTCTCCCATACCAATAACTAATTAAGAAAATGCACCAAAGGGCAATTTGCTGGTAACATTTTCCTCATAAAGCTTCCATAAAATGAGCTCTCATATCTACAATGTTGTTTCATTGAGATGTGTGTTATTATTGTTACTATATCCCTATTTGATTGTTCAAACAGGGACCTTATTAGTCAAGAATGACAAATATATGTCCTCTCATCTATGGATTGCTGGCTTTCAAGATATGGAAAACAGGTATTTTCAAATGAGTCATTTTTTTAACAGGGAACGCTAGAATTTTCACATAAAAGTAGGGCTTCCCCTTGAAATAAGAAGTGATGACAGAACACTCATATTCCCAGGGTACAATGGTTGCTTGAGACTAGTACTAGATGACCCTTGAAGGAAACCTTATCTAATCTGCTTCTTCATAATGTGCCCACTCTCTCTGTTCCCCATGTGTCTTAGTTAGACAGTCAATCTCTCTTTACTGTCTTATAATTAACCCTCTTTCATTTATTGAAATTTACTTCTGGGTCTTGTATACATTTGAGTTTCAAGCCTTTACCTAAACCTCATTCTCCATCACTCCATGAAAATACCATTTGTATCTCCCAAGTTATAGCAATTTTATCTTCTAATGCCCAAAACATATTGATATATTTTTGCTATTTAAAAAATATACTCAAGTCTTAGCTGTTTTCTAAACATTCTTCTGGAAATAATTTATTCAACTAGTTATTAAATAGTTCAACAGAGCAGATGAAAGCAATGTGTAAAATAAAGACAAATAGAAGTGAGTAGTTTTCCAAATGGAATTTCATTCACTGCTCTGCCATATGGAGTTCTTAGAAAAAGAAACAGCCTGTATAATTTTTGTACTTATTGAAACATTATTTTCATGGATCCCTAAGAGGAAAGAATTTGGGTTGTCTAATATAACTCTTTATTTCACAGGTGAGAGCCTCCAGTTTGAGAAGAGTAAGATATGTCTTCCCATGATTATATTTGTCATAAAACTGATTTCTTTTCTGATGATCTCTATCCTATACTCTCCAGTGTGGTGATATTTTATTTGTGCTGAAATGTGATATTTTATTTTTATGTTAATAAATAAAGTTGCCTGGAGATCAGAGGTCAAAGCAAGCCATAAACAGAAGTCAGGAGGTGGTAGCACATGCCCTTAATCTGATCACATGGCAGGCAGAGTTTCTGTGTGGTCAAGGACACAGCCAAGTGGGGGAGTCTTTAATTCCAGTACCAACCATAGAGACCTGGAGGTCTGTATAGACAGACAGTGATGAGGAAGTCATGTGGCTGGGCTTAGAGCCATTGAGAAGACAGAAGAAGAAGGCAGTAAAAACACAGGTTAGACAGGAAGAAGCTCTTTCTGTGGAAGCTACTGTGTGGTGGTAAGCTAAGGCTAGTCATGGTTATTTGCTCTGATCTCTTCCACTATTACCTCTGTATTTGGCTCTGTATTTTTATTTAATAAGACTATTTAGAAATTAGTCTACACTCCAGTGCAAGTTCACTGTTCTTCCCTCCCCCCCCAACACCCCTTTCCAAGCCTCATTTTGACAGAAGCTTTACTTGGCTAGCTAACCTAATTGGGCAGGTGCCAGCTATTTTAACAATATTCTCCCTAACACATTTGAAGAATGATTTCCAGCTACTGTGGTTTTGAGGGGAAAGAAAGGTTACTTATATAATCATAAAGCATTTTGGATGTCTAAAGGTATTAAAAATGGCATAGGTTCTGTCCTTGAATCATATACTAGGCTATTCATTCCTGAGGGTTCCAGTTTTCTTGAGGATATGTAGCCACAAACACTTTCATTCATTGTTTACTATTACTATATGTATTTTTTATTAAATAAATTTTGATGGGAAATGTTGAATTTCCCTTGTCTTCAGATTAGGGTCTTTGAATCACCTATCCCTTCCTAATGAAATATACATACAACATATAGCAGATAAGATTTTAAGGATGTACATTCAATTGAAGAATCAGCATTCAAACCATGTGTGATCTGTATTTGATATCAGAATTTGCACTAAACAGCAAACCTGTGTTCTCTTTTTCGGAAACAGGTGTTTTAAGGACTATATCAGAGAACAAATTAAATGTTCACTATCAAGTAGTTTCTTTCTAAATGTGGTTTCTTCTTTCTAATAGGATGATCAATGGAGTGAGCCTGCGTCATTTCTCTTGGGAGGAAGAAGCTGAGATTAGGGCAGGTCTTCCATGAGAAGGTACTGTTACTGGCTGGGGTGCTATTTGTACCATAAAAGATGACTTGTTGCTGTAGTGGGTCTGCATCAAGGATGGGCTCTTTCTTTCCTTTAGCACTCTTTATCAACTACTATGCCTGTGCCAGAGAATGTGCTGAAACATACATATTGCAGAATGGGTGCTACTCTATTATTTACTTCTTCCAAAGAGAATCATTGATCAAATTCAGCATATCTGTACTGGGGATTTATTATTTCCTTTTACTTTCTTACATGAGGATTAATGATTGAGGAAAAGTCTGATTAACCATTACACACACACACACACACACACACACACACACACACACACACACACACGTAACTTGTTTGTTTTATAAAACCAAATGACTGTTATTTATTGAATACTGCACTGCTTTAAGGACATCCCAGAGCAGAGAATTCCAACCTTCCCCCAAACGTTTTGGGTTTGGTTGAAGGGTATTTTCTGTTGTTTTCCCTTCCCTTCTCTTTCCCTAACTTCTTTTATTCAAGTAGATCAGAATGTTTTAAACCATTAAAATCATTTCTGAAGATTGTAAATTATTCATGGTAATGTATATAATCTAGTATATAAATATGGGGAGACTTAGACCAGAGGAAAAGGAATAGTTCCCACAAGAAAAGTAAAAGGAATCAGTGGCCTGGGAAGCCTTACTTTTTCTTGCAAATTGAGCTCATCCTTCTTTATCTAAGAGATCCTAATCCCTGTAATAAGAAAATGAACTGGATCCTTCCTGTATGTTAGGCTTTATATGTACCTAAGCACTCAGTGGGTCTTGAGTTCATCTTGCTGTTTAGGAAACAGTCCCTAATGTGTCAAGTATGAGATAATAAAGTAAGTAAAGCTGCCTAGATTTATTGTCACTTCTCAGTTGAATGATTGGGCTATGCAAGTTGAAATTCTCAGAAATCGTGCCATATCTGTGTTGAATATTCTACAAGACTAATTGACTGATATCTGATTAACCATTACACTGCCAGAGGGTCTTTGAATCACCTATCCCTTCCTAATGAAATATACATACAACATATAGCAGATAAGATTTTAAGGATGTACATTCAATTGAAGAATCAGCATTCAAACCATGTGTGATCTGTATTTGATATCAGAATTTGCACTAAACAGCAAACCTGTGTTCTCTTTTTCAGAAACAGGTGTTTTAAGGACTATATCAGAGAACAAATTAAATGTTCACTATCAAGTAGTTTCTTTCTAAATGTGGTTTCTTCTTTCTAATAGTTAGGACAATCAATGGCGTGAGCCTGCATCATTTCTCTTGGGAGGAAGAAGCTGAGATCAGGGCAGGTCTTCCATGAGAAGGTACTGTTACTGGCTGGGGTGCTATTTGTACCATAAAAGGTTGTGGCGAGCTCCTCGGCCAGCGAGGAGGAACGACCACCACGCGAGGATTCTTCTCAGATCACACTTTATTGGAGCGCCTCTTGGTTAAGGGAGAGCGGGAGGTGAGGGGCCCCGAGGACTAAAATGCCGCTGCTTATATAGGGAATCAGGCAAATGTGCCGTACTGTGATTGGGTCCCGCCAGAATGCGAGCACGGGGAGCCACGAGATAGGCTGAGGACATAAGGTCGATTACCATACCCGTGCATGCACAGGTCACAGGACACTTAGTCCCGAGAGCATAGCCAAATATGGAGTTGTTTACAGCTAGGCTACCAGGAAGCCAGCGCCATCTTTGAATGGCGGCTCCCTACAAAAGGTGACTAAAAAAATAAAAGTAATTTGTGGAAAAGTAGCTTCTGATCCAGAGGCAAATAGTCATGGGTGTGGGAGAACAAGATCTGAAGCCAGACCTCCTGATAATTTCTTTGCATTTATCTTTTGGATTACCACACTGTATTGCTGATGCATGGATTCCACTGTTGCTACTTTTTGTGTATTGGAAGAGTCCTCCTATTTTCATCACACACAAAAAATATCTCAAGCCTTTTCATACAACATAAGTAATGTTAAAATAAGAATTTTAAGACTCCAGATCTTCTGAACCCACTCTACACTACAGCCAAAACACTCATGCCGGGGCCTAGAAATCTGCATTTGAAGCTCCAGCACTGATATGGACACACAAGATGGGTTGAAACCCCTGACACACACTCTCCTCATTCACCTCATCTAGTTTCCTAATGATTCCTGCCAACTATATTCTGTAGTCTGTCTTGCCAGTGAATGTTCTCTGGTAAAATATATCCCCCCCCTGCTTTTCTCTGCTGTTAAATTTCTTGCTGTTTACTGGGCAAATGGCTCACAGATCATCTTTCCTGTGAAGCTTATGTATAAGCATAAGCCTGCAGTCAAACTTTCTCTCTTTAATTTCCTTTGAATGACAGATGATACTTCAGACTCTGGTCATGGTACTTGTAGCCCAAGATAATGTGTTCTCTGCATTCTCTCGTTCTTTTCTTTGAAGTACATAAAGTACCATCTATCTGAGTACATTAGTCCCTTCTGTGTACATGTGCTGTCTCTTGACTTTTGATTTTATGCTGCTATAATGGAGAATGAGTATGTTTTTAACATTATATCCTGTTTTATCTTTCAGAAAATTCATACTAGCTCAAAACTGGAATGCCATTCACTATGAAACTTTATCAAAGTCAAGGAAAATCCAGTAACTTGGCTTTGGATTGCCTGAACTGTTAACTAAATAAATGTCTTTTCTTTATAAAGTTGCATAGCTTCACATATTTTATTCTGTAGCCATACAATGTATATTACATTTTTATAATGTTTTGTGATGTATTATAATGGAAGCTAATACATGACTCATTTTCAAAAATCTTTATTAACTTAAAATTTCCATCTGCTACAATGCTGCTTAGTGTGACCCCTCTATATTGCTCTAATGTCTTATGCATACAGTTAAATAATATTGTCAGCATTTGTTTTGTTTTTTGAGACAGGGTTTCTCTGTGTAGTTCTCACTCTGTAGCCCAGGCTGGCCTCAACTCATAGAGATCCACCAGCCTCTGCCTCTGAGTGTTGGGATTAAAGTTGTGCGCCACCACTGCCTGGCAATCGTAAGCATTTTTATGGTCTTTTGTTCATCAGACAAAATGACAGAGTATCATTTACAGTATTACACATTTTACAGTCACTGTCTCCTAAACTTCAATAGGGCTAGCAAATAGTGAAGTATTTTGAGAATAATTAATTAGTAAAGAAATACTACTGTCAGTCTTACTAACAACAGCTTTTGCAAAATGCTTCATAAGTAATCAGTATGGAGTAGCTATTTTTTCTAGTCCTTACTCTGCATATGCAGTAAATGTTATAATTCTCACTTTCAGGTGAAAAAGCAGGAACTTGAAGAGTATAAAGTATTTTCTGGAGTACATAAACACATGACAAAGCCATGTTTTGAACCATGTGTGTCTCCATGGCTAAACCTTTTCTATGATATTTTGCGGAAACTTCTATGGTGCACAAATTGTCTTTGACCTTAGAGATTTGGCACTTCTGATAATATTCTAGTTCTGATGAACATGGATGCTTCACCCAAATCAAAAGTTACATGACTATTTGTGGTGATATATTGTGTACTCTAATAAATTTGCCTGAAGATCAGAGAACAGAACAAGCCACTAGATTAAACATAGAAGCCAGGCAGTGGTGGCACACACTTTTAATCCTAGCAGTTAGGAGGCAGAGATCTGTTTGGATCTCTATGAGTTCAAATCCACCCTGGACTGCATGAGGTTGACTCAGTCTAAGAGAGAAACAGAGGCAGGCAGTGGTGGCACGTATCTTTAATCCCAATACTTGGGAGTCACACGCCTTTATTCTCAGCACTAGGAAAGTTGAGACAGGAAATGATATTGGTGGACAGAGAAAAGCATATAAGTCATGAGGAGACAGGACCTAAAGTCTTTTGGCTGAGGAAAGCTTTTCAGGCTGAGGAGTCCTAGAAGTAAGAGGTTGCTTGTTCTTTTGTCTCTCTGATCTTCAGGCAAATTTATTAGGGTACACAATATATCACGACAACTAATGTTATGCCTTCATACCCCTCCATAACTTCTTCTTTGATCATTGCAAAATCGCTGCCTGTTGTTAGACTAGTGTGCCTTTTGTTTTGGCTCCTGACAGTGTGTCGAGATTTATTCCTATATCAAATGAACTTTCAGTTAGTCTAATTTTATTTTATTCTTTGCAGTCTAATTTTATATATGCAGATTGTTTACCTCTAGAAAAAGTAAATGATAGCAATGGTAATTTTTTTTTAGCTTTTTTTTTTATTGCTTCCAAATACATTCTATGAGGCTATTATCAAGACATGAAAAGCAGACAGACCACAACAGAAAAAGAAAATTCTAGACCAATATCTTTAATGAAAGTAGATGCAAGAATCCCCAAGACAGGGCAAGCAAAGTAAAAGTGGCAGCAAACAAAGAGCATTATTCACTATGATGAAATAGGATTCCTTCCATGGATGCAAGAATGGCCAGCACATAGTCAATAAATGTGATATACAACATCAAATGAATGAAGACCTACATTCATTTGATAAAGACCAATATAAAAATAGTGAAGATATTGGAGAAAGGAGGATTGTATATAAATTCTATAAGGGCCTGATATAATAAGCTAGCATGTAACATTATACTGAAAGAAAAAAAGCTGAAAGATTTTTTCATAAATTAAGTCAAGGATGCCTACTTTCTCTACTTTACTCAGCACAATACTAGGAATTATAGACAAAGAAATTAGTCCAGATAATGAAAAAAAAAAGAAGGATGGAAATTGGAAAAAGAAGTCAAATTGACTCCATTTGCAAATGGCATGATCTTACTTGTGCACAGATATCCTCTACGGTGTCATCAAAACCTATTAGAATTACTTAAACATTTCTGAAAATTATATAATGCAGCATTAACAGGTAAATTAGGCACATTGTTATATGGTAATATTGAATTTCTTAAACAGTGAGCTGTATAACAATACCATTTATAACAACAAAATACAATGCTGAAAACATTTTCACCAAAGAGTTAAAAGACTTCAACAATAAAACTACTGAAATTTTGATTTTGATTTGAAGACAACATGCAAATAAACAAGCAAACATTTTGAAAAAACAGCATGTGTATGAATTAGAAAAAAATCAGCATTGTGAAATGTTTACATGACACAAAGCATTCTATAGATTCAATGCAAACTATTTAAACATGCCAGTAACATTTTTCAAAGATCTAGAAAAAATAATCCTAAAGTACGTATAAAAACCATAAAAAAAACCCTGAATAATCTGAACCTTCTTGAATAAAAGGAACAAAGCCTGAGTGATTACTCTGTCTGACTTTAGGATATACTGCATAGATATATCGATACACACAGCATTATTTAGCATAAAACAGACACAGACTGATGGAATAGAACAGAAAGCTAGAAGCAACCCATGCATTTCCAATAAAAAGATTTTCATAATGGTGCAAAAAAATGTGCATCAGAGAATAGGCAGCCTTTTCAGTAAATGGTGCTGGCAAAATTTAACATACAGAGAAAGAAGAATGCAATTAGACTCCTATTTCTCATAAGCTACAAAAACCTCAAAATTGATTAAAGACTTAAATGTAATACCAGAGATTATGAAAATATTAGAGGCAACACATAAGAGAGATGCTTCAAAATACAATAATGGGCAAAGGTATTTTATAAGACATCAAAAGCAGAGGAAACAAAAACAAAAGTAAGTAAGTGGCAATTCAGCAAATTAAAAACATTCTTTTTTTTTTTTTTGGTTTTTTTTCGAGACAGGGTTTCTCTGCGTAGCTTTGCGCCTTTCCTGGAGCTCACTTGGTAGCCCAGGCTGGCCTCGAACTCACAGAGATGCGCCTGGCTCTGCCTCCCGAGTGCTGGGATTAAAGGCGTGCGCCACCACCGCCCAGCCTAAAAACATTCTTAAGCATACGAAAATGGACAGAGTGAGTGGATTTACAGAATGAAAAACAATTAATAAATAATAAAGAATGTATCTGATAAAGCTTTAATAGCTAGCTAATGCAAAACCCCAGAAACTTAATGAACATAAAAACCAAACCCAAATAATCCACTTAAAAATGTCCAGTATATCTAAGAAGATATGCCTCAAAAGAAGACATAGGAACTACATATATATATATATATATATATATATGTGTGTGTGTGTGTGTGTGTGTGTGTGTGTGTGTGTGTGTGTGTATGTATGTGTGTGTATTAAAAGATAAATATTTCTCATCAGTAGCCAAGTGAAAAACAAACCTACAGTGAAATGTCTCACCCCAGCAAGAACAATAGTCAAAAATTCAAGATAATAGGCACTAGGAAAGATACGGAGTACAAGGAACAGTGCACAAAGTAGACTGTAGGTGGAAGTGTTAGTTAGTGTACAGTGATGTAAAACACAAGAAGTTTCCTCAAAACAAAAAGGAAATCAGTACAACAAAGAGACATCTGCATTCCTAGGCTGTTGTTGTAGTATTCTTAATAGTAAAGGAATGAGAACCACTGAAGTGCCCAACTACTGATAAGTAGATTTTTTAAAATGTTTCACATGCATACGACAGAATACCACTCAACCATAAGAGTAGTGAAATCTGGTCATTATAAAAAATGTGGATGGAACTGGAGATCTTTATACTAAATGCAAGAAGCCAGAAATGAGACCCATCCGATGTGATCTCACACATGTGGTATATTAAAATGTGGATGGGTTGGTGACTGCCTGCCATTCAGTCTTTTGGTGACTGATGCAGGAGGACCATTCTTTTGGGTCAGCCTGAGCTTCAGTGTAATGCTTCTTTCAAATTACAAGATGACAAACAACAAAACGAAACAAAACAAGAATCCCATGTCATGGAAGTTGAGAGTGTGCTAGCGGCTATCAGAGGTGAGCAGGAGGCAAGGAGACATGGGGAAGGATTGATGATCGGGCGCTAAGTTATAGACAGAACCATGAGGTCCTGGTGTGCTAAGGTGTAGTAAGTAGACTCCAATGAAATGATATTTCAAAAAGCATAGATATGAATTGGATGTTTTTACATTAAAGGAATGACAAATATTAGAAAAGACAGAAAATCCAACTCAAATGAAGCAATTTACATGTACCAAAATTTCAGATGGTACTTCATTCATAGAAGAGTGGTTTTAAATGACTTTTAAAGACTTTGTTTTAAAAATGTGTTTGTGTATGTTTGCCCATGTGAGTTTATGTACTCACACATGTGCATGCAGTTGCCTGCAGAGACTAGAGAACATCAGATCCTTAGGAACTAGTTACAAGTAGATGTGAGCTACCTTGCAAGTGCTAAGAACATAACCTTGGTCTTCTTCAATTGCAGCAAGTGCTCTTAATCACTGAGCTATTGCTGCAGTCTCTAAAAATAAATAAATAGCCCCCAAAACATTTCTTGCTGGCCAAAAGGAAAAAATGGTCATATTCATAATTGTAAGTCCAGAATAAACAGTTGGAATAATTTCTAACTATGGTGCAAAGTCTGCCCCTATAAGCCCTTTCAGGATAAGGATATAGGATAAGGGATATACGTATGGTTTTCTTTCTACTCCTTTTCATTTAAAAAACATTGTTTCTAGATTTTAGAAGTACTGTTAGGTGATCTCTAGAAGATAGTCTCATGAAATACAAGAAATATTAACATCAGCAAGTTTCACATTCAGTACGAAAGCTATCAAGACAGCTATGGGTCCTGGAACACCAGGCAACCTAAGTGCAATGCCCAGATGAGGTCTCCTCCTGAGACATTTCTCCGGGTGGGGAGGGGATAAGAATTAACACACAAACAAACAACACTAATCCCGATATGTTACAGAAAATTGTACTTAATTTCTTAGTCCATAATATCTGCTTTTTGGATAAGTTAAATTTTATCTAAGTTTTTTTTTCCTTTCTCGTGTATGAGTGAATGCCTACTACTTATATTTGTATCTTGAGATAGCTCCATTTTCTTTTTCTCATTAGTTGCCATATCCACGCATATTTGAGGGGAGAGAATAATTAGTTTCAGATAAGATAACTTTGATCCTAGGTTGTGCACTAGATAATATAGCTTCTAAAATTAACAACTTCAAGCTAATATTCAAGGCTGTCCAAAACTATGCTATCACTCAATTCTCCAATATCTCACATATTTGCATTCTAATTAAGGAAATCTCTGCAGACAGCAACAATATGTACTGCCATATTTCTGCCTGCGAGATCATCTCACTTTTCTATAATATGCATTTATTCCTTTTTAAAAACCCAAATGTCTATTGGTTGTCTTATCAGTACTTATTCTCTCCTGTTCCTTTAAAATAACTCTTTGTTTCTACTTAAGAAACATAGACCTGTGTCTTATTCAGCTATTGTCAGAAATGCTTTCTCCACAAATACAGAGACCCACACCAGGCATTATGCAGAAAGAGGGAGAGAGAGATGGGGGGAGATATCTTGGAACAAACAGCTCTTAATGAGGTACCTCCACCAAATTCTTCCTCAGAGTTCAGGAAATCCCATGGAAGAAGTGATGAAAAGAGTGTAAGAGCCAGTGGGGATGTGGGAGTGGGCAAGAATTAGAAGATGTAGGGGGAGTAGAAACTGTTGTTAAGATATATTCTATGAGAAATGATCTATTTACAATAAAGGGGGGAGAAACGGTTGTTTTTGAATAATTTAACTTCCATCCCAACAGTATTGATGGAGGGCATGAAACTACCTTCCCTAGACACAGTAACTTGTACAGATTATCTAGCAGCAAAGCTGGTCTTCTGGAATGTGAGAGAAAACAAGGTCTTGATTACTGCTGATATGTAAAAGCAGATGTCTGAGTATGTGACCATCGCATTGCAGGCAGCAGGTATAAAGGATTTCAAGGAGCCAGAACCCCGACAGCTTTTTGTACCACAGGATTGTGGTGATATATTGTGTACCCTAATAAAATTTGCCTGATGATCAGACAAGAGAACAAGCCACTAGATTAAACATGGATACCAGTCAGTGGTGGCAAACACCTTTAATCCTAGCACTCGAGAGACAGAGGCCTGTCTGGATGGATCTCTGTGAGTTCAAAGCCATCCTGGACTAGATGAGATTGATTCAGTTTAGGAGAGAAACAGAGACAGTCAGTGGTGGCACATATCTTTAATCCCAATACTTGGGAGTCATATGATGTCTTTAATCCCAGCACTTGAGATCTCACAACTTTAATCCCAGTATTTTGGAAGCACTAGGAAGGAAGTGATATGGCTGGGCAGAGAAAGGTATAGAAGGCATGAGGAGACAAGAACTAAAGGATTTTTGGCTGGAGAGTCTTTTCAGGCTGAGGAGTCCTAGAGGTAAGAGGTTGCTGCGGCTTGTTCCTTTGTCTCTCTGATCTTTCAGCATTTACCCCATATCTGGCTCTTTTTTATTTTTTTTAAAGACCATTTAGATTTCATGTTACCCAGGATAAAGCTTTTTCTAGAGTCAGATCTACCTTTTTGGTTTCTTGAGACAGGGTTTCCCTGTGTAGCTTTGGTGCCTGTCCTGGATCTCGCTCTATAGACCAGGCTGGCCTTGAACTCATAGAGATCCTCCTGGCTTTGCCTCTCGAGTGCTAGAATTAAAGGTGTGCACCACCACCGCTGGGCTAATGACCTTTTATTTCATATACAAGTTGGGCTTCCTTACTTGTAACAGGAAGAATGCTATTTATGACCCATAGTGTAAAGCACCTGGTCTTCAGGTCCACCTGACTGTTTGCCCACCACTCATCTTCTTTTCATCTACTGAGTGAAATGTAAGAGGGTAATCTGCAATAATTATTAGTGATATTTTCAATTATAATAAATTGATTTTAGTCCTTACTGTCCCTCATTAGAATCCATGCATATATAGGCATAATAAAACTTTTCTATTTATAATACTTACAACAAAATTTGCTTTAAATTGTTGAATTTATAATTTATAAATAATTATTTAATATTAACAATATCAATTTATGAATAATATTAATAATTACCAACAAACAGAGTTAATGGGAAAAGATGACCCGTTTATATACAATGTGTATCTCATGGTTAATAGATTATCTGATGAACCTGAAACTTAACAATATTGAATTTGCCTTGCCTCGCTATGATTTCTTTCCTTACATGAGGCTAAAAATCATAACTTTTTGTTGTATAATCTTTTCTCAACTCATTAACATCATTGTTTTGACTGAATATTTTAGTGGTAACTTGCTTTTGTGGGTTATTTAATTATAATGTGTGTTGCTATTAAGGACAAAACAATTTTGGTAACTGAAATTTCTCCACCTATCTTCAAAAATATAGCAAAAGGCAATTGCAATGAGATAAACCTAGTGTTCACAGAAATTTTCATATATGGTTGTCTATCACTCAAATGTCAACTGTAGAAACTAAAAGAGCTCTTAAATAAGCTCAGTACTTCAACTGTTTTATTGGCTACATCAGAAGACCAGGGAGATTGGGACTGCTGATCTATGGATCTATATTCCAGTAGAATCACAGCTACTCTTCTCATTTTCCTAGAACTCCATCTGGAATTATTGCAAGCATCAAATTAAAAACAGTGAATTGATTGCAGGGTTATTGCTTTCTTCAGGCCTTGATTGCTATTAACTATCCATCTGCAGTTTCAAGGGTGCTTAATGTGACCCACCCATTAAATATATTTTATACACCAGAGACACCATAGAAATAGTCCTTTGTTGCATTTGATTTTAATGATAATTACAACCTTCAAATACAAATATTATTTACATTTATTGCTTTATAAGTGGTTCATTTTGGATTTCAGCCATTGTGTAGCTTCAGTGAAAGCAAACAACGGACACTTGTCAAACTTTGAGTATAAAGCTAATCCTGGACAGGGTTTCCTATATCTTTGAAGACAGAAAAAAAATATCAGAACTGTTTTCCTGAATCAAGGCTTTTTTCAGTCAAGGTTATAAAACATACCTTACAATCGTGTTTGACAAAAAGTATCTCACTGTACTATATAAATAAGCATTACATTGTTAGACATGATGGAAATTGCTAAGAAGCCACAGTCAGTGTAAGTGGAATATTCTAAGAACTCTTTTAAAAACTGAAGAAGGTAAACACTTTCAAAGAAGAGATGAGCAATGCAGAAAATTCTAAGACAACCACAGGTGAGAGAACACAGTTAATATTGAAACCTGGAGAGTTCAGAACATCTCTCAAATCCTTTGTGGTCAGCAGAGCAGGCTAAAAAAATTGGACATCACACTAACCACAGCCAAAGAGAACAGAGTTTTGTTTCCTTGTTTGCTTTTTCTCCATTCTATTAGCTTACTGTCTTGGAAATTGCATCCAGGCTTTTATAAAGAACTACCACCCATGAGTATCAAAGCAAACTAAGGTAACATTTATAAGCAGCAGTTAGTTCTTTTCTTCCTGGCCTTGATTTTATTTACTCAATTAATTATTTAGTCTTAACAAGGAACACAGCCTCCCTCTGCTCTCCTCATCCCTTTGAAGTGATCAGCTGTGAAGGGAGGCACTGAAGTAAATGGACTCTGCTTGCAAGGATAACAGAATTGCACATGGCTATTGTTTTAAGTGCCTCAAACATAACAGCAGCAGCTCAGTAATAATAATATAAGGTAATTATGAAAGGTTATTAAATTGAGAATGATTGTCATTTATTTTCTATGAAAGACAAGCACAGAAAATGATTATCATCATTTAAATATTATTAGACTATGTTATATAAGGAGATAGCTATATTTTCCCAGTAAGACGTCACAACATAAATTCCTTATTCATCTCTTAATCACATTTAATTGGAAGTTTGTGTGTGGCTAAAGAATTAAGTCAAAGATTACCCTATAAGAAGATTATCATTATGATTGCTTCCTGCCCCCGCCCCTTCTGAAACTTGAAACCTTACAGATTTGATACTTAAAATAACACTTCACATTTAGGTAGTATTTTCTATCATTATCTCACTTTCTTCTTGAGATGGCTACTTGAATCCCATTTTTTTTCCTGTGGACTCAATATATCCTGAGTGATTATGAGATCTGGTTAATGTCACGCAGCTAATTAGCAATGGTAGAATAGGAGCTCAGAATGAGGCCTTTGGACACAAAGTCAATAATTAAATTGCAGCCTTGTCAGGGAGAGTTCCCTACTAATACTGTACCATTGCCCTCAAATCATAGCAGGTAAAATTGAGACCAGGGTAGCTAAAATAAGAAAATTTAAAGAGCAACAGAGTTATAGTTTCTTTTCTTTAGCATAGGTTTTCCTGACTGTAACTCTGCTGGTGTCTCCTACACACATGATGGTTGGTATGGATACATGTATATTCTCCCCCCTCTTACCTTCATAAGCCCAGTTAGCTGCCTGGAAGCAAACATCTACTACCCTCTTCTCTATATTAGTGATGGGTTTCAATACCAACATCAAGGAATTCAAAGGGCTAACTGTACCCTTCCCTTTCCAAAGAGACAATGTCTATTGCTCTGCTAGATAAAGGCTTATGAAAACAGTGTTGATGACTGGCTGGGAGGTTACAAATGCAGAGAAAATTATTTTGTCTTGCCTCTATAGTTATAACTTGTGATCCAAGCTAAGGCAGTCCTACCTCCCATTCCTACTAAGGAAATCAATGACTGAAACTGTACTTCTGAAAATAACTTAAAAATTAAATTTGGTAATTTTTTTCTTTTGGAAAATAAAGTATGTTCTCTAAAAATAAAAAAGGGGGTTGGGGATTTAGCTCAATGGTAGAGCGCTTGCCTAGCAAGCACAAGGCCCTGAGTTCGGTCTTCAGCTCTGGAAAAAAAAGAAAAAAGAAGATTTTTGTGATGGCGAAAACTTTTTGCAGAAAGACAACTATCTAGCTCCAAGGAATACTGCAGTCTCTAAAAAAAGTTCCTCACCTTTTTTCTGACCCCCCTTTCCAAAAGACTGCAGCATAAGTCCATTTCCTTGAATTACTAGTATTTGTACCTCTAACCACAGCTTTCCAATGTAATAACAGTCCCAGAGCCTTTTATTTACTTAGGTTTTTACCATGAAACAGAATGGACTTCTCTTTTGTACAGAAAACTGTATTACATATTCTTAGTCTTTGATATCATTTCTTTTCTAGTCAGGGTTCTTGCAGGTAGCCTTTCAAATTCCTAACTTTATCATGTAATGCATGAAAGTAGCCTTTAGAGTAAAGCTACCTTTCATTGACATACAATGTAATTAGGCATGTTTTTCAGTAGGCATGTGCCAACTATGTTGGTTACATTCCATTAAAAATCTCCCCAATTTTTTTTTGGTTCTATTAGGATCCTTCACATATAATCCTACACCTTTGTTGGCTATCACCCTTCCTCCACCAAGACCATCCTTCTGTCATTATGCCACTCATATTCTACAACCCCAATCGTCCTTTCTCTTTAGAGTTCTATCTCGCTTTATTGCACACTTTCTTTCCATATTATATGTATATATATACACATATGTGTATGTGAATTTAACTATAGATTCTGTATGTAAGAGAAGACATATGATATTTGTCTTTCTGAGTCTGGCTTATTTTGTCCAACATAGTGGACTCCAGTTCCATTCATTTTCTGCAAATGTCATAATTTCATTCTACTTTAAGGTAAAAGACATCATTGTGCATACACACCACATTTCCCACTGTAATGAAACAATAAACATTGATTACTGTGACCTGTGTGGGTTTGAGATTAACCTGACTAGGGTATCAGGGAATAAAGAAATGACAGACACATGTACAGAAAAGCTGGGATCCATTGGGCCGTGCAATCTCATAGACAAGCACCAGAATTACAGAAACAGAGCATGTTTATTATAAACAGCCAAACAAGGAAGTAGGTTTATTTTATAAAGCCGAATGAGCAGGCAAGTTTCTTACATATAGCTGAAGATAGAGAAGGGTTAACATATCTTGGCAAGGGGCCTCTGTAAGGGACAAATCTCAGGTTGCAGTCATCATGGAGGAGGAGGCTGTGGATGATACTTTCTCCATCCACTGTCAACATCCATGCTCAGAACAGAAGAAGGTCCTGCCGTTCCCAGGAGTCTCAGGCATTGGGGGCACTGACATGATTATGCTTATGTCAAAAATACAAATTCACTCAGGACTTCATCCACTCCTAAACATTGATGTGATTTGCTAACTTAGAATCACTTCTGACCAGTTCTTGTGATACATAATGCATTGATGTTTCTACTTGGAATTGCTTATATTTGCTTTTTCTTTTGTATTCATTTTAGGATTATTTTTATAGTTTTGTTAAGAATGGCATTGGAATTTTGATGACGATTGTATTGAATCTGTGTATTGCTTTTTATAATATAACCATTTTCTTTTTGTTATTCATTTTTTTTCTATGAAAATGAGAAGCCTTTCCATCTTCTAGTGCTTTCATCAATTTCTTTCTCCAGCATCTAAAATTTTCATTATCCAGAATTTATAATCCTTGGTCAGATTTATTCCTAAGCATTTTATTTTGGTAAAACTATTATGAATGGGATTTTTTTCCTTATTTATCTTGGAAAGATTATCTATTGCTATAAAGAAAACCTACTTATTTTTGCATGTTAATTTTTATCCTGCTACTCTTCTAGAAGTCTTTCTCAGCTGTAAGACTTTGCCACTAAAATCTTTATGGCCTTTAAAGCATAAAAATAAAGTGGTCAACATGTAAGAATAGTGTGATTTCTTCCATTTATAACCAGGCTACTTCTTTTTTGTGCCTTCCTGTTTTTGCTAAACCTTTGAGCAGCACATTAAATAAAAGCAGAGAAAGTGGGTGCTCTTTTTCATTCTTCTTAATAGAGGAAAAGTTTTCATTTTCTCTATATATTGTAATAAATGTTTGACATGTAAAGCTTGTATTATACTGAAGTATGTACCTTATGTTCCTAGTTATTGCACAACTTTTTAATCATGAAGGGATCTTGAACTTCATAAAAGCCTTTTCCTACATATTGACACAATCATACTTAGGTCTATTTATGTGATTTATTATATTTATTTTTTTCCTTATTTTGAACCAACCTTAATATTTGGAGTGAAGTTAAGCTGGTCATGACATGACATATGATCTTCTTAATGTGCTTTTGATTGTCATTTCCAAGAGTATTATTGAGAATCTTTGCATTCATTATGAAAATTGGCCTATGGCTTTCTTTTTTACTATAGCCTTAGCCAGTTTTGCTATCAGGATGATGGTGGAAATACAGAATGACTCTGGTAGCCTTCTTTCCCTTTATATTCCAAGGAGTAATTTGAGTAGCATTGATATTAGATCTTTTCTAAAAATGATGGACTTTGACAGAGAATCATTTGCTCCTGGACTACTTTTTATTCAGAGACATTACTGCTCAGTCTTATTATGGAGTATTAATATATTTAGGCTGTTTGTATTCTCTTGATTTATTTTTTAAAGGTGTATATGTCTAAGGAGTTGTACATTTCTTCTGGATTTCCATTTTTTAAAATGTGCTGAAAGTACTTAATAATTCTGAATTTCATTGAAATATGTTGTCACCTTCCCATTTTTCATCCCCAATTTTAATAATTTCTGTCTTCCACCTTTCATTGTCATAGTTGGCTCAAGGTTTCCCAGTCTTGTGTATTTATCTCAAATTTTTCTCAAGAGCCAATTGTTTCATTGAATCAATGTATTATCTCTATTTAATCTTTACCATGATCTTTTTTTTTCTCTACTACATTTGAGTATGGCTTGTTCTTATTGTCTTAATACATCATTAAAACATTTATTCACAAACCCTCAATTTTTTTTATTTTAAGCAATAATGACTATAATTTAAAAATATAATATTTTATTAATTCTTTGATAATTTCATCCAGTGTGCTTCATTCCTACCTCCTCCTGGATCCATCCACTCCAACACTGTTTCCACCCCCCAACTTCTTGCTTATTGTAAGGGTTGATAGTGTCTGGTTGCAAGACACTATCTTGAAGCAGAGTTTAGATCCGCAGATTCTTGTAATCATTTTCCCCTCTGCATCCATCTTCCCTGAGTCTTAAGTGCAGGGGTTATATTGTAGATGTATCAGATGGGATGGACACCTAATGGTCAGTTGTTGTCTGCATTTTGACCAGTTGTAGCTTTCTTTAATGGTCTCTGTCTGCTGCAAAAATAAATTTCTGCGAAGAACAGTGACAGCGAAACTCATCTGTGACTATAAGGATAAGTATTCCCTATGCAGTCAGAAATTACACTGGCTTAGGAAAGTGGTAGTTGTAGGTTCACCTCTAGTTCCATGGCCCCACCAGCCATGGGCATTGCTTTTACAGTGTATACAGTGTATTTTTGTTGTTTTTCACTCCCCACTGTCTCTTTCTCCAAATACCCAAAGCCCATACTATATCCTCTCTTTTTAAAATAATTTGTTGAGTCTATTTTATGCTACCCCTGTGTGTGTGTGTGTGTGTGTGTGTGTGTGTGTGTGTGTGTGTGTGTGTGTAAGGCTAGACACAGGGACTTGACAAACTTTCAATGGCCAGTCCACCAAAGAAAAATGATTATATGATTATCCCTCTATCAGCAGCCAGTAATTATTAGTTGCTCCTCAACTAGGGGTAGGACATCAGGAATCCACCCTCAGGAATTAGCTTAATTTTCTTCAGGTCTTGTGCACACATCCATGCCTGTTATGAAATCATATTTGCAACAGACATGTCATATTTCCCGGCTGACATTTCATCCTTCTCCCTACTTTTCAACTCTTAACTTTTCCTATAGAGTTTTAGTTTTATATGATGTAATAAATACATGAAATAATTTTTTTATTTTGCATTTGTTAAAACTTGCCATGTGGTCTATTTTTATAAAGCATTCTGTGTGCCACTGACAATAATGTTTATTTTGAATCTATGTGGTATTCTATTGTGCATCTCTCTCTCTCTCTCTCTCTCTCTCTCTCTCTCTCTCTCTCTCTGTATGTACATGAGATAAGTCTGTTATTAAGTGGTACCATTTAAGTATGTTCAATTTTTGTTCATTTTTAGTTTTTAATGACCTATCTAAACATAAAGAAACATGGTTATTCTCAATTGATGGTTTGGTTCAGTGGATAAAACTCAGGTTATCAACTTGCATGGTGTACTGATTAGTTAGCATATGTGTCATTTTGACATAACGTAGAATCAGTTGGGAAAGAGTCTTAATGAAGAATTACCTACATCAGCGTTGCCTTCAGGGATCTATGAAGAATTATCTTGATTTTTTTTTTTCATTTTGAGACAAAGTTTCACTATGTAGCTCAGGCTGTTCTGGAACTCATGATGAAGACCAGAGTGATCTCTCACTCATAGAGATCTACATGCCTCGGCCTACAAAAGGCCTAAGTTAAAGGCCTGTGACACCACACCCTGCAATTTCTTGATTGTTAATTCACAAAGGAAGATCCAATCCATTGTGGGTGGCAGCATTTTCTAGGCAATGTAAAAGAGGGGGAAGTAAGCAAGTAATCTGTATGTATTTATTTCTCCCCACCCAGCAATGTGAATAGCTACTAGAGTTCCTGTCTTGACTTCCGCTCAGTGATATGCTGTGACTTGGAATCATGAGTCAAATAAATTCTTTCTCCATGAAGTTAATTTTTGTCAATGTATTTTATCATACAACAGAAACAAAAACTGGAAGACACAGCAAATATGTTTCCAGAGCTGACCATCTTTCTGACTCTTTTTTCTTTATATAAAAATTCTACTCCTCCAGGTGACATGGAAACAGTTTCTAGTCTGACATCTTACCTTGAGAATTCTGTTAATGGTTTGTTTCATTTACTTTTGTTGGCTTATGACAGCATCTGGTAGATAGATGCTACTTGAAATATTGTTGGATTAATTGAACTTGACTATAAGGTTAAAAGAAAACTTTCCTAGCAAGTGAACTGATATTTCTATGCAGTTTCAGTCAGACATTTCAGAGAGAAGAAAAACTATTATGGCTTGCAATTCTCAGGAGAAAAAAAGTTCCCAGAGCTCTGCCCAGTGCTTGGCTGTGGGTCTCTGTATCTGCTTTGTCAGTTACTGGATGAAGGTTCTATGATGACAATTAGGATACAGTTGTGTAGCTTGGTTTGCATGAGCTGGATTTTTGGAACTTATTCCCTATGGTGGGACACCTCTTTCAGACTTGATGCAGTGGGGAGGGGCTTGGTCTTGCCTCAACTTGATATGCCATGCTTTGCTGACTCCCATGGGAGGCCTTACCCTTTCTGAATGGAGACAAGGAAGAGTGGATGGGGGCAGTAGAAGGGAGGTGGGAGGAGGGAATGAGAGGAGATGAAGGAAGGGAAACTGTGGTTGGTATGTAAAATAAATAAAATATTAATAAAATATTTTCTGGAGCTGGCAGTATGGCTTAGTGGGTATAGGCCTTCAATTTGATGACTTAAATTCCTTTATAATCAATGTGATAGAAGGAGATAGTTGACTTCCACAAGTTATTGCTTGACCTACACACTCCCCAAATGAGTAAATAATCACAAAAAATGTAGTTATTCATTGGTGATAGAATGTTTTTGAGTATTTAAAGGAAGGGCTGGCAACAAATAATGATAGATTAGTGGGGATTCTGGATTATAGGATATAATGTACTACATGACTTATGAAGAGAACACGTGGAAAGAAACATTAAACACCCATTAAGTTTATTCTTAATACTGAATTATATCTTTAGATTTAATTTTGTTTCCTTATTATATGATTCATCAGTAAGAAGTCTTATAATAAATAGCATCATTTAGCTTAATCCCTCCAAAAGTCTTTCTATAGTTGGTGACATGTTAATTAGAGTAAATGGACAGGAGAAATCATGGACTATTACGAGGAGAACATGATTTGTGACTGATATCAAGTCCTGTGATACCTCCATACTTTCACTCTGCATGGCTTATCAATATTTAGTTCTGTTTTACCTTGTACTCCTCATTACCTTCTTCTCCCTTTGGGCTTCCTCTCTACACTTGGCTGTGTCCTGTTATGACTTCTTTTCTAAATATTGTCCTTTTGTGGAATCATGAAGACAGTTTATCTCTTAGACCCAAAAAGGAGAACCAAGTCTTATCATCACTACTGAATGACTGCTTTTGAAATCACAAAGTTAGAAAACACCAAGATGTTGCAAACCCCCTCTGTATTCTGTTTTCTATCAACTCTACCAGAGCATTACACGTTTCTGAAGGTAACCAAACACCCATTCATTGTAGATGTAACCAATCATATTATTAAAATAAGAAACACAGAGCCAAGGTAAAAGAGAAAAGCCGAGAGGTCAGAGCTCAGAGATAAAATCTTACCTCCTGCAGTGCTCCTAGCTTCCCCGAGAGAGGGAGGTACTTCCTGTGTCCCTGCTTAAATAATCTTTCTGTTCTGCCTTCTCATTGGTTGTAAACCCAACCACATGACTGCCTCATCACTGCCTGTAAGTACCGCCCTCCAGGTCTTAAAGGCGTATGTCTCCAATACTGGCTGTATCCCTGAACACACAGAAATCTACCTAGCTCTTCTAACCACCACGCTCTTACTATGGCTCTAATAGCTCTGACCCCAGGGCAACTTTATTTATTAACATAAAATTAAAATAACATTTCAGTACAAATAAAATATCACCACATTTCCCCTTTTCTATTTTAATAAAAAGAAAAAAGGCAAAAGGTTATAACTAACAAAAGAAAAACTATATACAAAAGTACAATAACTATATACAATATATACAAGTAACAAATACCTAAACGATGTCTAGTCCATTTGTATTTGACAAATCAGAGAAAATAATTCCCTTATCTATCCTATTTTAGTAAGTCCAAAATGTATCTAATTCACTTTCTATCCTAATTAATCTTCAACTATAACTAACTAATCTTCAACTCCCTCAGAGACCCAAGAAGGAAATAATATTAGCTAACAAAAATAAAAACAAGAAGTGCACAAAAGCAACTTCCAAAAATTTTGTGAGTTGACAGAAACAGCCAGCTGCCTGGACAGTCACCTGAGGTTTCTCCACAGTGTTGGGGCATCATCTTCAGCCTATAGGCTTAGTGTATCTGACAGACTCATTTGTGAAGTAGGTTGTACACAAGGTCAACAGTTCAACCTCACACTGGGTGAGAGCAGTCCATGTACCAGAAACACCTGAATTCCACTAGTGTCATGTCATGATTCAGGATTTTAAATTCTGGAAATTGTTGATGGTTTTTTAATTCAGCTGTCCATTCTTCTTGGCTGTGTATATATGGCTTCATCTAAGCATGCCCTTCTCCACATCCCTCTATTAAATGCCAGTCTACTATTGAGAGGCGTGAGCTTTTAGTTGCTGTTCCATTGCACAACAGAAGCCATCGGCCCACTGCCTGTTCAGCTGCCTTCAAAGAAAAGGGTACTGTACCTTTTCCAGATTGTGAAGGCGACTTCAGGGATGGTGCCATATTGTCCTGGCCTCAGAAGATGCCTTCTGATAAAGCCATAACCATACTTATTTTGGCAGGAATCGGTAGTCCTTTGTTTCGTGTTCTGTCTGTCCATTTTGTCCTGTTGATTTGAGGATACTTTGTTGTCCAGTGGCTAACTTTTGCCACAATGAAAATTAACTCCATATGCAGTTTCTTCAATGCCCATATTTTCTCTGAAGTAGATTGGTACTGCCAGGAGCTGACATGTCTCAAAAAAGAAAAATTTCTAAGTTATTAAAATATTTTAAATGCCATATTCGTTAGATCTCTGAAGGGTTTGAAGATGACCTGTCTAAAATATATCTGCTCAATTTTTAAAACATATCTAATATGACTACAATTTCTATTGTAATGTCTAACTACTAACTTTCATTTCTTTATATCCTAATAGTTGGTAATAATGTAAAGTATTTAAAACTAGTAATTGTCTTTTTCTTTTCTTTCTTTTTTTTTTTTTTTTTTTTTTTTTTTAAAAGAGAAAATCCGAGAGGTCAGAGCTCAGAGATAAAATCTTACCTCCTGCAGTGCTCCTAGCTTCCCCGAGAGAGGGAGGTACTTCCTGTGTCCCTGCTTAAATAATCTTTCTGTTCTGCCTTCTCATTGGTTGTAAACCCAACCACATGACTGCCTCATCACTGCCTGTAAGTACCGCCCTCCAGGTCTTAAAGGCGTATGTCTCCAATACTGGCTGTATCCCTGAACACACAGAAATCTACCTAGCTCTTCTAACCACCACGCTCTTACTATGGCTCTAATAGCTCTGACCCCAGGGCAACTTTATTTATTAACATAAAATTAAAATAACATTTCAGTACAAATAAAATATCACCACAATTCATAATATAAAAGACACTGTTGCCTGAACCTGACAACTCAGGGAAGAACAAATAGCTACAAAAAGTCATTTGCTAAGGAAAATTCCACTCTTCTGTTGTCAGTGCCTCAGCCAATATTGTCTGTTCTGGAAGTCACCCTCATTGCTTAGAGGAATTCTTTTTGTAAATGTGCTACAAGCTGATAAACTCCATCCTGGAGGCTTTTATTCTTTATGTTTGCAATTTCATTAGACAGCACAGTGACCTCCTTTTTCCCTTTTGCTTTATTCTTACTTTAGACTCTGATGGTGATAGCAGGTCTCTCTCTCTCATTCAATTTAAGTATAATTGAACTTGAGATTAGTTGTTCACAGTGCTGGTAAACCTTGCCATGTGTTGCCTAAAAACAAATTCCAACTTCAATTTGAATAGCACCTTTCACATCAGTACCCCAAATTGCTTCAGAGTAATACATCATCAATATTTCACAACGTGGCATCACTGAGCAGCATACACAATGAAGAGCCATCATCCTTTTAAACAAGCTAGAGAAGCTACCACCAGGGGGTACTGCATGTTGAAATAGGTTGAATCTTCTTTAAGTGATTTAGGCTCAAGCAGTGTTTTAGTAAAATGGTAGAAAACTGCTCCTGGGACACAGTTTATATTTGTGTCAGTAAATCAAAATTGAACAAATTAATGAACAATACACCTTGCTTTATGTGTAAGCGTATAACTTATGTCCAAGTAGTACATGGATCTCATTCTCTAAATGAAGACTAACATTGTTTTCTTTTAGGGAATACATTTTTCTAAGGTGGAAATAAAAGTGTTAATCCAGTTCTTCTCTTTATCCTCTTCAATACATCCAATATCCACTTCAAGCACATCAAGAATTTATGTTATTTCTTTCCATATTATTATTATTATATTTTTTCTCATCGGTTTCTTTCATGTTTTATTTTAGTTTTATTTTTTATTCTTATTTCTGAGATTATAATTTGTTTACAGCATGCCTCCTTCCCTTTCCTCACTCTAAACCTTCCATTTGATCCTCTCACTCTTCTTAACTTCATGGCCTCTTTTTTCCTTTTTCCAGTAATTGTTATTGCATGCATTTATGTATATGTGCATACATATTCATTGCTAATATATACATATATAAATACAACCTATAATTGTTCTCATCTTTTATTTGGGTTATTTGAGCACCTTCCTAACAACATCATTATAATTATCATCATCATCATCAACAACAACATCAGTTCTTTTAAAATTTCATACCATGTGGTTTGAGCATACTCACTGCCTCTCCCCAAACTCTTCTCAGATCTACCTTTAATTCTCTACATATGTAGGTCTGTGTCCTTTTTTATTTAATCCATCAAGACCAGTTTGTAATTCCCAAATAATATGAATTGTCAATAGCTTTTTTTTTTTTTTTTTTTTTTTTTTTTGCTGTGGTGGGACTTTGCATTCAACTCACTTCTCTGTGCTGAGATTTGCTCTGGCTTTGCCTTGCTAAGATCTTGTGCATGCCGTCGCAATGGCTGTGAGTTCATACATGTAGCTCTTCAAACACTTTAAAGACATACAGAATATGGTATTTAAAATGTTTTAAAAACTTAGACTTTTCTGGACAATGAGACACATCTGCTCCTGGCAGCATTGATTTACTTCAAAGAGAAAGATGGGTGTCGAAGACACTCTGTGTGGAGTTTATCTTCTTCTTGGCACAAAATGATCATTTGAGCAAGTAACTTCTCTTGCCTGGACTGCTGATAATATGTTATATAAACTGAACAAGCAGGACCCATAGAAAGGTAACCACTGAACTTTGCAAGATGAAATGGTCCTTCAGGTTCCTGCTGTGCAGAGGAGACTGCAAGACGTTCTACAGGACACAGGAAGAAGTGACTGAGAGACTCTAGACCTATGGGCTGAAGATGGATGTCCCAACATTGCAGAGGAACTTTGGGTGACTGTCCAGGCAGACAGCTGTCTCTGTCATTCTAGATTTTTTGAAGTTGCTTACAATGCCCTTTCTGTTTGCTTAGATAATATTATATCCTTCTGGAGTCTTAGATGTAGTTGAAGACTAGATAGTTATAATTATGGTTTTCCTTGGTTATGATAAGAGATAAGGTAGATATGAAAACTTAGACTCACAAATATAGGATAGATTGGATATTTTCTTTAATTTTGCTAAATACAAATAGACTAGATATTATAACTATAATTCTTGCTTGATAACTGTTTTATTATATGTAATTTTACTATGTTGACATTAAAAACCTTCCTTTTAAATAGAAAGAAAAGGGGAAATGATGCGTGATGTCGTTCTGTATGCTATGAATCTATATGCTGTTCTGATTGGTTAATAAGTAAAGCTGTTTAGCCAATGGTGACGCAGAATAAGGTTAGGCAGGTCATTATAACTAGAGAAGAAGAAGGAGAAAGGCAGAACAGAGGAGATGCTGCATGCTGCCACCATGAGAAGCAAGATGTACAGGTACCTGTAAGCCATGAGCCACGTGGCAAGGTATAGGTTTATAGAAATGGGTTAATTTAAGATGTAAGAGCTAGTGAGAAGTCTGAGCCATTAGACCATACAGTTTGTAATTAATATAAAACTCTGTGTGTTCATTTGGGTCAGAGTGGCTGCAGGACTGTGGGGCCATGGGAGCTGGGTGAGCACAGAAAAACTTCAGCTACTGATAGTTATTATTGAAATCCATTTTTTTCTAGGAATGTCTTGTGTACTCTGTCTATGGTGATTGAAAGTTTTACTGGGTATAGTAGTCTGGGCTGGCATCCCTTGTCTCTAAGTGTCTACATTACATCTGTCCAGGACTTTCTGGCTTTCAGAGTCTCCATTGAGAAGAAGGGTGTGTTTGTGAGGGTATTTCTTCAGGATATGTTTATGTGAATCAGTGGACCTGGAAAAAATGTACCCTCACTATATTTGTGTACCATGCACCTGGCTGTGATCTCTAACATACCAACAACAAAAATAAATACAAGATAAAGATAAGTTCTCTTTGCCTTTTTTCCCCTTGGAGGTCAGGGCACCTTTATTTTGTTCTTAAACATCAAAACTCCAGAGTTTTAGGGCATTAGACTTTAGAAGTTTTATCAGTAGTCCTGTGAGTTCTGATGCCTTTGGATTTGGAATGTGAATTACAACATCTTCTTCTCTGGTTCTGAGGCATTCAAAAATGGAAGGATGTTTCTGGCACTCAAGAATCTCCAGATTGCTGATGAGCTGGCAAGGAACCTTAAAACCTTTGAACTCAGGTGATCTCATTATTCACCTACTACTATCTATCTGTCTATCTATCTATCTATCTATCTATCTATCTATCTATCTATCTATCTATCTATCATCTATTTGTCAATCTATTTATTATCAATTTATCTATCTACATTTCTACCTACCAATTCATCTTCATGCCTATCTCCTGTCTATCTCTCTGAAGAACCATGACATGACATGTTACTGTTGTAGAATATTAGTTGAAAATGTGTTATATTTGTTTATGCCATGGAACATTTGTTTTAACCATGCAAAGATGTGTTGCATTATTTTATGTTGCACTTGTTTAACTCAATGAAGCTGTGTTACTTTGCTTGTCTAAAATATCTGCTTTGTCTAATAAAAATCTGGATGGCTAATAGCAAGGAAGGAGAAAGGATATGTGGGGGTGGCAGACAGAAAGAACAAATAGGAGGCAGAATAAATTCAGATGTGAGAATTTTAATTTATAACGTGTTGATATGCACATTCTCTAAAGCATAGACAAAAACTGAAATACTGCATAGGTTTCTTACTGACAGATAAGAAGAAAAGCTGATACCAACAAATAGTATGTACCAGTAAGTTCCTTCCATACAAGGAATGTCCACACAAAAAATGAAAGATTAAGGAAATATTTTTATGATATAGCAAAATGACAAAAATCACATGATTAATAAATTAAGCCATTTTCCCAGTACAGTGTCTCAGCTACACCCAGAATCAGCAAAACTGGTCCTGTAAAAGCTACATCACAGTTTTCTCCAATGGAACCTCTCAGTGGTAATAATTATAAAAAATCAAGTTTTCATAGACTGTCAAAGGCTGAAGCAGCAGTCATCAGTTTTTGTATTCTTAATCCAGGAAGCCTTATATGTAGGTAGGGTAACATGCTGAGGCTGGATACAAAGAAAAAAATTAAATCTCCTTTCCTTTGAGTATATCTTGTAAAGAATCCTTGTTGGATGTTCTTTAAAATTCATTGCTAATAAAAGCATTCACCAATGGAAAAAAATGCAAGTTTTGAGCATAAAAGGGGCCAACTACACAGTAGTGATAAATACTTAAAGTGAAGGATAGGCTATTGTCTCTGTTTTGATAATTAGACTAAAAATTATATGATATGAATATATATATTTGTATAGTGCAGCAATTTTAAGATCCAATTACAATAGGGATAAAAGAACTTAGTACTTTGGGTCATCTCAATATACACTATGAGAATTCATAGAAACTTTGCTTTGGTTAACATGACAGACTCCACAAACAGAATGACATGAAAGTCATTGGACCCTACCAAGTCCAATAATGGCTTGAGGATGAGCTGGTGGTTGGTGTTAAGATTGGCTTAAAGGAGTGATTGCTTTTGCTTGGGTAATGGTCTTTTACAACTTAAACTAAGCACAAAGTCACTTTGTTGGCATAATTCCTTCTTTAACAGAGATGTCAGCCCTTACTGAACAGAGTTACCAGATGAATAGTTTGGATCCTGCCAGTCTCAAGAGGAATCTGCATTACTCAAACTCAACAGATATAATGATTTAGATGTTAATATCATCTAAAATAATCTAAAATAATGCCTTGCTATATATCTGGTATATTTATATTTCTTATATGTTATATTTATCTTACATATTTATTGTTGGAGCCCACAGATGTTTCCTGGTGAAATCTGAGCTTACTTTACCCAGCAGGACTGCATAAGAGGATGATTGGACTATTGGCCTTGGTACCAGGTGTTTGGAAGAGTCACTTGATTGTATCTACCAAAGGGGGGTTCTTTCACCCCATCCCTTGGCATTGTTATAAAAAGTCCTTTTGAATGAAGTTCTGGGTCATTGGGTATTGACACAGGTCCTCCTGAAGCTATTCCGTGTTTCTGTCTTTTCTCTCAACATCTAGGTATCTCCTTCTATCTAAATATTTCTCACTTCTCCTTCCTCAAGAGTTCCCTAGTCATAAATATGGGAGGTAGTTCTATACAATTTATAAATGCAAAATCTACATTTTAGACTATGATCCTACAGTAACATATGTTATAGTATTTGTTTAAAAATAGATACACAGAGGAATGTAGTAGAATAGAAAGCATAGAACTAAATCTATATATAGTTAGATTTTATTATAAAAATGTGCAAAAGTATTTCAAGGGAGAGTTGAGAGGACAATCAACAGATTGTTCACAAAGATTAAATATCTATTTTGGTTAAACGTTAGTCTATACATTGACCTTACTTTTTACACCAAAGCAAACTCCAAACTAATCATTGATCATAATTTAAAATGGGAAACAATGCATATTTTTCTTCCATTGTAGAAGCAAATAAAATAACATTTACAAAATCTTAGGTTTTATATTGCTTGCTTAGCTATAATTTAAAACAAATATTTACAAAGAAAAAATAACATGCCAAATAGAACTTTGCTAAAATTGAAAACTTCTGCTCTGCAAAATGAAAAGTTGGCAATATGAAAATATAAGCCACATATTGGGAGTAAATACTGCAAAGAACATATTTTATGGGGGTTAGAAATATATGGTGGATGTGTGATGTGAATCTTTGTTGTACAAATGTGCTAATTCAATGAATTGTGATAGAACAGTGACAACCTACATAACTTTAGATACTAGTAGTTTGAACAACCTAAAGAAAAGTAGTATGGGTCTATATGTCAACAACTTGACTACTAAGTAGAAGGATGGTAGGAGTCAATTTTCCACTATTGGAATAAGTGTTTATAAATAAGCAGATACTGGAAACTAGAGCAAGCTATGTGAGCATAGTCTACAGTTGAATAGACCAGATGAGCTGAAGATTTGGCTTAGTATGTAAATTACTACCTACAGAATTTTCCATAGAATCCATACGTGTATATATAGGGAACACACACACACACACACACACACACACACACACACACACATTTGTTACATTGAGCCTCTGGATTCAAGGTCAGTCTATTCAGCATAATGAGACCCCATTTGTCCCCTAAAAAAAATAAAGTTAAAACACTGCATATAACCAAAAATGTGTAATAAGTATTCATGAGCCCATATTGATGTACTAAAGAAGAAAGAAAATAATACTCCTTGCTTAACCATGAGCTATACAAAGTGAATTTCTTACAAAAGATATAGTATGGGAAGGGATGAAATTATAACTTAGCTGGCGAGAAATCAGAGAAACATGTCCTTGACCAGAGTCATGTGACCAAGACCCACAGTAGAAATTAGTAACACTGAAAATATGGAGCCTCAATACAGTTATGGGAATGGAACTATACCCCAGTTGTCCCCACAAATCTTTGCTCCATGTCTCATCTTAAAAATCACAGTCAAATGTCAAATGAGAAATAGTATACATCATAAAAGCATTATGAAAAACTAGGAACATTTGAGGAGCAGACACAGCGAAGATGACAGGACTTGAAATTCAAAATGATTTGTGAGATGATGGTTTGCTGTGACTTCTGGGATGAAAACTTAGAGGAGAGAAAGATCTTACATGAACCAAGGAGCTGGAATAAGAGGTGGGTTTGGGGACAAGTATATTAGAAGAATAATGGAAATGCTGAGGCACATATATGAGCATTCTTTATTATCTATGTAATTTTCCAATATTCTCAAATTATCTCAAAAAGTAAAAATAACCTTGCATGACACTTTCCCAAGATGTGTATATTATTTTCTATGGTTGAGTTCATTAACATTTTTCTTTGCTACTTAAAAATTAAACTCAGAGTAAGCAGTTTTTCTCACTGCCCTGCACAATCTGTTGAGATGAACTTGGTTGAAATGTTAACACTGTGTTTTCTTTTGTTTATCGAATGAGCAGCTTTTAGCAGAATTAGAATAAGACATCTGAGTAGTTGTTATCCTGTCATTGTCCTGAATTAATGACAGCTGCATGATTTTTATAAAAAACAACTTGTGATCTACATTCTCTAGAATGTTAGATAATTTATAACTTCTTATAATACCATACTTTCATATTCCTATAATTTAATCACCTCAGGCTGTGAGCTTTACGTTTCACTTTTTCTGAGATTCATTGCTATCTCTTTCAAGTCATTTTCTGAAGTACATTGTTTATGTTATGCACATATATTTTCTATGACATTTAATTATGAAATCTCAAAAGATACATATTTTTAGTTAATGTTAAACTATTTGTACAAAAGACAATCTAATATCCAGTGATATCTACAAATACGTGTATGACTCTCTATGTCTATCTCTCTCCTACTGGGATCTGAAAAGCATCCTAGACATGTTCTGAGTGCTGACTAGAGCTGAAATAAGGTCGGAACAATGAGGACAACACCTTGAGTATTGGGTTTGCAGTTAGCAACCTCAGCCTTTCTTCTTTTTTTAAAAATAAAGAGCCAAAAAATTATTCTCCATCCACTGTGGGAGGGTCCCACATTCACTGAATGTGATAAAAGAAAGAGGGTAAAATTATGGGTATGAAAATAACATCACTTATTTTATTTTTTCATAACTTTATTAAAGTTATATTATTTTAACACTTTTTTCCCCTCTTAATGCTTGACACACAGAAGACATTCTGTAAAGTTCTACTGAATGGCAGTCAGACATATCACTCTTAGATTCTGTGATCCAGAGATGGCATGCTACAATTTTTTATTATCTGATTTACTGTTATTGTTTTGTTGTGTTTATGTGATGATATGTTTAGGGTATATGTGTATGGATGTACATGCTTGCTTCTTTGAAGGTGTATGTGTGTGACTGGGTGTGTCTTTTTAGGGGTGCATATGCCACAGAACACATGTAAAGATCACAGAATTTCTACCTACTTGAGACAGGGTCTCTATTCACTGCTATGTATCCTTGTAGCCGGTTTGTGGATTTCCTAGGAGTCTCCTGTCACCACTTTCCATCTGTAGGCGTACAGGGATTACAGATTATGTATGTACTTTTTTTTTTTTTACATGTTTTAAGTCAGTTTCTCATTTAAACTTTCCACTGACTAATAATCATGTTGGTAATATTCTATCTTCATGATTTCCATACAATTCTTGAGGGCATCTACAAAATGTATCAAATTTCAAGTGTTGTACTTAGAAAAATATACTCATCTATAAAAATTATTCATTTTAAATTCACCCTTCTGCATTTCTTTCTTTCTTTTTTTGCCCAGGGAGACTGGATATGCTTGCCATTTATGTTTCATGTTTTCTTATATTTATTCGGCCTTGTTTTGTATTACATAACTGCTTTCTAGAAAATTATCTCACCATTTAATTAGATGTCAGTTGGTGGAATTACAATGTCAATGTTTTTCTAAGAATCGTTTGCTTCTATTGTCCTTGTCCCTTTCCATTCTCTCTCTTTCAAGAGCGATGGCTCCGTGGTCTGAGTCGCTCTGCCTTAAATTTCCTTTGAATTGCATTTTGAGATTTTGATAGAAAACATGTCACAGAAATCCAATCAATACATAAAAATGTCCTGATGCCTTTCAGAGCTGACAAAGATAAAAACGATTCCCAGGCACATCGGGTGATTTCTGAGGCAGTGCCACTGTTTGGGCTTTAAAATGAGGGAAGACTGAGGAGCAAAGCTCTGATTGTGTTGTTATTGTTAGTGGAGACTGTGGAATATGTCCTTGGTCGTCTTCTCAGGACACAGAATTGTCATTCTTTTTTGGCTGATGGCACATATTTGTCCCTTTTCACATGTATCTTTTTTTTTTTTGTACCATCACTTGTGTTTTCTCTTTCAAGGAAATCTAATGACTGATTTATACTTAAGTGTGATACCTTTGAAATACCATCACACTTCTAACATTCCTGTGAGACTAGCTGAGGCCTCTGCTATAGGTGCTGATGGTGACCTTCACCAAATCTTCTTTTCTCTTCCTTCTCACTTACCTAAACTGGCGTTGTCTAGAACATGTCTTGATTAAATCTCCAGGACCCAAATCCTATCACAGAGTTGACATCCAGAGAACTTGGATTCGCAGTTCTCTGTGAGACTGAGTTCAGCTCACTTGTTTGGCTTGTACAGCTTTGCCCTGCTACCTTCCCTTCATTGTTAGGTCATATTTATTATACATAGTGAAAGATAAATGGCGCTGGTGGCGGCGCTGGTTCCCGCATGGAAAGGTCATGGTCATGACAGAACCCAGTGTTAGCTTTCAGAGCTTTCTTAGGAGGGGAAGGGTGGGAGGGAAAAGAAGAGAGCCAGGCCTAGAGAGAGAGAAAGATAGTGGGGTGGGGGAAGAAGGGAGCAGAGCAGAGCAGGGAGCAGAGAGCAGAGAGCAGAGAAAGAGCATGGGGGTCAGCATCTGGCTTTTTTAGGTGTGTACGTAGTCGCTAGCACCCCCTGTGGCAACGTAAGACGCAAGACCTTGAGCTGTGCATGCACAGGAGTGAGGGCAGGATCCTAACACATACAGTGGATGGTCTCTTGAGGGTCACTTAACAGTGAAATTTCATGTCTGATGTAAATAGACAGTGGATGATCACCAAGTAGTAAATGGTACAAAAGAGAATGCAATTTTATACAGATTCTGCACAGTTCTAGGAAGTGTTCTCTCCAAGTGGGTTGTACAGCGCATGAGAGAAATGAGGCATCATCATATTAAGAACTAAATATGTAGACATCTGCCTTGATCATCAGGGATTCTGTAAGTTCTAAAAATAGCAATGCCCAAATAACAAATGCTGCCAGAAATTTGAATTATTGAGTGACAGCTAGAAAGACATGATCAGCTATGAATTGTGATGACAATATTTGTTGATTTGTTTTTCTTCAGTGGTGATTCTTATCAATAATCACAGAACATGTGCCATGAGAGTCAAGGGAAAACTCAGCATAATTCCATAGGAAAAGACAAATGCTGCCTTGGTCATGAGCAATTATACTTACATGAATGTGCTTCAGTCTTAAGCAGTTATAGAATGCATAGTATTTTCCTAAGAATGAATGTGCCTTTGAAAATGTGGAAACCATTGGCAGAATGAATCTTTAATCTTGGAGGATCTAGTTCAACAAACATTTTTCCCTATGGAAAAATCATACATAGCTGTTTGCTGTAGCTTTGTAAACTTGTAAGAGAACAATTTATTATCATTTTTACTTATCTTAAAATGAAATTGTGGGTCTATGTGGCATTTTATAGAGATCGATTCTACAATGGTGACATTTTATGTCACTTAGTATAGAAGATAACAGGAAGGAGCACAATAGCAGGCAGAGCTTGACTGCAGAAACACGGCTCTGTGTATCCACTCATTCGAGTGCCATTACAGCCATAGTTACGGGTGCGCATTTGAGAAAGTATGCATATATCAGCGTATATGTCCGTGTAGCTCTGTGAGACACACGGAAGTTATGTGCTGTTAAGAAATTAATCAGTTCATATGAGGGCAATAGAAAGATGCTTCCACATATTGCAAACCAGGATTAAATATTGATTTCACTGGAAGACAATGAATTAGAGAACGAAATGGCTCTTTTGCTCTCATATTAAAGTTTACGCGTTATCATCAAGCTCTCAAACCTAGGGTTTTATACAAAACTTTTCCTTTAATACGAAAAGGGATTGATCTTTCCTATGAGGGGTTTATATTGTATCAGTCATAATGTCACCCTCAAGTCCTTAGTGGAATGAATTTATACCATACTAGTTACTTTAATGTTAGAAAAATAAAATGTTGTTTTTTATTTTTATGTGTATGGGTGTGTATGTGTGTAGTTGGATTTTCTTTGGCTTTCCAGCTCCCAAATAATGACACAGAGACTTCCTCTTCTTTTTTATACATAATTTCTTTATTGAGTCTTTGAGAATTTCACATCATATACCCCAATTCTGCTTGCCTTCATGTCCCTGCACATCCTCCACTTACCCCCACAGCATCCTACACAAAGAAAATTTAAAAAAATCAAACCAAAATAAAACATAGCAAGCAAGGAAACAAACCAAAACAAGAATAAAACAAAACAAAAACACCTCTTTACTTCTCCATCTTTCTTGCTTCTCTTACACCTCTTTCATTGATCCTGGAGGCATTGGGAGCAGTGTGCCACATAGTATACTCTTTTGCCTGTCGCAGGATCTTGTAGCAAGAGAGCTGGCCATGACCCTCAGAGAAGAGCTTACACTGCACTGGGGAGAAATGTTGCCTCACCACAGGTAAGGGAGTGCGGACCCTGATGGCTTGTTAGTAGGGGAGCTGGACCTGCTCCCGGCCTGAGGTGGGCAGGCCCAGTGACACAACTTGACCAGCTCAACTACTACCCAGCCATGCCTTGGGTTGGCCCTCCCTAACATCTACCCCATCTAGGACCTACTGGAGCTCAGGAAGTAACTGGTCCTGTGGAATGATACACAAAGGATCTCCATGACTTGGGGAGGCTGAAGGCTATCCCAAAGGAATTTCAATGAAGATCAAGTGATGATGGTATGCCAGAGGCCTTGAACCAGACTAATGACATGGTGACTTCTTAATAATTATGAAAACTTGACCTTAGCTTAGGCTTGTTCCCAACTAGCTCTTATAACGTAAATTAACCTGTTTATATTAATCTCTATTCTGCCATGTGGCTCATTACCTCTCCATAGTACTGCACATTCAACTTCCTCTGCATCAAGACGGTGAATTCCTGCCTGTTAGATTCTTTCCCAGAGTTTCTCTCTTTCTCAAGGAGTCCTGCCTGTCCTCTCCTGCCTAACTATTAGCCATTCAGCTCTTTATTAAACCAGTCAGAAGGTACCTTAGGCAGGTGAGATAAAAACAGAGACTCTTCTTCACACAGTGTGGTCAAATATTCCACAACAGGGGTGCATTCTTACTTGTGTGCACATGCATGGAATGCCAGAGGAGGATATTGGCTCTCATGCCCTATCATTGTCTGTTTTATTCTTTTGAGGCAACAACTCTCACTGAATCTGGAGCTAATCTGGCAGCCAAGAAGCCCTGGGATCTCTATGTCCTTCCAGACAGCACTGAGGTTATAAAGAAGTGCATAGCCACAGCTGACTTCTGAAGTGGGTGCTGGTTCAGTTCCTCATGACTGTGAACTAGACACTCTTATCCACTGAGTAATCTCTACAAACCCAGAAAAAATAAATTGGATATACCAGTCTAAGTTTGTTCCCTTGTTCCTGGGAAAAGGTAGAAAAGAGGCCACCTCATTTTTAGCTTTTATTTTCTGGGAGGGTTCACATTCACAGGGTAAAAGTGAAGCATCTTTTTCACAGCTGGACAACTCTGGTTTGCTTGATCCCTCACTAAGAATGAGATTACAAAGAAGGTGGCTTGAATTTCCCCCCGATAATTCCTGTCAGAGGTTTTCTCCCTTATTCCATCTCTTCTGACACCTCTACCTCCACAGTCTTTCATCCTTAAATAATTACTACAATAGTGCCTTCGAGAACTCTTAAAAATCTACTTGGTGAATATTGCATAGTGATTTAAATGGTTGCAACCTGGCCATGGAACATAGCATTTTGAAATTACTGTTCAAACCTCTAGGGAAATGATTACATTGAGTGCCATGATGTGGATACTAACCATTCCCTTCTGTAACATGCATACATTTCCTTAGTGCCGAAGTTATATCCAGATGAATGCGGCAAACTAGATCCTCATGTTCTTTCTCCTTTGCTTCTGTCTGAAATAAAGCAGTGTTCAACCATACTTCAATTCTGCTGTGCACATTTCTCACTGTCTGCCCTTTAAATTCTGGAGCTTTCATCTATCATCCCAACACCTATTCCAAAAGGAGAAGCATTCCCAACTCTTCAGCTTTTGCACTAAAACATCCATCTATCCCCTGCTTTAATACAGGTGAGTAGACTCACTGGAGACACTGTTTTCCAAGGTGTGTTCATGTTTGTGTGAGTGCACACACACACACATGCTTACTTTTACACTGTTGTGTACATCTGTCACACAAAACAACGAAGTAGGTGGGTACTTGAATGCAAGAAAAGTATTCTATGTTTTTGTTGTCATTTCCTAAATGTTAGTCTTTAAACATGGTTGAAGAAAAGTTCCTCCTATAGTTGAAACTTTAAGTTTAGCCCCTGCGTTCTTCTTCCCTGGAATCACTAACCACCTGGGTCTCAGTATCTTTCTTTAAACAGTAGCTGTCTTAAACATTATGTATGATTCATCATTTACTTGCCTTTTTCTTTTAGTTAAAAAGCTTATGAATGCAAAGTGTAGTCAGATCCAAGCCCCTTCCCACTGCACTAAGTCTGTGCAAGATGTCACACCACAGGCAGCAGATTCCCAGAAGCCTACCCATGCACCAGGGACAGATCCTGATTTCTTGCCTGGGTGCCCCCCAAACAGTTCGAGCCTAACAACCGTCTTCCGTATCCAGAGAGCCTAGTCCAGTCCCATGGGGGCTACACAGCCACCAGTCCACAGTTCATGGGCTTCTTTTTTTAAGTGCTTCTTGGCCATTTGAGATTCCTCTGTTGAGAATTTTTTGTTTACGTATGCACTCCATTTAAAAATTGCATTGTTTGGGTTATTTCTGATGTCTAGTTTCTTGAGTTCCTTGTATATTTTGGAAATCAGCCCTCAGTTAGAAGTGGAATTGGTGAAAATCATTTCCCATTCTGTATGCTGCCATATTTTCTTATTGATGATGTCCTTTGCCTTATAGAAGCTTATCTGTTTCATGTTTCATGTATTAATTGTTGATCTTAGTGCCTGCACAATTGGTGTTCCATTCAGAAAGTTGTGTCCTGTGCCAGTGTGTTCAAGACTATTTCCCACTTTCTCTTTTATCAGGTTCAGTGCACCTTGTTTTATGTTGATATCTTTGATCCACCTGGACTTGAGTTTTGTGCAGGGTGATAAATATGGATCTATTTGCATTTCTTTACATGCTGATATCCAGTTTGACCAGCACCACTTGTTGAAGATGCTTTCTTTTTCTGTTGTATATCTCCAGCTTCTTTATAAAAAAAAATCTAGTTTCCACAGGTGTGTGGATTTACATGTGGATCTTCAATTCAATTCTGTTGATCAGTCTATTTTTATGACAATATTGTGTGGTTTTTATTGCTATAGCTCTGTAGTGTAGCTTCAAATCAAGGATGGTGATGCCTCCCAGAAGTTCTTTCATTGTACAGGATTGTTTTAGCAATCCTGTGTTTTTTTTTTTTTTCATAAGAAGTTGAATATTGTTCTTTCAAGGACTGTAAATAATTGTGTTGGAAATTTGATGTTGATTGTGTTGAATCTGAAGATTGCTTTTGGTAAGATGGCCATTTTTACTATATTAATCATATGATTCCATGAGCATGGGAGATATTTCCATCTTCTGATGTCTTCTCCAATTTCTTTCTTCAAAAACTTCAAGTTCTTGCCATACAGGTCTTTTATTTGCTTGCTTAGGATTACCCCAAGTTATTTTAATATTATTTGCAGCTATTGTGAAGGGTGTTATTTCCCTGATTTCTTTCTCAGCCCACTTGTCATTTGTAAATAAGAAAGCTACAGTTTTTTTTTTAAATTAATCTTGTGTACAGCCACTCCATTCAAGATCTTTATTGGTTGCAAGAGTTCCCTAGTATAATTTTTGGTGTGGCTTATGTATACTAGCATATCATCTGCAAATATCCATACTTTGAATTCTTTCTTTCCAATTTGTATCTCTTTGATCTCTTTAGTTTTCTTGTTGCTCTAGCTAGGACTTCAGGTACTATATTGAATAGGCATGGAGAGAGTAGACAGCCTTGTCTTATTCCTGATTTTAGTGGAAATGTTTTGTGTTTCTATCCATTTAATTTGATGTTAGCTATAAGCTTGCTGTAAATTGCCTTTACTATGTTTTGGCAAGTACCTTGTATCTCTCATTTAACATTAGTAAGTGGTATCTATCAAGAAAATTGTCCATTTCTTTTAGGTTTTCTAATTTTGTGGAGTAGAAGTTTTGAAAGAATGACTTAACGAGTCTTTGGATTTCCTTGTTGTCTGCTGTTATGTCCTCCTTTTCATCTCTGATTTTGTTAATTTGGATATTCTCTCTCTCTGCCTTTTAGTTAGGTTGGATAAGAGTTTGTCTACCTTGTTGATTTTCTCAAGGAACCGACTCTGTTTTGTTGATTTTTTGTGTTGTTCTCTTTGTTCTTATTTTGTTGGTTCAGCCCTGAGTTTGATTATTTCCTATTATTTTCTACCTCTTCTTGGGTGTGTTTTCTTCTTTTTGTTGTAGAGCTTTCAAGTGTGATGTTAAGTTGCTAGTATGAGATGTCTCTAATTTCTTCATGCATGCATTTAGTATATGAACTATCCCCTTATCACCATTTTGATTGTGTCTCATAAGTTTGGGTATGTTATACATTCATTTTCATTGAATTCTAGAAAATCTTTAATTTCTTTATTTTTGCTTTGACTCAGCAGTCATTCGGTAGGGAGTTGTTCAGTTTCCATTAGTTTGTAGGCTTTCTGTTGTTTCTGTTGTTGTTGAAATCCAGCTTTAATCTGTGGTGGTCTGATAGGATACAGGGGGTTTGTTCAATTTTCTTGTATTTGTTGAGACTTATTTTTTTACTGTATATGTGGTCAATTGTGGAGAAAATTCCATGAGGTGCTGAGAAGAAGATATATTCTTCTGTGTTTAAATGGAATGCTCTGTAGGCATCTGTTAGGTACATTTGAGTCATAATGTCTATAATCTCCATTATTTCTTTTTAGTTTTTGTCTGGGTGACCTCTCTGTCCATTGGTGAGAGTGGAGTATTGAATTCTCTCACTATTATTGTATGTGGTTCCTTGTGTGAGTTAAGCTTTAATAATATTTCTTTTACAGATGTTGTTGTCCTTGTATTTGGGGTATAGAAGAATGTATTACTTCTATAAAACTATCTCTAAAATTTCTGATTATTAATATGGTTTCTCTACTCTTGGGTTTCTTATTTTATTTTATTTTATTTTAATATTGCGTCTTTCACCTTTAAAATTCTTGTTTATCATTTTTTAAAATCTTTCTCCTCCTTATATATTTGAAGAAACATTTTCTTTTCCCTAACTTTCAATGCGATTTCTTTAGTTCTTTATATATAAGATGGTACTTGGAAGTCTTTATTTGCCACATCTGATTTCTGGTCCCCTTTAAAGTCTAATATATTATTCTCCATGGTTCACTGTTTCTTGGCGTGCTTCACTTTCAAACAATTGAGTCAGACATGTTAGATATTACAGCAAATCTGGGTACCAAACCATCTCTTTTCTCATCCTTTGGCATTTGCTTTTTCTGTCTAGTTGCTTGGTTAGACTAACTTAGTGAATTATTATTATTGTTGTTCTCATTATTATGATTTTTGCAATGTGCTGCCTTAGAAATCTCAGCTTACATTTTTTTCTTTCCATTTATCTTTAAGTGTGGGTTCACCTGGCTAGATGTTTTAGCAGAAAAAGGCATCTGCACAATGACAGACATTTGGACCTACATGATGGAAGGAGAGCACCAGCTTACACATTTTGTCCTCAGATCTCTATACACATGCTGTGTCAATTTTGCACAAGCATGCACACATAGACATGAGAAAAAAATATTATCTGTTTTGAAAACTTAGAAGCCTAGGAGTTGCCCATAGGGTTGGCATTACACAATAGTCAATGTGGAGCAATGGAAAGATGGCCTGCTGATGTGCACTGACTGTGAAATATATCCAGAATAGCTCTCCCATTTCAGGGACTTGAAGAATGTGGAAACTAGTGGGAGATGGATGTATCACAAGTCCTGGCAGATAGATGCTTGAGTGTCAGCTCATTTTATCTGTCTTTCTAGGTTCTGTAGATGGTGCACAAATGTGCTTTGAATTTCAATTGTTGTAAGCCTTTTCATCAATCTCTAGAGACAGTGACTGATTAACTTTGTTAAATTTGACCAATTGAAAAGATACCCTTCTGAGGAAGACATTTCTCTGAACTTTTCACATTGTCATTCCAGAAATCTCTAATCTGAAATCATTATATTTTATTTAAAATTTGCATATTCATTATTAAAAACATTAAATGAATCTGTTATACATTTATCTAGCCTAGAAATAAACTTTTTTTCATGATTTTGTTATTTTCATATTGTATTAATGACTTAAACCATCTTTAACATCTTGATATGTCTCTAATCTAACTAGCACAATTCTATTTAAAGTTATCATATATTATCTTCATTCATTCATTTTTGGTCACCTATTATTACTACTATATTAAGAACAACCTATGTAAAATAGGAATCATTACAGTTGCCTGCTCAATCTTTTCATGATTACTTATAGAACATACTATGTGATCCTGTTGTGGGTTTAGTTTTGTCTTTCTATATCTCCATAGGTGAATAACTCATAGAGTTTCATCTCTTCTCTTTGATATCTTTTAAATCTGTGTCTCCCAACTGTGGCATTTCTTTAAGTTTATCTTTCTGCATATAGACTACCTATTTGTCAAAATGACTACCTTCCTTTCTCTTCATCAAATTTATTTGTTTTTCTAATCATGTTCCAGCATTCTGTACAAAAAGAAGAGCTCCAAGATCCCCTAAGTTGGACTAAGCGCCTCTTTTATGCTATGTTGGTTCCCAATTCAAAAAAATTTTCTGTATCAGCAATTGGATTTTCTTATCCACAAAAGTTTATCCTTTGAGTTCTGTTAGACTGTGGCTCACCATGTTCTATGTTTCCAATCCCTTTCTGGCTTTTTATGGTTCTGAATGTGAACACTGAAATCCTTAAATTGACTGGCTGGCTCTGGGTAATCCATTATCTCTCCTTTTCAGGCCTTTGCAGATATTCCTCTTTACTTGGGAATGACCTTTGCTGTTCTATGCTCCTATCTCTGAACACACACATACCATATCATTGTTAACTTTGGTCCTTTTCTGCTCTGACTTCAAATGCTCCTTCACCTGGAAGAGATTCCTTGAATTAAGTTAAATACCCTATTTTCCCCAAATACTCCTTTTACTGCCTTTCCCCCCCCCCACAACCTGTTATATGTTTAATGATTATTTGATTCAGCCCTCCCCTCACCCCCTGCAGGAAGATGTTAACACTTTGCAAACAAGTATTGTATTTAATTTTGACTTTCTTATACCCATAATGTGTTGTTCATTGTTTGGCACTTAGAATACATTTAATATAATCAGGTTGTGTAAGCTCACAAATGGCCCAATGACTTTTATAATGACAAAATGTTCGGCTCAAACACCCTAGTGTTTCACAGGCTTTCAACTGTGCTTTGTAAACTGAAATTAATGTTCCATAAAACTGATATTAATAAAATATTTAACAATGAAAAATGAAAGCATTTAAAAATATTCAGAACAAATCACATTTATATTCCAGTTTTCTACTGATTTTATTCACAACAAAATGTATTCTATTCAGTATCTACGGCCTGTCATTTAGGTTGAAACATTGTACTCATACCGATTTATGGAAATATCAATTTTACTTGCTCTTAGTAGAAACTGTACTGTGAATTCTTGGTGGGAGCCTTCCATGTTACAGGTCACAGTCTCACTAAACCACTTTGTTCTTTAGGTTCTGCTTACGTGTTGCACCTGGCTTCACAGGATGCAAGCATAGGGATGACAATCTATTTCTTTCTGGTTCATGGTTTGCTTCTGTGTCTGTCTCCTGTGTTGGAACGTGGACTCATTGGAGGAAGTACCTTTGTCAATCTAACTTCTATCATATTAGCATCTTCCATTGTATCTGGCATAAGTAGATTTCAAGTTAAGGTTTATAGAGAGAATGAATCAAGTCATGAGTGTCTGAGAATCACTAAATGCTGTGCATAGTAGAAAATATATTTGATGGTCCAGTTTGGAGTAGCTAGATTTGAAAATCTTTTGCCTAATAAATATATAAAAATCTTCAATATATTTAATAAATTTTCTTTCTATCTGATATGTTTTATGTTTCATCTTTTAGTCTATTTACCATTCATTTATAAAATAGCACCAGTGAGCTATCATCTTTTTCTGAAAAACTTTTATTTATCTTTTCATAGAAATTTAAGTGTAAAATTAACCATTAGAATAATTTATTAGAACTAAGAGGATATGATTCCAATTACATGATCAAAATAATATGAGTGTCCTTAGATTTTACATAATAACTTCTTCTGAATTCTCAATCATATTTCATAAAGGAAAAATAAATCCCTACTTTGGGAATCTATGTTTTAAAATGCACTTTGACAAAAGTTTTAAAAAAGTGAACTAATAAGTTAAGCAATAATGGAAATAACATTCTCATTACATAACAATTTGTAATTAAAAATGTGAGAAGTACTTTCTCTGGTTTGGATATTCTTCATATACTCAAAGGCTCCGGTGTTAGTGGTTTGGTTCCATGGTTGTTATATTAGATGGTGATGAATTGAGTTTTCTTTCACATTTGATTTTGCAAGATAATTTTTCTCTCATTTTTGAGATTATCATATAATTGCATAATTTCTCCCCCCTTCCCCCTCCCTTTAAGTCCTGCTGTATTAGTCACTGTTCTATTGCTGTGAAATGACACCACGGCCAAGGAAACTCCTATGAAAGAAAGCATTTCACTGGGTTGCTTACAGTTTCAAAGGTTTAGTCCATTTTTGTCAAGGTGGGCAGCATGCAGGCCTGAAACAGAGTAGTTGAGAGCTACATCCTGATCTGCAGGCAGAGAGACAAGGGGCCCACCATGTGAATGAGGAGATGCCCTCAGAACAGTTCAAGGGTCAGAGGAAATTTGTCATCTTTGAGACTAGCACACAATGGTTGAGATTGTTGGTCAGCAGCAGCAGATGCCTGGCCACTGTTGTGTGCAGTTAGAAATACATCTGAGACCAAGATGGCAGCCAAGAAAGAGGTTGTGTTGCCGGAGGGCTTCTCTCCAGGTTCCCCAAGCCCCGCAGTCCCACAATCCACTTATAAAATAATCACTCAGACGCTTGTATCACTTATAAACTGTATGGCCGTGGCAGGCTTCTTGCTAACTGTTCTTTTATCTTAAATTAACCCATTTTTATAAATCTATACCTTGCCACGTGGCTGGTGGCTTCCCAGCGTCTTCACATGCTGCTTGTCCTGCCGGTGGCTGCAGTGTCTCTCCCCTCAGCCTTCCGCTTCCCAGAATTCTCCTCTCTCCTTGTCCCACCTACTTCCTGCCTCGTCACTGGCCACCAGTGTTTTATTTATATAGAACAATATCCACAGCACTTGCCCTTTTTTCTTTTTTTCTTTTTTTTAAAAAAGGAAGGTTTTAACTTTAACATGGTAAAATTATATATAATAAAACAATTACCGAGGAAGAATTATAGTTACAATATTAAAGAAGATGTCCTATCTATCTTATATTTGTGAGTTTGAGGTTTTATATCTAACTTATCTTTTATCATAACTGAGGAAATTACAACTATCTAGTTTTCAACCACATCAAAGACCTGAGAAGGAACATAATGGTACCTGAGAAATGGTAGATGGATGCAAGCAACTTTCGGGAATCTTGCAAGAGTAGACCAAGACAGCTGGCAGCCTGGACAGTCACCTAATGTTTCTCAGCATTGTTGGTGCATTCAGATTGGCTACAGGCCTAGAATATCTGACAGACCATTTTTAGAAGCAGGAATTTTGAGAGACCATCTTACCCTGTCTTGGCAGAGTACAGTGGTCACTTTCCTTGTGTCCCGCTTGTCCAGAAAGGACAGCATTGCATTTGTACTGTCAGCCATCAAGGCAAGGGCAGTTCTTTGCCCAGTAGGCCATTTTGTGCCAAAAAGACAAACTTCCAAATGGAAATGTCTTAGAAGCCCAACATTCTCTCGGGATCAATTGGTACAGCCAGGAGCAATTGTGTCTCACATCAACAGAATTTTAAGTTATTTAAATGCCATATTCTCTAGGTCTATGAAGTGTTTGAAGATTACCTATCTATCTGAAATATATCTATGTATACCTAGAAAACTTAACTAACATGGCTACAGATATGATTATCATAGATGACTAATTATTAATCTATTTTTAATTATCCATTACAATTTTAAATGAGTTACATAAACATAATACCTCAAACAAGAATAGAAATATATATATATATATATATATATATATATATATATATACAGTATAACAAAATTAACTTATGTAAAGTAGGAACTTGTTTATGTAAAGGATCAGTTACAACAAGAAATAAAAAAAATGCAACTAGTGTTCTCCCTGTTAGCCTATGATTTGGCAAATAAATTAGATATATGAGAGGATGGGAGAGAGGTGGTAAAAATGATGGATGTATCCCTTCAGGTCTGAACTTTACTAGAAAAAGAGGGAAAATATGCGATTTAAGTTGCGTATTGGGACCCTAACAATGGTCCTAAACATGAAGCTAGAGTAATCAGGAAATACTCAGTATTTGCACTTCTAGAATTAGGGAAGACTTTTAAACTAACAATGGATGAGTCTGTATTAGTGGAGCGAGTTTTGTCGGTCTGTGTGACATAGGACTGCGTGGGATCAGTTCAACTACTGCAGAGTTAGACAATGCAGTAATGCAACTTCTTATCCCCCTCTAAGGCCACAGCTGCATGACCTGAGACAGTATGAGGGAATTTGGTTCCTGATAGGGTTATTAGCTCCATTAGGACCATTTGACTGTATTCATTTGAGCTCCCCATGTTTGGGAGTAGAGGAGGAAAAGGTACTATCAAGAGAACCAGGATAAGGAAAAGCTGTGTTAGAACCCAGTTCACTGGGCCAGATAGGAAGATGTTCACAGAAAAGATAGAAAAATTGATCCAGTAAGGTCTTCAAGGCTGTTGTGGACCTTTAGAGGCTTTGCCGAGCCCCTTGTTGGAGCAAGATCTTTATAAAGTAGGACAGACTTTGCCAGATATCAGTGACTTAGACCAGCATTTAAAGAGGCTCCACAAAGTAAGAGATCAACCTCAAGAAGAGATGAAAAAGATAAAGGAGAGGAAGAGGTCTGTCTGCATTGCTTGAGGACAAATGTGGCTGGATTTGTGTCATGAGGATGTTCCTAAAGGGGAAAAGTGGTAGCAAACCAAATTGTGTGCTAAGGAGGTTCTTGTAGATGGGGGTAGGGGCTTTAAATCTCAAGGAGAAGTTCACAAAAGACACCCAAGATAGACTAATATACATGAAGAAGATCAATTCTATCCTAGAGATAGCTAATTATTCTCCCCAGAGTTGGGGTTTGGGTAACATTTCTCTATAGCAACAGGTTGTTCTAAGGGAGGCAATGGTTTGCCCAGCCAGAAACTCCCTTCAAAACCAGATGTGGTAGATGGAGAAGCAACAGCTATCACTACATCTGCAGCTGCAGTTTGAACCCAGAGCTCCTCTCGCCCAGGGAGCCAGCAGGTACAGCTGGGAATGGCAGGCTGAACAGATAAGTCAGGCCCACTGAGTTTAGTAGGGACCAGGAAATTTAGGTAAGCTCCATGAAGAGCTCTAGGATATGGAAATATAATGGCACAGAGGGAATGAACGAGGATTACAGGGAGCTAATTAAGTTGGTGATTTCTATTCATGCTTTGTTCCCACCCTTGACTTGTAGAGAAAGCGATTGATACAAATGGATGGAACCCTTCAACATTGTATTAGACCTTGTTTAAGTTTGACTTTAGTATTGTCTTAGTTGTGAACTTCTGGGATCATTTGATACTTTTTGAGAATAGATGATAACAGGTTTTCCAACTGCTTCACCAAGGTTATCCTTGTAACTTCACTATTTGTTATGAGATGGTGGTTCAGGTTGTTGTCTAGTCTTCCATCTTTGGGCAAAGGTTTTGTTATATAGAGGACCTAGTGTTAGCCTATGAGTGTTTTACAGATAAGAAAACCATTGGAGAGACAACCAGGTACAATGGTCCCTACAACTACCTTACAACTCTAGTGGAGCTGGCATTAACTGAAAGAAATAAAAACCCAAAAGGCACACTATGTGGTTGTAAAAGGACAATCTCCGTGGAGATAAGGTTACTGAAGGACAATCTAAGTGCCAGAGGTGGGCAACATCCCTGTGAGTTGTTGGCGAGGGGAGCTCCTGAGGCCCTACAAATCACAGAGTCTATTGTTACTGAGATATTTCATGCCATAACTAGATGATAAGACCCTATTACAGTGACACCTGGCATAACGTGTTTTGACTATGGGACATGAAGAAATTAAGCTGGGACTGACTGGAAACTGCCTCCCCTCTTGGCTTCCAAAGTGCCAGAGGAGACCGGGAAGGCTGCCGGTAGAGAATTATCACCAACATTGTTCCTGGGCTGTGGATCCTTCCCCTTTAAATATTTAAGTGCAAGGCAGGATTTGCCCCCCTGTACAACAGAAGTCTGACTATCTTGGGCAAGACAAGCCTTCTGGCTGGATTTAAGGCTGGATCCCAAAGAGGAGTTCACATCTGGTACTCTAAACCAGGAAAAAAATTCTGTCATAGTTCCCAGTTGGGAAGCAGCTTCTATCGTTTTACTTGATGGGTGTGAGTTTTGCCTGTCAAACTGCCCTCTAAACATGTGTGTTTAATCTATTTGATGTATGTATAATTCTGTTTGCAAATATTTTATTAAGCATTTTTGAGTCTAACTTCATCAGGACTATTGGCCTGAAGTTTTCTTTTTTTAATTGTGTCTTTACCTGGTTTTGTATTAGAATGATATTGGCTTCACAGAAGGAGTTTGTTAGTGTTCCTACTGTTTCCATTTTTTTTAAAAAAAATAATTTAAGAAGTATTGGCTGGAGATCTTTGAAATCCTGGTAGAATTTGACTGTGAATCCATCTGGCCTTGGACTTTTTACCTGGAAGGTTTTGTGTTAATATTTCAATCTCATTATTTGTTATCAGTCTGTTTAGGTTTAATTTTGTTGGTTTGGTTGATTCTAGAAATTTATGAATTTCTTTTAGATTTTATGGCTTAATGGAATACTTTTAAAAGTGTTCCCTTGCTGGGCGGTGATGGTGTATGCCCTTAATCCCAGCACTCAGGAGGCAGAGCCAGGCGGGTCTACAGAGCGATATCCAGGACAGGCACCAAAACTATATAGAGAAACCCTGTCTAGAAAAAAAAAATCAAAAAAATTAAAATAAAATGAAGTATTCCCTTATAATATTCTGAATTTCCTTGGTATCTGTGGTAATGTTTTCTTATTTATTTCTGATTCTATTAAATTGTGTGATCTTTATTTTGGTTAGTTGGGCTAAAAGGTCTCTCAGTTTTGTGTATTTTCTGTAAGAACTAGCTTTTACCTTGACTTTTTTGTTTGTTTGTTTGTTTTGTATTTTTGTCTTTGCTCCCATGTCATTGATTTCTGTGCTGATTATTATATTTCTTGCTGTCAACTGGGTTTGTATTTGGTCTCTTCTTTTTCCAGCTTATTGAGTTGCATCATTAGGTCATTTTTGTGCTCCTTCTGATTTGTGAATTGCAGATACAAAAAGATATAAATTTCCCTCATAAGATTGTTTCAATGTGTTAGAGAGGTCTTGCTGTTTTGTGTTTTCATTTTCATTTAGTTCGAGGAAATTTTTTACTTCTTTATTTTTTTCTTTGATCCATTTATTATTCAATAATGAGTTGTTTATTCTCCATAAATTTATGCATTCACTAGAAACTTATTTACTCTCAATTTTGTTTCATTGTGTTGTGTTTGTATAGGATATAAGGACTAATTTTAATCTTTTTGATTAAACATTTTTTGAATTTTTAAATATTTTTTGAAATTTTAAATACTCATTCTGTGTCCCTAAATGTGTTATATTTTAGAATAGCTTCTATATACTGCTGAGTAGAATGTGTATTTTTTGATATTTGGGTGGAATAGTCTATAGATACCTTTTAAGTCCATTTCAATTAATTCTGATGTTTCTCTGTTTATTTGTTGTCCAGATGACCTGTTCATTAGAGAAAGTGAGATATTGAAACTACCTAATATTAATGGGTTGATATTAATCTGTATCTTTAAACACAATAGCATGTTTTATTTTTGAAATTCGGCACCCCAGAGTTGGGTGCATATATGTTTATCATAGTAAAGTCTTTGTGGTTAATTGTTCCCTTGAGCAGAATGAAGTGTGTGTGATATTGTGTTCCCCAAAATATTGTGCACTCTAATAAACTTATCTGGGGTCAGAGAACAGAACTGCCATAATATTAAACATAGAGGTTAGGCAGTGGTAGCACACGCCTTTAATCCTAGCATTTCAGAGGCAGAGATCTGCCTGGATCTCTGTGAGTTTAAAGCCATACCTGAAACAGCCAGGCATGGTGACCCAAGCCTTTAATCCCAGGAAGTGAGCCTTTAATTATAGGAAGTGATGACAGAAAGCAGAAAGGTGTTTAAGGCATAGAATGAGGAACTAGAGTCTGGTTAAGCTTTTAGGCTTCTAGCAGCAGTTCAGCTGATATTCATTCTGGATAAGGACTCAGAAGCTTCCAGTCTGAGGAAACAGGTTCAGCTGAGGAATTGACAAGGTGAGGTGGCTATGGCTTGTTCTGTCTCTCTGATCATTCAGCTTTCACTCCAATACCTGGCTCTGGGTTTGTTCTTATTAATAAGACCATTTAAGATTCATGCTACAGAAGTGGCCTCTTTATCTCTTCTGTTTAGTTTTATTTTGAAGTCTATTTCATCATATATTAGGACAGCAGCACTTGCTTGCTTCCTGGTCCCATTTGATTGGAAGGATTTTTCCATCCTTTCACTCCAAGGCAGCACCTGTCTTTAAAGCTCTGATGTGTTTCCTGTAGACAGCAGCTGGATTTTGGTTCTTCTTCTTCTTCTTTTTTTTTTTTTTTTTTTTTTTGGTTTTGGTTTTTCGAGACAGGGTTTCTCTGTGTAGCTTTGCGCCTTTCCTGGAACTCACTTGGTAGCCCAGGCTGGCCTCGAACTCACAGAGATCCGCCTGCCTCTGCCTCCTGAGTGCTGGGATTAAAGGCGTGTGCCACCACCGCCCGGCCAGGATTTTGGTTCTTTATACACTCAGTCATACCTTTTGGTTGGACAATTGAGGATTCTGATATTTAAGGTTATTATTGAATAGTATGTATTAATTGTTGTCATAGTGCCATTGCTGTTTGCATTCTTGGTGGTGCTTTGTGCTTTAATAATTATGGCTATGGATTTCTTTCCACAATCTCTCTGCTATGCCTATTCCTCTAGTCAGGCCTAAATATTGCTTCTTATACTGTCTTTTAGTTTCATTCGTAAGTTGTTTTTTTTTTTTTTTTTTTAAAGCAGTATATAACATTTCTTTCTCTTTCAATACTTATCAGACAGATAGTTTTTCTGGGTATATTAGTCATAGTATTTTAAGGCTTGGAATGCATTGTTCCAGACTCTTCTGGCTTTCAATGCTTCCATTGAGAAGTCAGCTGTTATTCTGATGAGTTTGTCTTTGTGTGTGACTTTCAGTTTTTCTTTCACATTTTCCAATGTATTTCCTTTGTTATGTATACTTAGTGTTTTAACTATGATATGCCACGGAGATTTTATTCCCTGTTCTTGTCTCTTTGGTGTTCTGTTAGCTTTTTGTATCTATTTGGGTGTGTTTTTCCCCAGGCTGGGAAAGTTTTTCATATGTTCTTGTTGAAGAGCTGGTCTATGTTATTGATGTGGGATTTTTCTCCTTCATCCATGCCCTTAATTTATAAATTTCTTTGTTTTTCATGGTATCCCACATTTCCTGTGCTTTCCATTCTTTTTCCATATTATTTGCTTATTTGGTTTTGCCTTTACCTCTGAGCCCTGTTGTACTATTTTCTGTTTGCTTCATTCCACTTGTAAGACTTTCCCTTGAGTTTTCTACTTGATTGACTGGGCTTTTCAGCTCCATCTTCATTTCAGTTTTATTCCTCTTCAGTGTTTCTATATCCTTATTGGATTCTGGCCTCAAGTCCTGGATTGCCTTTTCCATTTCCATGAGCCTTATGTTTGTATTTCCCTGGGCATCATTCTGGGTTTTTTCTTTCCTCTTTAAGCTCTTTTAAATTTTGTGTCCTGGGTTCATCTAGGTAATTATTATTGGCAAACATTTGTACAGGACTGGTAGTTTTAAAAGAGGAAATAATGACCTGAGATTTCATGTTGTTTTATGAGGAGATCTGGGCTTGTGGACTTCTCTTGTTATTTCTAAGTCTTCAGTATAGAGCAGATTATGGCAGAATAGAAGATGGGTGGGTAGGTGGGACCCAGAGTTTGGAAATGTTTTTGGTGGAATGTACTCAGGTAGGCAGAGGAGCTGGTCTTATTTATAGGATGTGCCTCCTGGTCGAATCCTGGAGTGTAAGAGTAGATCTACTGTGTGGAAAGATGGAATGTGGTGTGAGAGGGGCTCTTCATTTGGGGGGTAAGTAGAGAGGTTCCTGGATGAATCTGAGAGATCATTTTTGGTACAGGCAAGAGTGGCTAGATTAGGACAAAGTTTAGATGTATGGGACTTGGGCTAGCTCTATTGGACTGTGGAGAGTTTATACATAGGTAGAATCAGAAACCTCACTGTGTTATACATGGGAAAGATGTGGTCAGTGTGGTTGGTTGGGGAGTATGGGTGAAGTCAAGAAAAGATCTGTGGATTTTGACAGGTAGGATGGGTAAGAAGGATGTAGGAGGTCTGGCTGGGTGTTGAGGTAAAAAGTGGTACAGAAGGGACCCATGTTTGTGGCAAGTATGACATGCCCTGGAAGAAGTCTAGAGGTTTATTTCAGTGTAGACAGGGATGACGAGATTAGGCCAGGATACTGGGTACGTGTCTTGAGCTAGATCTGATGGGTTCAGGAGAAAGTGTGGATAAAGAGGTCAGGGAGATCCACCAGGCTTCATCCTGGAGAAGGAACTGAGGGTTCTGGCTGGTTAGAAATGTTGGATGTGACAATGACAATAGATTTTTAAAGGGAGAAATTTATGAGAGGCTTATAGGTCACTGAGAGTATGACCAGTAGCGGAGAGTAACCGCTACCTGGAGAGAGCTATACCAAAGTTAGTGTAAAACCCAAATGGGAGCACTTCATCCTTCTCTAGATCCTGTTTATAAAAGTGAGTGAGCCGTGCTCCTTGTAAACACGCCCAGTACACACCAGGGAGCCCTTGTCAGAGCCAGTATGACACTCCACTTTCAGCTCTCCAAACTGTGTGCTAAATAGACTTTTATTCTATATAAAGCAACTCTGCCTGAGGCATTTTATTCTGGCAGTAAATATTAATATAGTACTGTAACAATATTTCATGTGTTATTATTTATATGACAAAGTGCATTTGCATTTTTTATTTAGATGTATTCTGTAGGCTACTATCTGTCCTTAATTTCCACCCTAAGTTTGACATACATATTGCAGTGGAGCTCTGGATCTCAGCCTAGTTGTGTTTGTTTGTTTGTTTGTTTGTTTGTTTTCCCAATTTACCCTTTGTTTAATCACCAACATGTTTGTGCATGAATTATGTCACAATGATGGGGAAGATAACCACTTGACACAAGAATCTTCAGCCTGAAGGTAAACTTCACAAATTCTGAACTTCTGAAATTTGGTGTGGCACAATGTCTTTTTGACATTGATATTATATGGAAGAAGTATAGTTTTAGAGTCAAAGGAAGTAATTTTGTGGCATAATTTTCATGATCACCTTTAGCTGCTCTTTGTAAACAGGTGCAAAGTTTCTGATCCATATATTAATTCTGAAATCATTGTTTTAGACAGACTGATCATACGTTTCATTAAAATTATTTTTTTTGCTCAAATTTATTAATTGTGGTATGCTTTGACCATCCTACTCATTAAAAGTGGAAAAACATCCCAAGCACATAGACATTTGTCATTATTACCTATAGTTTTATTTTTTTTTTTATATTAACTCACTGTAGTGTGACATGTGAGTATGTTTCTAACAAATAAAGTATTTCTGATGACTGAGATGATGGAGCATGAAATGGATGATACAGTAAATGGTCGTGACCGCTCAACACACGGCATTTACAGATTCACTGAAGTGAAAAGTTTTTCTAGACCTCTTGCTAACTTTCCTTCCTGTGCTGTAGGCTTGCAAAGGACAGCATTCAAAAGCAAGCTACAGAGTTTGCGCTTAGCAGCAGTTACCATCATATCACAACCATCACCACCTTCATCATCACCACTATCACCATCATCACTACCATCACCTACTTCTAATGTGTGAATGATAACACATTATGCTGTGTTTCCATAGTCTCTTCTGTGCAACCAGTTGCAGAGATAAGCTTGTTAAGAGAAGCAGAATAACAACATGGCAGTTAAATTGCTCCCTGAGGAAGATTAGGTTTACTAAAAACATATCAATCAAAAATTCAGAGTGGTTACAGGGTTATTTCCCATGCTCTGCTGGTTGACACTTCATCTTTAGGGACTCGCCATGCCTCCGATAGCACAGAGTGGCAGACACAGAAGTAGAAGAGCAGCCACAGGTTCAGGCATTGATATTAAATCCACAGGAGGATTTTCTGCTCCACCTTGGAAAATGCCCAAATGTCATTCTAAAAAGCTGCCTCCTTTGACCCTCTGTGATACCAGCAGGTGTATGCAATATGCTCTGGATATCCGTGACAGGAGCAGAATGGAGGTTGCATGCTATTCGATGTCAAAATGTGTTTTCTAGCCCCATGTCAGGGTCCTTTAGCCCAGCAACATTTGTAATTTCTGAACAATTCCCATAAAACTTAGGCATTGTTGACCTGAACTGAACTCCCTATGGCCAGCAATGTCATTCTCTCCCTCTCGTTTCACTTTCCAGGTTGATAAAAATCAATAGTTCCTCTCATAGAATTCGGGCTTTCCAAGTGGTGTTCGGGTTCATGTGAAATATGTGGCTCAGATAAAGGGACAGGACTGTTATTCCATTTCCGGATATATTTCCTAAGTTTATCCAAACGGGAAATAATGCCACTCTCAAATACTATATTAATAATACCATTAAAAACAATTACTTCGAAATTAGCTTTTGAATTTTTGGATGTAGTTAATGTAATTTTGTAACTATTTACTATCGTTAACATTGTATGGTTCAGGCCGGGCAGTGGTGGCACACACCTTTAATTCCGGGAACTCGGGAGGCACAGCCAGGAGGATTGCTGTGAGTTCGAGGCCAGCCTGCTCTACAAAGCGAGATCCAGGACAGGCACCAAAACACCACAGAGAAGGCCTCTCTCAAAAAAAAAACAAAACAAAAAACAAACAAAAAAAAGCAAAAACAAAAACAAGCAAACAAACAAACAAACAAAAAAATCACTGTATGATTCAAACTCTTGTTAGAATAACATCTCTGAGCCTATTAACTCATGACAAGTTTTAATTTAAATCATTGTCTCTTCGTTCATTCATTATTCTTTTATTTCGTTTAGACAGTCTTGGTCCATAGCGGGCCAGCCTGGCCTCTACAGTGTAGCCTAAGCTGGCCTTGAACTCACAACAATGCTCCCGCCTCAGTCTTCTGTGTGTAAAGATTAAAGCATGAGTCAACATGACCATCCATTGCTTTATTTTATTTTTATATGGTTGTAATTTTATTTTGAGACTAAAACATAGTTATGTTATTTTCCTCTGAGCCTTCTCTCCCTCCAACCCTGCCAAGCACACCCTTGCTCTCTTTCAAATTCATGGGCTCTACTTCTTTCATTGTTGTGACATATACACGTTACTTTTTTAAAAAAAGATTTCTTTTTATTTGATACTTTGTGTCTTTCACATCATGACTCCCGATCCCACCCATCTATCTGTCCCCCAGAATTAAACAAAATAAAATTAAAGATAAACAAAAGGAAAAAAAAAGAAGAGAGAAAGGAAAAATCTCGTCATGGATGTTGCAGTATGACACAGTGAGTCATGCAGTAAACTCCTTTATCCATTTTTGCATGCAGGCGTTCATTGCAAAGGATCACTGGTCTGGTCCTGGTTCGAGGCCCCTGATCTCAGCGACACCATTGATGCTGGGCCCTCACTGGGACTCTTCCTGAGCATCCTGCTGCCCTGTGTTGTGGAGATCCTGCTGCTCTAGGTCCATAGTACTGACCCCCCCACCATGTCCTCACCTCCCCCACAACCCATGGGGTGGATGTTGGGATGGACCACCACATAACCCTTGTTCTGGCCTGAGTAGTTGCAGGGTTGACTGGCCTGCAAGCTCTCCCCTGTCTTTCACCACCATGTTGAACTCTCCTGCATTGCCCTGGCTAGTTCACCCCTTGAATGGATGAGCAAGGGGCAGGGCCAGTTCTCCCCCTTTCCTGCCCTCAGGGTTGTTTCTCCCACACCTAGACCTTCTGGTTTGCTGCTCTACTATGTTGCCCAGGCGAGGTACAGGGGCCACTTTGCTGAGTGCTGCAGCTTATGAGGGGCAGGGACAGCTCTTCTGCTCTTATGACTTCAGGGTCCACTCTTCCAGTTACCTCAGGCATTGATGGGCCTGGGGTGGGGAGAGTGACCTGGGTGGACATCTTTCCCCTACCCATGCTGCCACGTGACTGATGAATAATGGGGACAGCTGTCCTACGCTCACTCACACCTCTGCCCACATGGTTGGCTCCATTGTGCTGCCCAGGCAAGGTACAGGGCCTGCTCTGCCAAGTGCTGCCACTGATGGGGGGCAGGAACAGCTCTCCCACTTTTATGACGTCAGGGTCAGCTCTCCCATCTGCCTCAGGCATTGATGGGCCTGGGAGAGGAGGACATGACTTTATTTTTAAATTGTTAAAAATAATGAAGTTTACTGCTACTGTATGGTTGTTTTTTTTTTTTTCATAAAGCAGTAACTTGTCTACTTTTTTTTACAATGAAATCTAAAAATCAGAAGAAATTGAATTACAAAGGACTTTCCATTATTACCTTTGTGGATAAAGTTCTTTATAGTATATGTTTTCTGAAATTAATGTAAATGGACATTTTAAAAATGGCTCAATTGACTATCACTTTGGCTAATAAAAGACAAATTCATGTCTTCTGTCTGAAGGCTCTACTTCTCTGCAACTCTGTATGCCAACAGTTGGCAAATTTTCTGTAAGAGGCCAGACTGTAAATATCTTAGGCTTTGCAGGCCATATGGTCTCCCTCATAACTATTCAACTTCTGCCATTGTGGAATAAAAAGAGTCACAGAGAACATGCAAATGAATAGATGTGGCTGTATTCTGTGAAAACTTCATTCTTAAAATCAGGCCTTAGGCTGGTTTGAACCACAGACAACAGTTTGTTTTAAGCTAAACCTTTTCAATTTGGGCTAGCTTCATAATTATTTAGTAGGATTGATACTGACCTGAGTTGAGGTTCCATCCTCTAAAGTAGACACATTTTAAACTATGTGTTTATTTGACTCACATACACAATATACACAAATGCAGTGTTTACATATTTAATGTATCTTTTATGTAATTCTTCTGGAATTCAAAGTATATATCAGTGCTCTAGAAAATGTCATTCTTGTAAATTTCAGGCCATGTAATTTTAAACGAGGGACTCATTTGTTCCTAATTTCCACATTCTTTAGGAAATATTCCTGTGGAATTGTATCAGTATATTTGTGTAACCTTTACTTGGAGACATAAGGCAATAAATGATTTTAGTAGTAGAAATCTATGTGTGGTGATAGTGTATCAAAGTACATTCTCATCTTCCTATGAAGTGAAGTCATATGAGCTTAGTTGAGAAATAACCTCCTTCTGTTGTCAAGACACGCTGTAGCAGGTATGCTCTGGAGTTCAGAATACATATAATGAATATCTGAATACTGATTGAAATATGATGGATACATGCTTTGTACCAGGGCTCCTTACCATGTCTATAAATACATTTAATTCTTATGTTAACTTCTTAATATGGGCACCATTGTGACTTCTAACCATTCTTTTTCTTACATATAAGAAAGAAAACTGATGTCTGAGCCAAACTCATTCAGCAAGTAAATTACAGAGTCCAGATCTTTAGCTTCTGTTAAATATATATATATATATATATATATATATATATATATATATATATATATTTCTTATTAGGTAACAAGAATACACGAAAGAGAAAAAATCAATTTCAATGTAATATTCTTCAGAGAAAAATAAGAAAATAATATCAAGGCAGAATTAGGTAACGTGTTTTTTAAAAGTAAAGCAACCAGATAACACTAAAGGAAGTTCAAGGGGAATTTAGCTTCCCAGCAAATCTCTTACTATGTTCTGATTAGAACCATTTAGAAAAGAAATGTTTGCAGAGAATAACCAATCAGAGCATGCAATGTGAAGGAAAGTACTACATAAGAAAAGTCTTTAATGAAAGAGATCCAAAGTGATTGCAGCTTTTGTGATTTGAAAGGCAACAAACAAGGCTACAAAGGCTATGCTCTAATAGGATTCCTTCAATAAAGTGAACAGTGATCTCTAAATAAATCATGTGTGTAGCAGGAATCATAGAAGGTCTTGACAGTTCCTCAGCTGATCCTGATTCCTCAGACTGGAAGCCTCTGAGTCCTCATTCAGAATCGATCTCAGCTGAACTGCTGCTCAAAAGCCTAAAAGTTTAACCAGCTCTAGTTTCTGGTCCTCACGCCTTAAATACCTTTCAGCTTTCTGCCATCACTTCCTGGGATTAAGAGCATGTGTCACCATGCCTGGCTGTTTCCAGGGTGGCCTTGAACTCACAGAGATCCAAATGGATCTCTTCTTTCAGAATGCTAGGATTAAAGGTGTGAGTGCCACCATTTTCTGGCCTCTATGTCTGTCTAGTGGCTGTTCCTGTTTTCTGACCCCAGATAAATTTATTAGGGTGCATGATATATTGGGGAACACAATATCACACATGTTAGCTTCTTGAGATTCTTGGGAACTACTTGTGTGTGAAGTGGAAGTGATGATTCTCTTTTGCACCAGTGTTCACAAGACAGGCCTGTGAAATAGTGGTGTTGGGAATTGTGGGGAGAAAACAAGTCTAGCATTGGCATAGTAGAGACAAGCACAATCAACCCAAGGAAGCATTAGAGACATCGCTCACTTCCAAGACACCCTTGGTATAAAGACCGAGCTTCAACTGCACACCACAAAAAATGCACACCACCTTTTCTTGCTCTGCTCTTGCCTTGTTGCTTGTGCTTCACAGAGTAGACAGGCACCAAGCATTGACAGAGTGACTGTGGATCTATTTTAAAGTAGGATGGACTTTACAACAAATTGGAATGACAATTACAGATTTTAAAGAACAAATATGGCACAGAGTGTAACATCTGTAAAGATGTCACGGAAAAACACATTGGGATCCTGGGTTACTGGAATTAAGTCCAGTGCTGAAGATCTTCCGGACATGCCCTGCTGCCTTATTTTCTTTATTAGCTTGATACAATTTTGTGGGCCCTAGGGAGAAGAGACTAGGAAAAGTGGGAGTGCTACTTCAGTGTGGATACTGGACTGCACTGATCTCTAGAACAGAGTGGGAATTTTACAATATTGTTTTTGTCTTTTCCATTCCTCTGTTGCTATGAAGAGACACCATGGCCAATGCAACGCTTATAAGAGAAAGCATTTAGTTGGGGGCTTGCTTGCAGATTCCCAGGGTTAGTCCATTATCACCATAGCAGGGAGCATGGCAGCATGCATAGCAGTCATGGTGCTGGAGAAGGAGCTGGGAGTTCTCCATCCTGATCCACAGTCAGCAGAAGCAGAGAAAAAATGAAACTGTGAAACATCAAAGCTCATGCCCAGTGACATACTTCCTCTAGCAAGGGCACACCTCCTAATCCTTCTAATTCTTTCAAAGAGTTCCACTTTCTGGTAGCAAAGCATTTAAGTACATGAGCCAATGGGAGCCTTTTTCATTCAAATCACGACAGTAGTCTTAAACAGCACTATAAATTATACACTATATGTCTTTGTTTATAGTTTTTCTCTTAATAAATCCCAAAGATTATCCTACTAGTACACAGAATAGGTCTCATTGCAATATTACTGTGAAGATTCACTAATTTGCCTAACAGTTTGGTTTACAATGCCTTTTATACACATCACTGTGCTGTTGTCAGTTCATATATTTTGGCTGTAGCCTTAGAAATGGAAAAGCAAAGCCATCAGACAACATTCATATGTTCATCTTGCTGGATATTGCCAAGGCAGCTCTATCTGAGAATGTTTTTGTGCAATGTCATAAAAATAATAGGCTATTACATTTATATATTTTTCAGTTGTATTTGGGGCAAATGAGGATTTTATTATAGTTTTGGTGTGTAATTCTCTTATCACAAGATAATGATCATCATTTATTTTGGGGAAGCATTTCTATGATATTTCTGGCCCCTGTGTTTGTTTTTCTGAGCTCTCTGTATATCAGTGATCAAGTAACCATAGTTTCAGTTTCTCACTTATCTTTTTACTTTGCCTTTTCATGAATTGTTTTGATATACAAAGTATTTTCTTTTTAAATTTTTATATAATGAACATTGCACTCCTTTGAATCATATCACAGTTCATAAAATTCTGTTCCCCAATACTGCATCCTCCAGATTCTTTATATTCAGTTCTCTGATACAACTTATTTTTATTTTTTTAATTTTATAATTAATTTAATTTTACATATCAGCCACGGATTCCCCTGTCCTCCCTCCTCCCACCTCCCACAATCCACCCCCCATTCCCACCTCCTCCAAGGCAAGGACTCCCCTGGGGATTCAGCTCAGCCTGGTAGATTCAGCTGAGGCAGGTCCAGTCCCCTCCTTCCTTCACCTACACTGAGCAAAGTGTCCCAGCATAGGCCCTAGGTTCCAAAAAAGCCAGCTCATGCACTAAGGATGGGTCCTGGTCCCACTGCCTGGGCTCCTCCTAAATAATTCAAGCTAATCAACTGTCTTACTTATTTAGAGGGCCTGATCCAGTTCCATGGGGGCTCCTCAGCTATTGGTTCATAGTTCATGTGTTTCTGCTAGTTTGGCTATTTGTCCCTGTGTATGATAAAACTATTCAAGTTGATCTTTTCAGTGCTCTTTCTTTTTTTGTATTATGCCTTTGTTACTATTGCCAGATATCTGGGATGCCTCCAGGGCTGTTCTTTTTTTTTTTTTTTCCGAGACAGGGTTTCTCTGTGTAGCTTTGCGCCTTTCCTGGGACTCACTTGGTAGCCCAGGCTGGCCTCGAACTCACAGAGATCCGCCTGGCTCGTTCTTTTAATACACAGTTTCATTATTCAAATAAAAATGTTTCTATTATGGTTCAGGCATTTGTCTTCTGTTCAGCTACTGCTATGAGGCTTTTGTTTTTGTTGTTTTGAGGTTTTATAAAGGACTTTAGTACTTAGTAGGGCTCTGAGAACCCTACCATTGCAACATTGTTTCTCAGTGCTTTACCTGCCTTTTCTCACTTGTTTGCCTTCCCAAATGTATTTTGTAATTTAATTTATTCACAAAATGGAAAGAATCAACAATAGAATGGAGGGATTAGATTGTAGTAGGTTTATAATATCCTTGTGATTATTCATCTGTTCTGAGAATATATTACTGTTTCTTATTCAAGTCTATGTATATGTCTTTTATAATGACATTACAGATGTTTCCTGTTAAGTTTATGCCTAATTATTTCTTGTGTTTGCTACTTAAAAATGACATATTAGAAGACATTACACTTTTTTCTATTTTTTTTTTTGAGATAGGGTTTCTCTGTGTGGTTTTGGTGCCTGTCCTGGATCTCGCTCTGTAGACCAGGCTGGCATCAAACTCACAGGCCTGGGTCTGCCTCCGGAGTGCTAGGATTAAAGGCATGCACCACCACCACCACCACCCGGCACCATTACACTTTCTAACACACACATACACACACACACACACACACACACACACACACACACACACACATCATATATAACACACACACATATATGCTATTGATTTTGGAGTGCTAATTTATGTAATTCCAAAATTGGTAAGGAGAATGTATAATGGGCCTTTTGTTCCTAACTGTCAGGGACAAGGACAGAATCTCTAATTAATGGAAAAATACAGATCCCTGATAAGACAGGGAACTAGAACATCTTATAGTCAGGTTGTCTAGCCACAGGACATTGAGTCAGAGTCCTTGGCCATTTCACCCTGTCAACATCCTGCATAAACATCCTACACAAACATCCTGTTAGCTTGCCCCACCCTATGCAGATAACAGTTTCCTGCCGCCGCCCCCCCCCCCCACTCTGCAGGAACTATGTAAACCCTCCTGGAGAAAAATAAAGTTGCACCTTGATCAGAATCTTGTCTTGGTGTCTTCCTTTGTGTCTCCTGTCCCTATCATTCCGTCCTTAGGGTGGTTGAGTTCCCGTTGAAGCCCTGCTGGCCGGGCACCAACATCTTGTTTATAAACAGAAATCTATTCTTTGTCAAGCAAAATCATGTTTCTTAGTGCTCCATATATACTTCATATATATAATATGTGTCATCACTGTGGCTGTGACCACGAATTACCATTTCAAGACTTTCAACATGAATAAATATAGTATTACAAAAATATTTTACATAAGTGTCTGAAATCTCATTTTGCTTGTCATATTACTATTAGCTTTTTCATCCAAATACCTCTGATTTCTGCAGCATACACTTAGGATTTAGTTCCATGGTGGTTTTCCTTTTCCTATGATCATGTTGTTCTAGCTTACCTAGCCTCCCAACTATACAAAATTAAATACTATCATATTTTTTAAAATAAAATACGTATTTGTGTGCATATGAATATATGTATATACACAACTGTGTGCTTGCATGTAGAAGCCAGAGTACAAACTCAAATATTATTTTACTTCAGGGACTGGATCTTGATCTTGAGATAGGATTTCTTATCTTGGCCTAGGACTTAGGAGGCCTTGCCTTGGAGGAGGTGGGAATGAGGGGTAGGTTGCAGGGGGGAAGGCTGGGGAGGTAGAGGACAGAGGGGAGGGATGGTCTGTATGTCAAATTGCTCTGATTGGTCAATAAATAAAACACTGGTTGGCCAGTGGCCAGGCAGGAAGTAGGTGGGACAAGGAGAGAGGAGAATTCTGGGAAGTGGAAGGCTGACTCGGAGAGACAGTGCCAGCTGCCGCCATGACCAGCAGCATGTGAAGATGCCGGTAAGCCACCAGCCACGTGGCAAGGTATAGATTTATGGAAATGGATTAATTTAAGCTGTAAGGACAGTTAGCAAGAAGCCTGCCACAGCCATACAGTTTGTATGCAATATATATCTCTGTGTTTACTTGGTTGGGTCTGAGTGGCTGTGGGACTGGCGGGTGACAAAGATTTGTCCTGACTGTGGGCAAGGCAGGAAAACTCTAGCTACAAGGGGGATCTGTGGTTAGTATGTAAAATGAATAGAAAATTTCTTAATAATAAAAAAAGAACAAAAAGGAGAGAAAAACAAACAAACACACAAACAACAAAAAATAAGCCCAAGGGTTTTTCTAGTCTCTGCCTTCACAGTGGTAGGATTAAACACTCTGAAGTTTTTATGTGGCTTCTACAGATCTACTCAGTTCCTCATACTTTTATGGCAAACATGTTGCCAGCTACATTACCTCTGGCTTTACCTTGCGCTGTCAAATTTATTGTATAATCTAGACTTTTGTTTATAGTGTTAGACATATAGATTTACTTAATTGCATATTATTTTCCTTCAGACACATGACAACTATCGTAAATAAGAATGGATGGCATTTAGTCATTTACTTCTTGGTACACACATTGTACACACACTATACACACAAATACACACACACATACACACAGAGAGAGAGAGAGAGAGGGAGGGAGAGAGAAAGGGAGAGAGAGAGAGAGAGTTTTACAGGGAGCATTTCCCTGCCAGATAGCATTTCCTGAATACAATTTCATTCCTAACCACTGTGTATGTATTATATTTTGCTAATGCAGAGACTGAGACTTAGGAAGCCCAAGTTGCTTATCTATTATTCTACAGCCACTGAGGGGACTGCATGGTCTAATTAGGCCAGTTTGATTTCAGAGTCTTCCTTTTGAACCACCACACAATTAATTTTTTCTGATTTCCCAGGAAAATAAACTTGGAATTTTCCTTGACTATTGTCTTTATCTTAAATACCATGAATAATATTGTAGCATATCTTTCATCTTTTCATATTGTTATAATATTGTAGGTCAATCTTTCATCTTTCCTTAGAACATTTGCCTGTCTCACCTCCGGATAAACATTCTCTGTCTTAAGGAGCTTTCCTCTTAGGACATTCTGTTGCTTTACTTCCCCTTTGACATCTTGTGTCTTAATTGAGTGTAGATGTAACCAATCGTCTTATTAAAATAAGAAACACAGAGCCAATGTAAAAGAGAAAGCCGAGAGGTCAGAGCTCAGAGATAAAATCTTACCTCCTGCAGTGCTCCTAGCTTCCCCGAGAGAGAGCTACTTCCTGTTTGTCTGTGTTTAAATAGTCTTTCTGTTCTGCCTTCTCATTGGTTGTAAACCCAGCCACATGACTGCCTCATCACTGTCTGTAAGTACCGCCCTCCAGGTCTTAAAGGTGTATGTCTCCAATACTGGCTGTATCCCTGAACATACAGAAATCTACCTAGCTCTTCTAACCATCACACTCTTGCTATGGCTCTAATAGCTCTGACCCCAGGGCAACTTTATTTATTAACATAAAATTAAAATCACATTTCAGTACAAATAAAATATCACCATAATTGAGTTCACTCTAAAATGGAAGGTTTTCATCTTGGTGGGAACTGCTACACTATACCATGGCTGCTTAAATGGCTTATCATCTTTTTGACTTCATCATTGTACGGATACATTCTTACTGCCCCTTGACTGGACCAATCTATCTCCTATTATTTGAGCTTTGACATTTACTTTCTTTTCTACTCAGTCCACACCGCAAATGTGATATCTCCACATTTCTCTCAATGAACTTCTTCCCACCTTATATGAAACAATCATTTTATGAAAGAGATCTTATATAAATTAAAAATCCCATTAACTTTGTTTTATTTTTACATTAGCCACCATTGTGTAAATTATGATAAATATATTTGTTTGGTTGGTAGTTTTGAAAATTTTGAATTTAATCTAATCAATTTTTAAATTGCTGTATCTCCATCACTTGCAACAGTACTTGAGACAAAGTGCGTGTTGGAAATCCTTATCCGAATAAACAAGTGATATGCAGGGTTCACCTAACTGTCTAACAGCTTTTCTTATATGACAATTCATGATGATAATGTTCACAGAATATGAACTGAAAAATTCAGCTATGTAGTAGGCAATAGTGTTCTTATCACGATGAAAGGTAACAGTATCAATTTTTGCTATGATGTTGGATGATATGAAGGTTGATATTAAATCAACTCAGCTTTCTCCGGGCTCTATTTATTTGTATATTAAATTCCTGCCTTAAACATCCAGAATATATTTATTTTATGCTCACACAAACTTGGTGTGTGAGTTCCTATTCTATTGCTGTGAAGACACCATGAATAATGCAGCTTGTATAAAAGAGAACATTTAATTGGAGGCTTGCTTACAGTTTCAGAGGGTTAGTCTATTATCATCATAGCAAGAAGCATGGTGGTATATGGGTATTTCCACAAACAGCAGGGAGAATGACAGGGCTTGTCACTGGCTTTTAATACCTGAAACCCACCCTCAGTGACACACTTCCTCCCTCCAACAAGGCCACACCTCCTAATCCTTCTCATCCTATCAAAAAGTTCCAATCTCTGCTAACTAAGCATTCAAATAGATGAGTCTATATGGACCGTTTTGTTTTTTTTTTTTTTTTTCCCCAAACCACCATACCTGGTGTGTGGTACCTAAAAAGTTTCTCGTCATGCATGGGCCCCTATCTTTCCCTCTTATTTGTAATATACTCTCCAGTGTGGCTAAAACATGTCAGCTTTTAAGGCAATGTTGATTTCAGTTGGGACAGAGTAACAATGTGTTGATATTCTTTCAGCATTTCAGTTCGAGTTCAGGAGAAAATAGTGCATTTATTAAGTCATGATGGATAAGGGCCAAAAAGCATAAATGAGATCAGGGCTTGACCTCTGACTTAGAAGGTACCTTATTAAAAAAAAGTGATTTATTATATATTTTAGTTCTTCTTATTCTGTAACATAAAACATTGATTGTATACTACACATAATGCAGACTCATATATTTGTTGTTGGTATAATTCTTCTTTGAATATTAATGAAACCCTTATTTGCATCCTGAGCACGAAACTCATTTATGGGTTTCCTAGGCAACTTTCCCCCTTTTAAGAGTAAAAGATCATTAATCCACAAAATATTGCTAGATGAGTCTTTCTGTGGCATCCCAAATGTCACTTGTTTGGATTTCACAAAACAGAGTTTTTCCAAGTTATCTTAGCTGAGGAAAGCATTTATCTCTTTTATTCATATGCCTTTCTTCCACAAAATAAAAACAATTTATGTTCTTCTGGAGGTTAACAGGTGTTATAGGACTCCTGAAAATAGTTTATCAGACACTGATAAAATCCAGTATCTCTCCATGAATTCTTGCTGAACTCAATGTAGGTCCACTTATTATTATCCCATGGAAGAAGCATGCTACAGACATGCATGTGAAAAGATGTAGGGGTAGAACTCAAGCTATTTTTTTTCCAAAGAAAAGATTCCTAGTGTTCTTCTCATTTTCCAAATAAAACCCTACTATACCAAAGAATGCAGGGGCACAAGGTTATTTCATTACAGTCTCAATACTGTTTTTGTTTTGTAGGGTACTGTTTGAAGAAGAATGTGAAAAACACTATTTCATAGTATTTCTTTCTGACTTCAACATGAAAGTATATTTCTGTATGTGTGTAGACATGTATGTGACTGATTAGTTTCTAAATTCCTTAATCTAATGGAGGGTGTTCCCCAACTTCTATGTAAGCCTGAATATTCTTGTTCACAGACATTGATTTTTATAATAAACATAGGTATAATTGTTCTCAACTAAAAAGGAAATTATATACACAATACCTAACTAATGTCATTGCGTTTAGTTGGTGATAGTATGCGTACAGCTTCCTCCTTTGTGTTAAATACATTATTACAGTTCTTCAAATCTGTCAGCTAAACCACTAGAACCCAGTCTAAAGGCTGTCTTATTTCCAAATAATAAAGTTGGTAAGTGTGCATATAGTGGATAAGTGGTAGGGTACAGTATAAACCCAAAGCAAGTGGAGTGTGGGAATCATAAAGAATTTGGTATTAGTTATTAAGTGCATTGACTCTCTAGCTTTTCAATTTATTACATGATTACTTTTCAATTTATTACAATGATTAAATGATTACTGGTTTCATTTTATTCATCTCTCAAGTAGAGATAAAGATAGCCTGTTGTTTTGTAAAATAACAATTGACATATAAGAAAAAATCCAGAGGAAGAGATCACTGCTGTGGGATGTTCTGTATGGCAAATGTGTTACTCTGATTGGTCAATAAATAAAACACTGATTGTCCAGTGGCTAGGCAGGAAGTATAGGCGGGACTAACAGAGAGGAGAAAAGAAAGAAAAGGGAGGTGGAAGGAGACATTGCCAGCCACTGCCAGGACAAGCAGCATGTAAAGATGCCAGTAAGCCACAAGCCACGTGGCAAGGTATAGATATATGGAAATGGATTAATTTAAGCTATAAAAACAGTTAGCAAGAAGCCTGCCACGGCCATACAGTCTGTAAGCAATATAAGTCTCTGTGTTTACTTGGTTGGGTCTGAGTGTTGTGGGACTGGCAGGTGACAGAGATTTGTCCTGACTGTGGGCAAGGCAAGAAAATTCTAGCTATAGATCACCCAAGTGGAAACAATTTTATTTGTTTTATTTTATCACTTCTTTAAATTTAAACTCACTGTACACTCTATTATCCTTTGTACTAGCACCATGACGTCCAGATGCAAGCTTAGACAAAACTCCATAGGGAGAGCATACCAAGGATACGTAAATAGACTGTTACAATACATTGGCTGTAGTTAACTTTACACAAACTTCACCAAGATATTCTTTCCCCTGTGCAAATGAGACTTTGTTTAATATTTCCTAAGAATTATTCCTTGCTCACCTTTTGTTTGCCCTGAAGGATAAACTAACAATCAAATTGTAATACAATCTTTGTTCCTTATTTCTTTCAACATTCTGTTTCCATACACTTAATCATTGTGCATTTCAGAGAATACAGCACTAACATCTATTTCTATTTGTGTAATGTCTGTTCTTACTATTTGTGATGCCTTATTTTATTGGACTTATGATAAACTCATCCTACCTCAAGGGAAACTCTCCAAGGGGTTTCTCCTTGGTATATCTGTCAGATTTAAATTCTTCTTTAACATACCTAGTGCATTTTGTTTCCTATTACTTGACATAGATTGGCTCTGATAGAAGACCATGATGCAATTCTCTCCCAGGTTCTCATATTGCATATAAGAATCAAAACAAACTTATTTTATCTAGAAATATCTGTTTAGTACTTTTCTTCTATCTCAATTACAAGCTCTCAAGTGACAGGGACAAGCTTTGTATTATTCACCATTGACATATGGCAAATATTTCAAGAGGCACCATTAATTGAGTTATGAATACAGCATCTTTTCGATTTTGAGGAAAACTAAGTAACTTTGACACAATGAGAGAATGATTTTCTTTTTAAAGTGAGTGAGGCACAATGAACACAGAAAACAAAACCACACAAGTATCTTCTTCATGCTGTCACTGACAAAGCATGTAACTACTTTGTTACAAAGTGAGAAAAATAGGGTATTTCCTCCTTTGGAAACATTTGAAACATTTTTATTATGTTATGAATAACATTTAACTATGAGATGTTGCCATTCATTCATCCTTGTAAATCACCTTCTAGTGTTAAGAAATGACATCTATCTGAAGGTGTTAGGCTCAATATATTTGAACAGGGAAACAGAAACTCATTCCCCTAAAATTGATAACTTTTCACCTAAATGAGAGGTCTTCTGTGCCCATTGCTTATGTACTCACATCAAAAATTATGAAATAATTAGAGAGTAGTGATCATTATAGGGTTAGCCCTTAATATTACTGAATTATAACCACTCAATATGGAACTGCCTTAAGCAATATCAGAATGTAACAGACTCAACTGTCTTTTCCGTGGAACCCACGGAATCATCCTTCTGTAGCTACAGGCAAGGCCCTTCCCTCAATTAGGGTTTAATCATCTTGGAGAGCAGCTGAGCATTTCAATCATCATTTTTCTCAAGGTCCCATTAATCTTGTCTATTGAAGTAATTTGATTTTTCCATTTATACAAAAATATTAAGCCTTTCAGTGAAGAAAAATGATGGAGTAAATAAAGTAAAGGAAACTAATATATCCAGAATATTTAAATGGAACTAAACTATTCTATTATAGCTATACTGTACTACCCCAGGGACAGCAAGATGTCCTTCACGTGATATGTTTTCTTATGCTTCTCATAGTCATTTAGGACCATATTTGCCATATAGACCTGGCGACAGCATTCATGAGTTCAGGGACACATGGTTCTTGTTTGGGACCCCAGGTCTGTCATTTGCAACTCTCATGGTCTTTATTCATAACCATCTTTAAGACATAGTAAAAGGAAATTATAGTATCTGGGTTAGATAAAGATTTTCAAGATTAAACTCAGCAAATGCTCTTGAGTACCTGGAGCAGTTCTTGGTAGATAGGATTATTTAAAACACTAACAACATTTAGTTTATCGAATATTCTCTATTATTTAGCAACTTATTTTCAACTTCTTGTGATACATTTAGGTCAACACAATAGGTTGGCTTTCTTAAAATGAATATTCGTATGAGATCATCTGGAATTATTTATCATTCTCAGTGTTTTGAAGTCATATATATAATTTAGAAATAGCTTTGAAAATCACCAAAGAGAAAGGAAACTTTTTTCTTTACTTTTTTATCTTTGAATATTTATAAATTCATTTCTGTGCAATTGTTAAACATATTTACAGACATGCAATTAGTTATTTATCACCTCAATGAATAGAACCATCCCTTTGATTTTTATTCTATTTTTTGTTTTGTGGTACTGCTGTGTGAAAAGTAATTTCAAGTGAAATTCTTACATCAAATCACCAATACTATCACTTTAAACTTAAAGTAAGACTGTAAGTACCCTTGAACAACTTTTCTCTATTCTTTCACAACACTTTATTTTAGTTTGACTAGAAGCATGAAATTTTTTGCCCTGAAACTGTGTTTCTATTTCTTTTTCCCCTTCATATCATGATCCCTCAATGGTAGGGGCCACTGGATTCATCTTTGGATTCGAAAAGACTTCAAACAGAACGTGTAGCAGATGCTTAATTGCCGTTTACTGGATAAAGACACATTCTATGGGTGAATGGGCAATCCCCCGCTGTCAGGTCAAATGAGAACTTTATCCTTGTGCTCAGAGGATCCTGGATCCTGGTTATTTTAAAGGCACGAGCAAAAAGCATTTCAGAAAACTTTCCAACTGTGTGTTCAATCATCATTTTTTTTTTGTCAGTGAAACTGCGTGTGCTATGGACTTTATCACATTTACTTGCTTGGTTTAGGACACCTGAACCCATCTCAGTAATAAAGTATATTATTTAAGAGTACATATTGCATATTGTCTTTACTCCTCTCAGTTTCCAACAAAATAAACTCCAATTCTATATATACTTTTCTGGGAAATGTCTAATTTTGTTTAAAGTTATTGATAGCAGTAATGACTACTACTGCGCATTGTATAGTACAAATAAGACATTTTCTAAGAATTTATCATATATCAATTATTTAATCTTATAGCATTATTGTGAGAGTTATGCTATTTGACATATTGGGAAGCTGGGGTAGCAGGGTTCAAAATCTGAGCTCTTTATTTGCAGCATTCCTAGGAAATATTCACTAGCTCTGAGCTTGGAAAATGCAGATCAATAGGCTTTATGAAGAAATAAACACATCAGTGAATATAATACTATAAACTTATCTTTGTGTGTGCGTTTATGCACATGTACATTCACACAGGACTGTGAATGTGTGTGGAAGTTAGAGGTCAACATCTTATAGTTTCTTGATTGCTTTCACCTTATTGATTGAGATAGAATCTCTCATTGGGTGTGGAGCTCAGCAACTTTACGATCAAGTTTCATAGATCCACCTATCTCTACTTCTCTAGCATTGGAATACAGATGATATATTATTTCTTGGATTTTTTTGTGGATCCTGGGGACAAAACTGAGGGTTTTTTTTTTATGCTAGCTTATTGAATATCATCTACTTAATACTTAGAAACTTATCATTGGCCTTTGCACACATGCAACAAACATTACATTTTAATTTAATTATTTTTATAATTAAATTGAAGAAAGGAACTTTATGGAATTAATTTTAATTTAAATTAGTAGCACTAATTAATTTAATTTGAATTCATAGCACTAAATTAATTTTATTTAGTAGCTAAATGGGTAGTTATGCCACAAGACTCTGAAGAATTGATGTCATAGTATGAATATGTTATTCACAATTTATTTGCTTGAAACTTAGTCTCCCGTTCAGTAGTGCTATGACATGGAAACTAATGGGATCATGTTAAGTCATGGGGTACTACTCCAAGTACTTTGTTGCCACTACTTAAAGGGCTTATAAGTACGTTTTTGTGTATTCTGCCATGAGAGAACACTGTAAGAAAGCTTTGGCTGGATTCTTGCAACAGGATCTTAAAAACACAAGCCTCCAAGTTTATGAGAAATACAATTCAATCATAATGAATTTCCTGCTCTTTAGTATTATGCTATAGTATCACTGAGTGGACTTAGACATTTGGGGATATACTTCACACTTAGAAAATTAGGTTCATTAGGTCCTTAAGTCATCAAATAAGGAGAGAAGACAACAAAATTCCCTTCACTTCTTTAGAGGCTGCTGGGCAGAGATAATAAATATTTGACTTAGATAATTCTTTGATGATTATTTTATTTCCTTTGAATAACAAATTAAGAAGAAATAGACTTGAATCATGAGTTAAATGATAGATGGCAATGAAAAAATAGAAATAAAGTTACTAGTGAGTTTCTCTATTAGAACATAGGCATATGCCAGGAGGTGGTGGCCCATGCCTTTAACCTCAGCATTCAGGAGGCAGAGCCAGGCGGATCTCTGTGAGTTCAAGGCCAGCCTGGCCTACAAAGTGAGATCCAGGACAGGCACCAAAACTACACAGAGAAACCCTGTCTCAGAAAAAAAGAAAGAAAGAAAGAAAGAAAGAAAGAAAGAAAGAAAGAAAGAAAGAAAGAAAGAAAGAAAAACAAGCATACAGAAAAAAGAAACCAATATCAAATGATACTCTGGACTTTAAATCAGTCTTGTTTTTCTTGCCCCTCAATGGTTAGTGGAGAATTAAACACACTTTACGATTGTTTTCTTCCTCACTTACACCTCTTTATACCATGTATTGTGGGAATTTCTTACAAATAGAATCAAAACATATAATTATTAATACAGGAAAAGCCTATGTCCCAAGCTTTAAGTTACAGCATATTGATTAAATGAAGACATTAGAAATATTCATCTTATGATGCTCTCTCAAGTGGAATGATAATCAAAAACCAGACATGGTCAGATAACTTGCTGGTGTGATTGTATCAATAGTTTGGCCAGGAAAATAACTCTCTTTTTCTCTCCTACCAACTGTATCACTTTTTAAAAACTACTTCTTAATACTTTAGCACAGTTCAGCATCCTAGGAGAGCACATATGTATTATTTTTTACAGATTTTGTGGGTCAGCAGTCAGTAGTTGTAGAGCACCAGAGGTTATAGCTCAGCATCTTAGAAAGCTACAACAAAGTTATTGGCAGCCTTCATTCTTATCTAAAGACGGATAATTTATATTCAAGATCACTAAGGCCATTTATTTATAAGATTCAGTTTTATGTGGATATACACCAAAAGCCATTGTTTTTGGTGTTTTGTCTTCTATAGACATCTCTGAACTCCTGGAACTTAGCCATAGTTCACAGAGGTTGTCCCTAATTCCTTGCCACATGACTCCTCCCAAATAGAGATGCCATAGTCAAGCCAGTAAAGGGACTCTTTGAAGAAAGTCTGTAAGGAGGACACAGTCTTATATGTGGTAATGTTATCAGAGGAATAATAGTTTGCCAGTATTATCGTATTTCACTGAGTATGAGTAAGGGGCATAGTTTACCCACATTCATTGGGAAGGGATTGTACCAGGGTACATGCACTTGGTTTCTGGAATACATCAGCTGCTTTAAAGTCTTCCCAATTAGCTAATGCAATATGCTACAACTATAGGAGTGAAAAATGTCATGGATCTATCTATTTATCTCTTTTTATATCTCATTGTCATATTATTTTCTTATCTTTTATTAATAAATATAAATATTGAAACCATTCTACTGAATACCATCAAAGTGGAAAAAATATAAAAACTAAAATGAGTCCTTTAAATAAGATGTTTTGTAGTTAGATGATGTGGTGGTTTCAGTAGAAATGGTCCCCATAGGCTCAAAGATTTGAATGTTTGGCCACTAGGAAGAGGCACTATTAGGAGGTATGGCCTTGTTTGAGGAAGTGTGTCACTGGGGGTAGTCTTTCAGGTTTCAAATGTTCAAGCCAGGCCCAATGTCTGTCTCTCTGCCTGCTGCCTGCTGCCTGTGGATTCAGACACTGTACTATCAGCTACTTTTTAGGACCATGTCTATCTTCATGATGCCATGCTTCCCATCATGAGGATAATGGACTAAACCTCTGAATTGTAAGAAAGCTGAAATAAAATGTTTTCTCTTATGAGAGTTGCCATGATCATGGTGTCTCTTCACAGCAATAAAACATTAACTAAAACAGACAACATTTGACAGTTTGGGGGAAATTTACACATTTTTAAACCTTTTCTTCTCTAACAAATATCTCAGATGACATCCAGGATATGGGTTCTGTTCATACATTACAGTAGTTGAAAAAATGGTCTCACAAGAAATCCAACACCATAATCTAGCTATGCCTACCCATAGGAAGCTCTTACCAGCAAGATAATTTCTCTATCTTTGCAAATGCGAGTGAATCATCTTTTTCCATTGGTTTATTTTTTACATAACATGGGAACTATATGTTTGCTTTCAGTTACTGTAAAAATAAAATCCAAGCATGATTGCACAGATTTGCAATCCTAGGCTGAGGCAAGAGGTTCATGAGTTCCAGAACTGGGATGCAGAGTCAAGGCCAGCCTCAAGAACAAGGAATCTCTTTCTCAAAAGAAACAGAAAATAATGCATGACTGTAACTCAGTAGTAGTGAGGCCTTGGGTTTCTCAACACAGCAAAATAAATAAGCAATAAACAAATACAAAACTACAAACATAATAATAAAGAATTCAATATAGACATGATCTGGTGACAAGTCACTCCATTATACATGATTTTAAATGAAGTCCAAATTAATATTAATAAAAAAAAATCCCTGTGATTTCTCTGAATGAAACTTGCTTTTGTTTTTGCCTAGAAGACTATGGCATTTACATCTTTAAACCAGCCTTCTGCAATTGTAATATGGCATGATCTATTCTATTTTATGTATTCTTCATATTCCTGTTATAAAAATAAACCATCGATATTGTTAAATAAAATGTCATAACAGGAAAACGAAGCCTATTCTTTTTAATGTCACAATTTCCAATTTAATGAAAGCCTGGATGTAGCACTTGTTTTCCCTCCTATACCATTTCCCCAGGCAGAGAAACAATTTGCATTCCATTCATCTTTGCTGAAGGAGTAGAATGCATATTGTCCAATTTGAAACATATAAGAATATAGCTTGTATTTAGGATCTATATAACAGGCTCACATTTTTTTTCTGGTTGTTGCCCTTATACTTGTTATTATTTCCAAGGGAAGTATGCATGGCAGATAATTCCAAGGTTATAGTATTGGCAAGCATACCTCAGTAGTAACCAACAACTCTCTAATTGGACTTAAGACCAGTTCAACAACAAGAAAAATGCACAGTACTGGAAATTTATCTATGTATTCAGTGCTAGTGAAGTCATTAATATTAGAAGTTTATCAAGTCTACCACTACTAATTTATTAAACCAGTATAATCTGTAACAATCATCTATAAGCATCTGTCCTTATATCTACAGATATGTCAAGTCTTCATGCTTCATCAAGAAAACTGTTTTATAATAGAAATTTCTTTTGGTAATAGACAGAAAACCACAGTAAAAAAAAATTGAGATGATATCTCCTCTATTGCTAGTAATCTAAACTGGGGTCATCCTTGTGGATTCCTGGGAACTTTTCTAGCACCAGGTTTCTCCGTAACCCCATAATGTCTCCCTCTATCAAGATATTTCTTGCATTGCTCTCCCACTCTGTCCCTTCCCCAGCTTGACTATCCCATTCCCTCATGTTCTCATCCCCTATTCCCTCCCCTTTATTCCTCCCCCCGCCCCCCATGCCCCCAGTTTACAGTTTACTCCAGAGATCTCATCTATTTCCCCTTCCCAGGGCAATCCATGAGTCCCTCTTAGAGTCCTCCTTGTTAGCTAGCTTCTCTGGAACTGTCGGTTGTAGTCTGGTTATTCTTTGCTTTACACCTGGTATCCACTTATGAGTAAGTACATACTAGTTTGTCCTTGTGAGTATGGGTTACCTCACTCAGGATGATATTTTCTAGTTTCATCCATTTGTGTGCAAATTTCATGATGTCATTGTTTTTTTTAACATTGAGTAATACTCCATTGTGTAAATGTATCACATTTTCTTTATCCATTCTTCGGTTGAGGGGCATCTAGGTTGTGTCTGGGTTCTGGCTGTTATGAGAGTCAAGTCTCATTGGATGAGTTTATAAAGCTTTCCCACGCAGAAGCCTTAGGGGCATTGAGGAAGAGTACTCAGAATGACTGTAAGAGCCACAGGATTTGGGAGTTTGCTGTGAGATTGTGTCTCCTAGTAATATCAGAGGCTACAACCATAAAGTTTCACCAACATGGCTTTCCAAACATGATCTAACTAAGGATGATACCAATGGGCATCCCAAAGTGGATGGAGGAAAAGACCACAAGGCCAGAGTCCTACACAAAGAACTACAGGCAAATGAAGAAAGCTGAGAGCAGGAGAGGTGGTCTTCCCCAGGGAAGAGCAAATCAGGTTTTCTGTTCAGGGCCAAAAGCTCAGCTCTGAAAGTATATGTACAAATAACACTATGCAGAGTGAGTAGGCTATATTGAGAAGAAGACCCAGGTTAGTTTCCATCACATATATGACACCTCACGACCATGTGAAACTCCTGTTCCAGGGGACCAATGTCATCTTCTGGCCTCCTTTGGTGATAGGCAAGTATGTGTTACACAGGCATACATGCAGGTGAAATATTTATACATATAAAATAAAAATAAATCTTTTCTACAAATTGATTTAAAAAAAGGATATGAAGTTGGAAGGGGATGCATTTGGGGGGATCTGGCAGGAATAGGAGGTAGGGAATGTAGGGTGATTATGATTAAATTGTGTTGTGTATATTTCTCAAACCTCAACTCTAAAATATGGGAAACACTTGATCAGATGTATCTCCACAGAAGATACATTAATATCCTTCAAAGACCATCTTCAAAGATGAAGATATTGCTAAGTAGCAAAGCTCCCAATCATAAAGAACAAGGCCTTAGACTCCATAGCTAGTGAAAAAAGAAAGAAGGAAAGAAATGAATAAAAGAAGGAAGGAAAAAAGGAAGAAAGACTAGGGATGGAGGAAGATAGGAAAGAAAGGAAAGATTTTCAATTCTAATTCTTGTTAAAGAATTTTAAGTTAAAAATTATAATAATGTATCTTTCAGCACTCATCAGAATGCTTATTATTCAATAATTAAAAGAATAATTATAGAAAATAGCAAATGTTGATGGTGACATGGAGAAATTATAAATTTATGTGCTCTTTTTGCTATTACTTGTTGTTTTTCTATTTTATCACTTTTAACTTTTCACAAATATATTTTTATCATATACTTTACCTTCTCTCAAGTCCCCCTAGGTCCTCCCTCCCTCTCTACCCACCCAATTTTACATTTTCTCTCTATCACACGAAAGGACAGAAAAACATACTATTAAAAACCTCGAAGACAAAAACTACAAAAACAAACGGAAACAAAAATCACACAAAAAGCATGGAGTCCTTTTTATGTTGGCCAACTAATCATGGGCTTGTGGTCAGAAATGCAGTGCAGTTGATATACCCAGTGTCACTCCACTGGAGAAAAGTGATTTTTATGGGAGTGACCAACTACTCTTGTCTCAGATTAAAGGCAGAACCAATGCTGAAACTGCTAAAGGGGCCGAAAATCTAAGACTAGAAATGTTATGGTCAGTAGGGGAAAACTTATTCTTCTTATTTTGCTAAATTAACATTGCAATAGATGAATCCTAGCGACATAGTGCTATACCCATAGGTCAGAGATGCTTTTTCTTTCTGTAGATAGCAATTAACATAGAGACCCCCAGCTGAATGAACAGCAGAGTTTGAGAGACTTTGAGGCACTCAGTCCTCAACAGAACGCCATTATCAAAGCCCTTCCCTTATTGCTCAGGGATCAGCATGGGAGAGGAGCCAGCATGATTTTAAGAGACAGAGGTAGTGGACAACTCCAAGAAAAGAGCATCATCCAGACACAACAGGCACAATAAGCATATGAACTCATGCATACTGATAGCATTTACAATTCCTACCGAAGTTCACATCAGACAAAATTCCAGCACATAGAAGAGGAAATGAGCATAAAGTCCCATGCCTGACCAAGAAACTTTTTTTTTTTTTTTTTTTTTTTTTTTTTTTTTTTTTTTTTTTTTTGCAGTTGATACTTGTTGAGAAGAAGAAAATCTGCTTCTAAAACCCTTGAACTTTTCATCCTAGGTCAGGTTTCATTAACATCACTTTGTCTTGTGCATCCTCTAGGACATTTGCTCAATGCTTTGTTTATTGGCTTACTTGTAAGTAATATATATATAGCCTAAAATCAATGAATTGTATTACAGAACTGGGTAGTAAAATATGTTAATATATTGTGGGTGCATAACTAATCCTAAAAAAATAAATGGTGAGATTGAGAGCAACATGTACTGTGAGTGACAATTTTTTGAATGCAGAGTGAAGAGTTCTCTATATTTCAGCTTTGCTTACATGATCTGTATTAGGAAGATAGGAAATCTAGTGATGTGATTAGAAATACTGTCAGAAGGAATGTCAAAAGCAAGAGACTTTTTATTCAGGTTGAAACACAATATGAAAATCACAGATGTAGATGTAACCAACCGTTTTATTAAATAAGAAACACAGAAACAATGTAAAAGAGAAATCCAAGAAGTCAGAGCTCAGAGCTAAAATCTCACCCTTCCTCCTGCTGTCCCAGCTTCGCGAAAAGAGACCTACTTCCTGTCGGTTCGTATTTTTAAAGTATGTTGTTCTGCCTTCTCATTGGTTGTAAACCCAAACACATGACTGCCTCGTCACTGTCTGAATGTAGAGCCCCCTAGGTCTTAAAGGCATATGTCTCCAATGCTGGCTGTATCCCTGAACACACAGAGATCTTATGGGATTAAAGGCGTGTGCCACCACCGCCACACTCTTGCTATGGCTCTAATAGCTCTGACCCTGAACACACAGATATCTATGGGATTAAAGGCGTGTGCCACCACCGCCACACTCTTGCTATGGCTCTAATAGCTCTGACCCCCAGACAACTTTATTTATTAACATACAATCAAATTAATATTTCAGTACAAATCAAAATAATATTTCAATACAATTAGATTACCACCACATTTCCCCTTTTCTATTTTAATAAAAAGAAAAAAAGCAAAAGGTTATGACTAACAAAAGAAAAACTATATACAAAAGTACAATAACTATATACAATATATACAAGTAATAAATACCTAAACAGGTATTTGATGAATCAGAGAAAATAATTCCATTATCTATCCTATTTTGATAATTCCAAGATGTATCTAATGTACTTTCTATCCTAATTAATTTTCAACTATAACTAACTAATCTTCAACCATAACTAACTAATCTTCAACTCTCTCAGAGACCCAAGAAGGGAATAATATTAGCTAACAAAAATAAAAACAGGAAGTGCATGCAAGCAACTTCCAAAAAAATTTTGTGAGTTGACAGAAACAGCCAGCTGCCTGGGCAGTCACCTGAGGTTTCTCCGCAGTGTTGGGGCATCATCTTCAGCCTATAGGCTTAGTGTATCTGACAGACTCATTTGTGAAGTAGGATGTACACAAGGTCAACAGTTCAACCTCACATTGGGTGAGAGCAGTCCACGTACCAGAAACACCTGAATTCCACTAGTGTCCTGTCATGATTCAGGATTTTAAATTCTGGAAATTGTTGACAGTTTTTTAATTCAGCTGTCCATTCTTCTTGGCTGTGTATATATGGCTTCATCTCAGCATCCCCTTCTTCTCCACATCCCTCTATTAAATGCCAGTCTACTTTTGAGAGGCATGAGCTTTCAGCTGCTGTTCCATTGTACAACAGAATCCATCGGCCCTCTGCCTGTTAAGCTGCCTTCGAAGAAAAGGGCACCGTACCTTTTCCGGATGCTTTAGAATAAGCAATGAGATTTGTGTGATATTGTGTTCCCCAATATATTGTGCACTCTAATAAACTTACCTGGGGCCAGAGAACAGAACAGCCACTAGATGTAGAGGCCAGAAAATGGTGGCACACACACCTTTCATCCTAGCATTCTGGAGGCAGAGATCCATCCGGATCTCTAAGTTCAAAGCCACATTGGAAACAGGCAGGCATGATAACACATGCCTTTAATCCCAGGAAGTGATGGCAGGAAGCAGAAAGGTATATAAAGTGTGAAAAACAGGAACTAGGCTGGTTAAGCTTTTAGACTTTTAGCAGCAGTTCAGCTGAGATCCATTCAGGATGAGAACTCAGAGGCTTTCAGTTTGAGCAAAGAGGATCAGCTGAGGAATTGGTAAGGTGAGGAACTGTGGTTGGTTCTGTCTCTCTGATCTTTCAGCATTCACCCCAATACCTGGCTCTGGGTTTGTTATTATTAATAAAACCTTTTAAGATTCATGCTACAGAGATTGAACTTTGAAATGTGAAAATAATCACATATGAGATGATGTGTGTATGAGAGATGTGGGTGGGAGAATGTTTTCTTGATTATTTACATCATATTCTAAGATATTATAAATTACAAAATATTTTAAAAATGATGATGATGATGTGTGTTCTGAAAAATAATTTAATTCTAACCCAACATGGCTGGCCATCCATTAAAGCTTTCATTGTGATTTTTGATTGATTGATAAAGAATAAAGGAAGTACTTTAGCTATAGAGTAAATCCCTATGGTAATTAGGGATTGTGCTGGTTTAGAAAGGTGGTAGCTGTAGGTTCTCCTGAGCAAGGATGACATCAGTAGACACGTTAATCTGGAACAGGGGACTGTCTGAAGGACTTCTTTTGTTAATTTTTATTGAGAATAGATTCTTCTCTCATACAATACACCTTGATCACAGTTCCTCCTTCCTCCACTCCTCCATGCTACCCCTCGTCCCTCCTCTCCCCCAGATCCACTCTCCCTGCTTCCTCTTCAGAAAAGAGTAGGTCTCCAATAGACAACAGCCAAAAATTCCAGACCATTAAGAACCCTGAGAGTGGGAGAAATTATTTTCTTAGGGAAATACACATCAAATTGGTTATATAATACCAAATGGTCAGCCTGAAAAGATATACATACAAGTAACATTATATAGACTGAGCAGGTTGAATTTATGTATTAGGAATATATATGTATATATATATATTACACATGTATATGTAAATAATGAAACTATTAACACCAAGAAATTATATTATAAAAATACAGAGCAACATATATTATATAAATTTAATATACATATTAATATATAACATTATATTATATATATCAACAATAGAAGAAAAAAGGCCATGAATTTGAAAAAAGGAAGGGAGGAAGTGAACATAAGAAGGCCTGAAGGGAAAAAAGAGAAGGGAAAAATTAATTAATAGTATTGTAATCTCAAAAGGAAAAAATATTTAAAAGAGAGGGAATGTACATAATCACTTTACAAATTTTACCATTTTCAAGATAAAATAAATATTTATGAATAAAATGGGCACCATCAAGTAAATGGTCAACTTTTAATAGGTCCTTAAATAGTGTATAGTAGTTAATACTGCCATGAAAACAAACACCAATGAGCACCAACATCAGCATCCTTTCTACCAAATCCCTCTTCAATAATGATCATGCTACTCATGAGCAATCCGGAGCGCCTAGGTAACACCTGGCTGTGACAAGAAATATGACAAGAAAATAATGTCTACACTGAAGACATTTACAAATTTTCTCTCTGATGGAGAAGTGATTTGTGCTTTCCCTTTTAACTTGCAACGTAATGGTAATAGCTCAACTGATTACTTTTCTGTCTGGAGTATAACACACTCTTATATACTGTGTTACGTGTAACTCAATGCACCACCATCTCTTTGCAGTGCCATTCCAAGGTCCTAGTAAGTTGGTCTTCTGTCTACTACATGTGCTTCCAGCCTATTGTCTGTTGGCAAGCCAGAGAAGTGTTGCTGAACTATGAGTGAGACTCAGTCATTCCTGTGTCCTATCTCTAAGAACATCCACAGATTTTCATGGCTAAATACTTCATATTACTTGGCCCCTTCCTAATTCTTGGACACTATCTGAAACACCCCCTCTCCCTTTGCCGTTGGTTCTACCTTGGTCTTTTTCATATATTAGTTACTTTAAACTAATATTTTTCTTAGAGTACTCTTCTAGATGTCAACATGACTCATTTTATTCTTCTTCAAGTTTGTTCACATATTGTCAGATAGCAGTGACTACCGTCTATACACATATTAACAGCAACTCTCATGAAGTGCATGCTTTCTTTTTTTACTTTTTCAAGTATATCTTATTTTCTTTTTGTCTTATCCTATTATTTAGTTTTGGTCTTCTCTCCATTGCTTCAAAGGAAACTCCAAGAAAACAGATTTCATTTTGTTCACATCTTATTTCCACTTCTTAGACAAGTATGGAGTTAAAATCTGTCTGTTTAATGAATTTCTCAATTCAGAAGTACCACACGGATATCAAGTACAGTGCCTAGGCAGTCACCAGCAGATTAAAATATCAATAAACATTTTTTACTAAAGCATCTGAGACAGAATCTTGGTCTTTTTCAGGAGATGAAAAAGACAGAATAAGGTCTAGAGACCCTGTTTAGAAATTTTCTCTTTTTCTATTTGTCTTATGTAGAGAGACAGCTAGCTCCAAACAGAACAGTCACGATTCTGACAAATGACAGCAGTGTGGAGCGGCAAGCTGCCTTATTTATAAGACGCTATTCTCAGAGAATAAACGTCTGTGTGGTGAAGACTAACTGTGAGTGTGGTGTAAGTGACTTGGAGGATCTGCCATCACAGAGTCAGAATCCAGCCTTCACGCTCGCTCGAATGTCATGAGGCATCATGCATTGTTAAAGAGGCACGAGTTCTTCTCCACAGGAGATGCCATCTTTGTTATGGGTGAAGTAATTTTCTTTGCAGATCTGGGAATAGTCTTGAGCCCCTTTCTCCAGGAATATAAATCTAAAATGTTATGAGTATGAAATGTTAAAAATAGTAGCAAATTATTCATGCCATTCAGAAGTAATTTGTTTCAGGAAAGACTTGACTTTTCTGAAGTGGTATCTTAAAGTTTCAAACTGGATGCTTGTTTCTGGAACCAAGACTATTTCAAAAATTCTTTTATTGCCATTCATAGAGTTCTCGGCACAAGTCTATATAGGCTACACTTGAACACACACACAAAGATCATATTGCAGTGTATTTCACTTGCAGCTCCCCTTCTTCGTGTGTTGTCTTTTATATGTCCATCCCTCAGCTTTGCTTTGTACCAATAAATGCACAGAGATCAGATAGACTACAAAGGGTTAAATCTTCACTACGACCAATCTATTCCCTCTTACACGTGTCATCTTTTATTTTTAAGCTCAATTAGATGAAATTAAAATCATCTTTAAAGAAATTTAAACATAAAAGGTGAATTTGGTGTTTATTTATTTTTTTAAGATTTATTTATTTATTATGTACACAGAAGAGGGTCTCATTACAGATGGTTGTGAGCCACCATGTGGGTGCTGGGAATTGAACTCAGGACCTCTGGAAGAGCAGTCAGTGCTCTTAACCTCTGAGCCATCTCTCCAGCCCCTGGTGTTTATTTTTAACATTACAATTTAATTACATTTCCCCCTGCCCTTTCTTCCCTTCAAACTCTCCTATTAAGCCTTCTCCACTGTCCTTCAAATTCATAACCTCCTTTGTATATACTTATACATTCCTAAATATAACCTATTGAGTCCATATAATGTTGCTTGTATGTATATTTTCAGGGATGATCATTTGGCACTGGGCAACCAAATATTGTGCTCTTGCCCAGTAAAGACGACATTTCCCACTTTTACTCATTTGCCTATAGTTCTTTTTGTAGGGTTGAGACTTCAGGGACTTTTCTTTGTCCGGTTTGGTATATTCATTGGACTCATCCTTAATTTAAAGAAAATTTAGTGAGATTAAACACAACCACAGAAAATGGGCTGTGAGTTTGATGAATTAGTGGGGGAAGGTAAATACTGAGAGAGGATCTATTGATGTAACCAACCGTCTTATTAAATAAGAAACACAGAAACAATGTAAAAGAGAAAGCCGAGAAGTCAGAGCTCAGAGCTAAAATCTCACCCTTCCTCCTGCTGTCCCAGCTTCGCAAAAAGAGACCTACTTCCTGTCGGTTCGTTTTTTTATAGTATGTTGTTCTGCCTTCTCATTGGTTGTAAACCCAAACACATGACTGCCTCGTCACTGTCTGAATGTACAGCCCCCTAGGTCTTAAAGGCATATGTCTCCAATGCTGGCTATATCCCTGAACACACAGAGATCTTATGGGATTAAAGGCGTGTGCCACCACCGCCACACTCTTGCTATGGCTCTAATAGCTCTGACCCCCAGACAACTTTATTTATTAACATACAATCAAAATAATAATTCAGTATAATTAGATTACCACCACATTTCCCCTTTTCTATTTTAATAAAAAGAAAAAAAGCAAAAGGTTATAACTAACAAAAGAAAAACTATATACAAAAGTACAATAACTATATACAATATATACAAGTAATAAATACCTAAACAGGTATTTGACAAATCAGAGAAAATAATTCCATTATCTATCCTATTTTGGTAAATCCAAGATGTATCTAATGCACTTTCTATCCTAATTAATTTTCAACTATAACTAACTAATCTTCAACCATAACTAACTAATCTTCAACTCCCTCAGAGACCCAAGAAGGGAATAATATTAGCTAACAAAAATAAAAACAGGAAGTGCATGCAAGCAACTTCCAAAAAATTTTGTGAGTTGACAGAAATAGCCAGCTGCCTGGGTAGTCACCTGAGGTTTCTCCGCAGTGTTGGGGCATCATCTTCAGCCTATAGGCTTAGTGTATCTGACAGACTCATTTGTGAAGTAGGATGTACACAAGGTCAACAGTTCAACCTCACATTGGGTGAGAGCAGTCCACGTACCAGAAACACCTGAATTCCACTAGTGTCCTGTCATGATTCAGGATTTTAAATTCTGGAAATTGTTGACAGTTTTTTAATTCAGCTGTCCATTCTTCTTGGCTGTGTATATATGGCTTCATCTCAGCATCCCCTTCTTCTCCACATCCCTCTATTAAATGCCAGTCTACTTTTGAGAGGCATGAGCTTTCAGCTGCTGTTCCATTGTACAACAGAATCCATCGGCCCTCTGCCTGTTAAGCTGCCTTCGAAGAAAAGGGCACTGTACCTTTTCCGGATGCGAAGGCCACTTCAGGGATGGGGCCATATTGTCCTGGCCTCAGAAGATGCCTTTTGATAAAGCCATAACCACACTTGTTTTGGCAAGAATCAGTAGTCCCTTGTTTCGTGATCTGTCTGTCCATTTTGTCCTGTTGATTCGAGGATACTTTGTTGTCCAGTGGCTAACTTTTGCCAGAATGAAAGTTGACTCCATATGCAGTTTCTTCAATGCCCATATTTTCTCTAAAGTAGATTGGTACTGCCAGGAGCCGACATGTCTCAAAAAAGAAAAATTTTCTAAGTTATTAAAACATTTTAAATGCCATATTCTGTAGATCTCTGAAGGGTTTGAAGATGACCTGTCTAAAACATCTCTGCTCAATTTTTAAAACATATCTAATATGACTACAAGTTCTATGATAATGTCTAACTACTAGCTTTCATTTCTTTATATCCTAATAGTTGATAATAATAACATTCAAGGATCAAAAATTTGCATTACATTGTTAAATGAATGGTATAAATACAATTAGAAATATACATATAGCATATTCTAACAATATCAATTTCAAATTTGTATACAGTATAAAACAATTCAATCCAATGTAAAGTATTTAAAACTAGTAATTGTCTTTTTCTTTTCTTTCTTTCTTTCTTTCTTTCTTTCTTTCTTTCTTTCTTTCTTTCTTTCTTTCTTTCTTTCTTTCTTTCTTTCTTTCTTTTTTAAACAAGAACCTTAAATCTAATCTCCTTTGCTTAGCCTTTTTCCTAACCCTTGACAATAACTTGTAACCAACCCCCCTAAATACTGAAAATTATCCCAGACCCAAAACCCATGAAAAAGACCAAAAAACCACCCGCCCCACACCACCTCTTTGGGAATGTGGGCGTCGTATTCTTAAATTTGCTTCCTGCTGGGTATGGGCGAAGTTTTCTTTATCCTGAAAGAAAAATTTTAGGTTAATTGTCAAATTCTAAGAGAGGTAACTATATCCTTCATTATCCAGTCTGTGTATAATGCCAAAGTTCAGGGTTTATCTCAAGTCCTTATTCAAGTAGTCTTTGAGACTGGATCATCTCAGCTAGTCATCTCAAAATTGCTCTGAGCATCTTATAGTTCAAAGCTGATCTATGGATGATGTTTGTCAGCTTAATGATATTATTATTGTCCACGTGGAATTGTTGTTGTTGTGGGGCCCCATCTTCTTTCTGGAGACTTCAGTTGATGTTAGGCCTGGCCATGATTTCCTGCAGAAAACTGATAAGAGACTCGAACACAAAAACATATATATGCAGCTAGCCTTTTTTCTAGAAATAGTTAGTACTCTATGTGACCATTCATATCTTAACAAAGTTTAAAATGTATATATATATATATATTAATCTTGTAAATTTTGATATAAAATTTATACTTTGAGAAAAGTTTAAAGAATCAGAATAGAATCAAAGAGTTGAGATTAGTAATAGAATAGTCCCTTAATTAATTTTGCTTTTGTCCTGTACCATAGCAGAAGATGGCTCTTATTCTGGCATGATACAGGGGGTTTGCATTTACCTTTTAACAACATGCTTGATTTTAAAGAAGGAGAGAGCCATTCTCCAACTCCAAAGTCAGCTTTAAATTTTAACTGAACTGGGACTGTTAGAAGACCAATAGTGTTAAATCTTTAGAGAAAAGCAGAAACAAACATTTTGGAAGACATAAAATTTTTTTAGATAATATATACCCATACACCGTTTCACTCTGTTTCTTGGGATAGATGATTTGTCACTTTTCTTCAGTTGTCTCATTTGTCCAGTGTTCTTCAGATTCCTTAACCTTCATTCTCCTAAAAGACAAAAACAAAAACCTTTCCCCAAGACTAATTTTGGGGATGTTTCCTTTTGACAAGTTATTATCTGATTAAATGAAAAGGCATGTGTTATTGATACAAGTTAGTTTAAATTGGATGTTCATGCTGGTTGATGAACTATCACCTCCTCTAATTAAGAGGTCTCTCTTGTTCAAATCGAACCTTTATCAATTTTGATGGTACCCACAGCTTATCTTCTCCTGTAGAAACAAAAGCAAAACCTCGTCCCCAATGTAATACATACCCTGGTTTCCATTCTGAGGTCAGCACATCCTTAAAGTATATAGGCTGATTTAATTCTGTAGTTTTTTCTATTATCCAATGTCTCTCTGCAGCTGTTGTTCCTTTCTCATTGGCATTCAGAAAATTCAAAGTTAGAAGAGCATTATGCAGTCTATTTCTGGGGGTTTTTGTTACCCATTTCTGTTTATTTAGCATATACTTTAGAGTTCTGTTTGATCTTTCTATAACTGCTTGACCTGTAGGATTATGTGGTATGCCTGTAATATGCTTTATATTGTAATAAGCAAAAAACTGTTTCATTTTAACAGAGACATATGATGGAGCATTGTCAGTTTTGATTTGTGCAGGTATACCCATGATGGCCATAACTTCTAGCAAATGAATGATTACAGAATCAGCTTTTTCAGAACTCAAAGCAGTTGCCCATTGAAATCCTGAATAAGTATCGATAGTGTGGTGTACATATTTCAATTTTCCAAATTCTGCAAAGTGAAACACGTCCATCTGCCAGATCTCATTTCTCTGAGTACCTTTGGGTTACATCCTGCTGGTAATGGCGTCTGATTGTAGAAGGAACAAGTAGGACATTTCTTTACTATTTCTTTGGCTTGTTGCCAGGTTATGGAAATATCCTTTTTTAAACCTTTACTATTGACGTGATGTTTTTTATGAAATTCTGAGGCCTCCAGCACATTTCCTATCAATAATTTATCAATCTCATCATTGCCTTGTGCTAGAGGGCCTGGCAGACCAGTATGGGATCGAATGTGAGTTATATATAAAGGATGATTCCTTTTCCTGATTGTATCTTGTAATTGAATAAATAGTGAAGTTAATTCTGAAGCATCAGGGATAAATTCTGCAGTCTCAATATGTAACACCACTCTTTCAGCATACTGAGAGTCAGTTACTATGTTGAGAGGTTCTGAAAAATCCATTAATACCAACAGAATAGCATACAATTCTGATTTTTGAACTGAATTATACGGACTTTGAACCACTTTACTTAAATTTTCTGATTTGTAACCTGCCTTTCCTTCTTTGTTGGCATCTGTATAAAATGTACGAACTCCAGATATGGGTTTTTGCCGTACAATTCGAGGCAAGATCCAATCAGCTCTCTTTATAAGATCAATTCTATTGCTTTTGGGATATTTGCTGTTAATTTCTCCCGAAAAATTACTGCAAGCTCTTTGCCAAGGTTCACTTTCTGTCCATAATTTTTCAATGTCCTCCTTAGTTAATGGTACGACAATTTCTGCTGGGTCTATGCCTGCTAATTGACGAAGTCTCAGTTTTCCTTTGTAAATCAAGTCAGAGATTTTTTCCACATAAGTTTTTAATTTTTTATTTGGTTTAATTGGTAAAAATATCCATTCCAATATAATATCTTCCCTCTGCATTAATATTCCAGTAGGAGAACGCCTAGAAGATAAGATAACCAAAATGCAATCCAGCTTTGGATCAATACGATCCACGTGTCCTTCATGCACTTTGTTTTCTACCAAGGCTAATTCTTTCTCAGCTTCAGGTGATAATTCTCTTGGACTATTTAAGTCCTTGTTACCTTCTAAAGTTTTGAACAAATTAGTCAGTTCATCATTTTTTACCCCAACAATAGTTTGTAGATGAGAAATATCTCCAAATAATCTTTGAAAGTCATTAAGAGTCTGTAGTCTATCTCTCCAAATTTGCACCTTTTAGGGTCTAATTTTTTGTAGCTCTATTTTATATCCTAAATAATTAATAGAATCTCCTCTTTGTATCTTTTCAGGAGCAATTTGTAATCCCCAGCAAGGCAAAATTTTCTTTACTTCTTCAAACATTATTTCTAAAGTATCTGCATTTGAGTCAGCTAGTAAAATATCGTCCATATAATGATAAATTATAGATTTAGGAAATTTTTTACATATCACTTCCAATGGCTGTTGTACAAAATATTGGCACAGAATTGGGCTATTCAACATTCCCTGTGGGAGGACCCTCCATTGAAATCTTTTAACCGGTTGAGAATTATTATAAGTAGGCACTGTAAAAGCAAATCTTTCTTTGTCTTTTTCTTGTAAGGGTATTGAAAAGAAACAGTCTTTTAAATCAATAACTATGAGAGGCCATCCTTTTGGTAACAGAGTAGGCAAAGGCATCCCAGATTGTAGAGAGCCCATTGGCTGAATTACTTTGTTAATTGCTCTAAGGTCTGTTACCGTTCTCCATTTACAAGATTTCTTTTTAATAACAAATACAGGAGAATTCCAAGGGCTGGTTGATTCTTCAATATGCTGAGCGTTTAACTGTTCTTCTACCAGCTCTTCTAAAGCCTGGAGTTTCTCTGTTGTTAAAGGCCATTGCTGGACCCATACAGGTTTGTCTGTTAACCATTTTAAAGGTAGAGCTGTTGGTGTCTTTGGAAGATCATCAGTTATTGTGCCCTGTTCTTGTATAATATGGATGGCTGGTGACCACTCATTAGAATAATATCTTCTAATATTTCTCTCAGTAACATGTGCTAGTTTATGATTTGTTTCTGAGATTGGAGGGATGTTAATCTGAGTATTCCATTGTTGCAACAAGTCTCGACCCCACAGGTTCATAGTTATGTTAGCCACATATGGTTTTAATTTTCCTCTCTGTCCTTCTGGACCTATACATTTGAGCCATCTTGCACTCTGTTTCACCTGAGATAATGTCCCAATTCCTAACAGTTGAACGTTTACCTCCTGAAGAGGCCAAGTTGGATGCCAAAATTCTGGTGCAATTATGGTAAAGTCCGCACCTGTGTCTACCAGACCAGACAACAAAACACCATTTATTTTTATCATTAATTTTGGTCTTTGTTCATTAATAGAAGTTTGCAAAAAAATTTTCTTTATGTTTTCTCCTGAATTTTCTATTCTCTCTGTTTCATCATCCTACCAGCATGATTTATTCCAATAGGCATTTGGTTATTTAATCGCTCTCCAGAGCAGGCATTTCCTCTATGGCTGCAGGAAAGGTTTGAACTGGATTTGCACTGGGGGCCTGCCTGAGGCCCCTCTGGGAGTTTCCCGAAGACTGAGGCAAAGGATTACCCTGTCTGTCCTTTGTTGATCTACATTCGTTGGTCCAGTGTTTTCCCTTACCACACCTTCTGCATACTCCAGAAGGAAGGGGCATTCTGTTGCCATTGTTCCTTGAAGAAACATTGTTTCTGGGAATGACCTGTCTACAGTCCCTTTTCAAATGTCCTTGCTTTCCACATCCAAAACATCTAACACTCCTCAAACCTTTTGAAATTACTTCTCCTACCCATGTATCATCATGCTCATCAGCTTCAACATTAATTGTTTCTCTAATCCAATCTTCCATAGGTGCAGAACTTGCCCTTAATGGCCTGATTATTCTTTTGCATGCTGCATTCGCATTCTCAAAGGCCAAAGATTCAATTATTGCCTTACCAGCTTCTGAATCTGAGACCATTCTCTTTACTGCTGAAGCCAGTCTTTGTAAAAAATCTGTAAAAGACTCTTTTGGGCCTTGCTTCACCTTTGTAAATGACTCAGATTTTTTTCCTGGTTCCTCAACTTTGTCCCATGCATTCAAGGCTGCCGTTCGACATAAAATTAGGGTTTGGACATCATATAAACATTGTGTTTGTGCTGAAGCATATTGGCCTTCGCCCATAAGCTGATCCTGGCAAACTTGTATTCCTTTATCCCTCCACTGTTTTTCTATGTTTTTAGCCTCCTCCTTAAACCAAGTCAGAAATTGAAGTCTCTGGCTGGGTTCCAGAACACCTTGTGCAAGGTCCCGCCAGTCCTGTGGTACTATCCTATTATATGTTGACCAAGAGTTTAACATTTGCTTTACATATGGGGAATGCATGCCATAAGATACTATTGCCTCCTTAAACCTTTTTAAATCCAACATTTCAATTGGAGCCCAAGTATTTTGTGTAGCCATTTGATCAGGCATCTGCTGTACGGTTACAGGATAAATTAAGGGTGACTGTGTGAAAACAGGCTTTCTTTCTGCAACCTTATGATCCCGACTTGAAACAACTTCACTGTTAATTTCTTCTGTCTGAATTTTTACAGGTTTAGGTGTTTGTAGCACCGGCTTTAAGCAAGCAGGATTTAAGCAAGCAGCTCACCGATAGTCCAGCCTGAGGTCAAGCAGAACTAGACCCAGGCTAAGAAGCCGCTGCTCGGACTAAGAAGCCGATCGCCGCCGGCTGCCGCGTGCCGCCGCTGCCGCCACTGCGGGCCGCCTGCCGCCCTTGCGGGAAAGCGGACCTGCCGCCAAGCCAAGCAGTTTTTAATGGATTCTTGTCACGTTGGGCGCCAGATATTGATGTAACCAACCATCTTATTAAATAAGAAACACAGAAACAATGTAAAAGAGAAAGCCGAGAAGTCAGAGCTCAGAGCTAAAATCTCACCCTTCCTCCTGCTGTCCCAGCTTCGCGAAAAGAGACCTACTTCCTGTCGGTTCGTTTTTTTATAGTATGTTGTTCTGCCTTCTCATTGGTTGTAAACCCAAACACATGACTGCCTCGTCACTGTCTGAATGTACAGCCCCCTAGGTCTTAAAGGCATATGTCTCCAATGCTGGCTATATCCCTGAACACACAGAGATCTTATGGGATTAAAAGCATGTGCCACCACCGCCACACTCTTGCTATGGCTCTAATAGCTCTGACCCCCAGACAACTTTATTTATTAACATACAATCAAAATAATAATTCAGTACAATTAGATTACCACCACAAGGATCCAGTGAGAGAAAAGGAGGAGGAATGGGAGAAGGTGGCCATTTGAGGAGCGAAGCAGAGGTGCTACAGAGTGAGGTTGTGAGTAGCACTTGACGAGGAGGACTTGTTACTAGATGCCTTTTTCTCCAGGTCCAGAAACTTCCTCTGTCTCCACAAGGCTAACTCTGCAAAAGGTGCATCAATATAGTTTATTTTTGTTGTTATTATTTTGTTTTCTGAAAAAGTAGTTTATCATGAAGAGGTAAATGGAGGTAAATATGTTTGAAGTATTCCTTATTGTTTAGGGTTTTGCTCATGTATTGCTTACAATTGTTCTCTACTAAAAAGATAAAAATATTGTTTCGACCTTTAATTAGAATAATTTTTATCTTAAAATTACTCAAAATATTCTGTATTGCTTCACTAATTTAGGTTGTTGAAGCAATGTCTCACTGAAGAATGGCCCCTATGAAGAATACAGTAACTTAAACATCTGGTCAACTCACATTTCCTTGATTCAAATTGATGACTTACAATTTAATTTTGTGCAATTATATTCCAGGGGAAAACATGTATGTGAAATTGGTGAGCTTGTGTTTGATCCACTCCTGCTTAGAGCAAGCCCAATTAGGCTAGGGCCACATTAGTATCCTTGTTAGTTAGCTATTTATCACTGTGACACAATGCTTGATTAAACAACTCAAAAGAAAGACTCATGGTTTGAGGTGTTTCAATTAGTTGTAGTGGGCTCCATTACTTTTGGCCTGCAGCAAGGGAGAACATTTTGGAAGAGAGGGTGTGATGAAGTAGATATGCCTCCTTAATGTCAGCCAGAAACCATTGAGAGAGACAGCAATGGACCAGGGACAAGATGAATGCTTACCCTATAGTCAACATCCTTCAATCAGGATCTATCCAATTGTTTTCACCACTTTATAGTGGATTCAGAGCCCCCATGACCCATATGTCTTTCTGTGTCTAGATTGATCAACCAAGGGCCAAACTCCAATTCATGAACATTTTTGAAGATATCCCATGCACAAATCATGACAAGGGGTGATAATCTGACAATACACAGGGTTTCTGTTACCTCAGAGCTTACAGTCTCAGTCAGCAGGCAAACATGTAAGAAATTGTTACAGGAAGATTTATATGGTGATGGATAAACATGAAACACATGATATACAAGAAACTCCTGTGGCATGTAATCTGAGACCTAAGAGCTATTAAGTTAGCAAGATAAGGACAAAATATGAGTAAAATTATGGTCAAAGGCATGCAAAGGATGTGATGGGAAAGATCATTTCATATTAACAGAGAACATGTTGCTGAAGGTGTTAGAGGAAGTGTAGTGTCTAATTGATACGGGAGGGAAGTAAGTAGGGACCAGAATATTGAGGTCTTAGAGGCCATGAAACTGATTTTGGTTATTATCCTAATGTCAGTGGGGATCCAGAGAAGTTATTAAGTAGATGAGTGGCATGACTTATTTAAGTATTTCAAGTCTCTCTCATTTCTCCAAATATAGAATACTAAAGGAATCAAATAAAAGGAAGTGGAAGGCTCAGTAAATGGAGGCTGCAAGAAAGTTGATGAAGGCTTGAGCTAATCATTTCAAGTTGGTTTATTAGTGGTTCTCAACCTTCCTAATTCTGCAACCTTTTAATACAGTTACTCATGTTGTATTGACCACCAACCATAAAATTAGTTTGTTGCTACTTCATAACTGTAATTTTGGTACTATTATAAATTGTAATACAAATATCTGATATGCATGATGTCTGATGTATGAACCCCAAAGGGGTTGCAACCTACAGGTTGCAAGTTTAGAGAGCCTTTCATGAGGTATTATATATTGAATTAAATACAAATAATTTCATATGCTTTTGGAAAGTGTGAATCCCTGACAGATCTAATCTATATGATTTCAAACTTGAGATTCATTTTCTGAAAATCATCATAGTATTTTAAGAGGGAAAAAAGGATGGTATGCTTAATATAATGTGTCTTAAAGATTCAAGAAGATATGACTACTTCACATGGGGTCCCAAAGCAGTTTCGTTGTATCTAAAAACAGTTTAGACACAGATTTAGTCTGCTCATGCTAATAACTCTAAATATATTTTCACTAATTGTTCAATCATAGGCTACTGAGTGCCATCTACTTCCTTTATATCACCCTCTATTGTTCTTCAGTATTTTCAACCAAAATGTTAATTTTTTTCATATAGACAATTCATTTATCTAAATGACTTAAAGTTACTGGATATCACCCTATATTTATTTTTTTCAAATAGGAAAAAAGATTAGATGTTTAAGTATATGCAGAATATCAGCATAGGCCTTGGTCTTTTGCTCATGTAGAATGCCAGGAATATACTTCCATGCAAAAGACTGACATTTTCTGATATCATTATTCTAACATTCCAAATCTATTCCAGCAGAGGGTGTGTACAGTGGGAATTAAAATCACATACTAAATTTTTTCTAGAAAAATAAGGTTATTATTGAAACATAAGAGATGGAATTTAAAGTTGAAGAAATTAATAGCAATAACATTAGGAAAGTTTAAAGTCATTAATTTCTTATACGCTTTATATATATGTATATATAAATTAATGAACAAGAGTCCATGAATTTGAAGAGAGCAAATAAGGGTATATGGAATGGGTTGAAGAGAGGAAAGGGAAGGGGCAAATTATGTAACTATATTACAATCTCAAAATATCAATGACATAAAAAATAAACTAATGAAATTGCTAGCTGTAAATTACCAGTTTTCTCAAGAGGCTTCTGTATAATCTTATCTTTTTTTCTGACTTATGTTGTTAAATTTATCAACTAAAAGAATATATGTATATATATATACATTCATGTAGTGTTACAGCCTTTTAAGGAGATGTAGTCTTTAATCAACCTATTTGATGATTCCTGCATTCTGTTCCTTTTTTGCTATTTATCTCATTAAAATTGGTGTCTTAATATTTTAATCTGAAATTATGTTAAAAGTGATAAATACTCTCAGTATTAGATCTAGTCCATTTTCCAGATTTTAATAGGAATTTCTTGAGTGTTTCAATTTTATTTATAATAATGTATTTTACAACATCAATTAGAATGTCAGCATGATGCATGTAAGTGCATGCCATCTTTGCATAAGCATAAGCTGATAGAGTTTTTGGTAAATAGCGTAAGTGGAGTTAGATCATTTCCATTCCTGCCTATCTCCAAGTCTATCTGGGCAATTATTGCTGTACATTCTATGTGGAAGTGTTCAGCACCACAGCCGCTTTAATTCTACTTCAACACATTTAATTTAACTTTATGTTTTTGAGAAGCTTGTACTTAGTATTGCATCTATATTATTCCAGCCCCTGCTTCCTGACTCCACCTCCCGTGTCCCATTCCTCCCTTCTAAATTCATGCCCTCTTCTCTTTTACCTATTATTTTTCATATACACACATACACACATAGCCTATTAAGTCCATTTACTGTGACTTATATGTAAATGTTCAAGGCTGACCACTTCTGATAGGACAATGTATATAGCAGCTTATCTATGGAGGCATCTGATCCCCTTTTTCTCAGTGGCCATTGACCACCTTCATGCTCTTCATCTATACATGGGAGCTTGTGGAATTTTCACCACCCATACTGTCATGTGAACTCATGGTGTCATTATACTGATGACATTCAGCCGACCATATTGTTGAGAGTTCATATGTGCAGTTTTACTGTCATGTCTAGAGGACCTCATCTAGCAGCAGGTATCTTTGTCCTCTGACTCTTACAAACATTTTACCCTTTTTTTGAGAATGTTCCCTGAGCATCAGGTGTAGGAGCAATGCTGCAGTTCATTTAATTGTGCTTGGACATTCCACAAACAGTTATTCTGCATTTTGGACATTTGTAGATCTGTGTAGTAGTCTCTATCTAATAATAGAAACTTCTCTAATAATGGATGAGAGCTACACTTATCAGACGAGGTCAGTGCACAGGCTCAATATGTTTAAAAGAATTTTCAATCCCAGTAAAATGCAAAATTCTTTAAAATCACAACATGGAAAGTGTTGCTTTGCCATTCATTTCTTTTTAACATTTTATAATGATGATAATGAATTTATCTCTATAACATTATTTATTCTCTATAATCATTATTGCATGATTGGGTCTACCAGGTTTACTGAACACTAAGAGGACTGAACAGGAGAGAATAGATTTAGCAGACTATTCTTTTGAACTCTTTATGTAGATGTAGATTAGGACATGCTCATCTATAAAGCTATTATTGTAGTCAAAGCATGTTTTTGTACCTTGTTTTGATTTCTGTTGAATCTATGCTATAGTTTCTTAGAACTGATTATATCAGCAAATTTACATTTACATTGCATAACAATATAAAAAAACATATACAGAAAACAACTGTGTGCCTTTCATAGGGGGTGTCTGTGGATGATACTGATTCTTGAAAATAGAAATTAAACTAAGACAACTAAAGATTAAAAGCATCTTTACTTTTCCATTTTATTATTTATTGTTTTTGCAGTGCTAGAGAGATGAGGACAGAAGATTAAATGTACACAAGACATTTCTCTTCAAACATGAGGACATCTTAAAAATGGAATTGTGAAGTTTTCTGCCAGTAATGACTGGAATCACTTAAAGTGATACTAGATATGGTATTTGTGAAGCAGACTGAAGCTTTTGAGGGGTTGGTGACACTGTCAGTTATGAGACAAAGAGCAGAGAGATTGCTCTCATTAGCACACTTCCAACTGTTACCACTGGGCAATGACATGTGTGGCATGGACATCGCAGCAAGTTTTATTTAAACTTCTTTGGATTTTATATCAGAATTTCTGCCTCCTTTAGTCACATGTGCCCAAGAAACAAATTATTTTTTTTATACTTCTCCATTTTCACTTCATTTATTTTCTGTTTTACATCTCTACATAGCCTTACCTGAACAAGATGCTCAAGGATAAATGCCACACATGATTCTAAGAAGCTGATGCCCATGATGTACCAAAGCCAAAGTCAAGGTCAGGATATGACCTTCTTCGTTAAGCTCCACCCATTACAAGATATAGAGCCATATTCCTGTGGGGAAAAATGTTTCTTTAACAGCTGCCCAATAAATACTGGGTTTTAGCTGGCTGGTGGTGGCAAATGCCTTTAATCCCAGCACTCAGGAGGCAGAGGCAGGTGGATCTCTTTGAGTTTGAGGCCAGCCTGGTCTACAGAGCAAGATACAGTATAGGCACCAAAACTACCCAGAGAAACCCTGCCTCTAAATAAATAAATAAATAAATAAATAAATAAATAAATAAATAAATAAATAAATATTGGGTTCAACTTTAAGTAAAGAGAGGAATCTTTCTTTGAGCAGTATTTCCCTTGTATTAATTATTCTTTTGCTTGAAAGTAAGTTACTAAATCTACTGTGCTAAAAATTTGGGGCACATACTGTATGTCTAACAGTATGCAAAGTCATGTATCTCACATATACTCTATTTCCTTTTCATGTTTATATTTATCATTATTTAAAAAATGCCTTATCCATTCTCTGTTATCTGCTTTGCAATTACTACCATCCATTTAAAAATAATCATACTATGACAAGTCTTTCATCATGAAATTGCATTATTGGTGCATTACAAATGTTTAATCCTCCAAGACTTATTATGACCTCTTACTGGTTTCTATAACTCAGTTTTTTTTTCTTAAAAATATTTATATTTATTTAGTGTTTGTGGTGTGTGTGTGTGTGTGTGTGTGTGTGTGTGTGTGTGTGTGTGTGTATGTGTGTGTGTTTGTGTGTGTCTACCAAAAAGGGAGTGTTTATGTGTGTTCAGGTACTGCAGATGCCTGCAGAGATCACTAGAGGGCATTGGATGCTTGGTTGCTGGAGTTAACACATGGTAGTGAGGTGCCCAGTTTGGGTATTGTGAAACAAACTCTGGTTCTCTGAAGAGCAGTAAATACTCTTAAGCACTGAGACATCTCTCTTATCCACAATTCAAAATCATAACATTTTCGATACTACTCTATAATGTCTGTTCTCAAGAAAGCAACACTTGTTTGAATAGATGATGCTTCACAGTAGGACACTGATGACTGACTTGCAAAATCCATTTATTTTTATTTTTTTTACTTTTTAATTTAAGAAGTTTTTTATTCATTTTACACACCAACCACAGATCTCCACTCATCCCTCTTACTGCTACCCTCCAACCTCCCCCCACCTACCTACCCTCCTTTTCCCTCCTTCAAAAGTTTACGGGCTCCCATGGGGAGTCAGCAAAGCCTGCTACATTTAGTTGAGACAGGACCAACGCCCTCCCCCCAACACTGCATTTAGGCTGAGCAAGGCATCCCACTATAGGTAATGGGCTCCAAATAGCCAGTTCATGCACCAGAGATGAATTCTGATCCCACTGCCAGGGGCCCCTCAAGCAGACCAAGCTACACAACTGTCTTCCACATGCAGAGGGCCTAGTCCAGGCCCATGCAGGTTCTACAGCTGTTGGTCTAAAGTTTGTGAGTTTCTATCGGCTTGGTTCAGTTGTCTCTGTAGATTTCCCCTTTATGATCTTGGTCACACCTTGATTATATATTTCCTCTTCCCTCTGTTCAACTGGACTTCTGGAGTTTGGCCTGGTGTTTGACTGTGGATCTCTGTATCTGCTTCTATTGGCTATTGGATAAAGGCTCTATGATGACAGTTAGGGTATTTACCAATCTGATTACAAGGGTAAGGCATTTTAGGTACCCTCTCCACTATTGCTAGTAATCTAAGGTTGGGTCATCCTCATGGATTTCCAGGAATTTTCCTAGTACAAAGTTTCTTCCTAAACCCATAATATCTCCCTCTATCAAGATATCTTTTTCATTGCTCTCCCACACCTTCCTTCCCCTAGCTCAACTATCCTGTTCCCTCATGTTCTCATTCCCCATCATCTCCCCTCTATTGCCCCCTCACCCCATGTTTACTCATGGAGATCTCATCTGTTTCCCTTTCCCAAGATTATGTATACATTCCTCTCAGGGTCCTCATTCTTTTCTATCTTCTCTGGAACTGTGGGTTATAGTCTTTATCATTTATATATCCATTGCTTTACATCTAGTATCTAGTTCTGAGTGAGTACATACCATGTTTGTCTTTCTGAGTGTGGGTTACCTTACTCAGTATGATGCTTTCTAGTTCCATCTATTTGTCTGCAAATTTCATGATGTCATTTTTTTTAATACCTGAGTAATAGTCCATTGTGTATATATACCACATTTTCCTTATCCATTCTTAGGTTGAGGGGCATCTAGGTTGTTTATAGGTTCTGGCTATTACAAATAATGCTGCTACGAGCATAGCTGAGCAAGAGTCCTTGTGGTATGATTGAACAACCTTGGGTGTATGCCCAAGAGTAGTATAGCTGGGTCTTGAAGTAGATGGATTCCCAATTTCCTGAGAAGTTTCCATACTGATTTCCAAAGTGGCTGTACAAATTTGCACTTCTACCAATGGTAGAGGACTGTTCACCTCGCTCCACATCCTCTCAACATAAGCTGCCATCAGTGTTTTTGATCTTAGCCATTCTGACTGGTGTAAGATAGTATCTCAGAGTCATTTTGATTTGCATTTCCCTTATGACTAAGGATGTTGAGAAATTCCTTTAATGCCTTTCAGCCATTTGAGTTTCTTCTGTTGAGAATTCTCTATTTAGATCTGTAGCCCATTTTGTAATTGGATTATTTGGTATTTTGATGTCTAGTTTCTTGTGTTCTTTGTATATTTTGGAGATTAGCCCTCTGTCAGATGAGGGGTTAATGAAGATCTTTTCCCATTCTGTGGGCTGTTGTTTTGTCTTTTTTTTTTTTTTATACCATGTCTTTTGCCTTACAGAGCAGTTTCAGGAGGTCCCATTTATTAATTGTTTCTCTCAGTATGCTTTAAGTCTTTAAAGAAAAAAATTGAAGAAGATATCAGAAATGGAAAGATTTCCCATACTCATGGATACTTAGAACCAACATAATAAAAATGGCCATCTTACCAAAAGCAATCTACAGATTCAATGCAATCTCCATCAAAATCCCAACACAATTCTTCACAGGCCTGGAAAGGAGAATACTCAACTTTGTATGGAAAAACAAAAACACAGAATAGCTAAAACAATCTTATTCAATAAAGAAACTTCAGGAAGTTTCAGCATTCCTGACTTTAAGCTCTAATATAGAGCTTTAGTAATAAAAACAGCTTGTTATTGGCATGAAAACCAACATGTTGTCCAATGGAATCAAACCAAAGACTCTGACATTAATCCATATACCTGCAAACACTTGATCTTTGACAAAGAAGCCAAAATTGTACAATGGAAAAAAGAAAGCATCTTCAGCAAATGGTGCTGGCATAATGTCATGGATGTCAACATGTAGAAGATTGTAAATAGTTCCATATCTATCACCATGCACAAAAATAAAGTCCGAGTGGATCAAAGACCTCAACATAAATCTAGTTACACTGAACCTGAAAGAAGAGAAAGTAGGAAAAATACTCTTGAATGGATTGGCACAGGGGACCACTTTCTATTGTTTTAATAAGACAATAGAGAACAAGTATATACGGCAGAGCTGGCAATTTGTTATACCCACATCTTAAGTATCATTCTGTTATTATGAGGGCATTTTCAACCTAAAGGTCATCTCTTATATAAAGGTTTTCTGAAGTCCTTTGTGACCTTCCCTCATGTGGCTTTCTTCATGTCTTTTCTCCATTATTTTTTTATTCCTGAAATTACTTGCAAATGTCACGTCTGCACCTCCTTAAATCACTAATAATATCTATGTAATTAGTATGCCCAGTGCACTTTCATTTTGTTATCTCTTGTTTGTCTAATTGATTAAATAAAAGGAATATATATATATATATATATATATATATATATATATATATATATATAATGTATCTTTATATACAAGTTCTTGATATGGCTAACCCCACAGTTAATGCTGATGACCAAATATTACTGAACACACCATCTATTTTTGATGTTTAAAATTTATAATATTATTGTATTATTGCATAATATTGCTAGGAATCAAATGAACCCAGATTTTCTGGAGGAATAGATGGTGCCATTAAGCACTGAGCAATCTTTCTAGTCCCATAAAGTGCTTTTAAACCCTGACCCAGGAGAATGAGTCATAGATACAGCTCAGAAATATACCCATAAAATTACAGCATTTTTATTTAGTATCCAGTAGAATTTTTCATAGATTTCCCTTTTATAGTGGGAATGCAGAGCACAAATTTACAAACTTGGTAATGAGACTTTTATTTGAGGTTTTTCTTTAGGGGGTATTTAAGGTTGTAGAACAGAAGGAAAGGGTTCCAGATATTTGAATCCTCATAATAAATATAATAGAAAACCACAAACCCGTCTATTATCACACTGTTGTAAAGAAAGTAGCCTCATATTGATTGAAGGCTGCTTGAATGGGCATGGTAATATAGAAGCCAAGAAAACTAAAATTGAAATAGATCCATATACAGTTCCATCAAAGCCATGCAAGGGAGAACTACATCTTAGAAAATGAAAGGTATGGTTGAAAAAGTTTACTCTAGGTCAAAGATCTATCCTTACTATGGAAAAGGAATCCACATATCATAGCATGTCTATATTTATTACAATTTATTATTTATGTGAATATAATTGAAACAATAGGTTTTTAAAAATTTATCTGCTGAAATTTACCAACTTGTAAAATAAATCACAAGTTATTTGAAAAAGTACATACTGTGTCAAAGGTCCCTAGAATGAACATGGAAAAATCTCTGAACATGACTTCCACTATAAAAGAAAGATTTCAAATATTTCATAAATGCTCTCTATATTACCTGCATCAGCAACACAGCTGGAGAAAATTACTGTGGAAACAAGGTAAGACCTCTCATACAGAGAATGATCTGGGAGCAATAGTCCAATAGTTCATGTAAGCTGTATTGTTTGTGCCCGGATGAATTTGAGCTGACAGGAAGAATATCATTGAAAGCCAACAGAACTGTTATATCCATATTTATGAAAAATGAAGTACTTAGGTGAAATACACCCAACAGGAATGGCTAAAACCTGAAATATAAGTCTTATGCCCTGACTTTTTTTTACTCATTTGCTACAATTAGAATTATTAAGCAACTGACAGGTTGTCTTTGTTGTATCCTAGTGATTATATAATCAACAGAATTTAGTTGTGTGCACAGTTTTGCTTCCATACAAATAAAGGTTTATTCATATTTTAACATAAAGAAGTACTTGTTAGCTATAAAGTGATTGTTTGCATGCCCATATAATACATGGAGAATTTTAGTACTTGTTGGATTATGAAAAAAAACAAGAACTTAGTTAAATGAAAATTTCCTTGAAAAAAAAATGATGAAATTTAGTATTTGGTGTCTTTGTTTAAGATGTTCCCTTTAGAGCTATCTGCATCCTTCTATGGTTGTTTACAGCATCAAACCATAGTTAATCTCTCTGTTTAGTGGACATAGCTATTTTTGCAATGCTATGAATTGTGCTGGTTGCCAGATCATTAATGGGTACGAATTATGCAATATACTTCTCCTGTGCCAACAAAGGAGAAGCCAGCAGGGAAGATTGGCCTGAAAATAGACAACATGTGACAATAAAAGACAAATTATTTCATTTGAAAGACCAATTAAGAATTAGAAATAATTCATGATCAGATGGTTGTGTGTGGCAGATATGCTGCCATGGAATGATTTGAAGAGGATAAAGACAAAGATCACTGGGTTTGTAATCCAGACTTTGGGAGCTCTGAGTTCAGTGTCTTTTTTCTTCCTCCCAAATTAAGATGTTAGCCTAGTCAACATTATATACAAACTACAAGATTATAGACTCAGAACATTTTTTTCTGAAAAACAACAACAGCAAAACATGCTGCATTTAAAGTACTTTCTGGTAATATCATTTTAAATGTATGCTAAAGTTCTAGTGGTGTATTTTGCTTTTGATGCTATTCCTACTGATAATATAACCCTTTCTGGATTTGAGAGTAAAACAATGAGAAATGAACAATGCTTCTTCCTAGGCAAAATGCCAATTAAAACCTCATTAGCCTGAAATGATTCTTTGTTTTAAGTAAATATTACTTACAATTTGTCCATTTTACTTCTAAGTTTCCACCTATAAGTGGAAAAAGCTCTTATTGTAAATATGCATAGAGCTTGAAAGTTTTGTATGGGGTGTATCTCCTGATGTACATAGCTTCTGTCACATACCAACTGAACCAAGGTATATTAGTTATAGATGGAATTCTTTCTCCAAATCTATAGATTGAAGTCTAAAACTTGGTACCTCATAATGTAATTTTTTTTCCTGGTTTTTCGAGACAGGGTTTCTCTGTGTAGCTTTGAGCCTTTCCTGGAACTCACTTGGTAGCCCAGGCTGTCCTCGAATTCACAGAGATCCGCCTGGCTCTGCCTCCCGAGTGCTGGGATTAAAGGTGTGCTCCACCACCGCCCGGCTATAATGTAAGTTTTTATAGAAAAAGGGTAAAGATGAAACTAGATGGAACGAGGAGATTACGATGCATGTAATCCACTATGAATTGTATCTTCATTAAAGAAACAAAAACAAACTAAAAAGGGAATGTAGGTAACAAAATTCTTGTTGGGAAATAAACAAAATGTCTCTTGGAAGTCTCTTCACAGAGGAAGTAGAGAACATAGTTTATGAATGAATGAGCACTAATTATCTAGAATGTGAAGTGCACCACGGCAATCTGCTGAAATATTCCAAGGTTGAAATAAGTTTCAACCTTTAATAAACCGAACGTTATACTACCTATTGCAAACATCAAGGTAAATGATAACTATTAGTCAGCAAGAGGATTTCACTGCCTATTCGTCACACAATATTAATTCTCTTCCACCTGGTAATTAGGATGGTTATCTGAATTAGTTAACAGAATTTCTGAGGACTCACATTTTTATGATGCATGTAGCATGTCCATACTCTCCTATGCTTTGAGTTGTCTTTAGATGATGATGTAAGTAGCTCTTTTCCTGTGTTGTTTAGGGAATAAGGATAAGAGAATCCTGTATCTGTTCTGGACAAGCATATTTCAATATATTTCCAAACTTCCCAGGAAAATTCAAGCATCAACAATAATTACCTGAGAGGGTCATAATAAAAGAAAGCATAAAAGTTGAATAAGAAAGGATAATGAGTGGTGAAGAGTATTAAAAGCTCATTATTAAAAAAAAAACTCATTATATTCAGGTATGGAATGGTCAGAGTAAAAAAATGAAAGAAAATATCCCTTTTTGTCTGAGACAGTCCTTAATGCCCTCAAAAGAAAGTCTTCTCTGTTGTAAATACAATTAATATTCATATGTGAGTTAAGTCATAGATGGTTTATAACATCTTTAAGGTGTCCTTTGCCACTTAATTTTCTTTCTGTGAATTGACTAACATTATCTGAGAAGGGAACTATAAAAACAAGGGGTAGAAGATACTCCTTAATAAATGAGAGACTAGGGCAATAAAAGGAAATAAAACAACAGCAAGGTGTTTCTTAGAAGCTGCCCTGTAGTCACAACTGGGAGCCTCTTTACTTTTGAGTGACTTGCTGCAAATTAAAGAAAGCCAGAGAATAAATTGTTTTCCACAGTGATGCTCTAATGAATTAAAACCAGCAGCACTGGATATAGGGATTAACTCTAGATGGGGAGGATAAGCTAGACAGCTCAGCAGTTTAGGTCTGAGACCACCTTTAGGTCTAAGGGCTATGTAAAAGTCCAGAAACTGAAATTCTAGGGGCAGAAATGGATATGATAAAGCAACTTTATTTTTCTTTTTAAAAATGTTTTATAATATAATATAATAATATGATATGATATGACATGACATGACATGACATGACATGACATGACATGACATAACATAACATAACATAACATAACATAACATAATATAATATAATATAATATAATATAATATAATATAATGACATCATTTCCCTCTTCCCTCCCTCAACCCCTCCATAGACTCATGGCTTACTCTCTTTCAAATTCATGACTTTTCCATTAATTTTTATTACATTCAGTGATTTGAAAGAAAATAGCCCCCAAAGGGAGTGGCACTATTAGAAAGTATGGCTTTGTTGGGGTAGGTGTGGCCTTGTTAGAGTAAATGTGAGGATGGGCTTTGAGATTTTCTTTGCTCAAGATAAGTCCAGTGTCTCAGACCACTTCCTGTTGCCTATTGGTCAACATGTAGGACTCTTAGCTCCTTTTCTAGCTCCATGTCTGCCTTCATGCCATCATTTCATACCATGATGGTAATGGACTGAACCTATGAAAATGTAAGCCACCCTGAAGAAATGTTTTCCTTATAAGAGTTGCTGTGGTCATGGTATCTCTTCACAGTAATAGAAACACTAACTAAGACAGAAGTTGGTACTGGGAACTGGGGTTTACTGTGATAGGCCTAACTATGTTTTTTGCTGTGGGATTGTAGCTCCAGGAATGTCAGAGGGTACGCCCATAATTACTCACCAACGTGACTGCTCAACATGAGCTGAACGAGAGCAACAACAACAGACATGCCAATGTAGATAGGGGAAAGACCACTAGGTCTCAACACTACACAAAGAACTACAGGCAACCAAGGAATGCTGAGATCAGGAGAAATCATCTTCCCCAGCGAAGAGCACATCAATTAGTTAACGAATACAAAAGGGTCAGCCCTGAAAATATGCATTCAAGTTACAAACTAATTTGTTGCTTTACTTTTTAAGTTGATGTTTTAAAAGAATGCATGTATATAATTCCTTCTGATCACATTTTATCTTCACTTTATTCCCTTCTCATCTGCAAAGTCCTTGTCTTCCAATAAGGTCTTACTGCATTTTCTTTTTCATTTTTCCAATTTAAACAACTTTTAAAAATTATTATTCTTTGTATTATTTTGACTTTTTTAGGGTTATATTTATTCTTTGTAGCAGTCCTGGCTGTCCTAGAACTCACTTTGTATACCAGACTGGCCTTGAACACACAGAGATCTGCCTGCCTCTGCCTCCCTAGTGCTGGGACTAAAGGTGTGTGCTACTACCACCTGGTCATTTTTATTATTTTTAAAAATTCTGTTGAGATTATCATTAGAATATTTCTCCTTCTTTTTCCTTCTTTCAAACCCTTCTATATACTTTATCCTTCAAATACATGGCCTTTCTTTTCACTAATTGTTATTGAATGCATATATATATATATATATATATATATATATATATATTCTAATATCCTAAATATAGCCTGTTAAATCTGTATAATGTTACTTGTATATATATGTTCTCATGGCTGACCATTTGGCACTGCACAACCAGTTGATGAAGAGCACCTCTTCCCTCCAACCCCTATCATGTTTTCCTACCCCACACTCCCTCTCTCAAATTCAGTCTCCTTTTCTTTAATTACTTTACATTGCTCTCTCTCTCTCTGTGTGTGTGTGTGTGTGTGTGTGTGTGTGTGTGTGTGTGTGTGTGTGTGTGCTGCTGAGTCTGTTTAGTGTTGCTTTTAGGTATATATTTTATAGCCAAGCGTTTGGTACTGGATAGGCCACCAAGCAATTGGGTAGCACATTCCTGTAGGACACTAATTCTATCTCTGTCACCAGTCATTACTTGTTTGCAGGTCTTCATCTCTGGATTTGATTTCCCTCATCTACATTGAGTTGTCAACTGGTATTTTCATTGTTCATATCTTGTTTAGGTTGCTGGATTGTTGAGGTTTCATGGGTAGAGCTTTTCTGTCATCTTAGAAGACACAAATTTTCATCAAACTTCCATGTCTTACAATTACAATTCCTTGACTCAGTCTTACAATCTTTAGCTGTTTTTCCCATAATGTTTCCTGAATTTTAAAAGTAGAAGTTGTGTGGTAGAAGCATCAGTTGTGGCTTGGTAAATTATGTCACGTGCCCTCTGCATTTTAACTGGTTGTAGTTTTCTATAATAGTCTCTGTCTGTGGCAGAAAATGAGTCTTCCTGATGAGAGTTGAAAGTTGAAATTTTTATGGGTATATGGATAAATATTTAGAATACAGTTAGGAACTATACTGGTTTCAATCAGTGACAGAATTTTTGATTTCTCCTTTGAACAGGCCTTAAATCCAATTAGACAGCTGTTGGTTACTGCCTAGATATTAGTGCCACCATTATACCTTTAGGACATCTTGCCATGCTGGCATTGTTACAGTTCATAAGTGCCAATGAGACACATTTATTCTTATATCATTTAAAGAAATTATCACAAATGAAGCTTCTATGAATATAGTTGAGCAAGTGTCCAATGGAACATCCTTTGGGTATATTCCCAGGAGTGGTATAGCTGGGTCTTGAAGTAGACTGATTCCCAATTTTCTGAGAAAACACTCTATTGATTTCTAAAGTGGCTATACAAGTTTGCACTCCCATCAGCAGTGGAGGAGCATTCTTGCTCCACAGCCTTTCCAGAATAAGCTGTCATTTGTGTTTTTGAGCTTAGCCACTCTGACAGATGTAAGATGAAATCTTAGGTTCATTTTAATTTGGATTTCCCTGATCACTAAGGATGTTGAACATTTCTTTAAGTGCTTCTTGGTCATTTGAGATTCTTCTGATGAGAATTCTCTGTACCCCATTTTTCAGTTGCATTATTTGCTTTTTGGATGTCTAGTTTCTTGAGTTCTTTATATATTTTGGCAATCAGTCCTCTGTTGGGTGTTGGACTGGTGAAGATATTTTCTCATGTTGTAGATCGCCATTTTGTCCTATTGATAGTGTCCCTTGCCTTATAGAAGCCTTACAGTTTCATGAGGTCCCACTTATTAATTGTTGATACTAGTGTCTATACTACTGGTGTTCTATTAAGGAAGTTGTCTTCTGTGTCATTTATATGTGACAGGTAGTATGGTCTGTTTGTGGGACTTAACAATGACACGGAGTAGGGGCTATTCCTAATGCTTTAGCTGGCTCTTGGGAACCTATTCCTCAGACTGGATTACCTTGCCCAGCCTAAATACAAAGGAAGGTGTTTAGTCTTACCATTTCTTGATATGCTGTGCTTTGCTTTCTGAAAAGAAACAGAGGAAAAGTGGATTGCAGGGGGGAGGGAAGTGGGGGAGGGAGGAGATGGAAGGAGAAGAGGGAGGGGAAACTGTGGTTGGATTGTAAAACATATTAAACAAACAAATAAACAAATAAATAGTAAGTAAATAACAGAAATTATCACAAGGCTAACAAGATGGCTGAATGAATAAAGGCATTTGCTGCCCAGCCTGAAGATCTGAGCTCAATCTTTAGGATCCACATGGTGGAAAGAATCATTAACTGTCCTCTGACTTTCAGAAATGCACTGTCTCCCAATACGCGTGCATGCACGCGCGCGCGCGTGCACACACACACACACACACACACACACACACACACACACACACACTCACACATACACTCACACACACACACACAAATGAATAAATGAATGTAATAAAAGATACATTGTTAAAGGACTGAATACATCAACCATTATCTTGATTGAGCATCAGCCATCCATTGAAGACAAAGCCTTTACCAATAGAAATGTCACAATTCACTGTAAGACCAGATAATGATTACCACTTAAAAAAAAAATCAGTGAAGTCTTTTAAATTAAGGAATGTACTTTTAATACACGTAATGCTACTGCACATTCAGTGGAAAGCAACGTACTATGACCACTATTTATACTCCGGCAAAAACTATTAAATGTGATCTGTCACTGCAAACTGTTTATTTGGATGCAGTTGCCTAGACTGCAATTGGAAATCACTCCATTGTATGCTTCTATTTTTAATTTCATTTACCTGGATCTGAATTTTAGCATTCTTACTAAAAATTTTGTTTTCTGCTCATGTACTTTGGCCACACCCTGGAAGTCGTCACAGAGGCTTCTCAGTACACCAAAGGTGAGGGGATATGTCAACATTAGTACACCCTCTGTGACCACCCACGTTAGCATCCTCTCAGGGCAGCATTTCTCACGGAAGCTCCTTCCCCACAGGCATCTCTTCTTTCCACTCAGACTTTGTTTTCTCTCACGCACTTTTCCCTGCAGTGATCTGGCCATGCTATTGCACTTCACACGAGTTGTACGAAACATTTCTGTATGCACAGTGACATAACATTTGCAGCCTGTCAAGAGGTACTTCAAGATATTTTTTTTTCTATAATAAGGGGTTTCCATATGCTAATCTGACTCTTGTTTTATAATTCAAATTTGATGGTATGAGCTAAGGGTTTTCAATCAAATCTACTGAGTCTTGTTTACTTTTAAAGAGAAGATGCTGTCAGATCTAAACCCGCAGTGGGAAAACTAACATTTTTTTTTTAAACTTGGGGTTTTATTCTTTATAAATCCTTACACCTTACACAGCCTTGGTGCAGGGAGGAGGGGCTTGGACCTGCCTCAACTGAATGTACCAGGCAGGCTTTGTCGACTCTTCACGGGAGATTTTGCCTTGGAGGAGGTGAGAATGAGAGGTGGTTGTGGGGGAAGGCTGAGGGGGTGGAAGGAGAGAGGAGAGGGGCATCTGTGCTTGGTATGTAAAATGAACAGAAAATTTCTCAATAGTAAAAATATGTAAAAAAGAAAATAATCTGATTTCCCATGTTTCCTTCCCTTGTTATATTCTATTTTTGAGCAATTTTTCCTTGGTTGTTATCTGTTTCATTTGACTATGTGAGACTAGTGGAGCCAAAATAAATGGATGCACTATATTATATTTGGATCAAACTATTATATTAATAATATAATAAACACAAATAAAAACAGAATAATGTTCAGAATAAAAACAAAATACAATAAAAGGGTATAGAATCCACATATGTTGGTTAGGTGTTAGACTAACCTGTAGGCTGGCCTCGAACTCACAGAGATCCCCCTACCTCTGCCTCCCGAGGCATGCATCTTATCTAGTTAAGCCAACACCTCTATAGTGCAGTTGTCTGGTGTTTCTCTTCATAAAGAACCCGTGAGTTAGTTAAGTAAGTCTGCCTGTTCAAAGTTATAGAGTAAGCTCAGCCTGGCTTCAAGGCTTCACTATAGCATACCACTTTAGCTTTGTGTTCAAAAGGAATGAAAAGTGCAGTTCATATCTACTACCTCAAATGGCTATGGCACTCATTCTTTCCATAAGAATAATAGTTTAGAAGCAAGCTCTTGGATGAAAAGATCCATCTTTAATTTCCTTATTGATTACTAATTTGGTAGTACCTTAAAAACACCATTATGATTTCAACACATGTACTGTGTGAATGTTTATAGAAATGGTATCTCTGAATGCGATTTATAAATTCTAGTGTTATATAAATTAAAATTTTAATGTGATTACATATATTACCACAGAGGATGATCCCCTCATGAGTAAATCAAATAAATATCATAAACATGAAAAGTTGATTTTAATTTGGTTGGCAGTTTCATAGGTCACATTATGCAGAGGGATCATGAAACACAGTCTCTCAGGACACTCATGTTATTCTTTTTTTATTTATTTTTTATTAATTTTATGTACTAATCACAGTTCCTCCTCCCACCCTCCTTCTTCTCCTTCTTGCCTCCCCCAAAGCCCCTATCTACTCCTCCAAAAGGGTAAGGCCTTCCATGGTGACCAAGCCTCTCCTGCCTGCATCAAGGCTGAGCAAGGCATCCCACCATAGGGAATGGGCTCCAAAAAGCCAGCTCATGCACCAGGGATAAATCCTGATTCCACTGGCAGAAGTCTCTCAAACAGACTAAGCTACACAACTGTCTCCTGTATGCAGAAGACCTAGTTCGGTCCCATGCAGGCTCAACAGCTGTCAGTCTAAAGTTCTTGAGTTCCTACAAGCTTGGTTCAGTTGTCCCTGTAGATTTCCCTATCATGATCTTGACTCTCCTTGCTCATAGAATCCTTCTTTCCTCCCTTTGATTGGATCCCCGGAGCTTGGCCTTGTTGCAACCAACAGATCCAATCATCTTATTCTTTAGGATGAGTCCTACATTTTTTTCTTCTAAGTATCAGCACAGTAATTAATTATTTTCTACATTGAGATCTGAATTTAGTTATATACTCATTTTGAATTTATATGTTCTTTTTATAAACATAAAAGTTAAAAAATTAATGTTCTCAATATTTTGTAGTTTATTTGTTTAATTTAATTGCAGAAAAGAAATTTATATTAAAAATCTTTTACCATTTTTAGATTTTACATTCTTTTAATCAAGATTGAAAATATAAATATAGAATATAAAATATGAAATATGTATATATTATAAATATGTGAATAATATCAGCAAAGAAATATATAGGATATTGTATGCATCACTCTATAAATGATATACTCCTTAGAGATGTATGTTTTATTTTATCAGCTATATATTGTGGTTCTTCTTTCAATAATGTGATTTACTATTATCATAAGAATTACACTTCCAAACAATTCCATACATAATGATTTATGGCTGAAAATTATTTTGAAATACAATTATTAATATGGTAGCTATACTTAAAGATGTTTGTTAGTTTATATAGCCTACATGAATAAATTATTTTATCATTATATAGCTTAATATGAAGACATATGATTTGAAAGTTACAAGCTTGTAGTATATGTTCCTGCAAACAAGAATTGTTTTATTCACTTTCCACCATAAGGGGTGTAACTGAGAGCTTTACAATCTGATCCACAGGCATCAGGCAGAGGGAGAGACACTGAGCATGGAGTGAGTTTCAAAACCTCAAAGCCCACCCCCAGCAACACACTTTCTCCAACAAGGCCCTACCTACTCCAACAAGGCCACACATTCTAGGCCTTCAAATCCTCAAACTGTTCACCTGTGCAGAGCAAAAACCACTGGAAAACTGTTTCCAAAGTGGAGTAAGAACAGAGTCAATGCAAAGGCTAATCTTCTGTCATGTTCTAGGTGGCTTTTAGAACTATCAAAAGGCCATAAGGATAAGGTAGTGTTCCAAGCACTTGTAAGTATGAAGTAAAGCCATGTACTACAGGGAATTACTCTAGTTTTAATGGTGTCAGATTACTAATAATCTTGCTGTCACTTTATCTTGCCAGTCTCTTAGTGCTCTGGGTTTGGCTTATTCTGTCAAGTTTTCAATCCAGAATATATTATAGATTGCCCTTGAATAGCAGCTTAGATGCTACAGTCAGCATTCTGGCCTTTGAACTTCATTTTTTATTTCATTTAGACAGAATCAATACACTACTTAAACTGTAAAGATATAAATAAGAAATGCAAATAGCAAACTTTTTTTTACGGTTGATCCTTTATTGATGATAAACAGAATAAGTGGTACATGAAAAAATATACTGGCAAAACCTTGCCCCTCTGAACCATTTATTATTGTCTAGGTTGGTTTGTTAAGATTAATCATGAGTTAAAGAAAATTGGAATGTTTTAATATGGAATGGAATTTGTTTTTCATTTTATAACATTAAAGCACCCACTAAGTGCTTCATAGCACTTGAGACATATTAAGAGGATCTTGGAGTACAGTAGCCCTTTCATCTGTCAATGATATCTTATACTAGGTACTTATAGTAGGTGCCTGAAACCACATATATTATTAGACCTAAATATATACTAAGGTTTCCCATACAGACACATTATAAAATTTAATTTGCAAATTAGGCACAGGAAGAGATTGACAATAACTCTTAATGGAACACATACTGGCATAAAGTTATTTAAACTGAATTATTTATTCTAGACTTTGAAATTTAATACTTTTATCCTCTATTAAGAAAACTAGCTCTTCAATGTGACTTTTAACAAATCTTTAACAGAATGCTGTCTAGTACAATAGCAAATTTTATTAAAATATTTTCAAAGAATGCTAAATTTAACATTGCTGCATTATTAGAATCTATTATAGTTACAACTGCTGCAATTAATTTGAAAAAAATGATATGAGTAGTTATCATTGCAGATGACACAAAGTAAAAATTAAAAGAAGGAAATGAAATAAATTAGTATTGCTAGCATTCTGAATGTTCAAATTTGGTATTAAATATAAATATGTTACTCTGTTAAAGTAATCTATGAACTTAATAGGATATCCTCCAGGTACTATCTTGTATATTCATCTGATTATCTCACTTAAATTCTTATAGAGAAATAACTTGACTAAATAGCTACAGATTTTCTGAAAATGAAGAGTAATAGCGGTAATATACCTTGCCCCTATAGCATACCTAAGAATGATTACTATAATTCCCAGTGACAAATCTGATGCCTGTTGTAAATCTTTCGTCATAAAATGAGCCAACCTGCATGAACTCCTAATATTGAGATTGATGGGTAAAGAGTTGTTTACAGTTGAAATACATTGTGAGGTTTTACTAGAGTTTTATTCAACCATTAGTCATCAGGCAATGCATGTTTTCTCAGTTTCTATTCTTGGCCATGCTCAGCTCTCTTTGTGAAATTCACCAATGAAAAGAAAGAAATAAGTTCTGCCTTTATGAGCTGCACATTCTCCTGGGATTTATGCAGGGAACTAATTAAAGTTATTATAGTAATCTCAGGGGTGATGCTGTCCAGAAGTGCCCCAGGGGGGATGCACTGATGTCACCTGACACAGGCAAGGACAGTGCCTGACTCCAGTCTCTCTGATTCATATTTATAAGCTATAGCTATATGTAAGTTTTGGAGACCTGGAAGTTAATCCACCATCTCATTTGAGGACATCACTCTGTTCTCCCCTGTGAGCTTATGGACGTCTTTAGTAAAACTAATTTGATTTATCCAAATAGAGTCATTGCCTTTTTCCTTCCTTCAACTTAACCCACAACCAGTATTTATGAATGAAATGATTTAGACAAAGAACTATTCTAAAAATTGTTAAGATAAATTATGATGTTAACAATGCATAAACTATTATAGCACTGATTCAAAAGCATGAGTTGTAATAATGGAATTCAATGCTTTAAAAATTTATTCAAATAAATATGTTTAATACAAAAGGCTACAGTAAACATAAGTGATTTAAATCATGTTGCAGGAAAAATTTTAATTGTCCATGGGTAGAAGGAGGGGGATTTTTGAATTTTCTAACTTAAGCATTATTTCATAATGTATTTCCAATCTTAATATGGGAACTATTTTTAAAGTACAAAAAACAGGAAGAGTTACTTGCAATTACTTCTAAGCATTACACAAAATCCAGGTGCATATAGGAATGACTATTGGATCCAATTATACCAATGAGTGTTCTTTCTTTTTTTTTTTCTTTTATGTGTATGGATGCCTTATCTGCATATACATTTATACACGGTTTGTGTGCATGATGCTCAAGGAATTGAGAAGAGAGCATCAGATCCCCTGAGAATGGAGTCGTATATAGTTGCAAGCCATAATGGAGGTTCTGGGAATCAAATTATGTCTCTCTGCAACAGCAGCCAGTGCTTTGAATGACCCTTCTCTCTAGCCAACACAAGTTTTATTCATGGGGAAGCCCAAAGCCAGTGGACTCTGGTTAACAGAGAAACTCCCAGCTGTCCAAAATGTTGAGAGGAAGTATCAATGGCATACTCAGTGATAACTGGGATATCTCTATCGTCCTTCCTCTCCCCACCTTGATGCTCAGGTAACATCAAGAGGCACGGGTCAGGGGAGACAACATTAAAATGATTTTTTCTGGTCGTGACAGGACTATTGCCTATATGATCTTTAGATACCTTTTTTCATTTGCTTGCACAAGACCTATAAACGATCAAGATGCTTAAATTTCTAGGAAAGGGAAGTGGGTTCAAGAAGCTCTACCTCTCATCAAAGAGATAAATATAGTTGATGGCTTCTGGTGGAGGGGTAATTAGGTTTTATTAAGAGTATAGGGGCCTGGTAGATTGACCATGGTCCAGTGAATAGCCTCACATCCCTGAATAATAGCACAAATTGAACTTGATAAGTTAAAAACAAGAAAAGGAAAGGACATGGAACCCAGGGTGATGTAGAAAGGGGGGATGGGTCTAAGAGGAGTGAAGAGGAGGAGTGGCAGTGAATATTATCAAAATTCATTGTATGAAATTCTCAAAGACTGAAGAAAATACTATATTAAGATGATCAGCCCTGATAACATACATGCAAGTAACATTATATGGACTCAACAGATTTAGGAGTGCACATGTATAAGACAGACAGACAGACAGACAGACACACACACACACACACACACACACACACACACACACACACACACACACATACATATATAAATAAAACAATTAATGAGAAAAAGAAGCCATGAATTTGAAAGAGAAGAAGGGTATTTGGGAGCATTTGGAGGGTTAAAGGAATGGAAGAAACATTGTGTAATTATATTATAGTCTCAGAAATAATAAAGTAAAAAGAAAGTCAAAATAAAAACAAATAGGAAGTTATATTATAATATGTATGATAAGAAATATATTAAAATGAGGCTTAGTGGCTGCTGTTTTGGGTGCTTTTCATTCTGTGATTTCTTTGCATCAGTTATTATCCTCTGATGAGCGTAGGTATATTTTATTTTCATGCTTACTTTTTAAAAATACCACTGTATACTTATTTTTTGTTTTTGTTTTCAAATTTTTTTGTTTGTTTTTTGTTTTTTGAGACACGGTTTCTTTCTTTCTTTCTTTCTTTCTTTCTTTCTTTTTTTTTTTTTTTTTTTAGCTTTGTGCCTTTCCTAGAACTCACTTAGTAGCACAGGCTGGCCTCAAATTCATAGAAATCCGCCTGGCTCTGCCGTCCAAGTGCTGGGATAAAAGGCATGCGCCAGCAACACCCAGCTAGTTTTTTAAAATATTTTTTAAGAAATAGACTTTATCTTTTGCATTTATTTTATTTTATGTGTACAAGTATTTTGCCTACTTGTGTATCTGTACATCATGGGCATCCAGTGCCCATAAAGATCAGAAGTGGGAATTGAATCCCCTGAAAAAGGACTATTGGAACATTGTAATCCACTATGTGAGTGATAGAAATCAAACCAAGATCTTTTGGAAGAACATCTAGTGCTCTTAACCACTGAGATATCTCCCCAGACTCCATTAAATATGGCCAGGATATTTAAATAAATAAAATCTTACCTGTGTACACAATTTTACACAATCTTTAATCATCCACAAAGGGAAGGTAAATTTTCAGTTTTGTAAAATTATCAAATATATAAATCTCAATTTTCTGTATAAAAAGGATATTGATATATTTAGAAAATTAGGATGTGGTGGGCAATTATTCTTGTCCATCTTTCCCTCTGATCAGCACTGAATCAAAATAGTCTTTCCTTTCCTATAATAAATATTCTGTGATTTTCTGATTCTGTATCAAAACATTCAAGTAAAAAATGAGAAATTGTATAGCAATAAACAGGGGGATATTCTTTCACATGTACATGAAGTATTGTAATCATTTTCTGTGGTGATATTTTATTTATGTTGAAATGTGGTAATATTTTATTTGTATGTTAATTAATAAAGTTTGCCTGGAGATTAGAGGTCATAACCAGCCATGAACAAAAGTCAGGTGGTGGGAGCACACACCTTAATCTGATCACATGGCAGGCAGAGTCTCTGTGTGCTCAAGGACACAGCCAAGCGTGGTGACACATGCCTTTAACCCCAGTACCAACCATAGAGACTTGGAGGTCTGTACAGACAGGCAGTGACGAGGAAGTGAAGTGGCTGGGCTAAGAGCCAATGAGAAGGCAGAACAGAAAGGCAATAAAGGCACATGTTAGAAAGGAGGAAGCTGGTTCTCTTGGGAAGCTATGGGGGCGTGGTGAGCTAAGGTCAGTTGGTGGCTATCACTATTTCTCTGATCTCTACAGCTTTCACCCCTGTATTTGGCTCTGTGTTTCTTATTTAATGAGACTGTTTAGAAATTTTAAAATTTTCCAATTTAAAAATAAAGTTGGTGGTCACCTTATGTATTCTGGCTAAATGCAATGAAATTCTGTTTTTAAGTACTGGGGACTGAACTCAGGTCTGGGCAGATTGGATAAGCACTATACCATTCACCTCAAGCTCCAGCAAGCAATGACTACCAGTGGATAAACATTCAATAACTTTTAATATTTATTAGTCTTGGGGCTAGAAAGATGGCTCAGTGGTTAAGACCATGTACCATTTTTTCTTTTCCCCAGAGGATCTGAGGTTTGTTCCTAGCACCCCCATGAGTCAACTCATTACTGCTTGTAATTTCAGCTGCAGAAGTTCTGACACCCTATTCTGGCTTCTGAGCACACATGTGCTCAGGTGTACATATTCACTCACAGTCACACAATATACATGATGGAAAATATAATAAAGCTTTAAAAAAGTTTGTTTTTTTGTTTTCCCAAGTGGATCAGGCCCTCTGAATAGGTGAGACAGTTGATAGGCTTGATCTGTTTGGGAGGCATCCAGGCAGTGGGACCCGGTCCTGTGCTCATTGCATGAGTTGGCTGTTTGAAACCTGGGGCTTATGCAGGGTCACTTGGCTCGGCCTGGGAGGAGGGGACTGGACCTGCCTGGACTGAGTCTACCAGGTTGATCTCAGTCCTTGGGGGAGGCTTTGCCCTGGAGGAGGTGGGAATATGGGGTAGGCTGGGGGGAAGGGGAGGAAGGCGGGAGGGGAGAAGACCAAGGGAATCCGTGGCTGATATGTAGAACTGAATTGTATTGTAAAATAAAATTAAATTAAATTAAAAAAAGTTTTTTTTTTTTTAAAAAATTAAGATTTACTCCCTTCTAAGATAATCATGTTGTCACTTCCTATTAGGGAATAATCATTGCATACTATGAACAGTTGCTGTACAGTTTTTGTTCTCAGAAACTGCAGTTCACTGATGATAATCATAGATGCAGCTAGCATGTCTCTGGGTAGCTAATGGTGCTACTCTGAAGAAAGATGAATATTTTAATTTTGTAAATATGAATTCTCTTCTTTATCCTTTGTTACTCAACAAAACACGTTCAGCCCATTTGAGTTATCTTGTTTACAGAAGAGGTGTCTTGGCACAGTTCCAGTGGTGGCACATTTTATGTTAAAAGATTTTGTGTACTGCATAATCAGTTTAATTAGTAATTTTCTCACCTACGTTGATTCAGCTTTCAGGCCGATCTTTCAAAAATGTTAATCAGATCATGTTTTCCTTGTGTTTAAAATTTCTACCGCTGTCCAAGTTTCAGATATTTAACCCAACTTTCAATGCCTTATGTCTCTTGCTCACATCTCCACTCTTGATATGAGTGGCTACTTTTCTGCTTTTATTGTTTCATTCCCTAGCTTCCAATGCTTATTTATCACAGTTGTTTCCTTTCTAGAAAAAAAAAATCCTGTTTGAGTCACTTTCACCCCCCCCTTCCATCCTTTTTCTAAAATTGATCCTACTTTGAGTTTTCCTAAATAAGTGTATTATTATTTCTGATTGCCAAGGTTTAAGAACCTTTAGTTGAAACCTAGGTATTCTTTTTTTCTGAACGGTTTTCCAATCCTTTCTTTCTGTCTCTTTTTTTTTTTGAGGGGGAAACATATTTTATTAATTGCTTGATCTGCTTTTATAATTTTGTTCTTCATTTTCATTGTATCTTGTTGACCACATGTCAAGAATATTTTTATATTTTGTTCTATATAAAGTATACAAAGAAAAGAGTAATTTAGTCACAGATATTTTTTTTCTGGTAGGATAAAAGAAACAAAATCCAATCCTTTCTATCCCAGTGCTCACTCAGGCTCTTTCCTTCATCACTTATTTTAATTGTATTTTGAGAATTTCCCAAATGTGCTCTGTATTTGCATTATTTCTACTCTTTAATTTCTCACCCCCCCTATTTTCTCCCATGCTCCCCATTCCATCTCAAATTTATGATATCTTCTTCTCCGTGTGTGTGTGTGTGTGTGTGTGTGTGTGTGTGTGTGTGTGTGTGTGTGTAACCTTGCTCCCACTGTTAGGACTTTCAGAAGAATACCAAGCTACACAACCATAACATATATGCAGAGGACCTCGGTCAGACATATACAGGCTCCCTGATTGTCAGTTTGGTCTATGTGAGCCCTTATAAACCCTGCTTAGTTGACTCTGTAGGGCATTTTTTTTTGTGGTGTCCTTGATACCCCTGGCTGCTATACTCCTTCCTTGACCTCTTCTGTGAGATTTCTTGAGCTCTGCTCATGTTTGACTGTGGGTCTCTACTTCTGCTCCTATCAGTTGCTGGATGAAGCCTCTCTGATGACAAATGTTTTAGGCAACATTCTATGAGTATAGCAGAATATCATTAGGAATAAATTCATTGATTTTTGTTGCCAGTAATGTTTTGTTCTATCTTAGGTCTCTAGGCTGTCCAGCCTTTGGGTAAGGTCAGGCATGGGACCCCTCTGGTGGCATGGGTCTCAATTTAAACCAGTCATTGGTTGGTCACTCCCAATAAGTTCTGTCTCATCATTACCCCAGTACATCTTGCAGGCAGGATAAATTGTAGGTCAAAAGTTTTGTGTCTGGGTTAGTGTCTCAGTCCTTACACTAGAAGCCTTGCTTAGTTACAGAAGGTGGCTAGTTCAGGCTCCAGATCCCTCATTACTAGTTGTTTTAGCTAGGGTCACCCTTATTGAGTCCAAGGAGTTTACATTGCTCTAGATTTGTACTTTACCCCTGAAATGTTCCCCAATTCCAATAGTCTCTCCCAGTACTCTCTCCCTCCACCCCTCTACCTGATCCCTCCTGTTGCCTTCCCAACCGACCCTGAGTACACCAGAGAAATCTATTTTCCATTCTCAGAGACACCCTTGCATTGCAACTTGAGTCTTCCTTGTTACTTAGACTCCCTGGGTCTGTGGATTTTAACATGATTATCCTTTACTTTATAGCTAATATCCACTTATAAATGAGTACATGCCCTGTTTGTCTTTCAGTGTCTGGGGTGCCTCACTCAGTATGATTTTTGTTTCTAGTTTCATACATTTGCCTGAAAATTTCATGATGCCATTGTTTTTTAACAGCTGAGTAATTCTCCATTGTATAAATGTACCACTTTTATCTTCATCCATTCTTCATCTGAGGGACATCTAAGTTGTTTCCAGTTCCTAGCTATTATAAATAAAGCTGCCATAAACATAGTTGAGCAAGTGTCCTCATGGTAGGATGTAGCACCCTTTGTACACATATCCAGGAGTTGGTATAGGTGGGTCTTGAGGTAGATTAATTTCAAGTTTCTGAGAAAACAGTGTATTGATTTCCAAAGTGGATGTACAAGATTACACTCTCACCAGCAATGGAGGAATGTTTCCCTTACTCCACATCCTCACCAGCATGAGCTATCACTTGTGTTTTTGATCTTAGCCATTCCGACAGGTATAAGATGGAATCTCAGAATTCATTTTGATTTGCATTTTGGATGGCTAAGGATGGTGGACATTTCTTTAAGTGCTTTTAAGCCATTTGAGATTTCTCTGTTTAGATTAGTACCCCATTTTAAATTGGATTATTTAGTTTATTGATGTCTAGTGTCTTGAGTTATTTATGTATTTTGGATATTAGCTGTCTGTCAGATGTAGAGTTGGTGAAAAACTTTTCCCATTCTGTAGGCCATCTTTTAGTACTATTGATGATGTCCTTTGCCTTGTATAAGTTTTCAGTTCTATGAGGTCCCATTTATTAAGTGTAAATCTTAGTGTCAACACTATTGTTCCCTTCAGAAAGTTGCCCTCTGTGTCAAAGGCTATTCCCTGCTAATTCTTCTATCAGATTTAGTACATCTGGCTTTATGTTGATGTCTTTGATCCACTTGGATGTGAGTGTTATATAGGATGATAAATATGGATCTATTTTCATTCTTCTACATTCTGGCATCTAGTTAGACCAGCACCATATCTGGAAGATGCTTTCTTTTCTATTGCATATTTCTGGCTTATTATTAAAAATCAGATGCCAATGGGTATGTAGATTCATGTCCGAGTATTTGATTTAATTCCATTGATCAAACTGTCTGTTTTTATGCTAATCCCATGTAGTTTTTATTATTAAAGCTCTATAGTACAGCTTGAAATCAAGGATGTGATATCTCTGGAAGTTCTATTATACAAGACTGTTTTTATCTATTCTGGATTTTTTGATTTTCCATATGAATTTGAGTATTGTTCTTTCAAGCCCTGTAAAGAATTGTGTTGAAATTTTGATGGAGATTGTATTGAATCTGTAAATTGCATTTCGTTAGAAGGTCATTTTTGCTATGTTAGTGCTACTGATCCATGAACATAGGAGATATTTCTTTCTTCTGATATATTCAACTTCCTTCTTCAAAGACTTGAAGTTATTATCATAATGTGCTCTGTATTTACATTATTTCTTTCATTTTCTTGATGAAAAGGTGTTGTCCTGATTTCTTTTCAACACATCTTTTGTTTCGCTATAGGAGGGCTATTGATTTTTTTTTAGTTAATCTTATATTCAGCCACTTTGCTGAAGGTGTTCATCAGCTGTAGGAGTTCCTTGATAGAATTTTGGGGGTTGCTTATGTATACTATTGTATCATCTACAAATAGTGATACTTTGACTTCTTCCTTTCCAATTTGCTAATACTTTTTTGGTTACTCTCCAGAACTTGATGGTAGGACTTTATTGGAGAATATACCACATACTTAAGACATAGAACGTGGCAAACTAGAGCTTCTACTTACTTGGAGGCTCTATCCCTACTGGATATCTTCTATGTTTCTGGACGATTCCATGGATGCTACCAGAGGAGAAACATGAGAATCAATCTCATTCAACTGTAAATTGTGCCATAAAATTCTCTCTCTCTCTCTCTCTCTCTCTCTATCTATCTATCTATCTATATATATATATATATATATATATATCATATCAGTTAAATTTGTTGAGTCAATATGTCAATATAAAATTACCTTTATGTATATGATTTCAGGGCTGACCACTATATTGAACAACCAGTTGTGGGTAAGTGGGATTTTCCCTAGGGAAGGCTATTTCTTCCATTCTCAACATTGCTTTGTTGCTTATAGTTTTTTGTCTGAGGTTGAGGCTGAAAAGATTTCTCCCTGTCATGTTAGTGTGTTTATTGGTGTCACTGTTGTTAAGGGATGTATAGTCAGCCATGTTGATGAGTCTTAATGAGTGGAGCTTCTCTGTCATTTCTAAGAGATGAAGTATCACAGTGAATTTCCTGTTCTGGCTCTGACAATCCTGCTGCCCCCTCTTCTGCTGTGATCACAGAGCCTTAGATTCAGGAGTTGTGCTAAGGACACAGTTGAGGCTAGGCTCCATGGGATCATTTGTTCTCTTCGTTTTCATCCGTGTTGCAATTTCCTTCCATAGTTTCTTTGAAGAGAGGTGAGATTTCTATTTATCTGTAGGCATAAGGAGAGATATTTCAAGTGTAGTTAGGAATTATACTGATTAGCAAAGAGTCACATGTAGGTCCTCCTTCTAAATCCCTGACTTTACTAGCCTCTGGTAGTTGGCTAGGTTTCCAGTATCTGTCAAGATATCCCTTGTGTCGCACAGTCTTAGGTCTTTTCAGCCAGGGTCAACTAGGAGCATTCTCTTGCAGAATATAGAGAGACTATCTGAGGATAAAGTCATCTCAGTAGGAAGCAGTGCTGAGAAGTGGGGAAATTATAGGATAGATGCTTGATGACATGATTGTAAAGTGCTGACTTCTGTTCATAAAGTTGATGTGTACCCTTAAACTTTCAGAAGGCCAAATACAAATGAATCATTTGTCTTGATCTGTAACTCATGTCACATTAAGCTAATCTTCCACATTCTGCTGACTGGAGAGCAAGAACCTTCTGCTTTATCTTCATTCTCACCCATTGAGTACCAACAAAACAGTAGTTATCTTCAGAGTTGATATACATTGACATACATTTTCTGAGAACTCTACAACACTAGACAGGATGTATCTAAGAGTAACATGAGTCCTAAGACCTGAGATTTCATGTTGATCACATTTAATCTAAGCTTACAGATGAAAACAGTGCTTCAAATGTGCTTGCTTTACTCCCATAGATATCCTTTGAGTGTACCTGCCCAAATACTTTTTGTCTTCGTAGAAGAGAACTAAAGAATAATTACTTTGTTAAGATGTTAAAGAAAAATGACTTAATTGATGGAAATTCAGTGTTGAATTTCCAAACAAGTAACCATTTTGCCCATGCCATATTTCTCACAATGGAAATGATGAGGAAAATTTCTGTCAGAGGAAAATATTTCTCAATGTTGATCTGAACTTGACTCCACTATCTTGGGTAATGGTCCTTCTCCTTTCATTGTATAATTTTGAATATACTGGAGGGTACTTCTGTTTTGCTCAGTGTTGCATAAATATTATAGACCAAATAAGTAGGCCATTATAAATATCCAAAAATTTTTTGATGAACACAATCACAAACGAAAACATGAATTAACTTATAAGTCAATCTCCCGAACCATCTGAATAACTGCACCATTGAAAAATGACTATGTTGTGCTCAACCTTCAGTTGCTCAAACTTAACAGATTCTTATTTCAAGCTGTTATTTAAATTCCGCATTCTGTATTTGTTCACATATGAATATTCCAATCTGTTAAAGCCTTTTTACAACCAGATTATTCAATAGCTCTAAATTAATTCTTAATACTTTTTGCTTTTACAGCTTTAATTCTCTTGTTTCATATGTGCATTTATTGTTTTTTTGACCCTTACTACACATTGCTGTTTAAAAACAAACAAAACATAAACTAAACTCTTAGAATATTCTCAAATACTGTACTTACATGCATATTTATGGTCATATATGTCAGGACTCCCATTGCTAAATTGGGTCCAATTATCCAATCTTCCAAATTCATATTTGATATTACCTTTGCCGTCTATCAGCTTTATCTTCTGGTTTGATAAATTTGATAAAATTTTGCCTACTATGACTTGTTAAACTAGATAGCATTAACAGTGAAAACTGTTTAAGTAACTGAAATCAATGTATCTAATGAAAGCAAAAACCCAGAGCCTTTGAGAATGTCAGTCAACACTATTCACTTCAGCAGGAACTCTGTCATGTTACTTTCTGTCCCCATTATTGCAATATGCCGATGGGAATCACAAGTACAGGAGCTACTATCAGCTCTCAGGAGGAGGTTTGGAACTCTCATATCTGTGCTTTGCTGTAATCAGTGGTAGTTGTTTTTCACCTATTGTGTTAACAATTGAGTGCATTTCTGACTTTAGTTTCTTTGATGCACACCCAACCAAAGGTTTTAGATGAGCATCAACTCTGCAAAAGGAGGAGGAAAGAAGGAAATAAAGGAGCAGGGTAGGGGAGGAGAAGGAAATAGGGAAAGAGAAAGAATAAGAGGATACTGCTCTTGTTTTGGATTTACCTACATTCCATCCCACAGATGGAAATTAGGAAAGAGCAACAGGAAACACACAAGCAAAAGCATATGCCAAGCAGGGAGAAGTATGTCTTGAAAATATCCAAGGGAAGCCCTGCCACAGAACGACTAATTACTGTCTTCATTAGTGCTTCACAACAAGAAATATGAGCTTAAGGGGAAGAAACTCCTAGATTTCTCGAGAGAGATTATAAAACAAAGTGCTCCTTGATCTGATCTCATCTGTTCTTCTCTTTTGTCTTTACTGACAAAGAGGAGACATAAATAATCTCCCACCTTCTGCTAAGGGCTGCACAGATTGCCAATTATTTAAATGAATAAGAAGGAGTGTTGACTGTTGGGAAAAACACTTGAAAAGAAAGGAAGAAGTCAAAATACCTATACCATGACAGTAGATCACAACTCCTCCATCCAAGAGCACCCCCTTACTAAATTTGAGAATATAAAATAGAAACCAAGAGCCCTGAACTATACATTTCTGCCCCTTTGCTTTGAGAATGTTTGACTAGATAGGGCCCTAGAAATGTGAACTACATGAACTCAGTATCCCAGCCTGTCAAAGGACTGGAGGTTCTGTCCGGCCCTCCTCGGTGTCTCCTGGTCTTCCAAGATTGATATTATTTTTAAAGTCATGTTTGTTTAAGCATTCTTACTGGTAGTATTTCCTGAAACAGGAAAGAAATCACATCTACACCCCAAGGATTCTCAGCAACACAATGATAACTGAAATTGTAAATACTTCCCACATGCCAGAAACCTTGAGTGCCTTTTAGACGTGCGTCCATGCAAAAATGAGAAAACTGAGGAACTGCCCATGTTCAAACAGCTGGTAAGTATTATGCTGTGGTTGTAATTCCTGCACTTGGTCTATAATGTCTGTCTCATAACCACTGTGAAAAACTGCTGTTTTAGAGAGCACCACAAGGCATGTGCCAATGTTAATACATGATATAAATCATGAACATGTACTGTGTTTATAACATAATATGTAAAGCATCTTTTACACTTGTATACCATAAGCATTCTAATAAATTCTTGAGTAGTAACATAAAATTTAAAATTAAAATATTAGATCATGAGATCAAGTCTGTTCATATCCTCATCTTACCTATAAGAGTAGCTTTAATGTTCTTTATTATAGATGCATTTGCCTAACCTGAAAAAGGTATCATTTAACTATTTAAGTGTGCAGATCCATGGCATTAAGAACACATGTCTTCCTATGCAACCTTCACCATGCCCATCCCCTCAGTCTTTTTCATCTTGCAAAACTGTAGCTTCTATTTAGACAACATTGCTCATTTCTTCTATCCCTAAGGTCCTGGCGCTGACAATTCTTCTTGTGAATGTTTGAATGAGGAAATAGATGGGGAGAAATTATGTAATTGTGTTTTAATTTCAATTTTTTAAAGATTTATTTATTATCTATACAGTGTTTTGCCTGTATGTCTGCCTACAAGCCAGAAGAGGGCATCAGATCTCATTATGGATGGTTGTGAGCCACCATGTGGTTGCTGGGAATAGAATTCAGGACCTCTGGAAGAGCAGCCAGTGATCTTAACCACTGAGCCCTCTCCAGCCCCTTCAATTTTTTTTAAATAAAAAGAATAGTATGACTTGTAGCATTAACATAAATTATCTATTTTCCCCTACAAATTATTCCCATTGTTCCTCCAAATATGATTCATATTGGCCCCACTTGGATCACAAGTACATTGTTATGCTCAGCCTTATCACAAAGATGGTGGCAAATATGGCAGTGTGATCAATAATCTATTGTTGAAAAGGGAAGGATAATTGTCCAAATTTCTTAACTCTGAGCAAATAAACTATACTGAGGCACCATGGGATTGTTACATGCTCTATCTCTGCAAGTACCAGATCAATAATTTCAACAGTGTTTTCTGGAGGTGATGATAAATCAGTCATTTCTTTTTTCAAGGGGCTATTTATTAAAGATTCTATTAAGGGGCTGGAGAAATGGCTCAGCAGGTAAGAGCACAGGCTGCTCTTCCTGAGGACTAGGGTTTGATCCATAGCACCCACTTGGAAGCTCATGACTACCTGTAACTCAAGTTTCAGGGCATTTGTCACCTTCTGGCCTCTCTAGACACATGGTATGCCAGTGTTCCATAGACATATATGCAGGGAAAACACCCATACTCTGAGCTCTGAGGCTTCATGGAATTGCTAAGCTAATAAGATGAGAACACAGAAACTGCACAGATTTTTCACAACTTTCATTAAATATCCTTTTCTACCACCTTTCTAAGTCAGACTTTAATTACCACATTTTCAGCTCTGTATTTTACTTTTCTGCGCCTGAATGACAACACTTCATATTTATTAAGCCCTTTCATGTAAATATAGTGTGCAGTCTTCATGGTATCCTTGCAAAGATAACAGGCATCAGCCTCATTTTCTAGATTCAAGAGTAGAAAGCTTACAAATGGATCCAATTATTTTTAGTTGATATATACTTCTAACCAGTATATTGGTGTCCTATCTGCCAAGTGCAAAAGACACAATGTTATGAAAAAAATCTCTTTGATTAACTTTAATTCCATCCATCCCAATTTAATTCAATAAGCTGCATTAAGAATGTAGAATGTATTTAATATTATTCTAAATTCTCTAAGCAATGCAAAGTACATATAAAGAAAATTTCTTAATGTTAAGTGTTACATAATTTAATCAAAAACACAACTCATGAACTTCAAAAATATAGCAACATAAAACTTTGGGCTAATGTCCACTATAAATTCTTAACTGGAGAGAAGAGTGCAGATAATGGCAATAATAGTCAAATTGTTATATAACATCGTTGACTCCAAATTTCTCACATACTGACAGTCCTCTACAATGCAGTTTCTAAATTTATTTTTGGAATTTCTCCACCCCAAATTAATTTTTTTTAATGTCTATAGCAACTCATCCAAGGTCTTAGTGGTGACATGCATATTGGTAACTAAATAAGAAGGGTATTCTGATCCATACATAATTACAGTTTGGAGGAAGGAAAATTGTTAAATAGACACACATAACAACCAATGACACAAGTTCTTTGTATTCAAAGGGAAAACACAACTTCGTGAGAAAAAATATAGTGAGAAATTTATTCGAACTTGGGAAAGTAGGTTAGGAAGGTTAGCACTGAGACATTTGTGTGAAGGTCTAAGAACTAGCAAAGGTCGTTTGTGTAAGGATTTAGATGAAAAACATCCCTGAGAGAAGGAAGTGTGTGAAGATTCACACCAGAGAGGGCAGATTAGAATAGGTTAATGAGACCGGGGAACACGTTTAGATATGTAGCAGTAGGAGAGCTCCCTTTTCAGCTTGTTCTTTAGATTTCTGAGACAAATGAGGATTTGCTATTTATGTGTATGAAGAAAACTAATGGATGTTCAGGGAGTTATGAACATGAAATGTTCAAGAGGAGCGAACATGACTTTGTGAATGGTGTGTTTAGAAAGAAAGCTTCAGTAGGTTTGGAGGAGCTTGGCATTAGACCAGAATCATTTGGGTCTTTCTAAAGCTTGCGATGTAACAAAGGAATTTAGAATGGCTTCTGGATATTTACCCTCAATCCACTGAGTAATAAAAATTTATTACAAGATTGTGGTGATAATCTAATTAAAATACGAACCGACAGGAAGTAGGGCTCTTTTCGTGAAGCTGGGACAGCAGGAGGAAGGGTGAGATTTTAGCTCTGAGCTCTGACTTCTTGGCTTTCTCTTTTACATTGTTTCTGTGTTTCTTATTTAATAAGACGGTTGGTTACATCTACATCTGGCGCCCAACGTGACAAGAATCCATTAAAAACTGCTTGGCTTGGCGGCAGGTCCGCTTTCCCGCAAGGGCGGCAGGCAGCCCGCGGCGGCGGCGGCGGCGGCACACGGCGGCCGGCGGCGATCGGCTTCTTAGTCCGAGCTGCTGGCGTCCTAGTCCGGGTAGCAACTTCTAGCCCGGGCCTAGGTCTGTGAGCAGCTTGCCTAAAGCCGGTGCTACAAACAACTCAGACCTGCCCTGCCGAACAGGGCCCTGCCTGTAAAGCCAACGCATGTGGTCGGAGCTTAAGGAAGCCAGACCCAAGCCTTGACTCGGCACAAGAGGGAACACGTGGCTGCATTTAAGCTTTAGCCGGCTACGCTTTCTTGTGTGTTCTCTCTTTCCTCTCTCTCTCTCTCTCTCTCTCTCTCTCTCTCTCTCTCTCTCTGGATTTACACCTGGGACACTAGGTGGCTGCTTTGAAAATCCCCTCGGATTTCTACTGTTCTACGCATATTTGGTAAGTCATAATATATCAGATATTTTAAAGGAAACTATCTAAAAGAGAATTTTTTTCCACATTAAAAAACAAATGGGTTTTATGTGTACATTGGAAGAAAATTGGTTTTTGTTCGAAATTTTAGGCAGTCTGGCAATGGAACAACTATATAATATTAGTATTGGTGGAATTATGCACCTCATCACTATAATAATCCACATTTTAATATTTAAAAAGATAGTCAATTTAAGTGCCAGGATAACAGCGTTAGAAGAACTTGTTAAACCTGTAAAAATTCAGACAGAAGAAATTAACAGTGAAGTTGTTTCAAGTCGGGATCATAAGGTTGCAGAAAGAAAGCCTGTTTTCACACAGTCACCCTTAATTTATCCTGTAACAGTACAGCAGATGCCTGATCAAATGGCTACACAAAATACTTGGGCTCCAATTGAAATGTTGGATTTAAAAAGGTTTAAGGAGGCAATAGTATCTTATGGCATGCATTCCCCATATGTAAAGCAAATGTTAAACACTTGGTCAACATATAATAGGATAGTACCACAGGACTGGCGGGACCTCGCACAAGGTGTTCTGGAACCCAGCCAGAGACTTCAATTTCTGACTTGGTTTAAGGAGGAGGCTAAAAACATAGAAAAACAATGGAGGGATAAAGGAGTACAAGTTTGCCAGGATCAGCTTATGGGCGAAGGCCAATATGCTTCAGCACAAGCACAATGTTTATATGATGTCCAAACCCTAATTTTATGTCGAACGGCAGCCTTGAATGCATGGGACAAAGTTGAGGAACCAGGAAAAAAATCTGAGTCATTTACAAAGGTGAAGCAAGGCCCAAAAGAGTCTTTTACAGATTTTTTACAAAGACTGGCTTCAGCAGTAAAGAGAACGGTCTCGGATTCAGAAGCTGGTAAGGCAATAATTGAATCTTTGGCCTTTGAGAATGCGAATGCAGCATGCAAAAGAATAATCAGGCCATTAAGGGCAAGATCTGCACCTATGGAAGATTGGATTAGAGAAACAATTAATGTTGAAGCTGATGAGCATGATGATACATGGGTAGGAGAAGTAATTTCAAAAGGTTTGAGGAGTGTTAGATGTTTTGGATGTGGAAAGCAAGGACATTTGAAAAGGGACTGTAGACAGGTCATTTCCAGAAACAATGTTTCTTCAAGGAACAATGGCAACAGAATGCCCCTTCCTTCTGGAGTATGCAGAAGGTGTGGTAAGGGAAAACACTGGACCAACGAATGTAGATCAACAAAGGACAGACAGGGTAATCCTTTGCCTCAGTCTTCGGGAAACTCCCAGAGGGGCCTCAGGCAGGCCCCCAGTGCAAATCCAGTTCAAACCTTTCCGGCAGCCATAGAGGAAATGCCTGCTCTGGAGAGCGATTAAATAACCAAATGCCTATTGGAATAAATCATGCTGGTCAGAATGATGAAACAGAGAGAATAGAAAATTCAGGAGAAAACATAAAGAAAATTTTTTGGCAAACTTCTATTAATGAACAAAGACCAAAATTAACGATAAAAATAAATGGTGTTTTGTTGTCTGGTCTGGTAGACACAGGTGCGGACGTTACCATAATTGCACCAGAATTTTGGCATCCAACTTGGCCTCTTCAGGAGGTAAACGTTCAACTGTTAGGAATTGGGACATTATCTCAGGTGAAACAGAGTGCAAGATGGCTCGAATGTATAGGTCCAGAAGGACAGAGAGGAAAATTAAAACCATATGTGGCTAACATAACTATGAACCTGTGGGGTCGAGACTTGTTGCAACAATGGAATACTCAGATTAACATCCCTCCAATCTCAGAAACAAATCATAAACTAGCACATGTTACTGAGAGAAATATTAGAAGATATTGTTCTAATGAGTGGTCACCAGCCATCCATATTATACAAGAACAGGGCACAATAACTGATGATCTTCCAAAGACACCAACAGCTCTACCTTTAAAATGGTTAACAGACAAGCCTGTATGGGTCCAGCAATGGCCTTTAACAACAGAGAAACTCCAGGCTTTAGAAGAGCTGGTAGAAGAACAGTTAAATGCTCAGCATATTGAAGAATCAACCAGCCCTTGGAATTCTCCTGTATTTGTTATTAAAAAGAAATCTGGTAAATGGAGAATGGTAACAGACCTTAGGGCAATTAACAAAGTAATTCAGCCAATGGGTTCTCTACAATCTGGGATGCCTTTGCCTACTCTGTTACCAAAAGGATGGCCTCTCATAGTTATTGATTTAAAAGACTGTTTCTTTTCAATACCCTTACAAGAAAAAGACAGAGAAAGATTTGCTTTTACAGTGCCTACTTATAATAATTCTCAACCGGTTAAAAGATTTCAATGGAGGGTCCTCCCACAGGGAATGTTGAATAGCCCAACTCTGTGCCAATATTTTGTACAACAGCCATTGGAAGTGATACGTAAAAAATTTCCTAAATCTATAATTTATCATTATATGGACGATATTTTACTAGCTGACTCAAATGCAGATACTTTAGAAATAATGTTTGAAGAAGTAAAGAAAATTTTGCCTCGCTGGGGATTACAAATTGCTCCTGAAAAGATACAAAGAGGAGATTCTATTAATTATTTAGGATATAAAATAGAGCTACAAAAAATTAGACCCCAAAAGGTGCAAATTCGGAGAGATAGACTACAGACTCTTAATGACTTTCAAAGATTATTTGGAGATATTTCTCATCTACGAACTATTGTTGGGGTAAAAAATGATGAACTGACTAATTTGTTCAAAACCTTAGAAGGTGACAAGGACTTAAATAGTCCAAGAGAATTATCACCTGAAGCTGAGAAAGAATTAGCCTTGGTAGAAAAGAAAGTGCATGAAGGACACGTGAATCGTATTGATCCAAAGCTGGATTGCATTTTGGTTATCTTACCTTCTAGGCGTTCTCCTACTGGAATATTAATGCAGAGGGAAGATATTATATTGGAATGGATATTTTTACCAAATAAACCAAATAAAAAATTAAAAACTTATGTGGAAAAAATCTCTGACTTGATTTACAAAGGAAAATTGAGACTTCGTCAATTAGCAGGCATAGACCCAGCAGAAATTGTCGTACCATTAACTAAGGAGGACATTGAAAAATTATGGACAGAAAGTGAACCTTGGCAAAGAGCTTGCAGTAATTTTTTGGGAGAAATTAACAGCAAATATCCCAAAAGCAATAGAATTGATCTTATAAAGAGAGCTGATTGGATCTTGCCTCGAATTGTACGGCAAAAACCCATATCTGGAGTTCGTACATTTTATACAGATGCCAACAAAGAAGGAAAGGCAGGTTACAAATCAGAAAATTTAAGTAAAGTGGTTCAAAGTCCGTATAATTCAGTTCAAAAATCAGAATTGTATGCTATTCTGTTGGTATTAATGGATTTTTCAGAACCTCTCAACATAGTAACTGACTCTCAGTATGCTGAAAGAGTGGTGTTACATATTGAGACTGCAGAATTTATCCCTGATGCTTCAGAATTAACTTCACTATTTATTCAATTACAAGATACAATCAGGAAAAGGAATCATCCTTTATATATAACTCACATTCGATCCCATACTGGTCTGCCAGGCCCTCTAGCACAAGGTAATGATGAGATTGATAAATTATTGATAGGAAATGTACTGGAGGCCTCAGAATTTCATAAAAAACATCACGTTAATAGTAAAGGTTTAAAAAAGGATTTTTCCATAACCTGGCAACAAGCCAAAGAAATAGTAAAGAAATGTCCTACTTGTTCCTTCTACAATCAGACGCCATTACCAGCAGGATGTAACCCAAAGGGTACTCAGAGAAATGAGATCTGGCAGATGGACGTGTTTCACTTTGCAGAATTTGGAAAATTGAAATATGTACACCACACTATCGATACTTATTCAGGATTTCAATGGGCAACTGCTTTGAGTTCTGAAAAAGCTGATTCTGTAATCACTCATTTGCTAGAAGTTATGGCCATCATGGGTATACCTGCACAAATCAAAACTGACAATGCTCCATCATATGTCTCTGTTAAAATGAAACAGTTTTTTGCTTATTACAATATAAAGCATATTACAGGCATACCACATAATCCTACAGGTCAAGCAGTTATAGAAAGATCAAACAGAACTCTAAAGGATATGCTAAATAAACAGAAATGGGTAACAAAAACCCCCAGAAATAGACTGCATAATGCTCTTCTAACTTTGAATTTTCTGAATGCCAATGAGAAAGGAACAACAGCTGCAGAGAGACATTGGATAATAGAAAAAACTACAGAATTAAATCAGCCTATATACTTTAAGGATGTGCTGACCTCAGAATGGAAACCAGGGTATGTATTACATTGGGGACGTGGTTTTGCTTTTGTTTCTACAGGAGAAGATAAGCTGTGGGTACCATCAAAATTGATAAAGGTTCGATTTGAACAAGAGAGACCTCTTAATTAGAGGAGGTGATAGTTCATCAACCAGCATGAACATCCAATTTAAACTAACTTGTATCAATAACACATGCCTTTTCATTTAATCAGATAATAACTTGTCAAAAGGAAACATCCCCAAAATTAGTCTTGGGGAAAGGTTTTTGTTTTTGTCTTTTAGGAGAATGAAGGTTAAGGAATCTGAAGAACACTGGACAAATGAGACAACTGAAGAAAAGGGACAAATCATCTATCCCAAGAAACAGAGTGAAACGGTGTATGGGTATATATTATCTAAAAAAATTTTATGTCTTCCTAAATGTTTGTTTCTGCTTTTCTCTAAAGATTTAACACTATTGGTCTTCTAACAGTCCCAGTTCAATTAAAATTTAAAGCTGACTTTGGAGTTGGAGAATGGCTCTCTCCTTCTTTAAAATCAAGCATGTTGTTAAAAGGAAAATGCAAACTCCCTGTATCATGCCAGAATAAGAGCCATTTCTGCTATGGTACAGGACAAAAGCAAAATTAATTAAGGGACTATTCTATTACTAATCTCAACTCTTTGATTCTATTCTGATTCTTTAAACTGTTCTCAAAGTATAAATTTTATATCAAAATTTACAAGATTAATATATATATATATTTTAAACTTTGTTAAGATATGAATGGTCACATAGAGTACTAACTAATTCTAGAAAAAAGGCTAGCTGCATATATATGTTTTTGTGTTCGAGTCTCTTATCAGTTCTCTGCAGGAAATCATGGCCAGGCCTAACATCAACTGAAGTCTCCAGAAAGAAGATGGGGCCCCACAACAACAACAATTCCACGTGGACAATAATAATATCATTAAGCTGACAAACATCATCCACAGATCAGCTTTGAACTACAAGGTGCTCAGAGCAAATTTGAGATGACTAGCTGAGATGATCCAGTCTCAAAGACTACTTGAATAAGGACTTGAGATAAACCCTCAACTTTGGCATTATACACAGACTGGATAATGAAGGATATAGTTACCTCTCCTAGAATTTGACAATTAACCTAAAATTTTTCTTTCAGGATAAAGAAAACTTCGCCCATACCCAGCAGGAAGCAATTTTAAGAATACGACGCCCACATTCCCAAAGAGGTGGTGTGGGGCGGGTGGTTTTTTGGTCTTTTTAATGGATTTTGGGTCTGGGATAATTTTCAGTATTTAGGGGGGTTGGTTACAAGTTATTGTCAAGGGTTAGGAAAAAGGCTAAGCAAAGGAGATTAGATTTAAGGTTCTTGTTTAAAAAAGAAAGAAAGAAAGAAAGAAAGAAAGAAAGAAAGAAAGAAAGAAAGAAAGAAAGAAAGAAAGAAAGAAAGAAAGAAAGAAAGAAAAGAAAAGAAAAAAGAAAGAAAAGAGAAAGACAATTACTAGTTTTAAATACTTTACATTGGATTGAATTGTTTTATATTGTACACAAATTTGAAACTGATATTGTTAGAAAATGCTATATGTATATTTCTAATTGTATTTATTCCATCCATTTAACAATGTAATGCAAATTTCTGATCCTTGAATGTTATTATTATCAACTATTAGGATATAAAGAAATGAAAGCTAGTAGTTAGACATTATCATAGAACTTGTAGTCATATTGGATATGTTTTAAAAATTGAGCAGAGATGTTTTAGACAGGTCATCTTCAAACCCTTCAGAGATCTACAGAATATGGCATTTAAAATGTTTTAATAACTTAGAAAATTTTTCTTTTTTGAGACATGTCGGCTCCTGGCAGTACCAATCTACTTTAGAGAAAATATGGGCATTGAAGAAACTGCATATGGAGTCAACTTTCATTCTGGCAAAAGTTAGCCACTGGACAACAAAGTATCCTCGAATCAACAGGACAAAATGGACAGACAGATCACGAAACAAGGGACTACTGATTCTTGCCAAAACAAGTGTGGTTATGGCTTTATCAAAAGGCATCTTCTGAGGCCAGGACAATATGGCCCCATCCCTGAAGTGGCCTTCGCATCCGGAAAAGGTACGGTGCCCTTTTCTTCGAAGGCAGCTTAACAGGCAGAGGGCCGATGGATTCTGTTGTACAATGGAACAGCAGCTGAAAGCTCATGCCTCTCAAAAGTAGACTGGCATTTAATAGAGGGATGTGGAGAAGAAGGGGATGCTGAGATGAAGCCATATATACACAGCCAAGAAGAATGGACAGCTGAATTAAAAAACTGTCAACAATTTCCAGAATTTAAAATCCTGAATCATGACAGGACACTAGTGGAATTCAGGTGTTTCTGGTACGTGGACTGCTCTCACCCAATGTGAGGTTGAACTGTTGACCTTGTGTACATCCTACTTCACAAATGAGTCTGTCAGATACACTAAGCCTATAGGCTGAAGATGATGCCCCAACACTGCGGAGAAACCTCAGGTGACTGCCCAGGCAGCTGGCTGTTTCTGTCAACTCACAAAATTTTTTGGAAGTTGCTTGCATGCACTTCCTGTTTTTATTTTTGTTAGCTACTATTATTCCCTTCTTGGGTCTCTGAGGGAGTTGAAGATTAGTTAGTTATGGTTGAAGATTAGTTAGTTATAGTTGAAAATTAATTAGGATAGAAAGTACATTAGATACATCTTGGAATTATCAAAATAGGATAGATAATGGAATTATTTTCTCTGATTCGTCAAATACCTGTTTAGGTATTTATTACTTGTATATATTGTATATAGTTATTGTACTTTTGTATATAGTTTTTCTTTTGTTAGTTATAACCTTCTGCTTTCTTTTTCTTTTTATTAAAATAGAAAAGGGGAAATGTGGTGATAATCTAATTGTACTGAATTATTATTTTGATTGTATGTTAATAAATAAAGTTGTCTGGGAGTCAGAGCTATTAGAGCCATAGCAAGAGTGTGGCGGTGGTGGCACACACCTTTAATCCCATAGATATCTGTGTGTTCAGGGTCAGAGCTATTAGAACCATAGCAAGAGTGTGGCGGTGGCGACACACGCCTTTAATCCCATAAGATCTCTGTGTGTTCAGGGATACAGCCAGCATTGGAGACATATGCCTTTAAGACCTAGGGGGCTGTACATTCAGACAGTGATGAGGCAGTCATGTGTTTGGGTTTACAACCAATGAGAAGGCAGAACAACATACTTTAAAAATACGAACCGACAGGAAGTAGGGCTCTTTTCGCGAAGCTGGGACAGCAGGAGGAAGGGTGAGATTTTAGCTCTGAGCTCTGACTTCTTGGCTTTCTCTTTTACATTGTTTCTGTGTTTCTTATTTAATAAGACGGTTGGTTACATCTACACAAGATGTTCAATATTTTTGGGGATTTGTTAGCTGGTTAGTCGTCTCAATGAGTTTAAGGACAAACCAATGCTTTTGGATTCCCCATCAGTATTTAAAACACTGCCTTGTTCATTAAGAGCAGTCAGGTGAATTTTTTTGGAGCTTCTAAGCCAGCAGTTTTACAGGGTGCATTTAGTAAAGCTAGATAAATCAATCATGGTGTTTTAAGCAGGTCTATGGTTTTATAAAAGTGACTGCAGTGATCCATTAATTGGCCTTTCCACCCTTGAGTATCTTATACACTAAAGGACCAGGAAAGGCATTCCCAATAGGCAGACAGAGACAGAAAACAGGCCATAGACAGATAATAAAGATGACAAACTCCCAGCTTCTCTCTCACTTTCCTGACTTCAGGGCAAGGCCTGACAGTGTGGGCCAACGTTCTGACCACCTTTTCCTCACTCCAGGAGAACCCTGCAGGGCAGACCAGTCAGACAAGCTCAAGGCAATTTTACACAAATTGTGGGCTTTCCCAGTGCTCTTTTCTTGTTTATCAACCCTAAATTAGACCCCCGTCCCCACCTACCAAGGACCCATAATACCTTGCCTTCAAAGACAGATGGACTTCAGCTTCCTGAGTTCTGCTTTGAACAGGATCTTTTCCTCTGTGTGCCCTGCTGTGTGTGTTGTTTCTCAACCTTAATGAAAGCCTCTCTTCAGTTTTACATTCTCCCTGCTATGGCTCAGATTTCCCTTGCTCTTACAAGTTGGGGTCAAGATTTTTACAACTGTTTAATTCTTTTACTGGCAGACAAAACAAACTCCACTGAAATCCCTAGATGGTAATACTTAGGTCTCTGTAACAAAAGATCAAGTGTCTGGTGTCCTGGTACTGTAAAGTGAGGTCATCAAAAACACTTTTGAATTCGCTATATCTAAAAACTAAGTAGCAGGAGAAAGTGCTTTCTATTTCTCTAAAAGTTGAATTAGGTAATAAAGGAACAAATGATTGAAGAAACGAAGTGATCCAGTCATTTTAGATTATCATGTTTACAACTGGTGTAGTTGAAGGGAAAGGCTAGAGAGAAGCAAACTGTAACACATTAGTCACTCAAGATGAATGTGGAGTGGAAAGGAAAATATAGTAGGTGTGTTTATAATCAAGATGGGTTGAAATATATATACAACTGTGTGTGTGTGTGTGTGTGTGTGTGTGTCTGTGTCTGTGTCTGTGTCTCTGTGTGCATTTTAGAATTTGAATGTGCAGAAGATTTTTTTGAGACATTATTTTCTTTGTCTTTACATAAGCGCAGATATACTGAGGTCAGCTCAGAAAGGATCCATTCAGTATCAACATTTCACATATGGGAGGTCTAAGATCATACTTAGAGAACTTTTTCTACTTTATGTATAATGGGTAGGATTAGTTATTCCATTTAAAACAATGAAAAAATAACTTTGATCCCTTTGAGTTGGCAAAAAGCAAAGGCCATTCTAAATAATTCAAACACCTTTTATAATAATGATTTGTCAGAGGAAAGGATGGAATAGAAAGGCAGAGAGGAGTGGAGTGTGTAGGGCTGGAGGGGAGGGAGGAAAACAGGACATGGATCTAAGTTTTCCTTTGATTTCTTTAGGGAAACAGTTTGAGTTATAAACTGACCCTCAACAGTTTCCATCACTTAAAGACAATTAACTGAGTGTTTTAAGCATATTCTAGCAGATCAAGAACTACTAATGTGTTTTGCAGAATCCTACTGAAAGCTTTTTCTATACCCAAAGCTTCACTGACATATTTACTCTTAAATATCCAGGCTGGAAGCCAACCACTAAAAAAGCAGGCCTTGCAACCATGGTGAACAGCAAAGTTAGGTAAATACCTAGCATAGGTAATTTATAATAGAGTTTCAGAGAGTGCTCCTGTTTCTCACCCATTGTTCCTGTACTTCTAGAAGGAACTTTTCCAAGTATGTGCTGTAAACAGGGTTTCAATTTCTCACAGAGCTTGGCCAACTGGAAACCCGTTCATTAATTACAATTAATATGTGCATTCAAATAAAATGCCAAAGAAGTTTCTTAGATCTTTAAATATATTTTTATAATTTTAATATCCTCCCTTGTCTTCCTATCACATTGCTTTTGAGTCAGAGTTGGTAATTGAACCCTTAACCAATTAGTAAAATTATCTAGACGTTGTTCAGTGAGCTCTGGGGACTTACTCTCCTCCATTTCACCAGGCACTATGGGTACACGTGTACATCATTTGCCCAGCTTTGCTGGTGGGTGATGGGACTGTAAATTCTGGTTCTCATACTTGTGCATCAGTAACTTTCTATGAAGACATCTCCCCAACCCTGGGGACTTATGAACTAGAAAGAAAAGAGATGGGCTCCTCTTTATATCTGGTGGTGAAATGGATGTGTTCTGTATTAAAATTATATATATATATATATATATATATATATATATATATATATAAACATTAAAATTGCTTATAATATATACTGTATATATACATACACACACACATACACATATATATATATATATATATATGAGACAGAGACACAGAAATAGTTCTGTCTGTGTTGATGGTCCACTTTGGTAAAATTGTTCCTGAGACAGCTTGCTTTCATCTTGTCATAGACAAGATTTACATGTTTAAACAATTTAATTTGGATTTTATCCCAAAAATTTAAAGAAAAACCCGTAAAATCCAAACATCTTTGCTGTGGGTTTGTCCATTAAACTGAACTTCATGTAACACAAGTGGCGAACTAACGTCTGGAGAACTATTCGGTGAAATAAAAATTTGAGGTAACTGCCTCACATTACAATGGAGAGTTATTGAATAAATGAAAAACAAGCCATTCCTGTGCCTTCTTTCAGAACTAAACATTCAGGTAATAGAGTATTCACTAAAGCCTTGGGTGTGGGGGATGATGTATCACATTGACAGTATCTTAAATATGTTCCTATTACACTTTACTGCTCAAAAAGTATGTTTTCAGTTCTAATGACTCCTTTTCAGGGTCTACTTAAACGTTTCACTTATAACACAGATAATTTCTTCGAATGTTATTTTGTGTACACTTTATTAAGTTGGTCCAGCTCTTCTGTCTCAATAAATATTCTCAGAATATTTTTATTAAAATCATAATTATCCGACTCACTAAATGATCAGACATTTTTGTGAAATCTCACCACGCTAATCTCATTGCATTAGAGTTAATCTCCCCCATGCCATCCTCTGAAATCCCTGCGTCAATCAGTGAAGGTGTTCTGGCTCAGGCTATTCAGTGAGTCATAGCTGCCAACTTTCTGTCACCTTTCTGTTTTCCTTGTTTAAGGACTTTCCTCTCCTGAAGACTTCATGTTGTTCAATCACAATTCTAAAAATTAATATTTAACATCTTCATAACTTTGGATTATGATACATTTTTTTCTTTGGTGACATAGTTACCTATATACTGTTTGCAAAATGTAGGAAGGAACAAATGGCAAAAATATCATATGATACAAGTCTGAGAGGAAGAAAACACAAGATTATTATGTTCAATATTCTTAAAAAAGAAAATTGTATTTATTTGTAAAATTCATATACAAATTCAATCAATACAAAATCACTCAGTTCTTAATGTATGAGTTCCTCATATAATTACAGCCTTTTCCTTTTCTCTTTCTGCCCTGCTGCTGTACCATATATCCCTCCATACCCTCTTTCACATTTATGGCTTCTTTTACATTAATTGTTAGTACATAGCTATATGTGCACATATAAACGTATATTTCTTAATATAACTTTCTCAACCTATATGAAGTTACTTGTATATATGTTTCAGGGATGACCATTTAGTATTGTGTAACTTATTTTTGTATGTTCCCTGGAGAAGGCTATTTCTCCCATGTTGTACATCTTAGTTCTTTCTGTAGGGTTAAGATCTCATGGACTTTTCCCCCACTCCACACTGGCATGTCCATTGGTATAATTCTTCTTCAGATTACATTTAGGCAGTCATGTTGGTCAAACTATGGGTGTAGTTTCTGACATTTCTAGAAAAAAACAATTATACAGGAAACTCCCTGATCTTCTAGTTCTTGTAGACTTTCTACTCCCTCTTCTGAAATATTCCCTGAGCCTTAGGTATAGGAGTGATATATACGTGTTTATTATACATAATGTAATATGTTATTTATTACATATAATATCACCTGTAATATATAATTTAATATATAACATTTAACATATAATTATAATATATTTTATATATAGTATTATCTATACATAAAATATTGTATAATATGCATATTAGATGTACCCATTGGGTCTGGGTTTCACAATTCTGCATTTTGATTTGTTGTGGTTTTCCACAGTGGTCTAAGTCTTTTGCAAAAAGAAGTTTTCCTTGATGAGAGGTGGGGACTGCACTTATCTGTGGATATAAGGGCAAATGTTATATATTGTTGTTAGAATATGGTGGTTTAGTAAATTAATGGTTTTTCACCCTGAGTAAATTGTATATTCTCCCCCAAACATTAAGGTCTCTCTAACACTGAGTAGTTGGCTAGGTTTCCTGTAACAGGCATGGTTTTTCTTTTGTTGAGCAGATCTCAAGTCTTATTAGAGAGCTGTTGCCAAGGTGTGTGTGCCACTACCTCACCCTTAGTGTTATCATGCCACTGATAAGGTGCATATGGTTGTTCACTGATAAGGTGCACATGTGTCATAGCTCTGTAGGACTGTTGGTTGCTTCTGTCCTTGGAAAGCTTGCATGCCACCTTCTGGTACTGTGAAAACTAGTATAACCTTGCAGAAAAACTAACTCCAAGTGGACCAAAGACCTAAATATCAAACCTGAAACACTGAGACTGCTAGGAGAAAACATCATCAGTATCCTCTCTGATATTCACTTAGGAAAGGACTTTCTCCTTGCCAAAGAATTAAGGCCAACGATTAACAAATGAAGTTAAGCAGCTTCTAAGCAACTAAAGAAACAATCAGTAGGGTGAACAGGAAGCACACAGAGTGGGAGAAAAACCTGGCTGGCTATACTTCTGATTAGTATCCAGAATATCCAGAATATAGAAAGAACTCAAACAACAAAGAATCAAAACATAGAAATGAGTTCAGAAAATGAGTCTGGGACCAGAACAGAATTATCAAAAAATGCTAAGAAATATCTCAAAAACTGTGTATCATTCTTAACAACTAGGAAAATGCAAATCAGAAGGGTTAAGATTTCCTCTTACTCAGTCCTGAATGGTAAAATTAACAAAACAACTGAAAACAAATGCTGGAGAGGATACAGGGGACAGGAAACTCCCATTCACTGTTGGTGGGACTGTAAACTGGTAAGAACCACTATGGAAATCAATGTGGCTTATTCTCAAAATCCTAAAAATAAATCTACCATATATTGTAGCTATACCACTCTGTGTCATATGCCCAAAGACTGCACATTTTATTCTGTAGATATCTGCTTGGCTTTATTCTTTTCTCCTCTATTCACCAGAGCTAAGAAATGGAGGAAAAAACCTAAAAAGACCTTTAAATAATAAATGAATAGTGAAAATGTAGTATATATACACTATGGAATGCTAATTAACTGTAAAGAAAAATGCAATCGTGAACTATGAAGGTAAATGGATTGCAATAGAATAGATCATATTGTGTGAGTTAACACAGATCCAGAAAGACAAACATTTCATGCTCTCTCTCATTTGAAGCTACTAGCTTCAAATCTCCAGATACGAGTGCAGACCCATGAGTAACTGACAAAACCAAGAAAGTAAAACATCCTCATTGACAGGAAAAGGGGGTTAGGGAACAATAGAGTCTGGAATAGATGTCTACAAGGGGTATGTCAAGAAAATGAGAAAGGGAGGACTAAAGAGCCCTTGGAGAGTGAGAAAGGTAGATACAAAAGAAGGAGGAGGAGAAGGTGAAGAAGAAGGAGGAGGAGAAGGAGAAGGAGAAGGAGAAGAAAGGTAAAATAACAACAAGAATGCCTGGATTAGTTACAAGAAATCATACTATTAATTATCTGAAAGGTACTCTAGTACATTTAATTCTATTTATAAATATACACTTATTGTTTTAATGTACTTTTATTATCCGAACTGACAATGCTCCCTCAATGAGTGAAAGATCACTTAAGAACAAACACAATACCAGACCTGAAAAGTCATCTTTTGAGTTGTTGTTTAGGGCTATCTAAGAGACTCCCAAAATATACAGCTTGTTAGTATTGTCCTTATTTTTCCTCCAGAGCTGAAAGGTAATTCTCTATTGATAAAGACATCATGCACTTGTACTTCATAGCTTTTTGAAGAATAAGGAAATGGGCTTTGCATCTGTCCTTCCAGAACCTGGCAAATCTGAAGTAAACAGTGTGAGAGAGGGCAGAGAGCAACAGATTCAAATGACTTGGAGGTCAACAGAGAAGGGAATTCATGGTATATCTGTTTTATTTTTTAATCCTATTAAAAAAAGATGGGTTGTGCATAAGACAAATTCCTGTTGTATTATTCAGAATGTTAAGGATGGGTAAAGAAGGATAAATATTTTCTATTTTAACATTAATATCTGTAACATGTTTAATCTTAGAATGATAAAAATATTAATAAAATTAAGGCCTTTATAATTAATTTCCACAGATTAAGTTGGTTCCTTAATTATTTGGTTTCTCGATATTATCATCTTATTATCTAGAACATTAAAAGTCTGACAAAATTTCAAAATAATTTATCTAAGAATGAAGGAAAGGAAATTTCAAAGGTGTGCTGAATTTCACTTGGTACTCATTAATTCTTATTGAATGCAAGACTTATTTTAAATTTTTTTTACAAAATTTATCGCAGGAATTTTTATTTTAAATTTTCTATAAAGAATTTGGCATTCTGGATGGTGATATACATTGTCAATGATGTTCAGAGTTTTAAAAAGGAGATAATCCCATTGGTGCACAAAACCTAGTAAGCTCCCAGGAATGATATTGGCAATCTGGAATCTCCAGAGCATTCATTGCATCTCCTGAAAAATATTTGGATGAAAAATAGATAAAAATTTTACACCTCCCATTGTTTTCTTCCACTCTCAGCTTTTCTATATCTTTATATTGTGGCCAGTTATCAGAGGACATTCTCCAAAATGCTATGTACCAAATAATAATTGTAGAAGTTTTTTTTAAAAAAAAACCAATTAAGTTTACTAGGAATACATTTATGTATAGAAATGTTTATGATAGTCCTGAAACTGAAAATAGGCTTCTCTTTATCTTGATATCATTATTAGTATCATGTCTGTTTACGATTTAAACTTTTACATGCTTGTAGTATTCACTAAGTAAAGGAAAATCAGAAGTTAAAAACTAAAGGAAGCTCACCCATCACTTAACTCTTCAATTGGCTTTGATGCTCTGAGGATACACTTTCTCATTCATATTATAGATTGGGAATTTATTCATGCCTATTTGATTAAAGAAACATCACCTTTTGTTTCTGAACATGATGAATAAGCTTCTGTTCCCTTGAAAGGTGACAATTTTTGATTTTTATGAAGGGCTGTAATGTTCTTTGCTAATAGCCTAAAGCAGTAGATTCAGATAAAAAATTAAAATGTTTACTATCCTTCCCCTGTATTAGGTAGGAAGAGTCCCTGAGAGAACATTATTTTCTTTTTCAAGGATGATTTATGTTTGCAGTATGTTTTACTGTGGAATCCAGAAGGCAGATACCCTTCTGGCTTTATATTAAGTTTCATCTCTTCATCAGGTAACAAGAAGTCAAATAACCTCTCAGGAACTGCTGAAAACAGATACTTACTGCATGAAATAATTTGAACAGTTTAACATCCACAGCTAATTCTGTCATGCTTTGCTAAAAGAGTGCAGCATTTAAATACTGAAGAAGCAATAGACTGATAATGAAACCATTTCTAGGCAAAGAACTTGGAACAGGTATTTAGTCTGGAGAGTTTCATTATAAATGTCTATGCATTCTAAAAACATTTCCAGCTAATGCATGCAAAGCACCACATCTGTAAGGGAAGTCATGTACCTCTTTTAATCAGAACTTAGCATGAGAAGGACCTGTACAACAAAAGCTCCCTTGAATGGAAAAACAATTTTGTTGGGTTACAGGCACCTATGTGTAATTAATTCAGCTCTCAATATTATTCATTTTGCCCATAGCTATGAAATAACTTCCTCAGGATAGACATTCTCTGATTAGTAGAAAACATGTTGTAAGATAAACAGGTAGATGAAGTATATTCTTACATACATTAAGGATCATGGCCAAATAAGTGTGTTTTTATGCATGTCTGAAATTAAAGATAAAGTGTTATTTTCAGATCATACTTTTGTGTTTTTCTTGAGTATAGAAAATGAGTTTTCAATGTATAATGCTTGCTTCCTTTGTGTGTGTGTGTGTGTGTGTGTGTGTGTGTGTGTGTGTGTGGTTTTCCTACTGTAGTGTGTTACTGTTTGGGGTAAAGAAGATGTGCTAGTACTGTTAGCTCACAAGGAAGAAAGAGTAGGAAGAAACAGCTCAGTTTTAAAATGAATCAACTCTTGCCAAGTAGAGGACAGAAAATAGCTAACTGTTATGTCAAAAAAAAAAAAAAAAAGTTAAGCCCTCTGTACACATTTTCTCATAAGTTCACGGTTTCTTTCTCAATAGTGTCCTCGTATGTATGTATGTATGTATGTATGTATCTGTAGAAACTAACTCTTAAGGTTATAATTTCCTGGCTCTTAGTCTTTAATCAGGGTTAAAAATGAGAGCACATAGATCAAGTACTTTGGAAGTGGAACCAGGAACAAGTGACCTAACAATTAAAAGCTTTGGTTTCTTCATTCATGTGTTGGGATAATCGCAGTGGATCTATCAATTTGTGATAGATAAATTGTGATAAATAAAGCACATTTGCTCAAAATATTTTATTTAAAACATTACAGTGTTAACGTGAACTGTAGAAAAAGATATTTTTTTCTGGACTTTAAATGAGTATGTGTGACCTTTAGTAACCAGTTCATTGACATTGGTCTTGAAGAGAAAATCATTTTATTCTGTGAATCGAGTATAGAAGGGTAATTATAGATACAAGAAGGAAGTCACTTTGTTCAGAGAAATGAGATCTCAAAAATTATGTGCATCTTGGAATGATAGATGGCCGGTGAATTATTCACCCATTTGTTAGGCAGATGGGATTTTTTTGCCTCCTACTATTGTACCCATTTGAAATAGAATGCTTAGGAATGCTTTGATCTGAAACATTGAACAGAGAAAGCAAAATACTTCAATTTTAATTTATCCTACCAAGTCTTTGATCCAAAGAAACTGGGATTTGAAATCAATGTTGAATAGCTACATTGCGCAAGAACCAAACACTCTATAACTGCACAATAGTCATGATAAAAGTAAATTTTATGTCCACGTAGTAAAAGCATCAGCCATGCCAGGTTACCTTCCATATTATGGTTTCCAAATATTATCAAATGAGTCAAACACGTTATAGCTACATAGATGTCGGTTCACCAAACATGTTACCAAGTGTAAAATCCCATCACGAGTGGAAAGACATTAGATTCCTCTTAAATGTTCTTCCTGTAAATTGTCTATGATTATCTCTGAGCGTTCTTCTCAGAGTAGCTTTTTGTGTCTTTGAAACGAATATACAGAAACGGTAATATTGAATATTTTTCTTTATGAAACTTGCACATATTAATTTAAATATTCATTCCCATAAATTTTGATTAGTGGTATATAAAGTAAGGCAAACATTTAGCATATATATTATCTGGTTCTTAACAGAGCCTTGTAATCCATGGTTCTGGAACTATAAAAATTCATCTTTTTGTAGATATTAAATACTTCAGTAAATCACTAAAATCTTCGGTGAGATTTCTGCTAAACTGCAAACATGCTGTGTTTAAGTGCTGAAGTATAGTTGTGACTTTAGAGAATGCTTTTGGTGACCCTTAAGGATTTGAGGATAGCTTGCCTTTGATATCTGAGATGAAAGATTACCTAATGAAAAGATATAATGATATGTGCCATTCATTAAGTATCAAGATTGCTGGACTGACTTTATGTCCTAGGAGAAATGAAAGTTTGAATATAAGCCTCTTTAGGTAGAGTAAATGACTATTAACCCATGGCACGCACTAGGGAGAGTCGGGCAGCAGCCAAGCTTTAATATCTGTCCTTGTTTGTGTTTTCATGGTGCTAGGATGTGCTGATTCTAGAGTGATGACATGGTTGGGAACTCACTATGGAGACTGTGAAGTTATTATTTGTATCTAATTTGTCAATGTCAAAGCTACACACGTTGCATTTAAGCTCTATTGGTTTGGGCACATGTAACATATCAGTTAGAGATAATTCTTCTCTACTGAATTGATTGGGCTCATTTCAGTAAACAGAAACTAAACTAGGCAATGTAGACAATATAGAACAATTTAGTTCTCACAAAATTCTTATGTATATATATATATATATATATATATATTCCATAAAATATATTTGTGAGATGGCTATATATATATATATATATATATATATATATAATCACATATGTACATATATTTTTGAAAGTATATATCAGCAGAAACCTTATAAGCATTAAATTATTCTAGATTTTTCCTCCTTGAGCATTTTATAAGAATATGGGATAAAAGTATATCACAGACACCTCAAATACTAAATTAATTATGTAAATAGCCTAGCAACTTACAAAGATGAACCTGTCAGGCAATACAATAGGGTGGGGAAATATATCTGTATCTAAAGTACAAATGACCTGCTCTTCCTAATATAATCTCCTTTCACTTATAAATTAAAAAAAAAACCTAGATGTATTATCATGAGTACATTTTATTTCAGTGTAATATGTTAAGACACTATCATGCTTTTTTAAAGTTCCATAGTCATTTATAACATTTCTTATTTTTTTTTAAAGAAGGCCCTGCTTAGCCAGAGATGGCCATTATATTGTATGATCAGCTCTGCTGATCTCTAGAAGACGTATCCTTTTCTGGTTGAGTAGCCTGCTGGCCACTGATGCAGAAGCCTCTCTGTCAGTTCTCCTGGATGGATGACAATCTTGCAGCATTGTCTGGCTCAGCAGGCTTCATTTTATCTCCTGCTGGGACTAGAGGCTTCTTGAAAATGTGTCTGGCAATGAAATTTATTTAGTCCTGATGTGGGTGAGTTGCTCTGCAACCCACAATGCATAGCCATCTGTTCAGCTGGGACATCTCCATCTGGGCTCAGTACTGTTTCTGTATCCCATCTAACTATGGACACCTGAGACTGTCTGAGAGGTAACCTGGATGTGATGAACAGGTTACTAAACTGACAAGGTTGTGGTTACCTGGTTAGGGAAGCTGATTGAGATTCAGTCTTCTTGGGGCTATCTGGTGGTTAGAGGAAGGGATATCCTGCAGTTAGCAGTAGACTTACTGATTATATTGGAGTTACATGCATAATCTAAAGCAATTCACTGTTGTTTAGCTCAAGTGGGGTAGTCGACTCTTGGGTCACATATGAGTAACCATCTAACCTCTCTAGCTTCCCCCCTGATTAATTGAAAGCTTAAATTCAACAGCTAAAATGGATTTTTTACACTGTGAGTTTTCTTTTCTTTTTTTTTGTAGTTAATATTAAACATGCTTTATCGTGTAAACTATAAGGAGAGAAATCACAAGTCTACAATAGGCCCAGGGCAATAGCAGCTATTCTATATGTTTTAAATGTTTTACTGTATGCCAGAGACTGGGTTAAACAAAGTACATCCATTCTCTCTTAACCAATTTAATTTTCAAAGTAACAATCCTACATAGGTTATAAAATTATACTACCATAGGTTTTTAGAGCAAAATAAAGTGGATGAAACAAGCTAAGTGATTTGTTGGAGGAGAAACAGTGTGCAAAGTTATATTCCTGATCATCACACTCAGGGATGTCGGCCTCAAAGGACTTTTTTGATCCTAACACAATGGCTTCTCTAGGGGAGGAAAACAGTTTGCAGTATTCTCTTGCAATGTGCTTCTACCTCGCCCTTGGTCTACAGTAGCATGACTGCTTAGCAATACAAGAATGATGCTCCGGGTTTATTAAAATGTACCTCAAGATTAAGCATTAATAACAGTAACTGATATGACCATGTCACCCCCCTAACTCACATGTTAGGAGTTAAGACTCAGTTTTATGACTCAGAAATGGACCATCCAGGGGGTGATTAAGCCATCACAGCTCTTACACAATGGCTAGAAGCAGCCGACTTGGTCCTGTTTTGTACCTCCACATCTCTCATCATAAGAGAACACGATGCTTTCCCTTCTGGAGGTATGGCATTCAAAACACCATATTGGAAGCAGAAATTGAGGTCTTATCAAATGTTTTGTTCCTTGATCATGTACTTCCTAGCCCCCTCAATTTAAAGAAATATACTTCTGTTTTATGTATATTATCAAGTCTCTGGTATGTTGTTACAGCATCATTAACAAAGTAAGATAATGCAATCTCAAAATATAGGCAGTACTGAGTAGTAATCAAGGAAATAATATAAATAATTTTAAAAGCCAATTCAAAAAGTATAGATGCCACAGGAGTTTACTATGGTCTCACAATTAAATTAATATTCTAAAGAATCCTTCTTGCTCATAGGCTTCCAGCACATCTGTGTGAGCTCTTTGGAATCCTTGTACAATTTCCTATGTTCCTGTTTTTTGGCTCATTGAATACATTATCACAAAAGATCAAGAAATACCTAAATGGTCCTCATCTTAGATGTCAAGGGTTTCATTATTGTGATAATGACAGCATAAGGTGTTTTCTGGTTTTGTTTTCCACCACCAGGGGGAATAAGAACATGGCTTTATTCAAAGTGACTCTGTTATTGAGTGAACACAGCTGAGGTAGCCACGTTTCCCTCTGTTTTTCTGTGTGTTGGGAATACGTGGGGCATCTGCTCATTGTCTTTCAGAAGACTGCCCTGACAGTGCTACTATGTGGTTTCTTTGAAGACTGAATATTGGAGAGCCCTATAAAAGGCAAGGGAGGGGAGAGAAACAAGCAGTAGACAGGTACAGTGTCAGCTATTAGCTTCAAAAGAATCATCAGGTCATGCAGTGGTGTGAACATACCAAAGCTTGGGACAGAACTCAATGCAAGAGCAGTTCCTCACTCATATCTGCAAATGTGGAAAGGGCTTTCTGAGTTTCCCTCATATTCTTTTATTCTTTTTTTTTTTTTAGAAAAAAATGCAGAAAGTGAACTATCATTTCAAACTTGATGGCTGAAATTAAGATGAGAAATATAAAACAGATTTAGATTGAAAAAAATATTTTTTCCAGTTACCTGCCATGAATGATGCTGAAAGTGATATTGGGAAACAACACTGCCAGAGTGCCTTGCTTTGCTGGTGGCTCTGACCTGACTATTCTGACTGACCAATAGAGGCCCACTCAAAAATTTAGTGATTAGCTGAATGTCTCCATTAATATTTCTATAACTGTGATAAACTGTCACGTCCACCTCGATCAGCAAGGAAGACGCAACACCAGGCTATTCTCCAAGCAGTTTGTTCAGGAACCTTGAAACAACCTTCTGACTTCTGACCCCGGGGAAAGCCAACCCACAACCTAAATAGCTTCTGGGCAGCCAACCCCAATCTGCCACGTGGGTACTGCGGATAGGTCCAGGTACGCAGAAGTAAGCCAAATTCTTAGCCTTAGCCAAATAAGGAGTTGTTTATCACAGAGAGCACTCACCGTCGGAAGGGTGGAAGGCAGAAGCCAGCACCATCTTTGAGTCACGGCTGCACGCAGCTCTCTACAATAAACCACTATGACCAAAAGCAACTTAGGGAGAAAAGCGTTCATTTATTTAACATTACACTTCTAGATAGCAGTCTTTTGTATAAGGCAGTCAAGGCCAGAACCTGGAGGCAGGAAATGATGCAGAGATCATAGAGGGGTGCTGCATATTGGATTGCTCCTCATGGCTCTCTTAGCCTGCTTTCTCATAGCAGCCAGAGGTGGTGCCAGCCTAAGAATGACACATCTACCGTGAACTAGGTCCTCCCACATCAACAATTAATCAAGAAAATTAATCATAGGGTTTCCCATAGACCAATATGGTGGGGACAATTGTCCAATTAAAGTTTCCTTTTCAAATGATTCTAGCTATGTTTAGTTGGCATAAAACTAGCCAGCACAATGAGGTCTGCCATTGTATCTTCATCTTAGTCACCAGACTTACTTTACAGTGAATGAGAAGTCATATTTACAGTTGGACACTAATATTTTGGGGGGGCTTTCAGACAGGGTTTCTCTGTGTAGATTTGGAGCCTGTCCTGGATCTCACTCTGTAGACCAGGCTGGCTTCGAACTCAGAGAGATCTGCCTGCCTCTGCCTCCCAAGTGCTGAGATTAAAGGCATGTGCCACCACTGCCCAGCCTGGACACTAATTTTTATCATCTTCATCTTAGCTATTTCTTATGGACATTAAGAGCAATGTACTGTTCTGTCTGAAATCTATCCACTCTAGCTTGTTCATGAACCCTGGTAAACAATTAAAATATCATTCACCTCCAAGTAGTAAGATATAGGACAAATCTCACCAAAGAATGGCAAACTCCCACACAGACTGGTCCAGATTTTTAGATCCTTGGCTCAGTGAAACTTCTGATCAAATCACCAAAACTTAGTATGTTTCTATTGCCTATTTAACTTTGGTAACTTTTAGAATGGTACACAAGATGCAGATAGCACAATATCAATTACAGTTGCTTGATGGTAAATGAATACAAACTAGTAAGAACCAAACGAAGCCATGCATAAAGCAAGGTCTGGAAGAAGCCCAAACAGGACAGTTGTGGCCCTCTTACAGTTACAAGTTCATGTGTAGGGTTTCTTCCTTCTCATCCTTCAAAAAACATTGTGAACTAGGGAGTGTTCAGTAACCCTTCTGTGTCCAGTGCCTTTTTTGGAGTTCAACCAAGAGATTCTTACCTGAATGTCTGACTTGTATTTTGGAGACGTTCATGGAGTTTTGAGAGGAGTATATAAGTGATATGGCGTGTTTCACAGCCCCATTACATCTACCTGGAATATTGTTGACAACAATATCAGGTGGAAAGAGACAATCTTGAGTTTGGCCAAGGCATTACATAGGCTTAATTATCACTTCCAGTAGGCTTAAGGGAATGCCGGGTTTCTCTTTAGATAAAGTGCTATTTTGCTGCTGTTATTTGGTGGTTTTGTTGTTGTTATTTGTTTTTGTACAACAGGATCCATTAAAACTGCAGGAAGTTATACGCAAACATGTGTTACCACACATTCTTTCATGTCTAAACACACTTGAGCTAGTATACCATTCTGCCCTCATCTTACAAAGTCTGTTAAGCTTCTGCTTACCATGAAATTCTCCTCCTGCTTTCACTTCTCTATGAAAAGTAATATTTCTCCACATTATCATTTCAAAAATTCCATTTTATTAGTCTAGTGATTTATTTGTAATATCTATTCAATTTCAATTACTGTTGGTCAATATTGTTAAACTCACACATCTTTAAAATAGTCTGGTGTGTTTTATGAATAGAGTTTTTGTCATAATTGTTTGCTATCTGAGGATTGAGATCATAACTTTCAGTTTTGACTATGGAAGTCCTCTAGAGTGTTTGTCTCATATTAATAATAATTAATATCGACTTGTGTAACTGTGAATTTAGCCAGGTTTTTTTTTTGGAGAAGAATACTATTATAGCCTATAAAGAGCATTAATATTACAATGCTCACATAGAAATTATTGTTCAAATTCAATAAAATATTTCAGTGGCCAGTAATTCTAACAAAATGTGAATTTAACAGATGATAAACCATGGCAACATTTATTACCACAAAAGCCATCACCGCCATCACAGATATGACACTTTGGTCTTTTGATGGTACAATAAGACCATTTCTAATAAAAGGCAGGAACTCCTTCCAACACATTCTTATTGTTATTTTCCTGACACATCCTCCATGTGGTGGATATTTTAGCTCTAGTTTAGGCTATATTCAACCTATTAGACAAGTCTGGGTACAGTCAAGCATAAAGCCACCTGACTATATTTGAAAGAAAGATTTATAGACTTCAGAGCTAGGGGCATGGAAACTCAATAGGAGGCTTGTCTCCAGACTCCAGCTCTTTCAGAAAACTGCTATATGTAGCAACTGAAATATTTTGCTTCATGGAACCTTGAGTTGTTTGTGAAATAAGAAGTCATGGTCTAGGTAATGATGTGTGAGTTGATGATGGCCAGACACAGATTATTTCCCTGTTTTGTGGAGATGCTGTGTGGATTCTTGACAGCAAGATTACATTGCTGCTTCAGGACATTCAGGGACTGCTTCAGCACCCCCAGCATTTTCAGGATGCTCTAGCTTGAGAATGAGTTAATGCAAGACCTCAGGATTGACCGGAAAATGGTCCAGAGTTCGGGCTGTGGAGAGAAATTTTCTTCTATTCTAATGCAGGTAAGACCTTGGGACCTGAGGCAGCAGGAAACTTTCATTTCCCAAATCTGTAGGTCATTTCCCTTCCTATGAGATGAGATTTTTTTCCCTGTAACAGCATAAAGGAGAGAGGACGGGAGGCCCTCTCTCACCCAAACCAACTAACAATTGTTTCTATACTCATGCACCAAGACAAGGAAACCTAGTACAGCTGCTATCATACTCATGCACCAAGACAAGGGAACCCAGTACAGCTGCTATCATACTCATGCACCAAGACAAGGGAACCTAGTAGAGCTGCTATCATACTCATGCACCAAGACAAGGGAACCTAGTACAGCTGCTATCATACTCATGCACCAAGCCAAGTGGTCCCATGCTCATGGACAGAGTGTCTACAATGAACACTTTTGGACATATGAAAGAAGAAGGGACAGGGTAAATTGGATTGTGTGCTGGAAGCAAAGAAATGAACCAGACCCCGTTAGAGTTAATGGCACCTGTTATAAAACCGTTTACTATTCAAATGTTTGTAACCATTTTCTTCCTATCTTTTAATTAAAAATATAAATTTACTTACATTATTTTATATGTATGAGAATTTTGCATGAATGATGTATGTATATCATGTGCATGCCTGATACCTTTGGGGGCCAGAAAAGAGCATTGTATCCCCTAGAACTGATGTTATGGGTTGGTTGTGAGCCACTATATAGGTGCTAGATACTCAACCTAGATCATCTGCAAGAGCAGCAAGTGCCCTAGATCATGACTTAATTCTTTAATCAATGGGGAAAAAGAATCTGTCAGCCAAGCTAGTATCACGGGGTAGTAAAGTGTTTCAGAAACAGAGGATAAAGCTCTGCCTGATGACTTTGTGAATAATATGGCTATGAGCAAATAGTTGTGAACTTTGATTTAGTTACTCTCATTGACAAGGATCTGGAGGTTCTAACTTACTTGGTATGGAGAAGGAGCTAGGAATAAGGAGAGACCTCATCCTACAATGTTCCTACCTTAATGACCTGTCAGTGAAACCTGGGCTTTAGTTTCTAATTTGTAGTGTCTGTAACATTATACAGGTACAGCCTGCTATTTCTAATATGATACCAGATTTATGAACATGTTTTATGCAAGATTAGTCATCTGGAAATCATCAAAAATGGTATAGAGTTCATTGCCATTGCCAGTCTATGTCTTTTTGGGTTTATTTCTTTTCCTCTCTCTGTATGTTCACTCAGGAAAGTAGTGTTGTCCTTCAGTCCCTTGGGGAATGAGTGTGTTTCCTGAAATGTGATGATGGCATGAGAAAAGACAAGAGAGAGAACAAAGAGAAGTCATGCAAGGAAGGAAGCTTTTGAATCTGGAACTTTCTCTTTGATTCTCACAGTCACAACTCAGAGTGAATTTTCAGTAGAGAATCAGTGAGGATGAGTTGTGATTTTCTCGGCTTAAGCAGGAGGGACTGGCAGAGAAAGGTTTTGCAAAAAGTGGAAGGTGGTAAACCAAGTGTCACCATAGTATCCTAACCTACTGAGGCCATTGGAAGACTAGTAGTTAGGAACTTGGTAAAGTCACCGTAGAGGAGTAACAGATGCTTATATCTTGTTACTTCTGCAAGCTTGTCATCCTAATCCCCTTATTCAGCTCCAGGATTTAGAGTTTTTTTTTTTAAATGTTGTGCAAGTCATTCAAGATCAGTACTATATACACTTTGTTATTATGTTTTGCTCATGTGTTTACTTCTTGCATCTTTAAAGGCAAAGCACATTGTGATATAAACATATGAGCTGGCATTTTCATACCGTTTCTATCCAAGCATACATTCTAAAGCCCAAGTGAACAATGAATTGAGAATTACGTAGACAGAATAATACCCTTATCCTTGGAACACACGTGTAATGTAAATATGCGACCTTATCAGGATAGAAGAGCTTTGTAGTTGTTGTTTGGGTTAACAAAATTAAGATGTAGTTAATAATTATCTATTATTTGGTTGGGACAAATAACCAAGGATATTCAAAAGCAACAATTTCCAAAGCTGACTGATAGACTGATATTATGATGAGACTAACACTGCAAACATGTTTTTAAAGAGGGCAATATTCTTCCTTTGAAGACAAGGGATAAAACCCAGGAGACAAGAACTGAATGGCCTCTAAAATGTGTCAAAGGGAGCAGCAAGGTGGCTCACCAGTTAAAGGTGTGTACCACCAAGTCTGATAAGCTTTGCTTCACCCCAGGAACCCACATGGTGGAAGAAGGGAATCAAGTCCACATTTTACCTGCCCTTCACATATGCAGTGTTGCAAATGTGTACTCATATACACACAGATATAATTAAAATGTATAAATATGCAAAAATTTTTAAAATGTCAAATTTGAAAGAATAATCTCCCAGAGCTTGCAAAAAGGATATAAGCTCTTACAAACACTCAATTTGATTGCAATGAGAAGAATGCTTGCCTTAAAACTAATGCGACCATATAATATTGTAAGCATGTGTTCTCTTAAAGACACTTCATTGGTCGTAATGTATTATAGAAGCAGCAAAGTGCTAGAGAGGTCCACAGAAATCCATAAAGATACCTCCACAATAGACTACTGGCAGTGGTCAAGAGAAAGCCTGAACTGACCTACTCTGGTGATAGGATGGCCAAACACCCTAATTGTCGTGCTAGAAACCCCATCCAATGACTGAGCAAACCGGATGCAGACATCCATGGCCAGGCCCCAGGTAGAGCTCCAGGAGTCCAATTGGTGAGAAAGAGGAGGGTTTGTATGAGCAAGAATTGTTGATACCAAGATTGGAAAAAGCACAGGGACAAATAGCCAAATGAATGGAAACACATGAACTATGAACCAATAGCTGAGGAGCCCCCAACTGGATCAGGTCCTCTGGATAAGTGAGACAGTTGATTAGCTTAATCTGTTTGGGAGGCATCCAGACAGTGGGACTGGGACCTGTCCTCAGTGCATGAGATGGCTGTTTGGAACCTAAGGATTATACAGTGACACTTGGCTCAGCCTGGGAGGAGGGGACTAGACCTGCCTGGACGGAATCTACCAGGTTGAACTCAATCCCCAGGGGCCCAGGGGAGTCTTTGCCCTGGAGGAGATGGGAATGTTGGGTGGACTGGGGGGAAGGTGGGCGGGGGGGGGGGGAGAACAAGGGAATCCGTGGCTGATATGTAAAATTAAATTAAATTATAAAATAAAATAAAAAAGAATTAATTCATCAACTAATTTATAGAATATACTCAATTCTTTATTTGAAGAAGACTTGTATTAATTTTTACTTTTAGTTTCAAAAATATATTTTTCCAAAATGATGCCCAAACTGTGAAGAGGTGTATATACAAAAGCAATTGTATACACACAAACATTCTATTGTTCATGAATCCATTTGGGCACAATACCAAGGTCTCTCTTCATGTTCTCTCATTTAATCAACCCTCAACACTATCTCAGGCATGCACTGGTACACACTCTCACAAATGGTATTTTAATAGGGTAATGATTTATTTAAGACTCCCTACTAAGTAACCTAATAACTATAAAAACAGTGACTGATCAGGCTTATCTGCAAACTCTTCTCATGGTATTTTCAGCCACACAATGCATTCAAAATTAGGCCTGCTAGGTGGGCTGGCCTTGCTCTTTATTTAAGTTGATTGTTTGAAGCAAAGGAATACAAACAACTAGTAGCACCACAAAGTAACAAAATTTAATGATATGATGTTGCTAGAGTTTTCCTGCCTGGCCCACAGTCAGGACAAATCTGTCACCCACCAGTCCCACAGCCTCTCAGACCCAACCAAGTAAACACAGAGACTTATATTGCTTACAAACTGTATGGCTGTGGCAGGCTTCTTGCTAACTATTCTTATAGCTTAAATTAATCCATTTCTATAAATCTATACCTTGCCACGTGGCTCGTGGCTTACTGGTGTCTTCACATGCTGCTTTTCATGGTGGCGGCTGGCAGTGTCTCCTTCACTCAGCCTTCCACTTCCCAGAATTCTCCTCTCTGCTAGTCCCACCTATACTTCCTGCCTGGCCACTGGCCAATCAGTGTTTTATTTATTGATCAATCAGAGCAATTTGACATACAGACCATCCCACAGCAATATGAAAATAAAAAGGACCCATATTGAAAGGTAAATTTTCTAAACCCTTAAATTTATTGTAATCTTAAATAACTATCATATTCCCATAAACTTTTTTCTTAAAGGTTCCTATCATCATATAATATTATTTAATTTAACATATTAAATGCAGTGTTTACACATTAGGGACATCAAAATCACAAGCATGCTTATTTTGGTGGTTTTTTTATACAGTGAGTTTTAACCTTATTCCCTGCCAATACCTAACTCTTCCATTTCAACAATTCTCCATCAACCCATTTTGTGAATTTTTTCCAAGTCAAGGCCAATTTGTGCTGTCCAGATAGTCTGAGATGTGTAATTTTTCCACTATAGATGGTTAACTCACCAGTTTCTACACTTGCAGAGAACACTAACTCTATCTCTTTCAAGGGTTAACAAATGTCAGTTCCTCTGTAGCTAGTGATGAGATTTCATGCCTAACTCCTCTCATCATGCTGAGATTTGGTATGACTCGTGCCTGCACAGGTTTTGTACATACTGGTCCAATCACTGTGAGTTCCTATGTTCAGTTGCTCTCTTGTGTCCAGAAGACACTTTCCCTTAGTTGTTATATATCATCTCAGGTTATTTCACTCTTTCCAACACCCTCTTTTGCTATGATTTCTGAGCTTTGGGAAGAAGATATATGATAGGTATGTTCTACTTGTATCTAAATAACCTGCCTTTAAATTGAGCATTCTTCTTTCTTTCTTTCTTTCTTTTTTTTTCTGTGCCTTGGTCAATTATGGCTCTCTGTGTTAGTCACTATCTAGTATAAATAGAAACTTTTCTGATAAGCATCTACAGATGCCTTAATCTATAACCAGAAAGATAACACACTAAGTGTTAAGTATTAAGAAGTAGGCTTAATAATATGTCTGTAACAGTTGTAGGTTCTCCACTAGGTTCTATGACCCCTCTAGTTACAGGTTCTTGGCTTGACAGTGGTGTCAGGTCTGGATTTTTATCTTGTGGACTAGTAATTAAATTAACCCAGAAAGTGTTTAGTCATTATGATGACAATCAAACCAGTGTTGTATGAGAAGGGATGCATTGCTAGGCCAATCATTACTGTAGTTCACAGTGTTGATATCTGGGTAAAATTTATAATTGCTTCTCTCATTTGTTAGCATACATGACAGCTTCCTGCCCTATGAAGGCTGGATAGTCTGGATGGGATTTCTAGGTCAGTACAAGCTTGATTTCTCCATATTCTATGACTTGAGTATATATTATCTTCTACAATACAATGTTATCACAACTCTGGTGGGTAACAAAGTGCATTGGCAAAAGACTGTCCTGTGTGGGGACCTATAACTCATTGATTAAAAATTCGAAAAGCAACTTGTACTTCTTTTTTTTTTACCCCAAAATATTTATTTTATTTTATTTTACTTTACAATACCATTCAGTTCTACATAACTGCCACAGATTACCTTGTTCTTCTCCTTCCTGCCCCCCTCCCCTTCCCCTCAGCCCACCCCCCATTCCCACCTCCTCCAGTGCAAAGCCTCCCCTGAGGACTGAGATCTACCTGATAGACTCAGTCCAGGCAGTTCCAGTCCCCTTCTCCCATATTGAGCCAAGCGTCCCTGCATAAGTCCCAGGTTTCAAACAGCTAACTCATGCAATGAGCACAGGACCTGGTACCTCTGCCTAGATGCCTCCCAAACAGATCAAGCCAATCAACTGTCTCACCTATTCAGAGGGCCTGATCCAGTTGGGGCCCCTCAGCCTTTGGTTCATAGTTCATGTGTTTCCATTTGTTTGGCTATTTGTCCCTGTGCTTTATCCAACCTTGGTTTCAACAATTCTTGCTCATATAAACCCTTTTCTTTCTCACTAATTTGACTCCCGGCGCTCCAACCGGGGCCTAGCCATGGATGTCTGCATCCAGATTCCTCAGTCCTTGGATGGGGTTTCTGGCACAACTATTAGGGTGTTTGGCCATCCCATCACCAGAGTAGGTCAGTTTGGGCTGTCTCTTGACCATTTGCCAGCAGTCTTTTGTGGGGGTATCTTTGTGGATTTCTGTGGGCCTCTTTAGCACTTTGTTTCTTCCTTTTCTCATGTGGTCTTCACTTACCATGGTTTCCTATTTCTTGTTCTCCCTCTCTGTTCTTGATCCAGCTGGGATCTCCTGCTCTCTTTCCCTCGACCCTCGCCCTTCATTGCTCCCACTCATGTCCAGGATGTTCATGTAGATCTCAGCCATTTCTCCGTCATTGGGCAATCCTCGTGTCTTTCTTGGGGTCCTATTTTCCAGGTGGCCTCCCTGGTGATGTGAGTAGCAGTCCAGTCATCCTTGTTCCACATCTAGTATCCTCCTATGAGTGAGTGCATACCATATTTGTCTTTCTGAGTCTGGGTTACCTCACTCAGGATGACTTTTTCTAGATCCATTCATTTGCCTGCAAACCTCATCAAGGACCTCAACATAAATCCAGCTACTCTGAACCTGCTAGAAGAGAAAGTAGGAAGTAGTCTTGAATGCATTGGCATAGGAGATCACTTCCTAAATATAACACCAATAGCATAGACACTGAGAGAAACAATCAATCAATGGGACCTCTTGAAACTGAGAAGCTATTGTAGAGCAAAGGATATGGTCAACAAGGCAAAGCGACAGCCTACAGAATGGGAAAAGATCTTCACCAACCCCACATGTGACAGAGGACTGATATCCAGAATATATAAGGAACTCAAGAAATTAGACATCAAAAAGACCAACAGTCCAATTAAGAAATGGGCTATAGAACTAAACAGAGAATTCTCAACAGAGGAAACTCAAATGGCTGAAAGACATTTAAGGAATTGCTCAACATCCCTAATCATCAGGGAAATGCAAATCAAAACAACTCTGAGATACCACCTTATGCCTGTCAGAATGGCTAAGATCAAAAACACTGAAGACACTTTATGCTGGAGAGGTTGTGGAACTAGGGGAACTCTCCTCCACTGCTGGTGGGAATGCAAGCTTGTACAACCACTTTGGAAATCAATATGGCGCTTTCTTAGAAAATTGGTAATCAATCTCCCCGAAGATCCAGCTATTCCACTCTTGGGCATATACCCAAGAAATGTTCAATCATACCACAAGAGCACTTGCTCAGCTATGTTCATATCAGCATTGTTTGTAATAGCCAAAACCTGGAAACAACCTAGATGCCCTTCAACTGAAGAATGGATAAATAAATTGTGGCACATATACACAATGGAATACTACTCAGCAGAGAAAAGCAACTTATACTTCTTGATGGACTTTTTATTTGTTAGCCTCTGGTGTTGAGTAGGGGCATTACTGCTCTGTTACATGGTAGTTTCATTTTTGTTCTCTCTCTCTCTCTCATATCTATATATCTATATCTATATCTATATCTATATCTATATCTATATCTATATCTATCTATATGAAACCCTAACACACACACACACACACACACACACACACACACACACACACACATACACACACAAAGCTTCTACAGTAGTAGATTTACATAGAACTTTTTCAAAAGCTGTCTAATGTTGATTGTACCTCACAATAGTTTCACTTCTGTCATCCTTTTTCATTCCCCAATATAACCCTTCCTGTTCCATTATGCTGATAATTTTCTGGTATCAACTTGATACAACCTAGATTCATTTGGCGCAAGGAAATGTCATCTGAAGAAGTGCTTCCAATAGGATTGGCTTCTAGCCACACTGGTGGGTGATTGTGCTATTGATGATTGACTTGATAGGTTCTAGTCCACTGTGAATATTGCCACACCTGGCAGGTACTCCTGAGCTATGTAAGAAAACTACCAAATAATCCAGAGAGCAATCCACCAAGCATGTACTTCAATGGTTTCTGCTTCAGTTCCTGCTTAATTTCCTTCTGAAAGTACACTAAATACTAGATTCCATACCCTGTAATTATAAGATAAAATGAACACTATCATTCCCAAGTTGCTTTAGATAAGAGTGCTTTATCATAAAATATAATAGCAAACTAGGACAGGACACTTATTAAATATAATATGGCAGATGCAGGTGAACCTATAAATGTATACATATATAATTTTTCTTATAATATTGTTACTAGTAAGAGATTATTATGAGATGAACTGATATATATATATATATATAATGCAGAGACAGACAGAAATATGAGTTACGATAATTCTCTGCTTCTACATTCACAAGTGAAAAATCGAGTCACTGTTCTAGAAATAAGTCATTTTCAGACTTACCTAGCATATCAATTACTCCTCTGTGACATATCCTTTAACTACCATCTAATAGTTTTAAGGCAAAACTACAACTTCAAATTTGTGCTGTCAATAAAATAACATTTTAACAATTCAACAGGTCCTGCTATTGTTGCAAGTGAACCAAAAGGGAATAGAAATCAAACGAGTGAAGTGTTGATGATGTCTTCATTGTATTGAAGTATTTTAAGGTAGACCAGTTGGTACTTATGAATGATAAGCACGAGTTAGATGTTGAACAACACAAGGATGAATACTTCTTTTCCCATGAGTTAATTTTTCAGCACACACTGATATGATTGGGGAGTGAGGTCTGAATAAGTTATGAAAAGGATAAAAGAGCCTTTGTCATAAATGTAAAAGGTTTTTTCTCCTTTGGGGTTTAATTACAGTTTGCTTCATGAATTCCTTCAAATATTACATTTGGAAATTTGTACTCTAATGATATTATCAGGATCATTGTCAAAGGAAAAACATGAGAAACAGTGTCGAGAGGAAAGCACAGACATTATGATTAAGACAATATGTTCAAATACAGATATATCTCACAGTCCTGGGATTTATTTGTCTATTAATTTTGAGAAACAATACACACTGCTGAAGGAAACATTTCAAGAATTTTTAAACACAGGCTAATAAAATACAAATGGAACAGGAATTAATTCTTTAGAAGAAAATGGAGCATTAGGAAATAAAGTTCTCTCTGGGGTATCACTACTAAAGTTGTGCACAACCTGAATTTTTTTTATATAGACTTTTTCTAGGTATGGAATATGGGGCTTCTCATTTCTGCAGGCATATTTGTATTAACTTGTGACCAGTTCCATGGGGCTAACAGAATTGTGTGTGTCATCAATAGACCATTTCAACTTCTCACCTCCGGACCTGTTAAGTCTAGGCTGTCATAACAAAGGAGCGAACTGCAGGGTGGGGAAAGGGGTAATTATCAGCTCTAAAGGCCCAAAGCTCTCAGTTTATATTGGGGATTAAAAACTTTCTTATTATAAATATCATTCTTTTACCCTAAACAGTTTGGGTGACATTTAAACACAATAGAAATAAGTGCTACCATTTTAAACATCTGTGTTTAGAGTTTACATTGTGACTTATTCCAAGCCAGTATTTTCATTTACACTTCCCATTCATTACTAATGTCTACTGACACTGCATCCTGTGTCATACTGCCATAATAGATTGAGGCCATCTAGACTGAAATGGATATTAGAACCAGCAGAAAGTGATTACAGGTGGCATCTGGCAGGAGCCATTTTCTTTTAAGGCTTTGACATGTCACTACTGGTAAATTGGTTCTATTAGCTATCTAAAGGCACAAGATGTACCATAGGATATTAGGACAATAAATCTATATATATAAAACACATATGTATATATGTTCACTGTAGGTCACATGCACTTATCTGTTTTCATTTCGAAATGAATTCTAACTTAAACTCCTTAGGTGCTTCTGTACTGTGTAATATTTCTGAAAGTTGTTCTTTCATGATAAAAACAAAAACTATTCTTTAGCAGATATTGGTACATTGATAAATCACTTTTTCACTTTTTATTTATTTTTTCAAATTATTAACTGCAGATTCAATAAATTCTGTGTATATATATATATATATATATATATATATTTAACTGTTTTCTGTAAGATGTAGACCAATTGACAGTTTTTATTTGAGATGGTGGTTAATTTCTCAATAATTCCCCAAATATAACAATAAAGTAAACACAGCAAGAGTTGTATGCAGCAATCTGTATCAGTTTGATGACAGATGTGCACTTACTGGTATCCCAGCGTCACAAAGATTTTATAGGGTGTTTGCATTGCCTTTCTTTACATTGTGAATATGAGCACAACAAACCTTGGTTGCTAACCAGCTTCTTTTTCCTTACAACCATATCTGATTTCTGCTGCTAGATTTATTTAAATTCTGTAAGTCTCTTGGAACTAAATATATGTCTTATGTTAAAAAATTCTTGTTTATTTCCAGTAATCATTAATGTAGTCTCTATATTCCTATATACTTTAGTACAGAAAGTTAAAAATAGGTACTGCAGGTTGATTTTTCATGTAGTCACTGAGTCCTATTCATGTCCCAATACCAAGAGCAGCTATTTTCCCTCTAATTTTGCTAGGAAAATTGATCACTGCATCTTTGATGTTGTGTATATATAATTATTCTTCTATTTTTTCACTTGTTTATTTAAATTCATCATTTTTTATAAAACACTCTTAAAATTAAATTTAACACTCCAAAATATCTGTCACTGAAAGACCCCCGAAGGCAGTCTTCCCTCTGGAGAGACCCTCGCCCAGAGATCACACGAGACCACAAGTCAGATGCAAACAGCAAGAGGCTTTATTCAGGAACACGGGTACCCGGGGCAACACAGTCCCTCAAGAAGCTCAAGAGACTGGCGCGCCCACGGGCTGGAGCGGAGGGTTTTTATAGGGTCGGGCAGCAGGAGCACGAGGAGGGCGGGTTCAAACTCAGGGCAACTCATGGTTTACAGGGCTCTGATTGGACGATTCAAATGAGGCCGGGTTCAAACTCAGGGCAGCTCCTGGTTTTTCCCCCGAGCTTGACAAGCCTGCTGCCTGGCTCCAAGTTGTTTTTCTGACCTTTAGTACCCTTTTCTGGGGCCAGGAGGCCGGCTGTAGACACCCTGCGCTTTTCAGACCTTACTTGAAATGGCGTTAGGCTAAGCTAGTATGCTGGGATCTTTCATCACAACTAATGCTAATTGACAAATATATTTTTATTTATTGTTCTATAAAATTTATTATTTAAAATTTTTAAATAAATAAAAATCACAATCTTTAAAATAATCTTATTTTTTGAACATTTTATGTATTAAATACATTTTGATCACATCTACCCTAAATTTCCTAGTTCAAAATCTCATTGTACCTTTTTAATATGTATGTACCCATCTATAGCCCATCTTTATATTTTTTTAAAATATCTGAATCCAATTAATGTTGTCTATATGTAAACAGACGCTAACCTGTCCTGACTGCTCAGTCCCAAAATATACACAGAGGCTTATATATGAATATAAATGCTTAGTCAATAGCTCAAGCTTATTACTAACTAGCTCTTACATTTAAATTAACCCATTTTTATTAATCTATGTATAACCACATGGCTCATGGCTTTACCTGTACTCTACATCTCGCTTCCATTTCTCCAGCTTCTGGATGGTGTCTTCCTCCTTCCTGCCCTTCTTCATCATCTAAGTCTTCAGTTTGATTGTCCCTCTTAACTTTATTCTGCTTTGCTATAGGCCAATTAGTTTTTATTATTAACCAATGAGAGTAACACATATTCACAGCATACACAAAACACCCATGTGTAAATGTCAAGCATCTTTTTCCCCCTTTTAATTCTTTTGGTATGCACTTTTCAGTGTAGAGTGTATCAAAAGAAAAATTAAAGGAAATATGCAATAATATAAGATTTTCTATGCCTCAGTTTTTCATTTTATATGTAGGAATGAAATATTTTAATATATTTGGTTTTTCAAAATTTGTACACTTGATTCTTCTTACAGGAATTCATTCCATTTTTACTGGATGTGCAAGTTGTACTTGAGTGGTTTTCATGGTGTTATTTCTCTGATTGGTTCCAAAAAGAGGGCAGAGAATAAGGTGCAATATTTGCTTATAGGAATTTATTTCTCCTTAGGGAGAATGAACATGTGTCCTGAAAAGTATCAGTACTACTTAGTATAGAACTTTAATTAAGTGTCAAAATGACTGGTGTGGCAAATTAATACCATAGGATTTTTATAAATGAAGGAGAACAGGCAAAGTCAAACATAATAAATGGAATGAGGGTGTGTGTTTTCCAGAATGTTTTCTCATATACTGGGGTCTATAATACATAACCACAGAAGCCTCCAGAGTTCAATGATTAGCTCTTATGTCCTTGCTATACCAGTGTCCATTGCTTTAAAAAAATCCTTATAACTTTTTTTTTCTGAAAAGTTCTCTTGCCTTTTAATTTTTACACTCAAGTTGAAAACACATCACCTATGAAAAATTAGGAGTAGAAAATTAGATGCAATAAAACATCTCTATAGAACTTTATGACCGTTGTAAATAGTCATCTGTTCAGCCCATGAAATTTAATACTTAAGGACCAGTGTATCCACTTCCTCAAAGTTGTCTCCTCGGCAGTACAGTCATCATTCTCAAGTCTGACTTGCTCTTCCATAAAAGAGACATGAAAAAAGGCACTAGAGTAGAACCCACTCAAGTGCTTTGTTATTAGGATCAGAGTTCTTTTTTTTTCCTTTCAAGTTGCTTGTAAATGGATAATGTGTATGATCAGCTCACAGTTCTACTTTTCCAGTGACAATTCCTTATTACTAAATCTTATGGTATTGATTTCTGCCCTATAATTGTATCAGTGGTATTTTGTAATTTAATATCAGCGCTCTTTCATAAATAGCAGATCAGGTACCCTTCTGTCTTACTCTGATATCTGTGAGTTGCTTGCCAAGGATAAGGCTGATGATACAAAATCTTAGACAAGCTCCCTCTGTCCCATTTAGACAATGCACAGTGTCAGATCTCAGTAGTAGAAATAATAGCTGTAAGTCTCTCTCTCTCTCTCTCTCTCTCTCTCTCTCTCTCTCTCTCTCTCTCTCTCTCTCTCTCTTAGGTATAAAGCAATGAAGGCTTCTGATCACAGAGACTGAAAACAAACAAACCTCTGAGGGTTGATTGTAGTAAATATAATTTTAAGCTAGGTAACTATTTACAAAAAGTCCTTGGAATTCAGGGCTAGTGTCAGGTGGAAATACACGGTGAATGCAAGTCAGTGCATTTCAAATATAAGAATCCTGGATTTGCTCATCAAGAAAATAGTTTGTGGTGGGCTGCCACTGTGGCATGGGTCTCAGCCTGGACCAGTCATTGGTTGACCACTTCCTCAGTCTCTGTACCACCCTTACCCAAGCATATCCCATACACAGGAAAGACCATAGATTGAAGGTTATGTGACTGGTTTGATGTTCCAATCCCTCTACTAGAAGTCTTGCCTGGTCATAGGAGTTTCCCAGTTTAGGATACATATCTCCTATTGCTAGGAGTCTTACTTAGCTGGGGACTTCCTTGTTGATTTCTGGGAGTTTCCCTTGTATCAGGTTTCTATCTGACCCTGAAATGAGCACCCCCAACCTTCTCTTTCAGTGCTCTTCCCTTTCACCCCCTACAACCTGATGTTCCCATCTGCACCTGCCCTCAGTCCACCCATGAAATCTCTTCTATTTATCCTTCCAAGGGAGATACAAGTGTCCCTACTTGAGCTGTTCCTGCTAGTAGCCTTTCTGAGCCCCCCTGACACTGGAGTGCCAGGAACCAGAGGCTGGATAGCCCAGAGACCTAGGATAGAATCAAACACAACTGGAGAAAAAAAGGTCAATGTAATGGTGCCAACCAATATTTTGCTATACTCATTGATTGGTGTCAAGCTTAACTGTCGTCAGAGAGCCTTTATCCAGCAACTGATGGAAACAGATGCAGAGACCCACAAATAAACATGAGGCTGAGCTTGAGAAATCCTGTTGAAAACAGGGAGGAAGGGTTCTATGAGCAAGAGGCTTTGAGGACATCACAAGAAAACCCACAGAATCAACTAACCTGGTTCATAGGAGTTCAAAGAGTCTAAACTGACAGCCAGGGAGCCTGCATGGGACTGACCCAGGACATCTGTAGATATGGAACAGTTGTGTAGTTGTGTAATCCTCTTGTGGGACTCCTAACAGTGGGAGCAGTGGCTGTCTCTAACTCCATTGCTGGCTTTTGGGACCCTATTCCTCCTTCCTCCTGGGCTGCCTTGTCTAGCCATACACAAAGGAAGGTGCTTACTTATTGCAACTTGACATGCCATGTTTTCTTGATATCCATGGGAGGTCTGCCCTTTTCTGAATAGAAAGGGAGGAGAAGTGGAGGAGAGGACTCGGGGGATGGAGGGGAAGTTGGGGCTATGGTGGGAGGAGAGGAGGGAGAAGATATTGTGGTCAGGATGTAAAGTAAAAAAATAAATATTTTTAAAAAGAAAATAGTTTGAAGAGTGAATTGTTTTCACTTTTGAGAGAACAACATATAAAGGTCACAGAAAGCTATGAAGTATTTCTTTAAAATATCAAGATTCATGGGTTTGTTTAAGCTGCATTAAGAGCTTGTGGTTCAGTTAGACTATACAGAACAGTTTATAAAAACAATGTTAGACATGGAAGAAGAGGCTTTATTCGGGGTCAAATGGAATCTACAACTCTACTTTTAAATGTCATGGAAATCTCAATTACCAAATAGAACCATAATAGAGAACAAGTTTGTAGAAGCAGAAAATACCCCCAAATATGAGACTCCATTGAATTACAGGAGAATTATTTTAGAAAATGTCTCTATTTAAAGTTATCAGTAGATGTGCAAAAATAATTCATGTTAAGGCGTATTGCTTTGGCTTTTATGTTAAACTAGTTTGGATAACAGTTATACAGCCACCCAGAAAGTTATTTGAAGCACTCCCAAGAAGTTAAAAATGAGCATAGGTGATTAACTCAAAGTTGGGAGTGATTTTTTGATGTGTAAAATTTTGTTGTCCTTGGATGGCTTCTGAAGCTAAGGTTTGTGTTATCCTAGCTTCTGTTGTTTCCTTGCAAATTCAGTGAATAAGAATGTAAGAAATCTGTTTTATTCAGTTTATTCTCATAATTGTCAGGCAGCCTTTACTGAAAAACAAGTAAGTATTTATGTTTGTCTTGATTTAAAAAATATTTTTACTATATTGAAAAATAGAAAATTTAATGAAACAGAAAGCTGTCCATTGAGTGAATTATGGTGTCTGAAGATGGTAAATCAGTTCTTGACAAAGAAAAACACCAATAAGGCAAGAAACACTCCTGTAAGAAGCTAACAACAAAATTCATGTTTCCAGAAACATCACATGAGAAGACTGAAGTAGGTTATTTTTAAAGTCCTGATGCATTATTCTTTTTGATCAACAAATTATACTGTTCAAAAAGAAGATAGCACAAAGCCAGTAACTCACAGATAGCTCAAAATACTTTAGAAATTCTAAAGTGTCCTCACTCAGAGTCTTTCAATTTGTCACTGCTGACGCTATGGGGTCAGTTCATTTTTTTCTCATACAGCACACACGTTTCTTGTACCCACTGTTTATCAGTAGCAACCCACTCTGTTTTAGTTCTAATCAAGGTTACAGAAACTAAAACAGCAATGTAATACTAATGGTTATTTTAAAATGTGGTGAAAGTGAAAAAGTTTTTGAGTGCCAAGTTTTGGAAAGAATGAACTCACATAGTCTGAAGCAGCAAGCATTGGGCCTGCACAGCTCTGTACCAGGTTCTCAGCATATATATTAAAGCTTTCAGCTTAGTATTTTTATGGGACTCGTGAGTGCATGGATGCGTGAATCTCTGATTATTGTGCCTGGTCTTGGGGCTCTTTTCCATCTGTTGGGCTTCCTTGCCCAAATTTGATATGATGGTTTTTGTGCTATCTTATTATATTTTGTAATGTTGAGTTATCTTTTTTAAGCCTGTTCTTTTCTAATGAGAAATATAAGAGGAATGGACCTAGATGGGAGAGGAAGTGGTGAGGAACTCAGAAGGGTAGAGGGGACAGAAATTGTAATGTAATTCTTGTATCAGAAAAGAAACTATTATCAATAAAAAAGGAAAAAAGTTCTCAATAGTAGGAATTGTTTAATTCAAGCACCAGATATGGGTTACATCAAATTGAATCATTAGAAAAAGAGGTACCCAGCAATTTCCCAACTATCTCAGGCTATTGCCAAGGCTGTTAGGTGTTCTCGATGAACATATTGTGTGGGTCTACTGCTGAGAACACTCACATATCTCATCAAATATGAAGAAATTGAGCTGATACCTGGCTAGGGGCTTTTCTCTTGACTGGCATTCATGGTACTTCAAGATGTTCTACCTGCTACCAGGGGAGGAAGGCAATACTCAACCAAGTTACTAGATACACAGTATATATATATATATATATATATATATATATATATATATATATATATATATATATCATTGACCTGCCTCTGAGCTATGCTAATGCAATAGCAGCACAGATGTTGTGGGAGCAACCAACCATTCTTTGATTGGATCTAAGGACCATTCTGTAAGATGGAACCCATGACTGATAATACTTGATTTGTCAAGAACCTGAGACTAGTTGTGCCATGTGCCTTGGGGCAATCCAAATACCACAATGTTCTACTAAAGGAACAAAGCAATAAAATGGCCTCTAATGGTATTTTGCTCTACCCATTGATCAATGTCTCACTCAGCCTTCACAAGTGGACAATGTGAAGAGACTGAGAGATTTGGGAACACTCAGTCCTGAATGGGATGTCTGGGGCTATGCAGAAGAGGAGGTAGAAAGGCTGTAAGACTAAAAGGGAATAGATGGTGCTAAGGAACAGTGCCTCGCAGATACAGCCAGAACGGTGCACATAGGAATTCACAGAGGCTGTGGAGGCATGCACAGGGCCTGTATAATTTGAAGCCAGGCAGGGGCTCAAGTCTACACTGGCTCCCACCCCTAAACAAGAACCCTTTTGCAATTGAGACCCCTTTGCAGAGAAAATTACTTTCCTCAAATGGAGAATTGTTAATCCTACAGTTTGTTTTTTAAAGACAGAGAAAGAGCATGGGTTTGGGTGAGGGAAGAGAAGTGGAGAACTGAGAAGGAGTTGCTGGAAGGGAGAGTGATCAGAATATATTCTATGAAAACAAGATGATTTTCAGTTAAACAAATTAAGCTAACACTGGGGCTGGAGAGATGGTTTAGCAATTAAGGGCATTTTTGACTAATGCAGAGGCCTTGAGTACATCATTTACGTTTCTATGATTGTGATAAAACACTGACTAAGGCAACTTCTAGAAAGAAGCATTTATTTGAGGATTAAAGTTTCAAAGGGACATAACTTCATCACTATTATGGAATGTGGCAACAGGCAGGCATGCGTGACACTGGAGGAGCCACTGGGAGCTCACATCCAGATCCACAAATACCAAGTAGAGAGAAAGTGCACTGGGGAGAGAAGGAAGCTTTTGAAACCCTAAGCCCATCCCCAGTGACATGCCTCTTCCAACAAGATCACACCTCCTAATCTTTTCCAACCAGCTACCACCTGGGGACTATGTTTTTAACTTTCTGAAACTTACTAGGGTCATCTCCTTCAAAGTATCACACTAGTTTTGGTAACCAGCACCCACATGGTGGTTCATAACCATCTGTAACTATAGTTGCAGGGGATCCAACATCCTCCTATAATCTCTGTGGATACATGGTATGCATTTGGTATACATGTATGCAGGTAGGCAGCACAGCCATATGTATGAAATGAATGAATCCAAAATAATAGTAGAATATAAGTGATCTTAAAATCTGTTTTCTCTGATCTATTAAAATTAATGATATCCATTCCATTTTTCTGTTTTATTAATGTCACATGATAGTAAAATGAGTGCTTATATTCACTTAAATATGAGTTAAAATATTCCTAAGTCTTTTCTTTAATATCTTCAAACCATATTTTGATTATAATAAGATTTGATTTTGATACATTTTATTATGATTAGATGGTTATATATAAGATTTACATAGAAATTAATATATCATCTAGTTATGAAATAAATGTAGTTTAAAAACAACAGCATGGGTGGACATGAATACATGACTGAGCAAAGGAATACAGAAATATGACAATGCATGTTTTATGACTCTATTCATAAAAAAATTCAAAGCAGGAAAAATATCTCATTATTTAGGAATATATTGCCAGGAATTAAAACTGAGATGGTCATGCTAAATGTAAAAAAAAGAAAAATGTTCTTAATAGGAAAGGACATTTGGGGAGATTTTGGGAATGGATACTTTTTTATCTCAAATTGAAAATTAGCTATAGACTTTCTTATTAAAAAATTCATCAAATCAGACATATAATTACTGGCACTTTTTTGTTTTCTTTCTTGTTTTAAAAGCAGAAAAAGGAGGTGCATTCAGTATGTTCACATTTGGAAAAGAAAAAAAAATTCCAGCAACTTACCAAGTCTATTTTCTGGTGTCCTGAAATGAGTTGAATATTTTATGAAGTCCTCTAAAATGAAAATGTTTAATAAAGGACTAGCTAGTAGACTGAGTTGTAAGAATTTTACCTAGTATACCTAGTAGGTATTTTTTTGTTTAGAAATAAAAGGATTTCTCTGTTTATACAAAGAAAAGTCGAAGTCAGTACATATGATGTTACACACTATATAAAAGGAGCCTGTTGTCTAGGAACTTTGTTTGGGTAGAAGCTATCTTTCCAGGGGGAAGAGGGAAGGCTAACAAGATGTAGGTTGCCCAGGAGAGATAAAGACACATGATGTCTCCCTTGGAGTTTTGCAGACAGTAAAGAATTTCTCAGGACAGAAGACTCCTTTATGGTGGAACTGCCTAGAAACTGCCCAGGTAATGCAGGTGGTACAGCTTCCATGACTGGCACTTAGGTTGGGGTAATGGTTGTGCTCATGTCTAAGCTACCAATTCCCCTTTAAGGCACCTCTCACTAGGGCCCTGTAAGTAACCTAATGACTCTGTTAGTCCACCAAATTAGACTAGGGTGGAAGTTCTTTGGTATGTCATCTCTGCCTTTACTGTGGTAAATAAACATTTGTTCTTATCTCTCTTTGATGTGCCAATCCATAGACATGTCATGATTTCAATCCTATATATCTGGTTTCTTTAAAATGTTACTATTTTCTACTGGGTTATCTTTAAATCTGGGAATTATTTGAAAAATGTTGCCTGTTAGCTGATAAATCCAGTTGTTGCATACTTAATTAACACTATCATTTTTGTTATTTTATTACCTATTATTTCATTGTCTATCTATCTCAGAAGCTGTCAGTTACTCTTACGATTAAAAAATAAGATTACTTATTAGATGATATGGACAGAAAGGATTCAGATGTTCTCTCTCTCTCTCTCTCTCTCTCTCTCTCTCTCTCTCTCTCTCTCTCTCTCTCTCTCTCTCTCTCTCTCTCTCCAGCTTCATATTTGGCCACTTTTTGGGTTGTGGGTAATGAAGTCCTGTCATCTTCAAGCACATTCCTCATCTTTTGTTGCTCAGATGCTTGCATCTGCTATTATGCCTGAAAAGCTTTCTCTCAGTCCCTCTTGAGTGCCTTATTTCAATTCTTGAAATCTTGACTCTTTAATGCAGTCTCAGAAACGTTCAACTATTACATTGACTTTCCACATCAGACCACAGTTCATTTCCTTAATAGAAACATCCACAAGCTGTCATGTTGTTGGATCGTTTAGTAGTTTCACGAAAGTTTATGCTAAAAATATGAGCTTAGAAGACAAGGGTCTCATCTGCAACTGCACTAAAACCTAGTGCATGTAGTGTTGAATATTTTAGGCATTGTATCTCTATGACAACATAACTGTCATAATTAATTAAAGGGAGGAGTTATTAAGGCTCAGGGATTAAGAAGTACACTTCATTCCATAGTTCTTGACCCAGTTAATTTTTGGACATTTTGTGAGGCAGAACATCAGGATGGCTGAATGAAGAGGCAGAGACGGCTCACATCATGAGAGATTGGGAGGAAGGAGGTGAGAAAAGGACAGAGAAATGATATAACCTTCTAAAGCACAGCCTCTTTGTCATACATCCACCAGAATAATACAACCTAATTTTGGTACCACCTCCCAACACAGGAGTGGAGGAAGCTTTTAAGAAATGACCTGAAGCAGGGTGAGGGATATTCATTTTATTATCACATCATAGTACCCAGTATAATAATTAGATTAGTGCAATATTAAATAATGAGTATGATAAATGGTTATACTGGAAGCTATTTTATTATACATACATTTCTAGATAGATGAAATATATTAGCCTTTAAGAAAGCACTTTTATATACAATCAATTTTAATATAATATGTAACAAAGAGATAGTTTTATAAGTATTTTTTGACCAGAGGTTTATGCTATTTCTCAAATTTCATATACGTTTTGATATAGATTGTTAACTCTGAGTGAAATGTGGAGAAGATATATTGCACAGAAATCTCTGAATTGATACATTCCATTTTGGAAGTAAGCTCGTTAAGTCTAAGGATGTCCTAAAGGGAGACTGATCAAGGTTCAGGAAGTATGTAACTCCAAACAACTCATAAACTCCAGGATGTTCCTGAAACTGACCAGACACACTTGGCACCTTCTTCTTTATACTTACACAAACTGTAAGGTTTGATGAAAGACACTTAGACAAGCTGAGCTGCCTATTAAAGGGCAGAGACCAACCTAAAGAGCCACTTTTCAGCCTGTCTAGCTGCCTGCAAGTTGTGCAGTGAGCTTCAGGTTTCCAGGTTTTGTGATCTGTTTCCAAGGCTTGAGTGGGGTAGGGATGCAGCTGTCTTTGAGTCGTTTCTGTTCATTTAGGTAACTCACACATATTCACATAAGTAACCATCCAAAAATTCATAGCTTTACCAAGCCTGACTTATTGGCATCCTTACTTTGATCTGTCAATGCTTCCCTATCTGAGATGAATAATTATTTGCTTAAATCTGCTCAGAAATAGTGTCATATGACATTCTTTTGTTTCTCTTTCAAGAAAGTAGTCAAAGCAATTAAAGGAACTATGTGGTATAGGGAGATTTTTCCCAGAGAAAATTAGAGTGTGTTTATCATCATATGTTTGTTGATAAATTTTGATCAATAGTGATTGAAATCAAATGCTGATAATCTTATCTTTTTGGTATAGTTTTTGTTTCACTCTTATCCAAATGAGATTTGATTTAAGACATAAGTCTGTTAGAAAGTGATTTCCTATAAGCCAAATTACTTTTTGTAAATGTTATTTTGGTCTCAGATATTTTCCTAGATACTCAGGTAGATAGGGAATGTAAGTGCTTTATGAGTGAACAATGTTATGTTTGTATGTTATTTTAGGCATAAAATTATTTCATATAAAGAATCTCTGTTTAACAAAGAAGTGTGATAAAATTCTGAATGTCTATTAAGGCATGGAATTCATGAAGGAGAAAATAATGAATTTCAAGTCTATAGCTATATTTTGATTTTGTTATTATGAGTATTAGGTGATATTAATTGTACCAAGGAATGGGCTTCATTATGACATTTTTATATAATTATATAAATTTTCATAATCATATTACTGTCTTTATTACTGATGTTTATTCATCTTTTCCCATTGGTACTGTTGCTGTTAATCTTTTGGGATTTTAGTCTTTAACATGTTTGTTGTTTGCATGTTTATTTGTAATGTTGGCGAACTGATCTCAGAGACTTAGAGACTGAATCATAAGAGATGAATATTACATCTTATTTCCCTCAACTTCCTTTTTTATCTTATATGTAGGAGAGAAAAACAAAGAGTTTGGCTTATACTCCTTATACAAAAATATCCAATTTTATTTATTTTATAAGAAATGACTTAACAATAATTGATTCTGTATATAGTCACATTTTCTTTATTATTCAGAAAGAACTCTGCCTTTACTCTTACCATTCTAATTCCTGACATTTACCCAAGTTAATCAGTCTTAGAGACACATAAATTTATGAATTTTGTAAGTAAATCTGAGAAAGTTATTATACTCCTAATACCACAATTTTGGAAACTAAGATACAGAGAAATTAAATTGTCACCATTACAAACTTGTGACATGAATTTTCACAGCATCATTACTCATAATAACAAAAAGCACGAACCCAAATGGCACACAATTGTTTCCACGACTAAACTACTCAATGACTAAACAAATACATTATGGACATATAGTATAATGTTATTTGGCAACAAAATGAAGCAATGTTATATTCTTCAACATACAATCTTAAGTATTTTATGCAAAGCTCAAAAGTCAGTCATAAAATTGTATTCCTCTTATGTGAAATGTCTACTACAGACACAATTTAGTTGCAGGACTTAAATCTGGCTGTCATACCTTAAGGATGGTGGGAGAGAGGAGAAGAGACTGCTGACAGATGAAAGACTTTTCAGATATAATAAAACATTGTAAAAATAACTGATGATGATGGCTGCTATGTACTGTGAAAATACTCAAGGTCATCGAATATATATTTTCAAAGAATGACTTTGATTGTAAGTGAATTATTTCTCACTAGCACTTTATTTCACAATCAGTTTGTGGCCTTATAGATGCCTTGCAGTCATGGTTTGTGAAAACTGTTATCCTGGTAAGGGATGGAATTCATGATATCTTTCTTTGCCTTCAAAGGAATTCATGCCACAATTACTGTATCGCACTACTTTCTTTAACCTGTCTTGATGAGTCAGTCATATTGTCAACAAGTAATGAATAATGCTTTGTAGTTATCCAAAGGAAAACTTCAGTAGCTTGAAAGCTAACAACAGAAAGCCACCTCATTTTTTTTACACTGTTTTACTGAAACACAGGCACATACATTTGATCCAATATTGTTTGCAACTGCCTTCATATTCTTTGGGACCAGATGAATTGATAAGAGGGAACTTTTGATGGCTAACAACTTATCAGGTGAAAGAATGGTAAAAACTTTAAAATAACAAAATGATACATTATCCTGATATTTGCATTTTTACAGAGATTTACAATGGAGAAATTCTTCTTAATTATGTTATTTATTAAGGAGTTGTAGATGTGCTTTGTTTTTATAATCTAACATCCATAAAACACATATAATTCATTTTACTCACCAAAGCTGCTACAAGTCATACACACACACACACACATACACACACACACACACACACACACACACACACAATAAAATAACCATTTATTTTAGAGTTAGAGTTATATATTATATATACATAATTTTTTACAGGAGATGTTTGCTGATCTTTTTCTATACTACAGATGTTTATTTTGTTCTAAGACAGAATCCTTACATTTCCAAATGATTTCCTTGGGCAGCCGGGCTCCCTAGTGTAGCTTATTCTTACATTGCCAAATCAGTATGCTCTTTTGCATTTGTCAAGGCAGAAGAGGGCCAGATGATGACTGTCCTCCATTGCTGTACAGTCTTTCTCATGTGATGTTCATCAGATCTGTGCGTATTTACCAAGCCCATACCAACCCCAGGATTGGTGGGATTGGCAACCCTGAAGATGATTTTACAGTCAGTGATTTTTGTCCACCTCTGTATCTGAAATAATTTATCTCAATATTTCCACACATGACTTCAAAGCAATTCATCCTTACATAGGCTCTAAGGGTTTCTTTTTATTAGCTTTATGCAGGAGCTTCTTGTAAGATTTTATTCTGAGATTGTAAATTCTATGCTTTTTAGTTTAAGAATAAATAGAGACTTGTGATACTATAGCATAAGATAAAGTATTACATGATAATGAAACATCTATAATTCATGTTGCTCACCTATGTTACAAAAATATAACTGTAAAAAGCTTAGAGACTGAATGACATTTCAAGGAAAAACTTGTTTACTTTGCAAAATAATCCAATGCTGACCCTGCTTTTTAATTGTAGAATTTCTTAGAGCAAGTTTTAAATAATCTAATTACCAATAATTTTATTTACAGTAAATTTACAGGAACCAGGTTATTAATGAAAGGAAATTATAATTTTCATAAGCAACATAGAAACTCAGCTTTTATTTTAGAATTTTTGAGATATGAGCAATTTGCTTTTAAGAATATACAAAAGAAGGCATAGAGTGGGAAAGTAATAGATTGTTTTATGTTATCACTGTACAAAATGTTAGTGTTTTATAAACATAAAATCAGATGCAAGCATCAAATAATTCATATACTCTGTATTTATTCATTGCCAAGTAAATGTTAGGGACACACATATTCTAGTTATGATCCATTGTTTGATTTCATTCTCATATTAAATTCATTTTAAATTCTTAGTGGTGTCAATTCTGTCTCTAACCAGTAAAGAAATTTCATCTTAAACTTTAAAAGCTTATTTTTGAGCTTATTAACTCCACTAAAAGGTCTAGGAATTTTGACAAATACATCTCAATTTATGCTTGTGTTTTTCTTGGCTTCATAACTACAAAGAGTGTTGGCTTTCTAATATTTAATCTAGAAATCAAACAGACAGAAGGAAACCAAAATTAGTATGCTGAAAAAATAACCAGATTCATTTAGCATTTGCTTGTAAAACATCCTGATACTACGCCATGTTCGTACTCAGGTAGATCTGTTATAACCACCACTAGCTCTCACCTATCAAATGCAGAAAATAAAGAAGAGGCAGCTCCTTCAAGATGCACTCAAATACAGGCCTTTCTTTCCATATATTTCTTTCCCTCACTTACATCACTGACCAATGTGGATTGTAGTCTATGCCATTCTGGATCCCTTTGTACTATAGATCTGCTTTCATGGTATTGATGTCATGTCTTATTATTCTTGGACAAATTAAAAAAATGTCACTTAAATAATTCTTTATATATGCAGACTTATTGCGGAAACAACACTTCAACCAGGTTCCTAATGATTTTCTACTCCCTTTTCCCTTTCAATTATATCATATGTTGTATTATGGACATTATGCTACTGCGTTGTCTACAAAATCAAACAGCTTCAAATTTTAATTCAGTGACATCTATTATGAGAATGGCCCTGTATACTCGTAGTTTCCCTCTAAGATAAATGTAGTAAACACCATTTATTTTAGAGTTAGGAGATGCTGTTGTTACTCTAAAATTTTGAGTCTAAAGTATGAAGGGCAAGATGGTCTTATTGGTGATAAGAATGTATATGCAAGGGATTTGGGACTGTGACTTGGAATTTTTTTCTGTGTTCCTTCATCTCTTTCATGTACACATACACTTACTCATTCAATTTGACAACTTTGATCTATTATGGTACAATGTGTTATATTTAAGAGTGAATGTCTAAATTTTGATGGGGGGCTCATTAATCAAATCATTCATTATTATACAACAGTGGGTGATGGGTAAAAGATATGTGTGAATGTTTGAGGGAAATGTATGAACAAAGTACACTAAATGCATGTAAGATAATGTCAGTGAAACTCACTATTTTGTGTAATTAATATACACAACTAAGAAACAGTTACAGCGCACATGCATTCTTATAAAATGATAATGCGATAAAGATATTTAGGGAGTGATTGAGCAACCATAAGCCCTAGAAGTCAAATATGTTGTAAATGCATGATGCATTGGGACCACTGGAACTCAAACATAGCCAATATTCTTATTGAAATGTGTATGATTTACAATTTACTTATTAGCAAACTTTCAGAAAAAGCCCATGTTTATGAATTCACTTAGGTAAGTGGCACTGATAAACTATTCAGTATTCAAGAAAGCCATTTTTATTTTACACCAAAGCAGCCTTTGTCAAGTCCTCCATTCTGAATGCTTTAAGATACTTATTTTTTGTAATTTCCCTGGCAAACTTTGATGAGCCTTGTGACAATATGGGTAAGTATCTCTCTGAAGTTTTGCTTTCATAGGATTTATATTACTTTTGGATATCTTGTCTTCAAGGTCTCTAATCTGTCACTTCTATTATGTCTTCTACCACTCTCCCTGGCTTTCTCAGCTGGTTTGTCATACAGCTAGGAGTACTGTCCAGAGATAACACCATCCACAATGGCCTGGACCTTCTCATGTCCAACATTAATGAAAGAAATGTCCCACAGGCTTACAAACAGAATTATTTTATGGGGACATTGTCTCCATTGAAATTCCCTCCTTTCAGATGACGCTAGCTTGTGTCAAGTGGACAAAACAAACTAGCCATTAATAAAATAATTACATGTAAGGTTTATTTTGGTAATCCTATATGCTATCTTTTATATAAGCACAGCTAATTTATCATCCCTTACACAAAAATTATTACATTTTTTAACAATATAGACAAAAATTCCTCTCCAAAAATATTATTTATGACAAATTGTTAGATATGTAAACAATTGACTCCTGGATTTTTGGCACATAAATAACAAGACAATGATTTTGAAAATGTACGTGCAAAACACCCCTATTTTTAGAGATCACACTTTTAACTTTTCCCTGAGTTTTAAATTCTGTTCATTTGAAAAATGATCAAGTTGAAAAAGGGAATGATTTTTTTTTTACATTGGTAATGTATTTGCTGCTTAGGAGACCCGGCATTAATACACTATAGCAATAAGAACAACGGCTTAGTCTCTGTAAAAAATGGTTAAAAACATGAAAATTGTATTGGCTGTGATAATGCTATAATTCATCCGTCAGAATGCAGTAGCTACACTGCCATTATTTTATCAATAGACTCATTAAGATGCTAAAGATTTTTCTCCTTGAGTTATGTGCTCTTCTGAGCAGTCGATGGAGCCGTCAGCAATTCTCTTGCTCTGAACAATTTGCCTTTGTTTCTCTGGAAGAAAGATGACTAATTGTGCTGGAGAGATCATAGTTGCTTATGAAAAGAAGCCTGCGTATTATTTTAAATATAAATACTTATACAGTATTCACTATGGAACATTATGGATTATAGTTGGCAAGTAGGGAATATAAAATTAAAAAGATCTAGGTTCAAATCTAACTCCACATTACATTTGTTGAAATGTATATGTATCTTCTTTAAAACATTAATTTCATAATTTTCAATTTATGTTCTTATAAAATTAAATTATATCTATATCATGGGTCATATGAACTGGAAAGATGATATATAGTAACTTATTCCTGTAGAAATAAACATCTCATTGGAGTGTAACAAGTCTTTATGTTCTTCACATTTCTTTGAAATCTGAGTGCAAATTAAGCTTTCTCATTATAGATAATATCACTAGGAGTTGTTTATTTGTTGTTGTTGTTTTGTTTTGTTTTAGGAGAGATGGGCAGAAAGGAAGAATATATTTGTATGGCTTGTCCTACTTTGACAATCTGTATCTCTCACAGGCTTTTTTGTTTTGTTTTGTTTAATTAAGAAATTTTTTATGCATTACACACACCAACCACAAATCCCTCCTCATCCCTCCTCCTGCTCTGCCCCTAGCATTTCCCCCAAGCCCATCTCCTATGCCCTTCAATGAAAAGGTAAGGCCTCCCATAGGGAGTTAGCAAAGCCCAGTACATTCAGCTGAGGCAGGTCCAAGTCCCTCCCCCTGCATCAAGGCTGTGCAAAATGTCCCACCACAGGCAATGGGCTCCAAAAAGCCAGTTCATGCACCAAGGATAGATTCTATTCCCACTGTCAGATCTCAAACAGACCAAGCTACATAACTATCTCGCCCATGCAGAGGGCCCAATCTAGTCCCATGCAGGCTCCACAGCTGTTGATCCAAAGTTCATGAGTTCCCACTAGCTTGGTTTGGTTTTATCTATAAGTTCCCTCATCATGATCTTGATGCTCCTTGCTCATAAATCCCTCTTCCCCCTCTTTGACTGGACTTCTGGAGCTCGGGCTGGTGCTTGGTTGTAGATCTCTGCATCTGTTTTTATCAGTTACTTCATGGAGGCTCTATGATGACAGGGTATTCACCAATCTGATTATCGGGGTAGGCCAGCTCAGGCACCACCTACACCATAGCTAGTAGACTAAGCTGGGGTCATTCTGTGGATTCCTGGGAACTTCCCTTACACCAGGTTTCTCCCTATTCCTAGTATGTCTCTCTCTATCAAGATATCTCCCTCATTGTTCTTCACCCCGTTCCAGCTTGACCATCCCATTCTCTCGTGCTCCCATCCCCCATTCCCTACCCTCCATCAACTCCCCTCACTCCCAGTTTACTCAGGAGATCTCCTTTATTTCCCCTTTCCAGGGTGATTTGTGTGTCCCTCTTAGGGTCCTCCTTCTTAACCTCTACAGCTTCTTTGGAGCTGTAGAGGTTTCTCAGAAAATTGGGAGTCAATATACTTCAAGACCCAATGATACCATTCTTGGGCATATATCCAAGGAATGCTCAATCATACCACAAGGACACTTGCTCAACTATGTTCATAGCAGCATTATCATAATAGCCAGAACATGGAAACAACCTATATACCCCTCAACCTAAGAATGGATAAAGAACATGTGGTACATATACACAATAGAGTACTATTCAGCAGTAAAAACAAACAAACAAACAAAAAACTATGCCATTATGAAATTTGCAGGCAAAATGGATGGAATTAGAAAATATCATCCGGAGTGAGGTAACCCAGACTCAGAAAGACAAAAATGCTACATACTTACTCATAAGTTGATACTAGATGTAAAGCAAAGGATAACCAGACAAAGGACAATCCACAGCTTAATCTTTATACTAAAATGCTATTTGGAAACTGCTCTGTGTAGTCAGTGGAATTAAAAAAAAAGTATAATTAATCTCATTAAGCTACTTACATGAGGCGACAAAGCATATGTCTTGTCATGTGTGATAACTACCTTCAGCTGCTTAAGCTATCCTACTTCTAACATGAGGCAATAATAAACACTTCATTGTATGTACCAAGATTCCCGATTTACCAGAACAAACACGATATGACTGTCAGCCTACTTGTCTCTGTGTTACTATGAACAAGGAACGATTTTCAGAAATACTTATTTAATTTCCTCCCCAGATCTACGCTGGTTCCCAGCATGTCCTTTTTCTTTTATTCCACTATAATTTTTCCACAAGTCATTTGCACAAAAATCACCTCCAAAACCTCCCTAGATACTGAAATGTAGCATGTTCTATTTTCATGCTCTGAAGATGCTCAAATTGAAGCACGGATACGTGAAATCATTCCCTCAAAGTCACACAGCTAGTCACTGAAGGAGCAGACATTTGAAACAAGCACAAGAGCCTTTGTGCTTAACTGGAATATAATTATGTTCCTGACAAGTTACCTTGGCTCACCAGAGCTGCATAATTGTTAGGATACATACTATGCTCAAACTTGAAGTCAAATAAGCCTTGCAATATAAATAGAAGCAATTTCCTCCCTCCTTCCCCCTTCCTGTCTTTGTTCTTGGGGTTGTGTCTTCTACTGAGAGGAGGAATCCACTGCAGTGTTTAGCATGTGTGCCTTCTGTGGGATGGCAGAAGCCAGCACATGGGGCTGGCTGGCTGGCGGCCAAATGCTGTGGTGTTCTGTTTGCGCCATGCCAATCCTTTTGTCACTTGTTAAAATTCAGTGTTCTTCCCACTCTCAGACATTGCTACCATCTGCTTGCACATGACTGTCACAACGACTAGGTGGTAATTGCAGCTGTGTGCCTGCTACCAATTAATAAATGAAATGGCCCAAGAAAATGCTCCTTAAGCATCTATTTAAAAGAAAACTCTACCTTTGCAGTTTTTGTTGTTCCTATCATGGACTAATTGACGATTCTTTTCAGTGTTGGTGATGTTATTGGAAATTACTGATGCTTTTTTTTCCTCTAAAGCAAATTACAAGAATTTTTTCTAAACATCCATCAATCAAATTAAAATAACTTTAGGGACAAATTCTTTAAGATCATAATAGTTATTATATGAAGTAGAAAAACGTTTCATTTAATTTCTTTAGAAGGAGCCAAGATATCACTCATTAGGGCACGGAATAAGCACAAGAGGGAGATGTAGCTTGCAGTCATCAAAGCTGGAGGGGTGGAGTCATTTGAAAATAAAGTCTCTGACATCCGACTACTACAGCATTTGGGTTTTGTCATGATGGGTTCTAATATTGCTTTGATACAGTGTTTCTTCACTATGCTCCAATTCCTCCAAGTACACACACACACACACACACACACACACACACACACACACACACACATGCTGTACTACCATTATATGTTGGAAGTATATAATTTACTTTTTGATTCCACAGAGGGTTGCAATTAGAAGATTGCCTTGAGGCATTGAAGACAAAATGGTATTGAGACTGAAAGACTATGGCGATTTTTGAGGTTGGACCAAGTGTATTTTCCATTATGATATGGGTCATTGGGAATGTTGGGGCCAGCACTGGAATGTAGTGATCTCAATGAGAAATATGTTCCATAGTCTCAGACATTTGATTCCCCAGTTAGTGGCTGTACTTGACAAGGCTTCCTAATGGAAGTATCCCAAAGTGAAAGGACACGCCATTCTCCCGCCACTCCCCCAGTAGCAGCTTAGCATTTATTGTAAATCTCTGCTTGGCACTTACTTATGCACACTCCCACTCCTGCTAATTTACACTTTATTAATCCTTCTGTATCCAGTTTATCATATATATGTTGGTTCTTGTTAGATTTGCTAATACTGTGTTACCACCAGAAACTCACCTTTCTGTTTTCTGATTACTTTGTTATTCAACTGTTCTTAGCACCTTCTTCCAGCTTCTAGGAGTCTCAGTCCTGTAGTGTTTTCTTTTTCTCACTACCCAGTTCCATTTTCTGGTCTGGTCTTTCTGTGAATATTCCACAAATCTGCAATGTCCTTTTCAGCTCTCATCTATTACTCTTTTACTCCCAACACACTCCCTAGGTGACCTTACTCAGTTCCAGAGTTTTACTGTATGCTGATGACTCTCCGATTTACAATTCCAGCCTAAATCTCTCCCCTGGGTAGTCATCTCATATATTCAACTGCCTATTAATATTTCTTCTATGTGTCTTTAGGCCTCTTACACATGCAGCACACACTGTTAACACACAGCATGAAGTACTCTCCCCTCATCTTTTCCAGCCCCCTTCTTCATGCAATTCAATTCTATGCTTACATATTTATTCAGCAAACAACTTATTTAACACTTCTCCAAACTTTATACTTCTTTTTCCTTGTTTATTTTTATTTACAGAGCATTTACTTGCTTATTTTCCATTTCTCGCAATAGGAAGTAAAATTTACAAAGACCTACATTATTGTATCCTTAATAATTCAGAATACGGGGCTGGAGATGTGGCTCAGTTTATAAAGTGCTTGCTACCCAAGAATGATGATCTGTGTTTAGAATTCCAGTACCCTCACAAAACATCTGAATGTGGTGGCATGCACCTTACCTCAAGTACTGGGAAAGTCAGAAATAAGTGATCTCTGGATGCCGCTAGTTAGTCAGTCTAGCCAATCTCTGAGCTCTAGGTTCACAGTGAGATGTGGTTTTTAGAAAACAAGGTCTCTTTAGGAGAGAGCACCCAAGGTTGACATTAGAAGTCTACTTCCATGCACACACATTTTCACACCCACACCCACAAACACAAATATACACATACACTATGCCAACATGCACACAAATGTTTCAAGTAGTCAATTAAATTTACAGCACAATAGACATCCAGAGATTTTATAATGAAATAAACATGGCTATGTAAATAGTTAAATTTGTTCTGAAGGAAAAATTTACAAATTATTATATTTATAACCAAAATATCTCTGTCTCTGTATTTCTGTTTCTGTCTTTTTCTCTCTGTGTGTGGGAATAACATTGTCATAAGTCATATATGATCTTTGTGAGATGATTAGTTTGACATAAAGAATGTGAAAATATCTTCCTTGCACAAACCTAGAAGAAATGCACTTGTCCAAGAAGAAATCAGAGATATACAGATTTACAGTGTCTGTCGAGGTAGTGGAATTCTGGCTACTTCTGAGGGATCTTGATGACTGTCACAGAGTGAAGGGAGGAGAAAATAGCATGCAACAACCATCAAGAGATGAGCCAAATCCTGTCAAATAGGTTGTTGTCGACCTGATAAGGGGGTTTTATTAGTACGATGGTTGGTGGTAATTGTCAACCTGATAGAATCTAGAACCACTAGGGTATAGATCTCTCAGGAATTATCTTGAATGAGTTAAATGATATCAGAAGACTCCCACTCTGGTGCCACCATTTCTTGGCAGATATCCCATAGTATGTAAGTGGATAAAGGGAGCTGAGTGGCATGCTATATTCTTTATTCTGTTTTCTTATTATAGATGTGCTGTAACCAAATGCTTCAAAGTGCTCCTGTTTTGGCTTTCCCACCTCAAGAGAGATGTACACTTAAATAGTTAGAATAAATGCCTCCTCAGCAGCATTTGCTTTGCCATAACAACAGAAGAGCAACTAAGATAAAAAATTGAAACCTAAAACTGGTAAAGCAATGAGTTATTCTGTTGGAAAACAAGAATGCAGAAAGAAGCCAGGACAATGGGGACCTGACTCAAAAGGTGTTAGAGTGAGGCCAGACTCCACGAGGAAGCTGGGCGAGGTGTGATTTATGCGATATTTGACTACCAGTTTGCGTTCATTCTTTCTATTTCTTCGGAACGTGAGTGAAACTGAGTAAGAACTAACGTGTTTGGTGGAAGAAAGTTTCAGATAAGGACAGTACGTATGCAAAGCAATTGCAATTGCTAGAGAGATTAGTGCCGTTTGGAGAGTTTGGGCACTTTGTGTTAGGCACTGGGACGCTAGGAAGGATGCCTTTGACCAAGACTGCACCCATCAGGGGCTCCAACTTGTCAAGGTACAAATTTCTGTCAACGGAGACAGCATTAGTGAGAATGATCCAGGTGGAAGAAAGAGGGTCTCAAAGCTTTTCAAAAAACTCCTCATAGGTGAGTGCCTCCCCGGAGGCAGCACCCAGGAAACATAACGCATGTGGTACCAGGCCATGCGGGATGCAACACTGAACATTAGAAAGTAGCTAAATGCAGGAATAGGCAACAATAACAGAGTCCTGCAAAGGAGCTCTGTTAAGTAATTGTGTGATATTGTGAAGGTAACATCCTGGTTTCGGTGGAGACTTCAAGATATTTGAGATACTGTGACCTTGGGTCATCTGGTCAGGAGAAACACGGACAAGGAATGGAGCTGGCCCTGGAGCAAGGCTGTCTGTGCAGATGGCAGAACTGAAAGCTCAAGGCTACTAAGGCCTGAACCCAACCGATTGTAAAACAGGCATCTCCGGTTTCAGACGTGAAGTTGCAGTTGGGCTTAGTTTTGTTTGTTTTGATAATTCTTTGCTATGCAAAGATTCTTCCCTTTTGGAATAGAAATACCCTGTTCCATTACACTTGCAATTATAGTATTATAATTTGTTTAATATATTATAGAAGCTCAGAGTTAAGAGACATTAGACTTTAAGGAATGGGAGCTGCTAAATCCTACCAGCACCATTAATGTTATAACTGAATGTTATAAAATGTTCATAATCCTATGAGGACAGGGTTATAAGGTTATGGCTTAAAATTTATGTGTTTTTATGTCAAGTTCATAAGGAGTGGAATTGTTATGTTAGTTGTCAAATGGGTAGACTCCCCTTGGAGATGGACTCTGGGCATGCCTTTGGGGGATTATCTTGATTGTGTTCATTGAGGTGGGAAGAAAGGCATAGTTAAGAGTAACATTACTCCTGGAGAGGGATCCTAGAACACATAAATGCAGGAATGGAGATGCCAACAAGGTATATATTACTTGCTCTGAACAGCTGAATCTATTCTGTGTTCTTCATAGGCTTCTTAGAGAGCAAATGTGATGATGGGCTATTCAAATACTTTGGGAAGCACTGAAGCATTAAGAAACATTTGTTCCTATTGTATGTTTGTGACTCGTTATATGTCTTTATTGTCATGCCTCACTGACCTGTAAACTTTAAAGATTTTAACCACATTCTCAGCCCTAATAAGTCCATTAGCATTATTTTCTTGCTTGGTTACTCATAGTATTGTACAATATATTTCATATAATATAGAAGGCAAGAAGTCAGATATTAATCCCAAATATTTTAACATTTGTTAATTACTATTAATTGTATAAATATTGATAAATAATCATTCAGACCTCCCTATATATAATTTTCAAGGGGAAAAATGATATTTTTCTAAATTTTTAGGTATATACATACTTATTCCTCTTATAAACCCAGTAGGGTAAGACGCATCTAGATAGTAAGTGATAATTCTAATAATTTATACTTTCTTAATCCTACAAAGTATTTGTAAAATTTCTTTATTTTTTTGAATTCAGTTCGTTTACCAGAGAATTATTTTGCGTTTCCTCATAGGCTACTGCTATGTTGCAACCATATCATAAAAATTCCAAACATTGGAATTGGAAGATGAGGAAAAAGCATAACAATCTTAATTACTGAACTACTAATGTTTTACAGTTTACTAGATAGAAGATACATAGACATAGTCAAAATATATTGGGAGCGTATCTTAAGAGACAATTTCAGTATAGGCGTTAAAAGCAGATCATCAAAGAGGGTACTTGACTAAGGAGTAGAAACTGACAGAAAAGAAATAACAGAATAGAAAACAAATCTAGGCCAGCCAGATAGGTCAATGAATGACACCACTCACCACTGAGCCTAAGAATCTGAGTTCAGTTCCCGAAACCCCCGTGACAGGAGAGAACTGACTCCCAGAGGTTGTCCTCTGACTCTTCCACCTACATGCCATAGCACAGATGTGTCCTCATAAACACTGCACGCGCGCGCATGCACACACACACACACACACACACACACACACACACACACGTGAAATAATTAACCTTTTATACTGATTTTAGTCATAAATTTGAGGTTTATAATTAACAGATCATTCTAGAGCCTAGACCCTCTTTCACAGTAGCAATTGTTGCCTTAGAATAACTTCTACAAGAGCAAACACTTGTCTGGCTTTTAAACCAAAACCAAAATCAAGAACAGTTGAGTCATTTCTGGAGGAGCTTCAAAGTAGTCTCTCTAAGCAAGGTTTAAAATGGAGACTGTTGGGAGGCTCTTACCCTTGGTGTCCTGGGTAGCAGTCATCACGTTTCCAGATTGTAAATAGGTTAAAAAGACATGAAACTGTAGGTGTATCTAATTACAAGTAAAGACAAAACAAGCTAAGTCAAAATAGCTTTACACTGTATTTCCAGGAGACCATACTTAATAAACATGAAGGCTTTTACCATCACAAGGGAAAACATTCTAATTACAGAATCAGAGTTCTAGAGCCCTCAATTATAGTTGGCAACTAGGGCACCATAGTTCATTTGTTTTTATGCCTTTGTCCTACTGGCTAGTAAAGCCATGGAGTTGTAGGCAAGTGTTCGATGTCTCCCCGTGACCTACCTTTCTTGTTTGAACTCCTTAATTTAGAGTAATTCATTCCTTTTGCCAGCTTATCATTTACATTTTTAAGCTAAAAGATGTCCAAATTGCTTTCCTAAAATGAGTATTTAACCTCATTTGCACTTTAATGATCAAAGGGGATGAGATGATTTTCCAAGGACAATGTCAAATTAAAATTTAAGGGAACAGAGACAAAATGGCAAGGTGACTATGTTCCACACTGTGACAACAGGGCAAAGTCTAAAGCCCAAGTCCACTGAAATAAACGGTGGCTGTGGATTAGATTCTGTGTGTTTTATGGTTGGGCAGCTGTCAAAGTTTGTTTCTTATCATTCCACAGAAACTGGACATTTTGTTGCTGCATTTTCTGACTGTTGCTTTTCTAGTAAATTTACATCTCAGGGGTCAGAGCCTGAAATTACAGCATCACATTTTCTAAAGTAAGAGTTTGGAGAAAAAGTCATGGGTCTATAGTAAGGAATATGTCTAAAATTTAATGAAATAGCAGTACCAAGTTTGTCTTGTTCAACAGTTACAGAAACGACACTGTGAAAAAAGTCCATTATGATATATAAACTGATTGTCCATATGTTATTCAATGCAACCTGCAGAGAGTTCTGGACAATCTGGACTAAGGTGTATGAGTTCCTCAATGTTCTGTGTCATAGCTCTATTCTTCACCTGCTATGACTTCTCACATTATTTTGAAGAAGAAAAAAAAAAAACCCACATCATTTTTTTTACAGCATGGAATCAAAGGATGCTGTGCTGAGGCACAAATGTTATTTGCCTCTTCTTCAGGCAGCAGGAAATCCCGAGAGAGTGTCTTGTAAGCAAGAAGGCTAGAAGTGATGTTGAAGGGGAAAGTGATTGCTTCTGACTGCTAATGTTTAATCTGTCCCCTACAGAAAGGAAAGAGGCCTTTTATCTTTGGGTAGAATAAGGTGATTTAGAAGGGGAACAAGATGATGCCACAGTCATTGATACCAGTACCTTAGTAGGAAATTCAATTCAGCACATGACTTATGTGCATTTAAAGACTGAGATAAACTTCACAAACATAATGGCTCCGAGTTCCTTTTAAGTCTCTTAAGCTGTTGCTGCCTTGCTGTTCCAGGTTACTTTGAAATATTAATGTTTGATTAATGACTAGATATCATTTCATCATCTTCGTGGAAGCACACTTTACTCTGAAACTGGACTCATAAGTTGAAAGGAAGTCATAATATGTTTTCATCCAAACTATAAAATAAATAAGCCAGCATGAGTTCAATAATAACAGTATAACACTTTCATAACTATTTTGTAATCAATTTGCATTTCAATTTTATTTTTTAAAATACTATTTGATATCTTTAAGGCCATGAGCCTTTATGCATGTCAGTTAAGTTCTACTGAATGATGCAAGTATAACTGGAATACTCAGGATATTTATTTCTATTTCATGGCATTACTATTGTGTGCTTATGATTACAGTATTATTTTCTAAGGTATATAAACATTAACTGTTATGGAGGAACACTTTGATTTTTGAAGAGAAATATTAAAATAGTGCTTTCAAAATCAAATTGATACATAAGGAATTTTATATAATGAAATGTATAATGTATTGAGCTTTACAATATGTAAAAATGTGAAATCAATACCATCATCAAGTTGATTATTTAGAAAATAAAAAATAAGCTTGGAGAGGGGTGAGTTATATAGACCATTAGTTGAAAGGGGTAAAGGAGGGATGTGAACAGATACACTGGATACATCTATGAAATATTCAAGTAATAAACAATAATATTTTTTAAAATGGAAACTCATTGGAAAATATAAATTTTGGGTATTGGTATTTTCACTGTTTTTTTGTAAGTGCTTGTATTCTTATTTTATTTTTTGAAAATAAAATATAATTGTAATCTCCCATTTCCCTTTCCTCCCTCCCACCATTCTCATGTGCTCTCTACACTTTCTCTCAAATTCATGACCTCCTTTTCTTTTACTATGTGTGTGTGTGTGTGTGTGTGTGTATCCCTGAATATATAGTCATAAGCTGTTCCATTCAAATAACACCCATTTATGTGTATATGATTTCAGGACTGACCATTTGGTATTGAATTACCAATTGGGGTACTCTTTTTTTGGAAAGACTATTTCTCCCTATCTTACTCAGCTCTTAACTTTTCATCATTGTCGTTAGTTCTTTGTCTGTGACTGAGAGCCCTTGACATTTCACCCTTCTATGTTTGGATGTCTGTAGGTCTTGTCCTTGTTCAAGTCTTGTTTAGGCAGCCATGTTGCTAATCCTGTATCATAACTAACTATATATTTCTAAATATTCCATATTCTCACAAAGAAGAACAGTGATCACCCTCATCAATGATACCTCTCTTTGAAGCAGATAGATATTATTATGGAAAACCATAGCAGAGCCAAATGTGGGAACAAGAAATCTCATGGTGGACAGCCCCAGCTAATTCATCTACAGCTCAGCTTCTGCACCTAGGACCCAGGGATAAGTTGAAAGTGGGGGTGGAAAGAATATAAGAGTCAGAAAAATAGAAAGTTTGCTGTAAGATTTAATCTTGTAGAGATGTCAGAGAGGTATTTGCAGATTCTTTGTAATAAAGCTTTAATTATTAAATATAAGAAAAAATAGTATCTGTCACTTCAATCTCTTTTTTTTTTATTATTATTATTATTATTATTATTATTATTTTACAACACCATTCAGTTCAACATAATAGCCACAGAATCCCCTGTTCTCCCCCTCTCGCCCACCCCTCCCCCCAGCCCACCCCCCATTCCCACCTCCTCCAGATCAAGGTCTCCCCCGAGGACCGGGGTTGACCTGGTAGACTCAGTCCAGGCAGGTCCATTCCCCCCTCCCAGACCGAGCCAAGTGTCCCTGCATAAGTCCCAGGATTCAAACAGCCAACTCATGCAACGAGCCCAGGACCTGGCACCAATGCACAGCTGCCTCCCAAACAGATCAAGCCAACTGACTGTCTCACCCGTTCAGGTGGCCTGATCCAGTTGGGGGCCCCTCAGCCTTTGGTTCATAGATCCTGTGCTTCCATTCATTTGGTTATTTATCCCGGTGCTTTATCCAACCTTGGCTTCAACAATTCTCGCTCATATAAATCCTCTTCATACTCACTAATTAGACTCCCAGTGCTCCACCAGGGGCCCAGCCGTGGATGTCTGCCTTCAGATTCCTCAGTCCTTGGATGGGGTTTATGGCATCACTATTTGGGTGTCTGGCCATTCCATCACCAGAGTAGGTCAGTTCCTGCCGTCTCGCGACCATTGCCAGCAGTCTTTTGAGGGGGTATCTTTGTGGATCTCCGTGGGCCTCCCTAGCTCTCTGCTTCCTCCCCTTCTCACCTTCTCATGTGGTCTTCATTTACCATGGTCTCCTATTCCTTGTTCTCCCTCTCTTTTCTTGATCCAGCTAGGATCTCCCACTCTTTCCCTCGACTGTCGCCCTTCATTGTTCCCACTCATGACCAGGCTATTCATGTAGATCTTGTCCATTTCTCCGTGTCTTTTTTGGGGTCCCGTTTTCCAGGTAGCCTCACTGGTGATGTGAGTAGCAGTCTAGTCATCCTTGTTCCACATCTAGCATCTTCCTATGAGTGAGTACATACCATATTTGTCTTTCTGAGTCTGGGTTACCTCACTCAGGATGATTTTTTCTAGATCCATCCATTTGCCTGCAAACCGTGTGATGTCGTTGTTTTTCTCTGCTGAGTAGTATTCCATTGTGTATATGTGCCACAATTTATTTATCCATTCTTCAGTTGAAGGGCATCTAGGTTGTTTCCAGGTTTTGGCTATTACAAACAATGCTGATATGAACATAGCTGAGCAAGTGCTCTTGTGGTATGATTGAGCATTTCTTGGGTATATGCCCAGGAGTGGTATAGCTGGATCTTGGGGGAGATTGATTCCCAATTTTCTAAGAAAGCGCCATATTGATTTCCAAAGTGGTTGTACAAGCTTGCATTCCCACCAGCAGTGGAGGAGAGTTCCCCTAGTTCCACATCCTCTCCAGCATAAAGTGTCTTCAGTGTTTTTGATCTTAGCCACTCTGACAGGCGTAAGGTGGTATCTCAGAGTTGTCTTGATTTGCATTTCCCTGATGATTAGGGAAGTTGAGCAATTCCTTAAATGTCTTTCAGCCATTTGGGATTCCTCTGTTGAGAATTCTCTGTTTAGTTCTAAAGCCCATTTCTCAATTGGACTGTTGGTCCTTTTGATGTCTAATTTCTTGAGTTCCTTATATATTCTGGATATCAGTCCTCTGTCAGATGTGGGGTTGGTGAAGATCTTTTCCCATTCTGTAGGCTGTCGCTTTGCCTTGTTGACCGTATCCTTTGCTCTACAAAAGCTTCTCAGTTTCAAGAGGTCCCATTGATTGATTGTTTGTCTCAGTGTCTGCGCTACTGGTGTTATATTTAGGAAGTGATCTCCTATGCCAAGGCATTCAAGACTATTTCCTACTTTTTCTTCTAGCAGGTTCAGAGTAGCTGGATTTATGTTGAGGTCTTTGATCCACTTGGACTTAAGTTTTGTGCACGGTGACAGATATGGATCTATTTGCAGCCTTCTACACGCTGATATCCAGTTATGCCAGCACCATTTGTTGAAGATGCTTTCTTTTTTCCATTGTACACTTTTGGCTTCTTTGTCAAAAATTATATGTCCATAGGTGTGTGGGTTAATGTCAGGGTCTTCAATTCGATTCCATTGGTCCAAATGTCGGTTTTTATGCCAATACCAGGCTGTTTTTATTACTGTAGCTCTATAGTAGAGCTTGAAGTCGGGGATTGTGATGCCTCCAGAAGTTGTTTTATTGTACAGGTTTCTTTTAGCTATCCTGGGTTTTTTGTTTTTCCATATGAAGTTGAGTATTGTTCTTTCCAGATCTGTGAAGAATTGTGTTGGTATTTTGATGGGGATTGCATTGAATCTGTAAATTGCTTTTGGTAAGATTGCCATTTTTACTATGTTAACCCTGCCTATCCATGAGCATGGAAGATCTTTCCATTTTCTGAGATCTTCTTCAATTTCTTTTTTCAGGGACTTAAAGTTCTTGTCATATAGGTCCTTCACTTGCTTGGTTAGTGTTACCCCAAGGTATTTTATGTCATTTTTGGCTATTGTGAAGGGTGATGTATCTCTAATTGCCTTCTCAGCTTCTTTGTCCATTGTATATAGGAGGGCTACTGATTTTTTTGAGTTGATTTTGTATCCTGCTATGTTGCTGAAGGTGTTTATAAGCTTTATCAATTCCTGGGTGGAATCTTTGGGGTCACTCAAGTATACTATCATGTCGTCTGCAAATAGGGAAAGCTTGACTTCTTCCTTTCCAATTTGAATCCCCTTAATCTCCTTATGTTGTCTTATTGCTCTGGCTAGAACTTCAAGTACTATATTGAATAAGTATGGGGAGAGTGGACAGCCTTGTCTCGTTCCTGATTTTAGTGGAATTGCTTTGAGTTTCTCTCCATTTAATTTGATGTTGGCTGTTGGTTTGCTATATATTGCCTTTATTATGTTTAGGTATGTTCCCTGTATTCCTGATCGCTCCAAGACTTTTATCATGAAGGGGTGTTGGATTTTGTCAAATGCCTTTTCTGCATCTAGTGAGATGATCATGTGGTTTTTTTCTTTGAGTTTGTTTATATGGTGTATTACATTAATGGACTTTCGTATGTTGAACCACCCTTGCATCCCTGGGATGAAGCCTACTTGATCATGGTGGATAATTGTTCTGATGTGTTCTTGGAGTCTGTTTGCCAGTATTTTATTGAGTATTTTTGCATCAATGTTCATGAGGGAGATCGGTCTGTAGTTCTCTTTCTTTGTTGCATCCTTGTTTGGTTTAGGAATCAGGGTAATTGTAGCCTCATAGAAGGAGTTTGGTAATGTTCCTTCTGTTTCTATTATGTGGAACAATTTAGAGAGTATTGGTATTAACTCTTCTTTGAAGATCTGGTAGAATTCTGCGCTGAAACCATCTGGTCCTGGGCTTTTTTTGGTTGGGAGACCTTTAATGACTGTTTCTATTTCCTTAGGGGTTATTGGACTATTTAAATAGTTTATCTGGTCTTGATTAAACTTAGGTATGTGGTATCTATCCAGAAAAATGTCCATTTCTTTTAGGTTTTCCAGTTTTGTGGAGTAGAGGTTTTTGAAATATGACCTTATAATTCTCTGGATTTCCTCAATGTCTGTTGTTATGTCCCCCTTTTCATTTCTGATTTTGTTGATTTGGATTCTCTCTCTCTGTCTTTTGGTTAGTTTGGATAAGGGCTTGTCTATCTTGTTGATTTTCTCAAAGAACCAACTCTTTGTTTCATTAATTTTTTGTATTATTCTCTTAGTTTCTAATTTATTAATTTCACCTCTCACTTTGATAATTTCCTGGCGTCTATTCTTCCTGGGAGACTTTGCTTCTTCTTGTTCTAGAGCTTTCAGATGTGCTGTTAATTCACTAGTGTGCGATTTCTCCAACTTCTTTATGTGGGCATTTAGTGCTATGAATTTCCCTCTTAGCACTGCTTTCATAGTGTCCCATAAGTTTGGGTATGTGGTGTCTTCATTTTCATTGATCTCTAGGAAGTCTTTAATTTCTTTCTTTATTTCTTCCTTAACCCATTGGTGATTCAGTTGAGCATTATTCAGTTTCCATGAGGTTGTAGGTTTTCTGTAGTTTTTGTTGTTGTTGAAATCTAGCTTTAAACCATGGTGATCTGATAGAACACAGGAGGTTATTCTGATTGTTTTGTATCTGTTGAGATTTGCTTTGTGGCCAAGTATGTGGTCGATTTTAGAGAAAGTTCCATGGGGTGCTGAGAAGAAAGTATATTCTTTCTTGTTAGGATGGAATGTTCTGTAGATATCTATTAGGTCCAATTGGGTCATGACATCGGTTAAGTCCTTTATTTCTCTGTTAAGTTTCGATTTGGGAGATCTGTCCAGTGGTGAAAGTGGGGTGTTGAGATCTCCCACTATTAATGTGTGGGGTTTTATATGTGGTTTAAGCTTTAGTAATGTTTCTTTTACATATGTGGGTGCTCTTATGTTTGGGGCATATATGTTCAGAATTGAAACTTCATCTTGGTCGATCTTTCCTGTGACGAGGATGTAATGTCCTTCTTGATCTCTTTTGATTGATTTTAGTTTGAAGTCTATTTTTTGGATATCAGGATGGCTACCCCTGCTTGTTTCTTAAGACCATTTGATTGAAAAGTCTTTTCCCAGCCTTTTATTCTTAGGTAGTGTCTATCTTTGAATTGGAGATGTGTTTCTTGTATGCAGCAGAAGGATGGGTCCTGCTTTCGTATCCATTCTGTAAGTCTATGTCTTTTTATAGGTGAATTAAGTCCGTTGATATTAAGGGATATTAATGACCAGTGATTCTTCATCTCTGTTATTTTTGGTGGTAGTGTGTGTGTACTTCTCTTCTTTGGGGTTTACTGTTGTGGCTTTATCTATTGCCTGTGTTTTCAAGTGTGTATCTGACTTCCCTCGGTTGGAATTTTCCTTCTAGTGCTTTCTGTAGGGCTGGGTTTGTGGATAGGTATTGTTTAAATCTGGCTTTGTCTTCGAATGTCTTGTTCCTTCCGTCTATGATGATTGAAAGTTTTGCTGGGTATATTAGTCTGGGCTGACATCCATGGTCTCTTAGTGTCTGGATTACATCTGACCAGGTCCTTCTGGCTTTCAAAGTCTCCATTGAGAAATCGGGTGTTATTCTGATGGGTTTACCTTTATAGGTCACTTGGCCTTTTTCCTTGGCTGCTCTTAATATTCTTTCTTTATTCTGTACATTTAGTTGTTTAATTATTATGTGTCGAGGGGACTTTTTTTGGGGGTCTAGTCTGTTTGGTGTTCTATAGGCTTCTTGTATCTTCATAGGCATTTCCTTCTTTAAGTTGGGAAAGTTTTCTTCTATAATTTTGTTGAATATATTTTCTGTGCCTTTGAGTTGGTATTCTTCACCTTCTTCTATCCCTATAATTCGTAAGTTTGGTCTTTTTATGGTGTCCCAGATTTCTTGGACATTTTGGTTCATGACTTTGTTGGCTTTAGTGTTTCCTTCGACTGATGGAACTATTTCTTCTACTGTATCTTCAATGCCAGAAATCCTCTCTTCCATCTCTTGCATTCTGTTGGTTATACTTGCATCCGAAGTTCCTGATCTTTTACTCAGGTTTTCTATTTCCAGCATTCCCTCTGTTTGTGTCTTTTTCATTTTTTCAATTTCCCTTTTCAGATCTTGGACTGTTTCCTTTGTTTGTTTCATTGCTTTTTCATGATTTTCTTTCAGTGCTTTGTTGTTTTCTTCCAGGATTTTAATGTTTTCTTCCAGGACTTTATTGTTTTCTTGGAGGGCTTTATTGTTTTCTTCTAATTTGTTTGCCCTTTCCTCTAGTTGTTTACAGCGTTCTTCCAATTTTCTTGTCTTTTCCTCTACACACGCCTCTACCTTCTTCATGAAGTTACTCATAAGGCTACTTTCTTCTGCTTCTTCCAATTTTTGGTGTTCAGGTCTAGATGTTGGAGGCGAGCTAGGTTCTGGTGATGCTGTATTGCTCTTCATTTTGCTGTATGTACTTCTGCTTTGACGTCTGCCCATCTCCTTGTGATTCCTTCTTGGTCTTATCAGTGGACTTGTTTCACAAAGATCTGACAGACTCAGGAAGACTCTCTCTCTTGTCCAAAAGGGAGTTCTCTTGTCCAACTCTTTGGTCCAGAAGGGAAGTCAGGGGCAAGCTCTGGTCCAGAATGGCAGTCGGGGACAGGCTGGGAGCTGGGGGCCGGTCTCTAAGTCTCAGGAAGTGGGTGGGGTCTTGGGCAGATGGGCGTGGGGGCAGGGCGCGGAGACTGCAGGGGCTGCCGGGGGCTTGGAAATGGGGATCCCTCCCGGTGGGGCTAGAAGGGGAGCTGCCCGGTGGCCAGAACCCGGCGCCAAGCTGGGCAGGTCCTCCCGGGGTGGCTGGTGGCCAGGGATGGGGTCCGGGCTGGACCCAGGCACTCACCTCTGGTCCAGAAGGGAAGTTGTCGGGGGCAGGCTGGGAGCTGGGAGCCGGTCTCTAAGTCTCAGGAAGTGGGTGGGGTCTTGGGCAGATGGGCGTGGGGGCAGGGCGCGGAGACTGCAGGGGCTGCCGGGGGCTTGGAAATGGGGATCCCTCCCGGTGGGGCTAGAAGGGGAGCTGCCCGGTGGCCAGAACCTGGTGCCAAGTTGGGCAGGCCTCTCAAGAGTGGCTGGTGGGCAGGGATGGGGTCCTGGCTGGACCCAGGCACTCACCTCTGGTCCAGAAGGGAAGTCGTCGGGGGCAGGCTGGGAGCTGGGGGCCGGTCTCTAAGTCTCAGGAAGTGGGTGGGGTCTTGGGCAGATGGGCGTGGGGGAAGGGCGCGGAGACTGCAGGGGCTGCCGGGGGCTTGGAAATGGGGATCCCTCCTGGTGGGGCTAGAAGGGGAGCTGCCCGGTGGCCAGAACCCGGCGCCAAGCTGGGCAGGTCCTCCCGGGGTGGCTGGTGGCCAGGGATGCGGTCCGGGTTGGACCCGGGTACTCACCTCTGGTCCAGAAGGAAAGTCTTCGGGGGCAGGCTGGGAGCTGGGGGCCGGTCTCTAAGTCTCAGGAAGTGGGTGGGGTCTTGGGCAGATGAGCGTGGGGGCAGGGCGCGGAGACTGCAGGGGCTGCCGGGGGCTTGGAAATGGGGATCCCTCCCGGTGGGGCTAGAAGGGGAGCTGCCTGGTGGCCAGAACCCGGCGCCAAGCTGGGCAGGTCCTCCCGTGGTGGCTGGTGGCCAGGGATGGGGTCCGGGCTGGACCCAGGCACTCACCTCTGGTCCAGAAGGGAAGTTGTCGGGGGCAGGCTGGGAGCTGGGGGCCGGTCTCTAAGTCTCAGGAAGTGGGTGGGGTCTTGGGCAGATGGGCGTGGGGGCAGGGCGCGGAGACTGCAGGGGCTGCCGGGGGCTTGGAAATGGGGATCCCTCCCGGTGGGGCTAGAAGGGGAGCTGCCCGGTGGCCAGAACCCGGCGCCAAGCTGGGGAGGTCCTCCCGGGGTGGCTGGTGGCCAGGGATGTGGTCCGGGTTGGACCCGGGTACTCACCTCTGGTCCAGAAGGGAAGTCTTCGGGGGCAGGCTGGGAGCTGGGGGCCGGTCTCTAAGTCTCAGGAAGTGGGTGGGGTCTTGGGCAGATGGGCGTGGGGGCAGGGCGCAGAGACTGCAGGGGCTGCCGGGGGCTTGGAAATGGGGATCCCTCCCGGTGGGGCTAGAAGGGGAGCTGCCCGGTGGCCAGAACCTGGTGCCAAGTTGGGCAGGCCTCTCAGGAGTGGTTGGTGGCCAGGGATGCGGTCCGGGTTGGACCCAGGCACTCACCTCTGGTCCAGAAGGGAAGTCGTCGGGCTCAATCTCTTTTATACCAACTGTTTTTAGTTCTTTCCTGTACTAATCTTGTAGACTTCCCTTCCCTAATCTTGTGATCAAAGCTAGTTTCTCATTGACTTTCTCTTTTTGCATAGTAGCTTGAATTTTCTAGAACTTTACATGCATAAAGTTGAATAATTCATAATTCTTTTGTCTGCCTCCCATGACTCAGTAGTTTTCAACATTCATCTGTATTTGATGCCTATGCCAGAACAGAGGAAAATTAGACATTTTTTATTTTTAGAGACAGGGTATCTCTGTGTAGCCCTGGCTGTCCTGGAACTCAATTCTGTAGACCAGACTGGCCTTGAAATCAGAGATCTGTCTGACTCTGCCTCCCAAGTACTGGGATTAAAGGTGTATGGTATCACCAACCACCTGCAAATTAGAACTTTATAATTAATTAATTATACTTTGCAATTAATAATACTGTGTCTATGCTGCATTCATTTCCACAGCATTAATTTTTTGTGTCTTTAATTGCATAGAGTCTGTAGTAGGCTATTATAAAATTTATATACTCATCTATTTTTAGAAATCTAGATCATTTCAAATATGTGGAAGTATTTAAGGTCTTATGTGCTCATCTCTCTTTATTAACGTTAATAGTAGAACATCAGGGCTATATTCTATGTGTGTGTCTCATCTTTGAAGACCCCAATCAACTATTTTCTAGCTTTGTGCCTTTTTACATACCTACCAGTGATGTGCTGTCTTGGGATTCATTAAGCCAAGTGCTGTGTCTTGCTGGTGAATTTTTGATTGTCTCTGTCCCTGTGTGACCACTGAACACTGTTACTATTCACCCTTCTCAGAGGCTCTTTCTCAAGCATCAGATTACTTCCCACACAGGCAATGAGGAGTACCCTAGGGAAATTTTCTTTAAAGTTCCAGTTCTTACCATGCCCATTTCTCTCTCTCTCTCTCTCTCTCTCTCTCTCTCTCTCTCTCTCTCTCTCTCTCTCTCTCTCTCTCTTTGCTTTTGCCTACCTTGGCCTCCTCAAATCTCATTTCCCACCTCTAACATAAAGTCTTCCTGATTTCTGCTATTTGAGTTCTGGGTATAAATTCTTTCAGGGAGTAAGCAGAAATAATCCCAAGGATTACCTTTTTGTCTTATGCTCACGATGACTGCTGTCCTTTGCTGCATCATGTAAATTCCTCATACACTGCTGCTTTGTCCATTTTGCTCACATCTTTCTTCTTTTATAAGGAGAAAAAAATCTGATGCAGTCCATCCTGACCGGAAGTAAAGACTGATTTTCACATTGATTTTAACCACATTACTTTATAAAACATCCTGAGTTCATCCTTCTTGTTCTCAAAGATCTAAAAGATTGCCTCCAATTTAATTTTCAATAACAAATCACAGAGCAAGTTGGGAAGGGCTTTTTCCCTTAGATTGTTTTACAGTATAAATACCAGTCAGAATTCTATTCATTCATCAAAATTTTCTTCTTAATACTCTAATTGTTCTAAGAATGAGCATTTCAAGCACTATTACTTCTGTGACATTGTGTGTCTGTCTGTCTGTATGAATAAGGTGCTTGGGATCAACCCAGGTCCCCATGAATGACAGACAAGCATTTTGTCACTGAGTTGCATTTCTTTACCTCTGTTTCCCTGGATGTTAAATAATAAATTCTTATACTAAAAACTTTTGGAATCATTTGTAGGATGCATAAAAATGTCTTTTCTTTGCTTTTACAAACCCTACATCTCATGTTATTCTAAGACTAAATCTTCCTGGCAAATTTCTCTCAAACCCCCACAAAATCCTCTTGTTTGCTGCTTTAAATCTTTAATATTATTCATCTTCTATATAAGCTTATCATATGTATAATTTAATAAAGTACTTCTTTGGGCATTTATTTTTGTTTTTATTTTTCTCTTTATATATAACCTCATAGAAATCTATTTATATAATATAATACAATATAATATATAATTCTATAGTTATGTAATAATATATTATATATATTTGATAATTTTACCTGAATACACCATATTCATTTCATTTTTACCCCTGTGTCCTCTCCTTCCTCTGACTCCTTCCTGTCCTATCATGTTCACTAAATGTACCCAAATTAAACATATAATTAGGGGTTACCACTTAGGATTAGGTTCATCCCTGAAGAAAACTGATTCTCCCTTCCTCAACATCTGTTGTTTGTGTACAGCTCTTCATCCAGGGATAGAGCATTGTAAGCTTTCCCACCATGAATCTTGGTGTAGTGACTGGTGTGGTCTTGTGTAGGCATTGGCAGTAAACCATGTTTTTGAAGGTTTATGAATACAATATTTCTGTCATGTCTACTAGACACTATTTCCATGAAGTCACCTAGCCTTCCAGCTCTTACAAACTTGTACTTCCTATTCTTTGATATTTCCTGTGCCACCTTTCAGGATGGGTCATCTATTGGACCTTAAGGACCTCCTTTGGCACTAATAGAAATATATTTAACTGTATTGTTTGCTAGTTTCATATATAAATCACTCGAGATTACTTTGTAAAAGAATCAAACATTACCTTTCAACCATTCCTGTTACTCAACATCTTAAACACTACCTGCAAATTCACCCAGTCCTAATGATTTAATATCACAGTTTTAAATCATAGAAAGTGGTTATACTATGTTTTATGAAAGTAGTAGATAATAGAGTCTGTGTTGTGTCTGTATGTGAGTGTGCAAAATAGTCCTTCCTCGTCTCATTGAACTTATTCCTTAAGAGCTCTTCTTTTTCTTAGAAATTAATTTTCCTGGACTTTATTGTGATCCACAATGCAGAGAAATGGAAATAGTTCTGGGCTTCTTATCAGATGACTTAATTTCAGGGCCATGCTCTGTTATCTGCAAACCCTGTGATCCTAGACACTTAAACATTACTTGCTTTCAGCATCAGTTTTAGATAGAGATAATGTATTTCCAAATGAGGGTGGCAGGATAAAATGAATGTATATAAAAGCCCTTTGAGAGATTCAGGATATTATATAATTGAAATTGTGCCCACTACTATTATTTTCTTTTAACTTTGAAGTGTGTTCACTTAGCGTTTAAGACCTCTTTTGCACAGCTTTCGTGCCATTTCATTATATTGGAATCCCATGGTATTGACCCCTTTCAGAACTTTTCACATTTGAAGTTAGTTCCAATTGGGTCTTTCTTTTTTTAATCACAATTAAGCCTACATTCATGTTTTATGTCAAGACTGATACACAATAGAGAAGAGGTCTGTGGCTAGTGAACACAGGATCATCTTCATTGTGATAAATATTGAACTGCTAACAATTACATTTAGAGTTTGAAAACTATTTTTTTTCTTTTTACTGCAAATGCCTGTAAGGCACTAAGAACTGTGAGGGTTATAATTTAATTTTGAATAAAGTAAAGAAAATTTATCTAGCTCACAGTTTTGGAGGATCAAGGGCATACTCCTGCTATGTCTTGGTTTTGTTGAGGGCTGTGCACATTATGGTGGATGGTAACAGCCCAGCTTGTGTCAGGTGATTCACATTGTGAACTCTGAGCAGGGAGAAAAAAGATGGGTCTGGGCCAGAGAGCTTTCTTTAACAGTATTGTCACAAGGGTTATCGAAGGAGTTGAAGGAGAAATACCTCATGCCCCAGAGTATCTGACAATTCATGATTAGGACTTGTCAGTTCTCATCCACACACAATGCTACAATCCTGGGGCTGAGCTGTTACTTGCAATAGACACTGGCAAAAACACTGAAATCAACCCAAATTATAATGAGCCCGACTCCATATCTCTTTTCTCTCTACCTCTATCTCTCTCTATGGCCCTGTCTCTCTCTTTCTCTCTGTCTCTGTCTGATTGTCTCTGCTTTTGTCTCCATCTCTCTCAGTGTGTGTGTGTGTGTGTGTGTGTGTGTGTGTGTGTGTGTGTGTGTGTGTGAGAGAGTATGTTATGGAGCCACGAGCTTTGTAGATCATCACATGCCTCACAGGTCTACTGTATATTCTGAGACAGCATAACAAAAGGCAAATGAGTAAAACAGGGTCTTTGATGAGATGACAAGACAAAGGCAGAAATCGAGCAAAATAGGTGGAAATTAGAAGCAGTACTGATGATAATTGATAATAATAACTATATTGAGAAAAAGAAATAGCTCACATACTTTTTATACAATTCAAGAGATAATATGACACTCAGTTAATGTTCCTGTTGCTTCTACTGCATTTATTTTTAAGATCCAACTTCTAGATGCCTCTGTTTAAAATAATTTCTGTGTGGGTGTACTGCAAGCTTTTTTCACCTAAGATTTCTCTATCTTATTTTTTTTCAGAATTACAAAATATATTTTTAGTTTAGATTATACATAATAGATATTTAGTTAATCTAATATAAATTTTTTAATCAAATGAATATTATGTAATTTGAATTTTAAACACAAAATTTAAACCTCAATGGTCTTTTGTTTTTCAATAATTTTACTAAAAAAATCTATCAATTATTGAAATTGTATTTGAGAGAGCAAGAATAATTAATTTGTAAGACAAAATGTTGTTTGTTTTGATAACTCCATGTATGTAGAGATGTCTGTGTGCATGCATGCATATATATATTTATCAGAGCTTAAAAATTATTTGAACATTAATATATTGTAAAATCTCCATTAATTCTTGTTTCTTCATTTAAAATTTGTATCTTCCTCATTCTAAGTTAATTTTATAATTGTAAAATTTACCAGTTGGTGGATAGTAGATATAAAAATTAAGAATTATTAATTAGCTCTGTCTTAATTAGGGTTACTATAGCCATGATGAAACCTTGTGACTAGGTCAAAAACCAATTGGGGAGAAAAGGGTTTATTTGGCTTACACTTCCACATCTCTGTTCATCATTGGAGGAAGTCAGGATGAGAACTCAAGCAGGGCAGTGACCTGGAGACAGGAGCTGATGTGGAAGTTATGGATGAATGCTTCATACTGGTTTGTTCCACATGGTTTGAACATCTTGCTTCTTTATAGAACCAAGGGCAACTAGCCCACGGTTGGCTCTATCCACAATAGAATGGACCTTTCCATATCAAGCTCTAATTAAGAACATGCATTAAAGTCTTGCCTACAACCTGATCTTAAGGAAGAATTTTCTCAATTGATGCTCCCTCCTCTCTGATCACACTAGCTTGTGTCAAGTTGTCATAAACTTAGTAAGCATATGCTCTTCATAGATAAAAATAGGAAGATTTTTACATCTATTTGTAGTAACAATTTTTAATTAAAAATAAAATTAAAATATAATTACATAATTTTCCCATCCTATAAGCCTTTCCATAGGTCTTCAGGGCTGACCACTGCATTCCTCAGTTGCCTGTAGTTCTTTGTAGAGTGTTGAGGCCCTGTGAGACTTCCCATTTCAATGTTAACATGTCCATTGTTGTCTTTCTTGTTCAGGTCTTGTTTTAGCAGCCATGTTGTTGTGATCTCATGGTTGTAGCTCCCTTGGCAATCTAGGAGACACAGTTTTCAAGAAGGCAGTTCTTCTGGTACTTACAACCTTTCTGTCCCCTCTTTGATATCCCCTGAGCCTTATGTGTGGAAGCTGTTTTGTAAATATATCAACTGGGGCTAGGTACCCAATGATCAGTTGCTCTCTGCAATTGATTGGCTTTGGTTTTCTCTAATGGTCTCTGCCTACTGAAAAGAGAAGTATCTTTGATGAGGGGTGAGAACTACACTTATACTTGAAGATTTTGATCCATGGACTATGGAAGTAGACAGCATTAAAAAAAACAGAAGTGGACTACTAAAGAATAAAAATGACAACACCATTTAGTTAGTATCTACCTGTAAATAACTATAATCAGCCATATGTTGTTAATAAGGATGCCTGAGGAAGGAAGTGAATGAGGCAAATTTAAAACTCACGTTTATTAGATGCTTCTTCTTGCTAGTTTGGTTTTGGTCCTTAAACAATCATGCAATTCAAAGAAACTGAGGAATTAGACTTAAGGGAGGCTTATGAAGATCATGAAAGAAGACTAAACAATAGAGTCCAGTGGGCGAAAGTGCTAAGAAGAGTTAAAAATAACGTTAGTAAATCATCAAATGCAATCTTTTGCTCTCCATATTTGAATCTAAGAACATTTTCTAATTTATTTTAATGATGAACAAACCATGTTTTCAAAAACACCCAATGCTATTGTACTATAAGTATAATAAATTTTAATATGATTATTAATTTACTTGCTAATTAACAGAAAATACAGATAAAATACCCAAATCCCAAACATTGTTCATTATAATATCCTATTACATGAATATATTTTAAATGCAATGGCTAAGAAAGTATAAGTATATTAATAAGATTGTCGTTTTATTAACAAGATTGGTATGGGTATTATAAGATTGTTATGGGTATTATTAACAAGAAATATGTCTTAAAACAGAGAAGTTATTGAAAAAAACATTTTTTCTTCTACTTTCCATGTACTTTATTTTTGAAACCAAATTATCAAGCATCTTAAAAAGTGGTATACTGTGACTCTTGTTTTCGTGCCAACAAAACTTTTCATTATTTTAAAAGACTAACAATGTCGCAAACAGATTTATTATTAGTTCAGTACTGAACATCACTCTGTGTGGCATGTTCGACATTCCAAATCTCAATTTATTTCCTCACCTGCGGGTAACCTCAGATTTTAGATTAATGTCATTTGATGACAGTGCAATTCTGCATGACACATTTTCGGTTGCTCAGACAAGTCTTTGATGAACACCTTTAGGGTAGAATGAATCTCTTTGGCTATTAAAAAGTGTCCTTGCACACTTTTTTAATCATAATGAATAATTGTCAGAGGTAAAAATGTTGCACATTTCAAACTATCAAGAAAATACACTAGTTGTAAATTGTTTTTCAGTGTCAAAATCATTGGCACCATTTACAAATGCTTCCCACTGATGAAGCCTGTCCTAGAGGCCCAACAATACAATGGTGCACAGTTGCAACTATCCCAGTTAACTCCTCAACCACCAAGGTTGGGAAGACAGTGAGGCCTCTAAAGAGCCAGAAGACAGATGTTGTTTATTGTGTTTCATAAATCCTGTTACTATAGGCCATTAAAATATAATGCTTGCATACTTTAAAACGATCATAACTGAGATCTGAGTATTCCTTAAATCTGAAAGTCCATCAAAATAACATCACAGATCATGACAAATACTGATTTCCTATTACCTACAACTTCAGACTACATTTAATATTCAGGTTCAAGGAATGTTGAAATGATATATATTTCACAATAATAGAATGTTCTCAAATAGTCCAAAACAGCAACAGTGTTTTAATAAATTGTGTATGGAAAATAAGATTAGAAAGCATGAATTTTGCAAAATGGCAATAGTTAATTCAAAGTACTTAAAATCTCCACACCACTCTGTTTCAATATCCTATTCAAATTTATGTTGAAAAAGTCTAACACATGATTGACTAATATGTGAAGTCTGTGTTTTCATCTGTATATATTACTTCAATCCTGGAAAATTTTTGGATAACATTTTTCTATCCTATCATTAAGAAACATTTTCTTAAGATTTGTTGGTAGTATGCCTAATATCTAATTCTTTAATATAATATAAAATATTTTTAACTATTGAAAATGAATAGTTACTATTTATATTTATATTTTACTGAGTACTTATGAGAGCTCTATTAGGCAATTGTCAGTTTTAGGAGTGGGACACAGACACGCGCGTGTACGTGTGCGCATGCACACACACACACACACAGAATCCTAATTTAACAATTATACTCACTACTCTGTTATAGACTCCTCCCCTTCTTGGATTATGAAGAGAGAAGAGTTAGAACAGAGTGTGTGGCACAGGCACATGATTTACACAGTTGCTTTTGAGAAGGACATATTTTCTTCTTTTCCTACCAGAAGCAAATTGCTCTTTTATCCCCTGTTCAAGTTTAGTCACATGAACACAAGGGACAAAAGCCCCACACCACTCTGCTAAACATTTGTCATTCAGGTTCTTTGCCAAGTATATGACTGAATTACCATTTTCATCCACTATGTCTACAAATATCACTGTGTCTGTGTTATGACTATACAACACACAGAAACCATTTCTCCCAACATCACTCGGCTTCTACACATTCCTACCTTGCTTGCATTTGTTCTGGTTACCATCTTGCTTAGTGTGTTAGCTCTACGCCTACTGATACTCTGCTTGTAAAGTGCCATTTGTGTTTCAAGCTGAAATACCTTGTGCACAAATCAGTAATTCATACTGAAGAGGAATTTAGATAAATACTTAAGTAACATATTGATTAATAAAAGAAGTAGACTAGGATAGGAAGGGAAAATAGGAGGAATAAAAATATTGCAGATCAGTAACATGGAATTAGTTTTGTACCTAACAATAGTCAGCAGGAGGCCTTTAGAATTACTTTCTCTATAGTATGAGAACTGAAGGATGGTTTCAATCATTGTTCAACTTTGTATTTCCACCACGTAAAGAATGAAATGAATGTAATGTTCTTTCCTTGTTTGTGGTGTCTTTGCTAACAGGCTGCCTATTTCATGATCAGGTTTATCAGTGATGTGAGACAACTTTCTGTTTCGTCTTTTGTTCCACTCTTTACCACATGACTTGTCCAAGGAGGAAGAATAAAACAAGACTATTTTCAGTACAATCATCGCCCTGCTTCTGTTCCCATTCTGGTGTTATATACTTTGTCATCATTTTTCAGGCTGTTTAGTTCTATTTTATGATTTCTTCCAGATATGTATGTTAATACTTTAAAAATTATCTTATATATGAATATTGTGTTTATATCAGGTCTACCTCTTCCTTTTGCTTTTTACTTCTCCTGTGGCTCCTGACTCCTTCTCAAATTCATGCTCATATATGTGCATACACAAACACAGAGATTATATATATATATATATATATATATATATATATATATTTCATTTAGTGTTGCCTATATGTATATGTGTTTAGAACTGGTTTAGAACTGACTATTTGGGACTGGTCCCTGGGGAACACTGCTTCTCCCTCTCTCTGAATTCGTTATTTGTAGTTCATTCTTCATCTATGGGGGGCAGGCTTGTGATGTACTGGTGTATACTTGTTAGTATAGTTTGTAGCTTTGTTACCTTCCTCCTGAGACTTACATTTTATCTATCTGTGACTAAAACAAGTATACCAAAGAGTTTAATCTATCTAATTCTTTAAAAAATACTTCTAGGAAGGAGATATTGTTTGAATATTCAACTCAATCATTCCATTTGAAATCAAGTCTGCACACATCCTGAAAAAAAATCACATGAATCCTCATCAAATGCCTAAGAAGTACAATCCATTCAAACTCAAAAGAGTGTCTCCTGTGCTGTGCTAGCATTTCCGGATAGCAAACAATTTTTCCTCCACTCTTTTTATTGCCTATTTTGTGCAACAGAGATGGCATCTGTATTTGATATGTATTTGAATGAACACATATGGGAACAACGGAAATATTTAGGGGCTAAACAATAGAGGACTGCTTAGAAAATGTTCAAGTTCATGCTCATGATTTTTGTTTAATAGGTATTTTAGGTCTACTAGGTTTGGTTTGCCATGATTTGTCCATCTTTTTGAGATTTTGTTGCTCATTTGTTGTGAACAAACTGACTTCTCTATTTATGTAGTACAGCAGAAGAAAGTTTTATTGACAGTATTTACATTCAGTGTTACATATATTGTTTATTTTTAGTATACTTGCATGATAAAGTCAAAATGATAATCTTGTTCAAGTTCGGTTTATTTTACATAGAATGCACAGAAAAAGAAGGAGCATAGATAAAATACTTGTGTATATACCGTTTCCTGAGTATTTTTAAAGTTAATGGTGCCTTTCTTATTGTGGATTATGTAAAACATACAAACTTTATTTCGTAAGAGTTCTGGTAGAGAAAGTACTTCATTGTTGATAAAAGGTTTTTCTGAGTTGAATTCATACACCACATAAATTCTATATCTCATTAACTTCATCATTAAATGTTTACAGATTCTGCCATTCAAGTTATCTCCCCAAGCAAAACTTATGAATAAATCTTCTTGAGAATTTTGTTCATTTCATAAAATAAACATTATTCATTAGAAAACAGAGTGAAACTTTCAGTTAGAAGAAATCATTTTCCAGAAAATAAAGTCCTTTTTTATAGGAAGGACAGTTTTTCTGATTATGCATTTGTTAGAAGCTTACATAATTGTTTATAAATTCAAAGTTCAAAATAGAGACTAAAATATGATATTAAGGATTATCAGAAATAACTACTGTTGGCCATTTGGTCTCATATTAACTGTGATTTAACTGACTTCTGTGATTTCTAATTTAATTGTTGTGTGTTCTGAACAAATTGTCCGTGGAACAAATGAAGAGAATGAACTTTAAAGAAGGTAAAAATCTGGGTGTTGATTTAGAAATGCTTAGTGATTGATTAAAGAGTATGTAATGGACCTGTTCTTGTCTGCTTGGCTCTTCCAGGGTCACCACACTGAGGACTATGTTTTTGGTCAACTTCTAGTCATGTGGGACTTTATACTTCTTATGGCAAAAAGGTAAGAGTTAGAGCCATAAGACCATATTGGGTTTATGATTATATAAAGTTTTCTGAAATATTGTAGCATTCTGCATCTGGTTTTTCAGTGTTTAGAAAGCCATCGTCTGTGATGAGAAATATCCCACTTAAAAAAAAAATCAACCAGGTCTTCCAAGACATAACTTAGAAATTTCCATGGGAAAATTATTGAACCTCATCAAACTTTGCACTAAAACATATGAGCTTTGCTTTTATTAAGCTTTTTGGATTTCAGGATAATTTCATCATCACCTTCTTATGTAAATGACAACTATGTTCATTACATTTACCTAAAGTTCAAAGGATCCCATGTTACATAGTCAAATACTCTGTCATGGCCTGAGTGATTCACATATATCTCACTGAATTACTACTTGAAAATTAAGTAATAGAAGATATAACAATCTTGTAAGGTAACACAAAGACATGAATCAGTGGCTATATTGTTGACAGTAAATTTGATTACCTATTAGGTAGGAAATGGGAGGTGAAGCATATATTGGTGCTATATTACCTAAATGATTTTGAGAAATCACCACAAGAAAGATTTAAAGTGCTTAAGCAGTGGGCACTAAAGATCTTGTAGTGTTTTCCTGTGCAAAGAGGACACAAGTACTCTCCAGAGGCCAGCAACGGGTTTCCATGTGAAACAACATGCCTTTCACAGTTAATGAAGATTCACTGCCATTGTTTAGTACATGGACTCTGCAGGGGTGGTTAATTAGTAGAAGATGGTGAGGATTTGCTCAATATGGGTGAAAGTCTTGAGTTCACTAGTTGGTACTTAAAAAAATAAAAAAAAATCTATAATTTTGTTTTGTATTTATTATCCAACTCATTTTTAAAATTACTTTTTCAAAATCTATAAAATTTTCCAAGTATGATTTTAACATTTTTCTCATATTAACTCTTTGCTAGCTATTTTTTAAAGAAAAGATATGGGGGGATTATTATATTTCAAACTACCTAACTTGAAATTTTCTGAGCTCTTTGCTTTATGATGCTTTGAAAGTATATCATGTAAATCTTTTTTTTTATTTTTTTAATCTTAAAAGGCATTTTCTTGAATTCTCTCATTTAGAATATCGTTAAAGATTCATATAATTACTGAAGAGTAGTGGATTTAACTTATAAAAACTTTTATGCATTAAATAATTAGGGAATATTTCTTTGACATTGACTTAAAACAAGTAGATTTTTTTTATGAAATAAAATTTAGAATTCTCACAAGATTTCCAGTATTAGAGTCAGAAATCTCATTAAATTTCTCCTACAAAAGTCCATGGAGTGTTCAGTGAAGAAATAAGAATGTGAACAAGTCAGTCTTTTTTGAGAATGGCAGCTGAGAAATATCAGCAATCAAAGGATGAGAATGAGTTTCTGGAAGACAGAAGATGGATGGCAGCACCTTGATGGATATATTATAATAAAGGGAGCTATTGTTCACTATACTCAACAAATTTGCTTTAGTGGAGCTCGAAGCTATGTGAAGGCCGTTGAAATTGGTGGAGGAGCAGGATCAGATAGCAGTATGACTAATATAATGGCAATCAAATACTAAGCATGTGTTAGATCACCCCATTTATTTGCACAAAGAAATCTTTTTTTTAAAAAATTTAATTACATGTTAATTATTACATCATGAAGAATATACATTTTCCTTACTTAGAATTTGTTCACATTGACAATACTGCCCTTGTTTGGTATTTGGCTATGTCTACATCATAAGTATGCATGTGAACACACACACACACACACACACACACACACACACACACACACACACACACACCACAACAAACCATGCTCATTCAAGAAACAGCCTAACAAAAGCACAATAAATCCTATGTAAAGATTACATTAATTTGCCTCTTTTATTTATCATATTTACCAATGAGCTACAATAAAAAGACTATTCTAAAAGAAAAGCAATACAGCTCAAATTAAAGAGATGCAAGCAAATAAAAAAAATTGACTTTGAATTAATATTTTACAGATTTTAAGATATAATTTAGTAAAACTAAGCAAAATTTAAAATGCAGGTGATAAAAATTAAATCTAACAAAATTTTTGTAACAGAATATAAAATGTTTTAAAAGATAGAAATAAAAATATTACTTAATAAGAAGTAATAAAGAGAAGCAATGGAAATGGAAGAAGAATCATTAAATATCAAATATGGAATGCTATTGTGGTTCATAGTCCTCATAACTGGATGGGACAACTAAGTGTTCTCCTGTCTTTGCAGCTTTCAGGGAGAAGGACTATAAAAGTTAGTGATTGGGGAAGAGGCTTTCAAGTCAGATTAGGGTCAGATCCTCTGAGTCCTGTGTTTGAAGTGCAAGATGCTCTCAGCAATAGGGACTTAGCTTCAACCTTTGGGAGGCAAACGAGGCAACAGATATAGCCCATATTTACTTAGGAATCTCTTGGATTCCCTTGAACAACAAATTTAAAGATTTCTCATGCCATGCCTGGTACTGGGGTTTTTGATTCGATAGGCTATAGTTCTTGGGGAAACATTGCCAACCTGAGTGCTATAACTTTATTTAAACCATATGTATATATGATTGCACCTAGACTTATATGTATTATATGAAATTTTATGCAAATAAAAATATAATATGATTCCTTTTGCTTTTTCAAACATCCTTTGTGTTATAAATTAAGCTATTGCTAATTTACTTTTTAATCTTTAATTGATTTGGATCTTTAACAGTTTTGCACATATATAAAGTCTGTTCTGATTACTGTAATCTCCCCATCTCTCTAAATCTACCTCACACCCTGTTAGCTGCTCTCATAATCCCATTGTTCAGGGGCTGGATAGATGGTTCAGCAGTTAAGTGCATGTGTTGCTCTTGCAGAGGACCTAGGCTGGTTCACAGCACACACGTAGCAGTTCACAGCCTCCTGTAACTCCAGTTCTAGGGCAACAGAAGCTATATTTTGATCTTCACAGGCAAAAGGCAAAATGCTGCTTATTTTCATACATACAAAGAAACACTCATACACATTAACAAAACAACATCATCAACCACAACAACAACAACAAATAAACCTCGATAATATGACTTCCTGAACAAGACCTGAATAATGACAATACCAATTGGCAAACAAATATGTATGAGAAACATTTCATGTGCACCATCATTACGTGAAAAGTACACACAACTAAAGGTTGCTGTGAGAGGGAGAATTAGTCTTCCCTAGGGATGAGTCCCTAATTGGTTATCCAATTCTAAGAGATTGGATCTCAAAATACACATATATTAACTAGGACTGGATGGCACACACCTTTAATCCTAGGACTTGAGAGGCAGAGGCAGTTGAATCTCTGTGACGGCAAGGCCAGCCTGTTTTACAGTTAGTTCCAGGATTGCCATAGTGACACAGTGAGACGTGGTGATATTTTATTTGTGCACTCCAATAAAGCTTATCTGAGAATCAGAGGAGAAAGCCAGACACTATATTAAACACAGAGGTCAGGCACTGGTAGAATACACCCTTAATCCTAGCATTCAGGAGGCAGAGATTCATGTGGATTTCTGTGACTTCAAGGCCACACCAGCAACAGAGCCGGGCGTGATGGCACATGCCTTTAATCCCAGCAGTAGTTAACCATAGAGGTCTGGAGGTCTGCACAGACAGACAGGAAGTGATAGAGCTTGGCGGAAAGAGGAAAGTGATGTAGCTGGACAGAGAGAGGAAGTGAGATGGCAGGGCACAGAAAGGATATAGATATGAGTATAGACACAGTAGAACTCTCTGGAGTCTGAGGAGTTGGTAAGGTGAGGTTGGCTGTGGCTTGTCCTATTCCTCGATCTCTCAGTTTTCACCCCAATATCTGGCTCTGGATTTTTTATTAGTAATACTGTTAAGCAATTTGTCTTACAGTGAGACGCTTTCTCAAAAGCGAAAAAGAAAAAAAAAACTAAAAATACAACAAAACACATTTATATAATTACTACTGTGCAGACTCATAGATTATACACAGGTTGTACTTTTATATTTGTTCATTTGTAGAATGTGATGTGCATGTGTGTTAAACAAAAGTAATTAAAGAAAGAAGCCATGGATTTGGAGAGGGCAGGGTGATGATATGTGAGGAGTTGAAGGGAGAAGAAGAGAGAGAGGGGAAATGAATAATATTTTAGTTAAAAATAAAACTTAAAAATACTATAGAATATCAAATCCCTTTTCCACTATAGAAGGTAGCATTTCACAGTCCTTCTCCTTGTTTTCCAGCTCTTACATTCTTATTACTGACTCTTTCACAATGGTCTTTGAACCTTAGAAGGGATGGTATAAATGCCCCATGGAGGGTTGAACAATCACCATCACCTATTCTTACCACCTTGGCCAGACACCTGCCTCCACATCCACTGCTGTTCACTGAAAAGAAAGAGTTACTATGGAAAGGCAAAGCAGGGAGTAGATTGTTTGGAATAAGCTAAGCGTCTCAGAACTGAGTTAAATACTTTACCTGTGACTACATTGAGAATGGAGGCAGAAGTACAGAAGCATAAATAGCACACTTCTAAAAATGAGAAAACACAACTTGATATGTAAGGAAAATAAATATGTCTGCAACTAAATAGTGATTTGTATAAGTAAATTATGTTTGTGAATGATATTATCTAGGAATAAACATTTGCCTTAATAACATAATGCTAGATAAACTTCTTAGGGAATATTAAAGAAAAGTGCAGTTTTAATTTTAATATGCACATGAGATCAATTAATGTATCACATATGCAAATAGGAAGGCAATGACCCTGATTCTGAGTACTTGTTATTTTTGGAGCTGGCATATGGCTCTCTCTAACAGCAGACATAATAATTTCAATAATTTAACTACTAATACCATGTAATGAACTCTGATTTGTGTTAATTTGGCCATTACTTATCAATTTCATGCTAATTTTTCAAAAAGTCACTTTTGAGCAAGTATTAGAATTTTTATTTTACATGCAATTTTTCAAAAGTAAAAAGTACCAGAATTTTTGTTCAGAAACTTGAATAAAACCATAGCAATTTTGCGAACTTATGACTGTAGATAGGTGTTAAGAAGTTCAAATAAAGATGTTTCTATAATTCAAAGTTTTGAAAGTATAATCTACATTGAATCATAATCCCAGGAAATAATTTAAAAGTTCTGATGACTTTTAAGCATTGCTGAAATGTTTCCCTCTTTTGTTTCAACCCTTAGAGAATATTGCATGTTTGGTTTACTTGTTAATGAGGGTGGAGGTTATCGTGGCAATATTTACATATATGTAGGTAGATGTATTATAGATACACATTTTACCAGTTTACATATTTAGAAATCCAATATGACAAAGGCAGGAAAAAAAATCCCCTCTTCCCAATTACAAATAAAATCACCAAGGTTTTAATTGTAAGCTTGGTCTTGTCCATATGGCTTCATTGTAGATATGGATTGAGTAGAACCTAAAAGGCACAAACATTTTGTCTGTTTGATTTGGTGGGAAACCTAATACCAGACTGTGGTAGGAGTAAAGTGATTCTTGTTGTTATGTATGTTATTTTTAATATCTCATTTCACTGTCCACACATTTGCCTGTTGCTGGGAGGGGACCCTTCACTCAGACATGTCTTATGAGAAGTTAGTGAGTTACTCTGAGACTGCAAACAAGTAGTAGGAAGTAAACAAGAGTTGGAAGCCATATGTCTGGGTGGCTGGCATGCAACGGAGCACAGATTTCTGCTTACATCTGCTTTCATACATTCTCCATGACAACTAGTGTGAAACATAAATATGATCTATGGTATTTTTGTAAATACCCTTCAATAGATAATTCCCATAAAGGACAGAGCTCACACTAGAGAATGCATGTTTTACCTCTTCTGGCTTCATCTGTGTGCTATGTCACTTGTCTCACTAGCTGGATCATATCTGTCTGTCTCTCTGTCTGTCTATGTTAAATTGTTTGTATTAGCTCATAGTTCATGATGTTGAATGAATTCAATTGTTTGTATTAACTGACAGTTCATGATGTTGAATGAATTCAGGTCACTTAAACAGGCTTATTTCTGCTTGAACTGCTTCTCTAAATAGATTTGGCTGAGAAATGCATAATAGTATAGAAAAGCTCTTTTGGGGAGTGTTCATTATTCCACCAAGATGAATCCTTTCAATCCCATAATTCCCTCTGATGCTGAAATTTTGAAAATTTGAGCATGCTACAATATGAATACTAGGAAAGTACCGAGGATGTAATAGCATTTCAGAGACTATTTCCCAAACATTATGAAGAATATCATTCAATAACTGAATACATCAGGTGATCATCCAATATAGAAACTCATGTAAAATGAGGGCTATCTTTGGTATAACAGTTATATCTCATGTTTATGAAAACAATATTTATGATTGCCATTAGCTATATCACTGCATTCAATACCGTGAAATAACAGATTAACTTTTAAATATAAGTTTGGATGTACTTTTTTTTTTCCTCTACATTTTTAAACTTCTTGTAGTGGGTCTCTGTGTATCATTAACACTGGCGAATTTCTCACTTCATGAAAAGAAGAGACTGCATGTCAAATTTAATCAGCTGGAATTGTTAGTTGAGAATTTTGGTGTTTCACTTCCTCCTTAAAAAAAAAAAACAAAGTTGACAATATCTAGGATGATGAGTTGTTATGTGGTAATTGTCATTGATCCAGAAATACACAAAAGCAAGACAACAAAATAACAGCACAAAACACCCATGGTCCCATACAAACAGGTAGATGGATCAATGATAGATGATAGATAGATAGACAGACAGACAGACAGAGAGATATAGACAGAGACAGTCAGATATTAGGTTCTTAAATTATCCTATTTTTTGATTTATAAATCCTAGGTTCCTGTGTACAGCCTCCAGCCCAAATTTCTTTGTTTACTGCAATAAGCTGAGCCTCTTTCCATTCCTAGCACAGCCAAGGCTCCAGATTACAAGAAATAGCTGAACCATGTAGCAGCTCCAAAACATTGGATAAGTTGTGTGGCATGTTTGCTTCTCCTCTATCCACACTGATCCCTAAATATCTGCCTCAGATCATTTTACTAAGAAACAGACTTATGCATGCTTTTACTGCAGATGAAGCAAAAAAAGATTTGCTTGAAGCACTCCAAGAAGATTGATGGGAAAGTGAAAACTGAAATAACCTACCCTGCAATATTTGTGGATGTCTTAGCATTGGCAAAACTGGACACAGTTTCTGTCTGTTCGATGACAACCAAGGGTTGCAATGCTCTTCTCTGAGGAGGTCACACACTAGTTGCACAAAGTGAGAAGGATCTTTGTGAGCACAAAAGTAATCTCACATCTTGGTTTGTACTAGTTGCTACTCCAATCCTTTAATCAAGGCGAATAACACCATTCCATTGAGATTGATTAGAAACAGGCCAAATAACTGACTTCAAAAGGTTTGACACTGGTAACTTGTGTATGGCGACTGGAGCTGCTACCTTGAGAAAAATTGATAGGATCGCCAGCAGAGAGACATACAAGCCCTTTTGATGTGGCTCACGTGAAAGATGCCAATGGGCAACAGCTTTGACCCTCAGATTTCTGACATCTTTACTACTTGCAAAACAAACCATGGATTTCTCTTCTGAGGAAAACGAGTCTGCCTCACCACTGCTGAATAGAGAGACAGAGGTTACCTTCCAGAGTCATAGGTGAAATGGTCTCTGGGATTCATGCTGGAGGAGTATTCATACTCTTGCTATAAATCTTTCATGGTGGCATTCTAGAAGGATGATTAAACGGCATTATGAGTTTTAAAAATATATATTTCTTGTATTTATGAACTGGTTTTGGATGGAGAAATGAAATATATAGTAAAAGAATATGTGTTCTATTGATATAGAGATAACTGTAGAATCCCACCACTTCTCACACATTTGTGTTCTTTATTCTAATACCGTCAAATTCATCACAACTCACTGTTATTCATGCTTATCCAAATGAGGTACTAAGGTTAGTTCTCATTTGTTTTCTCTTTGGATTTAGTGGATCTTTTATACTTGATGTAAGAGGACAAATATACATTTTAAGATAGTATCTAGATATATAAACATTTTAAAAGAATTATGAAAACTATCATGTCCTATATCATCTGTAACTAAGTAAATTGTAAATTTCTATTCATTCAATATACATTCCAAAATACCAGTATTGACTTGTTTAACATAACACTTTACATGTGACCCAACATATAGTATTATTTTAGGTCTCAGAGAATGGGTTTAATTGTTAGCTTATTTTATTTATTTATTTATTCATTTATCTATTTATTTGTGTGTGTGTGTGTGTGTGTGTGTGGTGTGTGATGAGACTTTTCCTAAGGAGGCGAAACACACATGTGTACTCACTCCAGACAGGGAGCCCATGACAAACCAAAGTATGTAAACAACCAAAGTTCATCTGTTGAACCATAGGTTTTATTGGAGTTACTTATCAAAATATAGGTGACAGGTTACTTACAGGAACAGAAATGACTTAGAAAAATAGTATTAATAAGAGCAAGGACACAAAAGGCACCTTCTCTGAAATAGAAAATACAAGAATAGAGAAAGCACTACTGCTGGTAGAGCCAGATACATTCTCAAGTGAAGCAGACACACCCCTTCTGTGTGTGTGTGTGTGTGTGTGTGTGTGTGTGTGTGTGTGTGTGTGTGTGTGTGTTGTGTCAGTGTTTCAATCATTTGATTTGAATCTTTCCCAAAACCACTTCTATTCACTCTGGACTTATGAATTTCAGTCAGCATTCCATTGTCTGAGCACATGAGTGTCAAAGAGAAATGTTCAACTTTGTGTTAAAATGGAGTTGAATGCTTAGAATAGATTTGATGAAACTGAAAGAAAAAGAAATGTGTTGAATTATGCATACTCAGAAAGGAGCAAAGATAGGAGGAATTAAAAAAAATGTTGAGGCATTCTACAATCCTATTGCTTAGCAACTGTCTTGGATTTCAGATCTCTTTGAATAATTTCAACTTGAATTCACCCATTAGATAATAATTTATATGCAATCAAGACAGTTCAGAACATTAAAAAATAAAGTTATAGATTTTGGTCCTCTAGTAAAAGTAATTAATAAATAGATATATACTTAACACTATGCTAATGTTAAATATTTACTATATTGGTTTTGATAATATCCCACCTGAACCAAGCAATCAAATAAGTATATAAATATTTCTTGGCTACAAGATATCCTTTTTGAGTAAATCAGTATACTTAGTATCAGATATAAAATAACTCATTGATTTTACTGACAATATTTGCAAAGTGCTAATATTTAGCCTTTGTGATCTTGTGGTTGTTATGTGTAATGACAAAAATAAAAATAGAAAGTTTCTAAAAATATATATTCAATTGAAGGAGATGAGATTATATTTGTGTGATTTAAATGTAGCAAAGCTATGGGGGAGAAGGTGGGACTTGAGTTTGGCATTGGTGGAATGCGATAAGGGTAAAATAAGGTGTCAAGATTATGAGATAAGAAAACCAGGGGGCCATAATTACAATGTCTCCAAGTCATCCAATGTGTCTCCCTGGGAGCAATATGTGACTTATCAATAGAATGGAGACAGGTGCTGTCAGCATCCAATAGCATGCCAAAGTGCTTATGATTTATTCTTCCAAGAGGAGTTATTAAATGATTCTGCATAGCATTAATGGCACAGGGATATAACATAATTAAAAACATAATTTATATGGAATCATTTCATTAGATAGAAGGGGCAGGAAGATGGGAGATCTGGCAACAATCAAGAAGATTGTTATAAACAAATTTGAATTATTTTAATCATTTGAACTGCAACTCTGGCTCTCCATAATTATTTATTAAGACAAAATACTACAGTCTCTTTCTAATTTGAATGATATTATCTCTTGTCAGTCTTTGCAGGTATATGGATTTTCTTACTTTTTAATTGAAAATATTTTAACTAGATTTTATTATGTGTAGAGTAATACATAACAATATATAAAATTTATTATTTTATGTGGCAAATATAATGATGTATTTTGAATTCCTGACTTGTTATGGCACTACTCTCTGGAATATTTTGATGGTTACAGATTAGCTGGCCTGATTCACTCAATTCTACAGTATAAGTTGCTTGACCTTGATATATTTTCTAATGCTCTTTCTATCTACTCCTCAATTTTGCTGACTTATATGTCTTCTTGTAACCTCAGCTTTATCTCCCCTTAGCTGATTTCATAAATCCATCTCCTCTAGTTTCCTGTCTAACACTATCTCAATATACCATCTAATAGAGGATGCCCATTAATAGCACTAGTAAACTGTAAACTGCAGTAAATTATATGACTAGGATTTTTATCTTGGCTTTTCTCCTCATAAAAAATATATTTTTTCTGTGTCTCTCCAGAATAGGCTTTGTCAAAAGTGAACAGGATATAAATATTTGATTTATTACATTCCTTTCCAAAGCACCAAAATTGAAATGCCATGTCTGAAACACCATTTGTCATTAGGATGGCAAATGTTCGACCAGTCTACTTGAGTTTTTTTTTATGAACATAGCTAGAACTACAATTTATAGGACCAAAAATAATAAAGGAAAAGGAAAAAAAGAAAAAAGAAAGAGGTTAATATATAGTTTCAAATATGTCCTTATCTACTAAGTGTACATAGTAGCTGTCATTAAGAGGTAAATATGCAGATACACAAAATATGACTCTCATAATTTACAAACACCACTTTGAACTGTTTTGGGGGGGTTACTGTGTTACTATGGATTACCAAATAATCACAGTGGATGTAATAAATTTTGCATGTCCCCCTTTCATTTGTCTATCTTCTGTGTGCTTCACTACATCCCACCTGCTCCCTCATGCTTCCATCATCTTGATGAGGCTGGTATGGGCCTTCCATTTGCACTTTGTGGGCCTTAAAGTTAGAGAAATTCATAGTAGATTAAGGAACATTATTAACTCTGTGTTGTGATTGGACAGATGTGTAGGTTGTGTACAGTTAAAGAACTATGCCATTCTTGGGAAGCCATTTTTGACTTCAACTTAACTGAATACCTATTCCAAACATTTAGACTCCACATAATAAATCCAGTTTTAGGACATCTTACACTTCTAGGTTTTCTCCTCCTTGAATAAATATTTGTCTCCTATTTCTTTATTGAGTTTTTTCTTGTGCTTGAACTCCTACTGTTGGACTTGTAATTTTTTTTTATCAATAATTCAATTTTTACTCTACTAAAGATCTTGAATCCCCAAACAACCCACAATGTCTCCTAAAATTCCTCTATCTCTAGGCTTCTATTTTACTTATAACTGCATAAAATATTTCTTGATTCTTCTTTTCCTTGTTGTTCTATATCCTAATATTTTAGTAAATCTTGTTCTCTTTACTTTTAAAATGTATTCCTAGTCAGACTTCTCGCTACAACTTATTCCTCATTTATCATAAATATATTTAAAAAAATTATGGCCACAATATTTTTAAATTCTTTAAGTATATGTCTTTAATTTAAACTTACTTCACTTTCCTCTTCCGTGTTCTCACACCAGCACCTCTCCTGTATGCTCTCTCAGATCCTTCCCATGTCGTGTCCCATTTTTGAGTTGATAGCCTCTTTTCCTTTTATCATTCTCTCTCTCTCTCTCTCTCTCTCTCTCTCTCTCTCTCTCTCTCTCTCTCTCTCTCTCTCTCTCTGTCACACACACACACACACACGCACACACACGCACACACACACAACCTCTTTTGTTGTATGTAGTTTCAGGGCTGAACCCTCTGCATTTGACAACCAATAAAGAGACTCATCTAATTCCCTTCTAACAGTTATTAGTTGCCCATAGTTCTTCATCTAAAGGTGCGATCCCATGAAATTTCCCCTTTCCATGTTAATATGTACATTGGTATTGCCAGTCTTATGGCCTTCTTTACAAAGCCATGTCTAGGAGAATGTCTTTCACCCCAAACTTCCTGGTATTCTAGCTTTTACACTCTTTCTGCTCCCTGTCCTGTGATGCTCTCTGAGCCATGGATGCAGGAGCTATGATGTAGATGTATCCATTTGGGCTGGGTTTCCTATGATTTATTGATTTTTGCCTTGTCTCCAATTGGGGTTTTCTGTGGTGATCTCCATTCTTGTTAAATAGAGGGTTCTTTGATGAGAGATAGTAGCCACACTTAACCTGTGGGGAGAAGAATATTAGTTAGAATGTAGTAAGGGATTATTGCTGTTCTAGAAAGTTTGCAGTAGTATGTTCTTTTCTATTGTCTATGACCTCACCAGCAGCAGAAAGCTGGCTAACTTTCAAGTAGCAGGCTTAAGTTCTCGCCTGGTAAGTGGGCCTTAAGTACAATCTGACAGCTGTTGATTACCACAGACACATGAATGCCACTTACTGCACCATTATTGATATCTTGCCATGCTGGAAATTGTCATGGCTCATAAGTGTTGCAAATGTGTAGGACTGTTTAATCGCTTCCCTTCATTTGAAGCTATCATAGTACTTTCTGGTTCCATGGAAGCTAGACTGTAGGAAATAACCTATCAGGTCAGATGCAGCTCAAATCATCCAGAGTTTTTTATCCTAAGAATTCAAGATGTTCAGTAATGGGGGTACACTATCAACTGTGGAGGGGCAATCAAGTGCCATACTGTCAGTCTATATTGTTTAAGAGTCACTTGGATTATTCTCACCAAACATTTGTAGGGAGGTTTCTTATACGTGGGGTTTTGAGACTCTGTGGTTCATACAGGGAGAAACATTACTTCAAGTAACTTAATTTCCTTTCAGATACATATGGGTATATGCATACATTTACATGTGATACATATACCTTATGGTAAATAAAATAGTATGATTCTTGAGGCTTTATTAAACAATATGACATTGGCACAAAAATAGACATGTAAACCAGTAGAACAAAATGGAAAATAAAAACATGTGTACTCAAACCTACAGATATCTGATACTTTACACAGAAGCAAAAAAAAAAAAAAAACACATTCACTGGGGGAAAGACAGTATCTTCAACAATTAGTGCTGGGAAAAGTGGATTTTCACACAGAAAAAAATTGCAATCAAACCCATACCTATCACTTGCACAAAATTTAGATGCAAGTGCATCAAAGTTCTCAGCTTGAAATTTAAAACACTAAAAATGACAGAAGAAAATATAGGCATTATCCTGCAAGATGAATTTTAGAAAAGAACTCTCTGAACAGGATTTCATTTGCCGAGAAATTAAAGTCAACAATGACAACCAAGACACCATAAAATAAAATAACTCTTTACAACTAAAGAAGCAATCAATTGAATAAAGAAGAAGCATACAGAATGGGAGAACATCTTTGCCAGTTATACATTTTACAGAGGCTTCATATCCTGGATATAATAAGAACTCAAAATCAAAGACTCAAGGAAACAAATGACACAATGAAAATATGGGCTGGGAATCTAAACATAGGGTTCTCAACAGAAGAATTTAAAAAGGCTAAGAAATTCCTCAAAAAGAATTCACCGTCTTTAGCATTTGAGAACATTCAAATCAAAACCACTTTGAGTCTCATTGTAGCCAAGTCAGAATGGCCAAGACCAACATGACAAATGACAACAAATAATGATGAGGTTTTGGGAAAAGAGGAGTCCTAACACTGCTGGTGGGACTACAAATTGGTGCAACCACTCTGAAATCAGTATGAAGACTCCTCCAGAAACTCAAAAATATAAATAAATCTGCCACATGACCCAGCTAAGCAACTCCTTGGCATATGTGCAAAGGACTTGACACCCAACTTCACATGTATTTACACAACAATGCTCATTGGTGCTCTATATAATAGTCTGCAAATGGGAACAACATAAATTCCTTCTACAGATGGATGGATACTGGAAAGTTTATTACAAATGAAAAAAAAAAGAAAAATTTCAGGTAAATGTGTGACAGAGAAAAGATTATATATATATATATATATATATATATATATATATAGTCTTTTTTATTGTTAAGAAATTTTCTATTCATTTTATATACCAACCACACATTCTCCTCTCCTCCCTCCTCCTGCCCCCAGCTGTTTCCCTCTAACACAACCCCCATTACTACCTCCTCCAAGGCAAAGCCTCCCATAGGGAGTCAGCAGAGGCTGGTACATTCAGTTGAGTCAGGTCCAAGCCCCTCCTCCTGCACCAAGGCTGTGTAAGGTGTCCCACCACAGTTACTGGACTCCACAAAGGCCAAACATGCACTAGGGATGGATCCTGCTGGGTGGGTGAGGGAGGTGCTTAAACAGTTCAAGTGAAACAACTGTCTCACCTATCAGAAGGCCTAGACCAGTTCCATGGGGGCTCCACAGCTATTGGTCCACAGTTCATGATTTCCCACTAGTTTGGTTTGGGTGTCTTTGTAGGTTTCCCAATCATGATCAAGATGTCCCTTGCTCATAGAAACCCTCTTCTCTCTCATCGACTGAATTTCTGGAGCTCAGCCTGGTGCTTTGCTGTGGATCTCTGTATCTGTTTCTATAAGTTACTGGATGAAGGCTCCCCAGTTTGCTCATGGAGTTCTCATCTATTTATCCTTCACAGGGTGATCCATGTGTCCCTCTTAGGGTCCTCTTAGTTAGGTAACTTCTCTGGAGCTGTGGTTTATAGTCTGCTTATCTATTGCTTTATATCCAGTATCCACTTATGAGTGACTACATACAATGTTTGACCTTCTGAGTCTGGGTTACCTCACTCAGGATGATATTTTCTATTTCTAGCCATTTGCCTTAAAATTTCATGCCATTGTTTTTAATTTCTGAGTAGTACTTCATTGTGTATGTGCCACACTTTCTTTATTCATTCTTTGGTTGAGGGGCATCTGGGTTGTTTTCAGGTTCTGGCTATTACAAATAATGCTGCTTTTAACATAATTGAGCAAGAGTCCTTGTGATGCGATTAAACATTCCTTGGGTATATGCCCAAGAGTGGTATAGCTGGGTCTTGAGGTAGATTGATTCCAAATTTTCTGAGAAACTGCCATACTGATTTCCAAAGTGGTTGTACAAGTTTGCACTCACACCAACAGTGGAGGAGTGTTCCCCTTGCTCCACATCCTCTCCAATATAAGCTGGGATAAGTGTTTTTGATCATAGCCATTCTGACAGGTGTAAGATGGCATTGCAGAGTCGTTTTGATTTGCATTTCCCTGAGGACTACGGACGTTGAGCAATTCCTTAAATGTCTTTCAGCCATTTGAGATTCTTCTGTTGAGAATTCTCTGCTTAGCTCTGTAGCCCATTTTTAATTGGGTATTTTAACTTAATTTAATTTAATTGATTGGGTTCATCATTTTGATGTCTAGTTTCTTTAATTCTTGATATATTTTGGAGATCAGTCCTCTGTAAGATGTAGAGTTGGTGAAGATATTTTCCCAAACTGTAGGCTATCATTTTGTCTTATTTACCCTGTCCTTTGCCCTGAAAAGCTTCTCAGTTTCAGTAGGTCCTATATATTAGTTGCTGCTCTCAGTGTCTGTGCTACTGGTGCTATATATAGGAACTGGTCTCCTGTGCCAATGTGTTCAAGACTATTTTCTACTTTCTCTTCTATCAAGTTCAGTGTAAATGGATTAATGTTGAGATCTTTGATTCACTTGGAGTTGAGTTTTTAGTATGGCTATAGACATGGATCGATTTGCAAGGTTCTACATGTTGACATCCAATTATGTCAGCAACATTTGTTGAAGATGCTTTCTGTATTCTATTGTACAGTTTTGGCTTCTTTGTCAAAAATCAGGTGTTCCTGGCTCTGTGGATTAATGTCAGGGTCTTCAATTCAATTCCATTGGTCCACATTTGTTTTTTATGCCGATACCAAGCTGTTTTTATTACTATAGCTCTATCATAGAGCTTGAAGTCAGGGATGGTGATACCTCCAGAGTTGTTACCATAATTGCACCAGAATTTTGGCATCCAACTTGGCCTCTTCAGGAGGTAAACGTTCAACTGTTAGGAATTGGGACATTATCTCAGGTGAAACAGAGTGCAAGATGGCTCGAATGTATAGGTCCAGAAGGACAGAGAGGAAAATTAAAACCATATGTGGCTAACATAACTATGAAGCTGTGGGGTCGAGACTTGTTGCAACAATGGCATACTCAGATTAACATCCCTCCAATCTCAGAAACAAATCATAACCTAACACATGTTACTGAGAGAAATATTAGAAGATATTATTCTAATGAGTGGTCACCAGCCATCCATATTATACAAGAACAAGGCACAGTAACTGATGATCTTCCAAAGACACCAATAGCTCTACCTTTAAAATGGTTAACAGACAAGCCTGTATGGGTCCAACAATGGCCTTTAACAACAAGGTTGCTTTATTGTACAGGATTGTTTTAGTTATTCTGTGTTTTTTGTTTTCCAAATGAAGTTGAGTATTGTTTTTCCAGGTCTGTGAAGAATTGTGTTGGGATTTTGATGGGGATTGCATTGAATCTGTAGATTGCTCTCGGTAAGATTGCCATTTTTACTATGTTAATTCTACCTATCCGTGAGCATGGGAGATCTTTCCATTTTTTGATATCTTCTTCAATTTCTTTCTCCAGAGAATTAAACTTCTTGTCAGACAGGTCTTTTACTTGCTTAGTTAGAGTTACCCCAGGGTAATTTATATTATTTGTGGCTACTGTAAAGGGTGATGTTTCTCTGATTTCTTTCTCACCTCATTTATCATTTGTATATAGGAAGGCTACTGATTTTATTTTAGTTAATCTTGTATCCTGCCACATTACTGAAGGTGTTTACCAGTTGTAGGAATTCCCTGGTAGAATTTTTGGTGTCACTTATGCATACTACCATATCTTATTTCTCTAGCTAGAACCTTGAGTACTAAATTGAATAGATATGGGGAGAGTGGACAAACTTTTCTTGTTCCTGTTTTTAGTGGAATCATTTTGAATTTCTCTCCATTTAATTTGATGTTGGCTGTCGGCTTCCTGTAAATTGCCTTTATTATGTTTAGGTATGTTCCTTGTATTCCTGATCTCTCCAAGATCTTTATCATGAAGGGGTGTTGGATTTTGTCAAAGGCTTTTTCAGCATCTAGTGACATGATCATGTGCTTCTTTTTTCTTTCAGTTTGCTTATATGGTGCATTACATTGACAGGTTTTCATATGTTGAAACATCCTTGCATCCCTGGGATGAATCCTACCCACTTAGTCATGGTTAATAATTCTTTGACGTGTTCTTGGATTCAGCTTCCCAATATTTTATTGAGTATTTTTCCCTCAATGTTCATGTGGGAGATAGGTCTGTCATTCTTTTTTTTTCCCTGCATCTTTCTGTGATTCTCATATCATGGTAATTATAGCCTTATACAAAAAGTATGGTAATATTCTTTCTGTTTCTTTTGTGTGGAACAATCTGAAGAGTATGGTATTAGCTCTTCTTTGAAAATCTGGTAGAATTCTGTGCTGAAGACATCTGATCCTGGGCTTTTTTTAAACAATCTTATGGAAACTGAATAAAGCTTAACTGAATCACCAAAGGGCCAAGGAAGAAATAAACTAACAATTTCCTAGAAATCAATGAAAATGAAAGTACAACATACCCAAACTTATGGGACACTATGAAAGCCATGGTAAGAGGATATTCATAGCATTAAATGACTACATAAAGGAGATGGAGCAATCTCTTACTAGCAACTTAACATCACACCTGAAAGCTCTAGAACAAAAAGAAGCAAACTTACCAGAAAGGAATAGATGCCAGGAAATAATCACCTTGAGGGCTGAAATCAATAAAATAGAAACAAAGAGAACAATACAAAGAATCAGTGAAACAAAGAATTGGTTCTTTGAAAAAATCCAAACTAACCAAAAGGCAGAGAGAGAGAGAGAGAGAGAGAGAGAGAGAGAGAGAGAGAGAGAGAGAGAGAGAGAGAGAGAGAATCCAAGTTAACAAAATCAGAAATGAAAGGGGAAAAGACCGTGAGGAAATCCAGAGAATCATCAGATCATACTTCAACAACCTGTACTCCACAAAATTGGAAAATCTAAAAGAAATGGACAATTTTCTGGATAGGGACCACGTACCAAAGTTAAATCAGGACTAGATAAACAATTTAAAGAGAACTATAACTCCTAAGGAAATAGAAGCAGTCATTAAAAGTCTCCCAACCAAAAAAGAAAAAAAAATATTAAGTGACAGGAGAACCCAGGGCCAAAAGATACATGTCCTGTGTCCTGTGTCATTTGTAGTTCCTAGCTCCAAGTCTTCGGATATAAGTTCTGACATGGAGTAAGCACAGAAAACATATAAAGGAACCGTAAACGATGTTGATGGCGTGCTGGGATTGAGAATGGAATAGCAGGTTACAGGTGATATGAAGTAGGAAATGGAAAAGCGGGTAAAGGCCTCCAACTTCAAAGAAGGAATGGGGATAAATCCAAATGGAGAAGGAAGAACAAGAAACAAATAAAACCAATGTTGTTTGGTGCCTCTGGGCACAGTTATTTTGTTAGAAGTAAGATGGTGGTATTCTTCAGAACCTTTTAAATCCAGTTTTACTTAGGAGATGGGTCAACTACATTTCAGATTCCCACAAGGACCCTAAGACCACTCTTTCTGGTCTTTTATCACCTTGATACCTTTTTCTTTTCTCTTGATCATGCTTCTCCTATTCCTCTTATTTCTCTGGATTTCATTCCCAGCCATGCCAAGTATACTCTTAACCCAGGGCAGTCCTTCTGTATCTTAGAGTAATCAAACACTTGCCCAGATGAAAGGCCATTTCTAGTCTTTCTTCACATGTCACCATCTAACTGATTATACTCTATTTAATAAATATTAATCATTACAACACAGCCATATTTCTCGTTTTATGGCATATATATATATATATATATATATATATATATATTGCATACAACTTATTCGTACAGTAATATGTATTTTACCAGTTTCTTTGTCTTACTTGCACATTATGAGGGTGGATATGGAACTTAATGTGCTTTGTCATTTTGAAACCCTTCCTTTAGCTCCTGTAATAACACTGTACATACCAACTTCCACCTTTCCTGAAAAACATATTTTAAAAGATGTTTTAACATCTATGTAAACAGGGTGCATTTTACAGTTAAGTTGTAGGCCCTGTGTAAAACAAAAAGTTATTTCTTTCTTTTCATTTGCTTGTAAAATAATGTAGTGTATCCTAGCACAAATGGCAAACTACTTTTAATAAAACATAATAGGAGAGATTCTGTGGGTATTTGTTGAATAAAAAGTATGATTGTAAAGAACAAAATCACAAAAGTGATTTCCTTAAGATATGTGCATACTGTCTAAGTGCAAAGACTTCTTAAAAAGAATTTAATAAAAGCTTATGATGTAACCTACTATAATGGCAGTATTTAAATATTGAAAAGAAGTGTATTCCTTTGTACTCATTCCATGGAGGAAAGGATGGTGGAAGAAAGTGATAGTTACCATCAGTAGGAATGCAAGTGGTTTTGATACTACGGGAGTAGCCAATGTAGTTAGATACCACAAATAAGATCATAGTCAAAAAGTGATATGTGGTAAAAATAGCTCTCTGTAATTTACAGCTATTAAATTACAGCAGTCTTTTTAAAATATCACTTGAAGTTTACCACAGTAAGCATTTGTACTAATTGTGCATTGAAGATAAGAAATTTCACTTTGGAGCCGGTAAGGTGACTCAGTAGGTAAAGTCATAGTGCTGACAATTCTGAGTTCAGTCTCCCTGAAACATGGGGTAAAAGGAGAGAAATGACGCCTACAAATAGTTGTCATTGACTTCTACATGTGTACTGCCTTTGATGTGGCAACTATTATACATTGTGTTTGTACATAGGCAAGTCATTAGTTTTGAATTCTGGACTTTGTAATTCATGCTTCTAGCTTCAGAACTTGAGAGGTTGAGGCAGGTGGGCTATCATGAGTTTTTGGTCAGCCTGCGTTACAATGTGAAACTTTGTCTCATTCTTGCTTCCCTGACTTGCTTATAAGGGACTCAAAATTGTCCTATGGGTTATAGGTGATAAATCCCATTAGGAGAGGGGGCATCAACTAGAAGAGACTGTCAAGTGGATGACATTTGGACCCTCTAAAGAACTCATAAGTGTTCTCCATTTATAATGGAGATGGTTGACACATGGTTGATACAGGCACCAGTATGGTATTTTCAACATCTGTGGCCTCTTAAATGAAGAATTTTTGGGGTATTTTTCATTTATCTTTCAGTCTTCTTATATTGTAGAATTGAGGAACAAGAAGAAGAGGCAGCTCAAGACACCCCTTTTATGTCCTTCCTATCAAAAACATAGTTGAAGTGTTGAAGATGAAAATACATTTTCATTTTAAACTGGGTAGTAATAATCCTTCTCAAAAATGTGGCTGGGCTTACAAAATTTGTTGTGTTATTAAAACATAAAAGCTAGGTTTCACTAAGGTTCAAGAGAAAAGATGAAGGATAAGTACACAGAATTATATCTTATATCATTGAAAATTCTAAATAACTCATGTTGAAGTCTCAAAAACATTTATACTTAGAATATACTTGCAAAAGAATTCACATCTCCTATTGTTTTCATCACGAAACTAAGCAATATCTTTTATAATTTTAGCCCATACATCCCCAATGGAATTCATCATACAAAGTATATAATTCTATAAATGAAACTAAAATCCTTTTATATATTAAATTGTGATAATTAACTTCTTATTGTGACCAAACTCATCTTCTCCATCTTCTCCCCAACCCAACTTGTAAACCTCAATATCACTCTCCACAAGTATTACAGTCATTGTCACAGTTTTCTTCTATGCTCTAAGGTGTCTGAAGAGACACTTGAAATCAGTATTGCTTCAAGTGAGTGTGCTTCAAATTTTTAGACCTATGTTATAAAAGGTTCTTTGCTAAAGGATTCTGAAAATTCACAGCTTAAATGTGATTATTCCTTGAAACACATCAAGCAGATATCATTAAGGTATGACTAGCAATTAGAAAATTCAATTAACAAAACTTATTCTTTATTCTTGTTTAATAAAAACTAGTATTTAAGGATCATTTTGTATTAATTAAATGCATATTTACTAATCCCCATTTATACATTCAGGGTGTCCCAGTCAATGTGTTGGATCCAGAGTCTAATGCTTACAGAATTTAAAATTAAGATAGATGATAGGCACAATAGAAGAAAAAGTAAGACATAGGTGATCCTGAGCACTAAGTGCTTTGTTGAGACTTAGAGAAGATATGTGTTATAGGAAATTTGAGGTGGTAACCTATCAAAAAGAAACAATTCCAAGTAAGCATGATGGCCAATCTTACTTGCCAACCTGATATACCTGGAAAGACAGAATCTCATTCAGGTAATTGTCTCCATCAGACTTCATGTAGGCATATTTTCTATGACATTTTCCTTTTTTTTTTTTTTTTTTTTTTTTTTTTTTTTTTTTTTTTTTTCAAGACAGGGTTTCTCTTTGTAGCTTTGCATTGCACCTTTCCTGGAACTCATTTGGTAGCCCAGGCTGGCCTCAAACTCATAGAGATCCACCTGGATCTGCCTCCCAAGTGCTGGGATTAAAGGTTGTAGCTCGAGTTTTCCTGCCTTGCCCACAGTCAGGACAAATCTCTGTCACCCACCAGTCCCACAGCCTCTCAGACCCAACCAAGTAAACACAGAGACTTATATTGCTTACAAACTTTATGGCCATGGCAGGCTTCTTGCTAACTGTTCTCATGTCTTAAATTAATCCATTTCTATAAATCTATACCTTGCCACGTGGCTTGAGGCTTACCGGAGTCTTCATATGCTGCTTGTCATGGCGACAGCTGGCAGTGTCTCCTTCCACTTTCCTGTTCTCTCAATTCTCCTCTCTGATAGTCCCGCCTATACTTCCTGCTTGGCCACTGACCAATCAGTGTTTGATTTATTGACCAATCAGAGCAACAGATTTGACATACAGACCATCCCACAGCAAAAGGTGTATGCCACCACTGCCCGGCTTTTTGTTTGTTTGTTTGTCGTTTCTGAATGTTGATAGACCCAGTCTCCTGTAAGCAGTGCCATACCTAGGTAGGTAAGTGTGTTACACAAGAAATGGAGCTAAACATAAGCCCAGAAACAAGCCCCAAAGCAGTATCCCTCTATGTTCTCTGCTCCAGTTCCCTCCTTCAGGTTTTTGCCTTGGTTCCTTCAGTGATTTACAGTAACCTCTAAGACAAGAAGTTGTTCCATCCAAGTTGCTTTTGGTTGGTGTTTGATTACAGCAACAGAAACCAGACAAGAACAGGAGGAAAAAGTCAACCTGAGGACTTAAAAATTAAATTAGGCACAGAGTATTTTATGATTTCTGAATTCAGCTGCACCCTAATCTTTGATCAAATGATTGATATTTGTGGTTTCAGTGTATATTTTAATCATTTCATACAGTAACTAACTGTTGCAGATGTTTAAGTAAAATAAATCTGCAATTATTTTGGCCATGGTTTTGATCAATACTAGAAATGTGAGAGAATAAACCTTAAATTCTATAGCATTTTGTTTAAAGAAAAACTTAAAAAAATAATAAACACATTTTACTTACAACAAGTTATAAATAATTTTCCAAGTAAAACGTATCTCCATCAAATATTGATATAGTATCTACACTATTTTTTCAAAAAATGCATATTAATGTTGTGACAAGTGATGGTGAGTTCAACTATCTTAAGAAGTACAATCACTGCACAACTATGTTTTATCACTTTTTCTTTTCCTTTTGTACTGTGTGTATTGCCGAGAAACATAAATATTTTTGATCTATAGCATATAAAGTGTACTTCTCAAGAAAATAATTGCTCTATAGCATTGTATGGTACTATAACATTAGCCAGTCAGAAAACCAAGGTGTTGGAAACATCATTCAGTTTTCTGCCTATTTCTTGTAAGAAACCAGCAGTTAAATTCTTTCTTTAGGTATCATACCTGGCAGGCACCCTGCTTAATGATGGGTGTGCCTACCATTTAGGAATATGTGACAGTCAGCATCAGCATTGCCTTTGGATAGCCCGCAGTTTGGGAGTAGGTGCCTTTCACTATAAATCTTCTAGGCTTTGGAGTAAAACATGAACAGATAATACGTCTGTCTCCTAGCTCCTTTTGATTAGCTGCGAAGATTTGACAGAAGATGTTGTTTTTCCGCATTTGTCTCCTCTGGTGCATCCTTTCATAATATGTGGAAGGGCATCATCTGATTCTGCAAAGGGTGCTTGGACAATGATATCATTAAAGCTGTTATAAGGATGTATTTTCAGACTCTCATTGCTTAGTTTTTCAGAGTATTTATTCTCAGCAGAAGTAGATCCATCTTTCACTAACCCCCAGTAAATTAATATTTTCTAGAGAAAGAAATTTCCAAGTGCCTAATTCTAATTTGAACCAAGTGATTTTACTCTGGTATAGAAGAGTGCAGTTTAATTTAGTACTGTATTATCTCCTCACCTGTGATGATTATTCAGTCTAAAATAAACTATATGAAGACAGGAGGTAAGCATTTTTGAGAGACTGAATAGGTAAGAGTTCATCCTTTAGATTCAACTCTCCTATGCCAAAACACATCTAAGCATCAGGATGTAGGTAACATTATGATTACAGAGATGAAGAAATAAATACACAAAGAAGCTAAGTAACTTATTTAGGCCAACAGCTGCAGAATTAACACACATTCAATACTGATAGTATGACTTCCATGTTTTCTTTCTCAGCTCATCCCTCAAACTTGCCAGCTCAACAGAGTGTATAAAATGCATGCTTAGGAGAGTTCTGTCTTCCATGTGTGATCTGCTTTAGAAATAAAGGGAGAATTTAGGTGCTTTGCACTTTTGTTCTAAACAAAAGAGCACATGGTGATAGGATTCAAAAAGATATCTTATGTTGAAGATACATGCTAAATGTTTTCTTTCTTCTCTACTGGGCTACTTCTCACTTCTCTGCCTACAACATGTCTCAGAATCTTGACCTACCTGATTCTAGGGATTCTCATTTAGGCTCCTTGCTAGAGGGGTTACTATTAAGGAGGAAGGGGAAAGAGTGGAAGAGCGGGACAAAGACGAAATTCTTATTGTTATTGCTTTCTTCCTGTGGTTAATCCAGAGTCCAGATGCAACAGCTGACTAACAATTTCAACCCCTTAAGGTAAAACTTCCAGAAAGACTTCCTGCTTTCTAAGTGGTGATAATCTCCATTCTCCTACTGCCATGGAGTAGGAATGCTACTTTACTACCAATAACTATCCATTGGGAATTTGTTTATATGTACAATTTATATGTTGTATTTTAAAAACATTGTAGCATATTTTAAGTGGTTTTTTAGAATTTCATACATGTATACAATGAAATATGATCATATATTACCCTGTATTTCTGCTCTTCAAATTCTAAGTATCCTCACCAATATGCCCCTTCCCAATTTCCTACCTTTTTTGTTATTCCATTAAATGCAATTATTAATGTTTTTATATACATTGGTGTGGGGTCATCTGTTGAAGCATGGGAAAACCAAGCAGCCACAGCCTCATAAAAGGATGCTTACTGTTCCCCATCACTATTCTGGCAATAGCTCCTCAGTAAGGCTTGGGCCATGAAGATCATTTATTTCATCTATGAGAGAGTTCAGATGACTGGATGTTGTAGAGGTCATGTGCAGATTACCACAGCTGCTATGAATTCATGGGTTTGATGACTATGTCATGTCCAGAAGATATTATTTCATAGCACTCTTTGCTATCATTCAGTTTTTATATTCCTTCTGCCTTCTCTTCTTCAATGAGACTTTGAGGAACTTGGTTTAATATATATGTTCCATTAGGGCTGATTGCTATATGCTAAGCATTTCTTTGGTCATTCTGACTGGAAAATTTGAAAAAAAAGTTTTATAGTCTAATGTAAAGTGACCTTATTATGTTTGTGCATAGTCCCCAAATATTTCTCCTGTCTCTTCTTAAATAACCCTCTGTTGTCTCTTTTTGGCTTATTAAATGTCAGGTAAGGGTATAGGTGGATCTGACAAAGAATTACTTAGTGAAAAATAGAGATAAATTTAAAAGTATAAAACTAGGCCCATCATATCCTATAGCTGCAAATGCTATTGGCACATTACAATTTTTTAAAAGCATGTCTTTATGGTAGAAAATTAAATAGTTATGGTTTACTAATGTAGCCTTGAGACTACAGGAGCTGGCGAGATGACTCAGTGGTTAAGGATGATGCTTATTTTTTTTTAAAGAACCCAGGTTTTGTTATTAGCGCCTACCTTACACGGCTCAAAACTCTGTTAACTCCAGCACTACGGGCTCTTTTTGATGGCCTCTGGCCTCTGTAGGCACTTGCAGAAACATAGTGCACACAAGTCATAAAGGGATGTGAACACAAACACACATGGTAGTAATAAATAAACCTTTTAAGATAAGTTTGGCTATTTTTAAGTATATAATTTTCCTGAAATTTCTTGGTTTAGAACATAAAAAGCAGATACATTTTGTGGGACTAGAATCTGGTCATATTTCTCTTAGAATGCTGAAACTTTGAGAAACATGGATTTGTAACTGCTGTCATCATCATGTTGATTGATTGATGTTTTCATAAATGAAAATGTTAGCTATTATGATAGAATAATTTACATAATCTACAGATATCTGCAGTCCTAAGCAGATGGGGCTCTCTGATGAATGTTTTGGTCTACCTCCACTGTATTTGTACAATTATAAATTATCAATGTTATTTCTTTTTATTATTATGATATATTTCTGTTTATATCTTTATTTTTCTTTTTTTTCAAGACAAGGTTTCTCTGTGTAGTTCTTGGTTCCTGTTCTGGTTCTTCATCTGCAGACCAGCTGGCCTTGAACTCATAGAGATCTCCATGGCTCTTCCTCCTGAGTGCTGGGATTAAAGGTGTGCACCACTAATAAACAGCTGAATCTTTATTTTTCTATCTCCTCATTTTGAACTACAGGTGTGATAGTCTCCATATATCAGCTAGGACTGAATGTTGGGTAGGTCAGTAAACTGGAATGTTTATATTGGTCCAATATAATGAATTTTGAAAATTTGAGTTCATTTCTTAATTTTAACTCATTCAGTGGCTGTAATGAAATTTCTAAGTAGTGGCAAAATCTTACAAATGTTGATGGAGTCTTATTTTTATAAGAGGATCAGGAGAATGAGTAGTTAGAAGGATACTAGCCAAGTAAATTCACCAGAGAAACCCAAAATGTATATATTCTACTGACTATCAAATTATAGCACCTACGTATGAAATGATAAGTCAACAGGAATTATAATATCCAGTTTCAAGTCTCAAAGTTAAATCATAATTCTAATTAGCTAAAATGTATTTCAGGGTATGTGCATTTATTTATACCATCAGAGAATTTCAAGTATTACCAGACAATGGGTGTTTGGGAGATTGCAAAATAGAAGTGTAAATAAGGTTTGTTGGTTTCAGATATTAATCAGAAAATAAATTTTCTTATGATGATTGGACACACTTTGACACTTGAACTATCCACATGTTCTTCCAATAGTGATAGAATTGAAGCCAAAGCCCCATCACCTAAGAAAACATAATTTGAAATCATCCTCGTTATATTAGACAAAGTGAAATACATGTCATTCTTTTTACTAGTTTAAACATTCCTTGGATAACATTTTATAACTTTTGAACTACTCATTTTTAATAATGAAAATTAGGGAACAGAAATGGGTTCTTAGTCTCTTATATATCCTATAGCAGCAAGTGGATTTGAGAGAAATAATTGTCTAGAAAACGTCAAAAGCTTCTGTTCTCAGAATAGTTCATAGACTATTGATCTAAATGGGATGTTATTGTAAACACAATTGATTGTATTGTAAATGATTTCATGTTTCAAATTTCAGATAATAGATTTTATTTGGTAAATAAAAATTTATTTAAATGACTTAAGGCCATTCTCTACTTGAACATAAAAGCCAAACGAAACTTTCAATCTTACATATAGCAAACAAAACAAAACCAATAAACAAACACACAAAACCTGAGAACACAATACATATTTTTCCATACAAGATGATCAAAGGGATCATACATTCTCAGAACAGCACAATTTATCTCTTTGGTGACACTTAACGTGCTCAGTGAGAGCAAATGATTTCTTAATGTTTAAGAGAAGAAAGGTGCCAAGTATCTGTAGTTGAGCCAGCAAAATGACAATGACAAATTATTAACTTGTCCTACACAGGCCCTTTCTAGTTCCAAAATGTATTCCCAGTCATTCTGTCTACCTCTGTGTAACAACTCTCTCTTCCAAAAGCATAATCTATCAGTCATTAAGTCAAAGAGCCAACACAAAAGGTTATCTTTTACAAAAATGCAATTAAAAGAATGAAGCTCAGTAATATTATAATCATCACATCTTGCCTAAGATCAAGAAATGTGATATGTTGCTCTTCATGTAGCTTGCAGGTAAGAATTAATGTTTTAATTTAATTTTTTAAAATTATAATTATATATTACTTGTGCCTAAATTAGCTCCACGACTAAAAAATCTTTGTATCATAAAATTTAAAGAAAGACAAAAGGAGATGAATGGTGTTTTCTTTGAGCTCTATATTAGGACATTGGGTATGTGAAATAAATAATTACTATTAATTTGACTTAAATAGGAATAGGAAAGAAATTTAGTGACAAATGTGGGGAGAGTGTGGTGCATTAGTTTAGTTCTCTGAAACTTTAGCTTCATGTACATAATAAGCAGTGTTTTAGTATACTTTCTCATGTGGAGAGATAACAAAAAGGTTACTTTCACTGAAGAAGGAAAAGAAAGACTCTGCTCTAAGAGAAGGGAGCCTAGCTCTTCCATCTCCTTGTGTTATAATTCCAAAAGCATAATTCACCTCTGTGTATCTTAATTTCTTCTTAGGAGGATATAGTAATACATAAGATGATTTGTATTTGAATCAATTTGCTAAACTAAAGATTATATTGAACCATCCATGTGTGAGGTGGGAACGCTTTCCTAAGTCTCAGGGTTGTCTCTCCTTTGCCAGGACAGTTATATCAGCACTACTTTAAGGGTGCTGTAAAGAGTGAGTGGACAGATATGTTTAATATACGTATAAGTGTTTAGTTCATATAAAATTACTGATGTATTATTAGTGAGGATTTTAATATGCTATGACAATATCAAGAATTGAGTAAAAATTTAAATTTAATTCATGTAAGATCTTAATGTAAAAGAAGATCAATAGTTTATTATTATTATTTATTTTTACTAAGGAATTTTTTTACTCATTTTACATTCCAATCACAGATCCCCCTCTCTTCCCTCTTCCTGCCCCTCCCACCTCTCCCCCTAGCCCAACCCCCCATTCCTTCCTCCAACAAGACAAGGTCTCCCATGGGAAGTCCCCAGAGCTTGGAACATTCAGTAGAGGAAGGCTCAAGCCCCTCCCCCTGCATTAAGGCTGTGCAAGGCAATGGGCTCCAAAAAGCCAGCTCATGCACCAGGGACGGATCCTAATCCTACTGCCAGGGGGTCCCTTAAGCCCTTAAGCCTATACAACTGTCTCGCTTATGCAGAGGGCCTAGTCCAGTCCCACGGAGGCTCCATAGCTGTTCATCTAAAGTTCATGAGTTCCTACCAGTTTGGTTTCGTTGTCTCTGTAGGTTTTCCCGTCATGATCTTGATGCCCCTTGCTCAGAGAACCCCTCTTCTCTCTCTTCAACTGGACTCCTGGAGCTCGGCCTGGTGCTTGGCTGTGATCTCTGCATCTGCTTCCATCAGTTACTGGATGAAGGCTCTGTGATGACAGTTAGGGTATTCACTGATCTCTTTCCTGGGGTAAGCCAGTTCAGGCACCCTCTCCACTATTGCTAATAGTTTAAGCTGGAGTCATCCTTGTGGATTCCAGGGAATCTCTCCAGCACCCAGCCTTTCTCTGTCCCCATGACATCTCCCTCCATCATGGTATCTTTCTCACTGTTCCTTCACTCTGTCTCTGTTCCATCCCATTCCTTCATGTTCTCATCCCAACACCCACCCTCCATTGCTCCCCCTATCCCCAGTTTACTCATGGAGATCTCCTCTATTTCTCCTTCACAGGGCAATCCATGCATCCCTCTTAGCATCCTCCTTGTTAGCTAAGCTCTCTGGAGCTGTGGGTTACAGTCTGGTTATCCTTTTCTTTACTTCTATTATCCACTTACAAGTGAGTACATACCATTTTGTCATTCTGAGTCTGGGTTACCTTACTCAGGATGATATTTTCTAGTTCTAGCCATTTGCCTGCACATTTCATGATGCCATTGTTTTTTGTTGTTGTTGTTGTTGCTGAGTAGTACTCCATTGTGTATATGTACCACATTTTATTAATCCATTCTTTGGTTGAGGGGCATCTAGGTTATTTCTAGGTTCTGGCTATTATGAATAATGCTGCTATGAACATAGTTGAGCATATGTCCTTGTGGTACGATTGAGCATGCCTTGGGTGTATGCCCAAGAGTGGTATAGCTGGGTCTTGAGGTAGATTGATTCCTAATTTTCTGAGAAACCTCTATACTAGTTTCCAAAGTGGCTGTACAAGTTTGCACTCCTACCAACAGTGAAGGAATGTTCCCTTTGCCTTCATCATCTTCAACATAAGGTGTCATCAGTGTTTTTTGATCTTAGCCATTCTGACAGGTGTAAGGTGGTATCTCAGAGTCATTTTCATTTTCATTTCCCCATGACTAAGGATGTTGAGCAATTCGTTAAATGTCTTTTGGCCATTTGAGAGTCTTCTGTTGAGAATTATCTGTTTAGTTCTGTAACCCATTGGGTTGTTTGGTTATTTTGATGTCTACTTTCCTGAATTTTTTATATATTTTGGAGATCAGACCTCTGTCAGATGTGGAGTTAGTGAAGATCTTTTCCCATTCTGTAGGGTGTTGTTTTGTCTTATTTACCATGTCCTTTGCCTTACATAAGCTTTTCAGTTTCAGGAGTTCCCATTTATTAATTGTTGCTCTCAGTGTCTGTGCTACTGGTATTATATTTACAAAGTGGTCTCCTGTGCCAATTCATTCAAGACTACTTCCTACTTTCTCTTTTATCAGATTCAGTGTAACTGGATTTATGTTGAGACCTTTCATCTCCTTGGACTTGAATTTTGTGCATGGTGATAGATATGGATCTATTTGCAATCTTCTTCTACATGTTGACATCCAGTTATGCCAGCACCATTTGTTGAAGATGCTTTTGGTTTTCCATTGTACAGTTTTGGCTTCTTTGTCAACACTCGGGTGTTCATAGGTGTGTTGATTCCATTGGTCTACATGTCAGTCTTTAATGCCAATACCAAGCTGTTTTTATTACTATAGTTCTATAGTAGAGCTTGAAGTCAGGGATGGTGATGCCTCCAGAGGTTGCTTTATCGTATAGGATTGTTTTAGTTATTCCATTTTTTTTTTTTCCAAATGAAGTTGGGTATTTTTCTTTCCAGGTCTGTGAAGAATTGTCATGGAATTTTGATGGGGATAGCATTGAATCTGTAGAATGCTTTTGGTATGAAAGTCATTTTTACTAAGTTAATGCTACCTATTTATGAGCATGGGAGATCTTTCCATTTTTCTGATATCTTCTTTAATTTCTTTCTTCAGAGACTTAAACTTCTTGTCAAACAGGTCTTTTACTTGCTTAGTTAGAGTTACACCAAAGTATTTTGTATTACTTGTGGCTATTATAAAGTATGATGTTTCTCTAATTTCTTTTTCAGCCCATTTATCATTTTTATATAGGAGAGCTACTGATTTTTTTGTTAGTCTTGTATACTGACACATTACTGAAGGTGTTTATCAGCTGTAGGAGGTTCCTGGTAGAATTTTTGGGGACACTTATGTATACTATCATATCATCTGCAAATGGGAACAGTTTGACTTCTTCCTTTCCAAGTTATATCCTCTTGATCTTCTTTTGTTGTCTTATTGCTCTAGCTAGGACTTTGAGTACTGTATTGAATAGATATGGAGAGAGTGGACAGCCTTGTCTTGTTCCTGCTTTTAGTGGAATCACTTTGAGTTTCTCCCCATTTAATTTGATGTTGGCTGTTGGCTTGCTTGCTGTAAATTGCTTTTATTATGTTTAGGTCCATTCTTTGTATTCCTGATATCTCCAAGACCTTTATCATGAAGGGGTGTTGGATTTTGTCAAAGGCTTTTTCAGCATCTAACGAGATGATCATCTGGTTCTTTTTCTTTCAGTTTGTTTCTATTGTGTGGAACAATTTGAAGAGTATTGGTATTAGCTCCTCTTTAAAATTCTGGTTTGAGTTCTGCACTGAAACCACCTTGTCTTGGGCTTTTTTTGGTTGGGAGACTTTTAATAACTGCTTCTATTTCCTTAGGGTTATAGGTCTATTTAGATTGTTTCCCTGGTCTTGATTTAACTTTGGTATGTGGTACCTATTCAGAAAAGTTGTCCATTTTGCTAAAATTTCCAATTTTGAGGAGTACAGGTTTTTGAAGTACGATCTGATAATTCTCTGTATTTCCTCATTGTCTGCTGTTATGTCTCTCTTTTCATTTCTGATTTTGTTAATTTGGATGCTCTCTTTGTCTTTTGTTTAGTTTGGATAGGGACTTGTCTATCTTGATGATTTTCTCAAAGAACCAACTCTTTGTTTCACTGATTCTTTGTATTGTTCTCTTCGTTTCTATTTTATTGATTTCACCCTTCATTTTGATTATTTCCTGGCATCTATTCCTTATGGGTGAGTTGGCTTCTTTTTTTTTCTAGAGCTTTCAGGTGTGCTGTTAAGTCACTAGTCTGAGATTACTCCATCTTCTTTATGTAGGCATTTAGTGGTGTGAATTTTCCTCTTAGCACTGCTTTCATAGTGTCCCATAAGTTTGAGTATTCTAGGAAATCTTTAATTTCTTTCTTTACTTCTTCCCTGATTATTGGTGACTCAGTTGAGCATTATTCAGTTTCCTTGAGATTATAGGCTTTCTGTAAATTTTGTTGTTGTTGAAATCTAACTTTAGGCCATGGTGGTCTGATAAAAAATAGGAGGTTATTCCAATTTTTTATTTCTTTTGAGTTTTGCTTTGTGACCGAGCATGTGGTTGATTTTAGAGAAAGTTACATGGAGTGCTGAGAAGAACATATATTCTTTGTGCTAGGGTAGAATGTTCTGTAGATATCTCCTAAGTCCATTGGAGTAATAACACCTGTTAGATCCCTTATTTCTCTGTTAAGTTTCTGTCTTACAGATCTGTCCATTGGTGAGAGTGGGGTGTTGAAGTCTCCCACTACTAGTGTGTGTGATTTGATGTGTGATTTAAGTTTTAGTAATGCTGCTTTTACATTTGTGGGTGCATTTGTACTTGGGACATAAATGTTCAGAATTCAGACTTCATCTTGGTGGATTTTTCCTGTGATGAATGTATAATGTCCTTTGTGATCTCTTTTGATTGATTTTAGTTTGAAGTCTATTTTGTTAGATATTAGGATAGATACACCAGCTTGCTTCTTCAGTCCATTTGATTCAAAAGTCTTTTCCAAACCTTTTACTCCGAGGTAGTGTGTCTGTCTTTGAAGTTGAGGTGTGTTTCTTGTATGCAGCAAAAGGCTGGTTTGATCCTGTATAGATTGCCTGCGGGTAACCACAACAGCTGTGAGCTAGATGCCATCCATTTCCAGGTGACAGAATTTTCCAGTACTTCTCCAGATCATCTGGTTCTTACATTCTTTCCACTTCTTCTTATGCAGTGTTCCCTGAGCCTTGGTGGTGGGGATAATACAGGCATCCCATATAGGGAACTCAGTCTCTTATTTTCAATCCTTTGACTAGCTATGCATCTCTGACTTGACTGCTGTCCACTGTAAACAAAAGCTTCTTTGACCAAGGCTGAGAGCCGCCCAAGTCTATAGATATAACCACACATATTTAAAAGGGAATTTAACAACATGACCATTTGGCAAGATGGTTCTCAACCTGTGGGTTTTGATCCCTTGTAAATAAAATGACCCCTTCCAGGGGTCACCTCAGAACCATGGGAAAACACAGATTTTTTTTTTTTTACATTATGATTCATAACAGTAACAAAATTATAGTTATGAAGTGGCAACAAGAATAATTTTATGGTTTGGGGGTCACAACATGAGGAACTGTATTAAAGGGGAGTGTGTGTGTGTGTGTGTGTGTGTGTGTGTGTGTGTGTGTGTGATATTTCCAATATCAGTGAAAACAAGACCCTTCTAGAACCGGGGAGTGGTGCACATTTGGAAAACTGTAAATGCTGGGCTTCCATTGTCGTCACAGGAAAATCTGGGTTGATGCAGGTTGATGATGATGTCAACTGGCTCAAAAACTACTGCTCTGTTGCTCTTTTCTCAGCAATTTAGCATTTTGCTCTTGGACACTGAATGGAATAAAAGCAGATGGCACTCAGTGTTGCTTTGCTTTTGTTAAAAGATAAACATATTAACATTAACATTTTAAAGAGTTTATTTACACAATGGTACATGAATCAGGCAGTGACTGGACTCAACCTAATTGTTGGTGCCAAGGAGATCTGAGGAGAACAGGCTTATAATGTGTTCACATAAGCAAGACATCACAAACAAACAAACAAAAAACAAAAATCAAAAACCCACCTATATTTGATGGAATAAAGTGGAGCTTCTAGGTAGAATTGAGCTTGGTGATTTTTGGTTATTCAAACTTGTTCCATTTTATTCTAGTCACTGAGTTGGAGTCTAGCTTGTTTGCGTAGGAACTCAAGACTCTACAGATAGCCCAGATATGATGGCTAACCTTGTCATCTTACTGAGACTTAGAATTCACCTAGAAGTCACAAGTCAATGTGTGTCTGAGGGCATTTTCTGAAAGACTTAACTGAAGTAGGATGACACATTCTGAATATAGGAGCTACTATTTTAGGGGCTGGAGGGGTTCCACACTGAATAAACATGCGGAAGTGAGCCGAGCACCAGAACTAATCACTCTTTGCTTCCTGACTGCAGACGCAATGGACCAGTTGCTCTGGTTCCTGCCAGTGTGCCTTCTCCACTGTGGTAGACTGTATCCTGAAATCATGAGACAAAATAAACCCTCCCTTTCTTAAGCTTCTTTGTCAGCTATTCACAGGAAAAAAAAGACAACTAATTAGTACACCAGCCTAGTGGGTTTCCAAGTCTTCTTAAGATTCCTGTTAGTTTGTTAACCATAATTCTGCAACAAATGAATCAATCCTGAAGACATTAATATTTTTGTCTATCAACTTTTTAGAAATATAGATAAAGAACACGTTTTCCAAGTTTTATGTAATTACAAATTTAAATCTTTTCATTGATTTGCACTAGTTTTACCAAAGCTTTCCATATCCAAGAACTATATATTTTATATACTAGTTGAAACAAAGAGACGTAACCAATATCAGGGAGAAAGGAGAATGCAGTCTAATTCTAGTGGATTTCTTTTTTCTTTTTTTAATTTTTTAATAATTTTTTATTGAGAGATTTTCTATTCATTTTACATACCAACCACAGATTCCCCTGTCCTCTCTTCTCCTGTCTCCCAGGCTTCCCCCACCAACCCACCACTCCCCATTCTCACCTCCTCCAAGGCAAGTTCTCCCATGGGTAGTCAGCAGAGCCTGGTACATTCAGTTGAGGCAGGTCCAAGCCCCTTCTTCCTGCACCAAGGCTACACCAAGTGTCTCAGCATAGGCACTAGGTTCCATATGTACCCACTTCTCAAAGTTAAATCAAGATTAAATAAGCAATTTAGACAGACCCATAAAACCTAGTGAAATAGAAATAGTAATTAAGTCTACCAACCAAGACAACAATAATAAAATAGGCAAGTACTACAAGGTTTTAGCCCATAATTCTACCAGACTTTCAAAGAAGAGTTAATACCAATACTCCTCAAATCATTTCACAAAATAGTAGCAGAAGGAATATAACCTAATTTATTTTACAAGGCCACAGTCACCCAGATACCTTAACTGCATAATGACTCAATAAGAAAGAAAATTGCATACCAATTTTCTTTATGAACATGGATGCAAAAATATTCAATATAACATGCTTGCAAACTGAATAAAAAGTTTCATTCAGCATGAACACATTTAATATCTATGTAGTTATCTGTCTATGAGTTTTGTATAGTTCTAATATCTTGGGAATATGAAGTGGAATAAACCTCAATCCAAGAAAGCCTTAACATGATCATCCACCATGATCCTAGAGTTCTCAGAGATTCAAGGATGGTTCAACATACATAAATCAATACATTTGATCTACAATATAGACAAACTGAAATACAAAAACTACATGATCATCTCATTTATTTGCAGAAAAGGCCTTTCACGAAACCAACACCCCTTCATGATATTAAATAGATTTGTACTTATCATCTTGCACAAAACTCAACTCTAAATGATCACAGACCTCAACATAAAACCAGTTACAGTGAGCCTGATAGAAGAGAAAGCAAAGACTATCCTTGGACCCATTGTCACAGGAAAAGACTTTCTGAAGAGAACACTGTTAGCATGGGACTAAGATAAAAAAACAAACAAACAAACAAAAACTGAAGGAATCAAAGGATACAAATTTGAAAGGAAGAAGCCCAAGTATTTTTATTTACAGAGGATATGAGAGTATACATCCCAGCACTCAGGAGGAAGAGGCAGGTGGATCTCTGTGAGTTCGAGGCCAGCCTGGGCTACAGAGTGAGTTCCAGGAAAGGCACAAAGCTACTCAGAGAAACTCTGTCTCAAAACCCACCCCTCCCCAAAAAGGGAGTATACATAAGTGACCAGAAACATTCCATTGAGAAACTCCAATAGCAGGATACTCATTTTCAGCAAAGTAGCTTGATACAAAATTAATTTAAAAAAATTACTAGGTTTCTTATATACAAATGAAAAACAAAATAAAGAAATCAAGGAAACAACACCTTTCACAATAGCCTCTAATAAAATAAAATAAAATAACTTAGGGCAATTCTAACAAAGTAAGTAAAAGTCTTATATGATGTAAACTTTAAGACATTGAAGTTGCCATAATATGGGAATATCTTTCATGTTCATGGGTTGGGATGATTAATATAGTAAGAATGACCATTGTAACAAAAGCAAGCAACAGATTCAATTCAGTATCCATCAAAATTCCAACACAATTCTTCAAAGATCTCTAAAGAACAATTTTCAGATGGTTAAACTGGAGGAATACATGTAGAAGTTTCCAAATGGATTTGTACTTACCACCCTGAATACCATTCAACTCCAAAATGGATGAAAAACCTCAACATAAAACCAGATGCACTCAACCTGATAAAAAATAAACTAGGACATAGCCTTGAACTCATTGGCTCAGGAAATGACTTTTTTGAACAGAACACTATTAGTACAGATATCAAGATTAAAAATTAATAAATGGGACCTCATAAAACTAGAAATCATCTGTATAACAAAGGACACCATCATTTGGACAAAGCAGTAGCCCACAGAATTAAAAATAATTTTATCAGCTACACATTTGATAGAGTGCCACAATCCAAACTATGTAAAATAACTCAAAAGACTAAATGTCAAGAAAACAAATGACCCAATTAAAAAATGGAATATCAATCTAAACAGAGAATTCTCAAAAGAGAAAACTCAAATGGATGGAAAACACTTTTAAAAAAAGTTCAACGTTCTTAACCACCAGGAAAATGCAAATCAAAACTACATTGAGATCTAATCTTCCATCCATCAGTATATTAAAATCAACAACACAATGACAGCTCACACTGGTGAGGATATAGGAAAGTTCTTCCATTGTCTTCCCAACAACAATATGATCAGGTCTGTCACCAAAACCCCACTCCTGGTATCTACTTGTCTTAATTAGAGTTACTGGTGTTGTGATGAAACACCATGACCAAAATCAACTGGGGAAAAAAGTTTTATTTCACTCACTATTCCATATACATTTCAAAGTCAAAAGCATTGAGGGCAATAACTCACACTGGAGAGAAATTGAGAGGCAAGGGCTGATTCAGTGACAATGAAGGGGTGTTGCTTACTGACTTGCTGAATCTGTTTTCTTATAGAATCCAGTACTCATCTTTTTTTTTTTTTTCCATTTAGAACTTAGGGCTCAACTGCCTTGGTATGAACTCATTCACATGTGCTGGGCCCTTCCCCAGTATTTACAAATAAAGAAAATGCCCTACAGGTTTTCTTTCAGTCTGATATTCTGGAGGCAATTTCTCAATTGAAGCTATCTCCTGTCCAATGACTCTAGTCTATTTCTGGTTGACATACCTAACCAGCACAAGTGGGGAGGGCAGGGAAGAAGGTGAGGAGGGAGGGAATCTGGGGGAGGGACAATTCAACTTAAGGGGAATTTGATGGTAATGTGAAAACATAATACAGTAGAAGTTTCATAAAAAAAAATAAAAAATAAAAAACCAAAAAAAGCAACAAACAAAAAACCCGATACATATTAAAGGGTTTGTAAATGAAATCACCAAAAAAATGGGTTACACAGAGTCACACATGAACATGTCTTGTCACCAAATGATGATCCAGTGCCAGGAAGTAGTTACATTTAATTTATCTGCTGACCAAAGTGGTCCCTTGGAAAACTCCAAACAATCTTGGCTATTACCAAGATGACAGTTGCTCTCCGCAAACTGATAGCAAGGCCTCCTTCCTGAATACAATAGCGACACAATGTACTGAACACGGAGAAGTCAAGCTGTTGTCTACATAGAATTTTTTCACCCTTACATGCTAGAGTCCTTGGTATAGGAAGGCACTCTGAATTCTACCAAAGGAGAAATGTAAACATCAACCCAGCCATAAAATCATTCATCTACAACAGTGTCCTGACTGCAAGATTTGTTAGTGCAATAGTGTCACAAAATTGTGGAAGTAACCAACAAATATTGGTTTTGACTTAAGGCCCACACCACAAGCTAGAACATGTACTGACACTGCTTGGGTGATCAATAATCTGAGGCTAAATATCCCACGGACCTAAGCCTTGGGTAAAACAAAATACTAATGTTCTAAAAATTAAAAATAAAACATAGCGATAAAATGACTCCTAATGACATTCTGCTATAAAAATAGATCAGTGCCTCTCTCTGTTTTCATCAGAGAAGTTTCCTCCAGTAGCAAATGATAACAAATTCAGAGACCAGCATTTAGACATTATACAAAGTGTGAGATACATTAGATCACTTGCCCTAAATGGGATATCTCCATCAAATTCCTCCCCTCAGGGCTCAGAGGTCCTAGAGGAAGAGGAGGTAGGGAGTATGAGAGCTAGAGGGGATGAACAGCACCTGAAAAACAAGGCCCTCTAAATTAGGAGGATCAATGCACACATGAACTAACAGAGTCTGTGGCAGGGTCTACACCAGACAGGGTCCTGGACCTTAAAGGAAATGGAGACATATGCTAACACAGAAACTATCTCCTATTGATAACCACTTGTAAATGAGTATTTTTTTTTTTCAAGAAAGTCACATTGGAGAAGCAAACTACTCTTAAAGATAGGTTGCATGCCCAGTACTAAGTGATGGCCAATGGAAAATTAACTCAAGGTCATCTTTGAATGTTCCTAGGCTCATAATGTTGTGTTAGGGCTTTTTCACACACACACACACACACACACACACACACACACACACACACACCACATACACACCTAGCCATTTGTATATATTATGACTTCTAGTTTAATATTTTTATGAGCTTTCTGAATGTGGAAACTAGTGGGTCTCTAAGTCTATAACTGTTTCTTGTTCCTTTTTAAAAGCTCTTTTCCCACTGTTTTTTTCCAGTTCTAATGTTAGTGTAGTTGAATTTCTAAATGGTCTTATCAAATAAAAATATGGAGCCAAATGTAGGGGTGAAAGCCTTAGATCAGGGAAATAGGGAAAGCCACCAGTCAGCCTTACCTCACCAACTCTGCAGCCTCCAAATGCACATTACTTCCTGTCTACCCATGCCTTTACTGCCTTGCTGTTTTCCCCTCATTGGCTTTCTTAGCCCAGCTACTTTACTTCCTCTTCCTACACAGCTCTGTCACTTTCTATCTGTTTGTACAGATGTCTAGGCTTCTATGGTTGGTACTGGGATTAAAGACATGTGTCACCACGCTTGGCTCTGTAGATCCTGCCTGCTAAGTGATAGGATTAAGGGCGTGTGCTGCCTGACTTTTTCTTTACTTAAAATGGCTGGCTTTTCCCCCCTGATCTCCAGGCAAGCTTTATTTATTAAAACACAAATAAAATATCACCACATTTGAGCACAAATAAAATATTACCAAATGTTAGTTCTTGTTTTATCCTTTTTATAATATCATCATATCATACCATAGTATATTTTTATTCCCTAGAAGTCTGTAATGGGATATAGAAGGGATGAGTCTGGACAAAAGGGGAGGTTGGGAGAAACTGTGACGAGTAGAGGAAGGGGAAACTAAAATCAGGATATATTATGTAAAAAAACTATTTAATAAGAGAATTAATAAATAGAGAAAATTGGGAATCCATGTGTAATGAATATAAGTCATATGCCTGATACTTTGGCTTATCATATTCTAAGAATTGTTTGAAGCAGTACAAACTGGACCCCAATTAAACTAAAGCTATTTACAAATTATATGATTGGCCATAAACATATAGTTAAAAGAATAAGGTTATTTTCTCTCTAGTCTATAGATATAAAAATGACCTGACTATTTTTGATGTAATAGGAGTCTCTACCCCATCTGTCAAAATCAATTTCTATGTAAATTTTGTTCCCTGGGAATCTGTTCCCAAAGCTGCTTTTATATGTGGAGAGATTCGTTCTCTGGTAGTGTGCATACTGCTTAAATGCAGAAGAGGTTCAGGAAAACAGTTCTGCTTATGTTATTGTTTCTTACTATCATTTATTGCAAGTCACATACATTTGCTATAGAAGTTTAATTCTAGAGTAAAAGCGCAATTTATTGATGGTATTTTATGCAGAAGGCATTGATATGGAAACTTGAAGATTTAGACTTAAAAATTCCTCTATAAAGTAGGTAGCAATATTTTATATATATTATATATTAATAGTTTCAGGGCCTTAGCATTTAGGGCTTAGATGAGAATTCACATTCAGGTCTATAATACTACAAACAAAGGCTCTGAAATGTTGTGCCATGTTAGGAGATTGATGCCAGATTTTGAGTAGAAGAGTTTAAAACTCCTGAATCAAAGGTCTATCTTTAGTACTCAGACATCTATAGCATGCCAAACTGCAAAAATTGACATAGCCATAGAACTTGTTTGTGAAGACTGATTAAAGTAGAATTGGACTCACAGGTTTCAAAGGTGAGAGCTTCTGATGTGTCCCCTGTGACCTGAGAACAAACAATCCCCAAGTCTCTTTTAAAAGCTGTTTCTCTAGAGGGTTAGCCACTAAATAGCAGAGAATCTTAGATCAGCTGCTTTTGCTTCACTTGATTACATTAGCCCAAAAACACGGCATCTTTGTAAAGATAACACAGTATATTTTTTCATGTGCTTCCTATTGTAATTGTTGCATTTGCAATATAACTATACTATTTGTAATGTTTTTTTTCTGAAATCATGTGAAAACTAAGATGATAACTGAAATAAAGTCACACTTCCTCACTAGTATGGTGTTTTGAATGAAAATCGCCCCACATATATAGTTTTTTTTTTTCTCTTTGCTCTTGGGGACCCGCCACCCTTCTTCCAAATGGATACACGGATAATTATTCTTATTTATGAATGCCTGGACTTAGCTTGGCTTTTTTCTAGCCAGATTTTCTTAAATTATGCCACCTACCTTTTGCGTCTGGGCTTTTACTTTATTCTATATACCTCTCTTTCCTTCTAACTCCATGGCTGGCTGCGTGGCTGGGCGGCTGACTCCTGGCATTCTCCTCTCCTTCTTTTCTAGCGCTTCTTCTCTCCATCTTCTTTTTCTTCTTCTCTTTATTCTCTCTGCCTGGCAGCCCCACCTATCCCCATCCTGCCTAGCTATTGGCTGTTCGGCTCTTTATTAGACCAATCAAGTGTTTTAGGCAAGAGGAATGACACAGGTTCACAGAGTTAAACAAATGCAACACAAAAGAATGCAACACATATTTGCATCATTAAACAAATGTTCCACAGCATAAACAAATGTAACAAGTCTTATAATAATAGTTCACAACAACCATAGGATGCTAGGGAGTGGCACTGTTGTAAACCATTAGGACGTGTGATCTTGTAGGTGTGGCCTTGTTGGAGGAAGTGTGGCACTGGGGTGGACTTTAAGGTTTCAAATGACAAGCCAGGCCTAGTGGCTTAAGCTCTCTTCTTGCTGCCTGCAGATCAGGATGTAGAATTCTGGGCTCCTTCTTCAGTCCCACATCTGCCTATGTTCTGACTTATTTCCCACCATGATGACAATGAACTAAACCTCTGAACTATCAGCCAGCCCTGTCTAAATGCTTTGCTTTATAAGAGTTGATGTGAGCGGGGTGGTGGTGGCGCACGCCTTTAATCCCAGCACTCGGAAGGCAGAGCCAGGAGGATCTCTGTGAGTTCAAGGCTAGCCTGGTCTCCAAAGCGAGTTCCAGGAAAGGCGCAAAGCTACACAGAGAAACCCTGTCTCAAAAAAAAAAAAAAAAAAGTTGATGTGGTCATGGCATCTCTTCACAGTGATAAAATCCTAAGACATGTGGCTATTTATGTTACTTCTCTTATTCCTTATGTCCTAATGCCCCTTGTTTAAGCTGGTCTTGCAGTCCTTTATAATCGCTTCATTTTCATATTAGTGTATTAGGATTTTACTTTGCCTGAAACACTAGTCTGTGTTTTTCTTACTAAACCCAGGCTTGCTTATAAATATATCATTCTCCATTCTCAAAAAAAAAAAAAAAAAACCCTGGCTAATTGGCATCTTTAATGTTTTATATTGTGTCCAAACTCTTTACTTTCACACATTTTCAAAAAAAAAATGGCATTCCCAGTGACTTTTGACAAATAAAATCTCTTGGTAAATAGAAATCCTTTCTTGAGGTTTTAAAAATTGGGCTGTAGTTTTAATTTTCCAAGACAAAGAAAACAAACAAGCAATCACACAGTAGAAGAATTAAATCTGTCGACTGCCAGTGACTGTGGTGATATTTTATTTGTGCAACTCAATAAAGTTTCTCTGAGGATCAGAGGAAAAAGCCAGCCACTATATTAAACATAGAAGTCAGGCAATGGTAACACATGCCTTTTATCCTATCACTCGGGAGGCAAGGATCTGTCTTGATCTCTGTGAGTTCAAGGCCATACTGGGAACAGAGCCAGGTGTGGTGGCACATGCCTTAAATTCCAACACTAGTTCACTATAAAGGTTTGGAGGTCCGTACAGACATACAGGAAGTATGGGCAGGAAGAGGCAATCATGTAGCTGGATAGAGAGAGCAAATGAGATAGCAGAACAGAAAGGCATATAGGTGTGGGTATACAGGAAGTAGGTCTTTTTTGGAAGCTGAGGATTGGTAAGGTGAGGTTGGCTTGTGGCTTTTCCTATTCCTCTGATTTCTCAAGTTTTACCCTGATATCTGGCTCCAGGTTTTTATTTAATAAGACCATTTAGCATTCATCTATAAGTGACAGTTTTCTTCTAACTGTGCTAAATAAGTTGGACAGTCCTTCTTTATTGGATGCTAACAGCATAGAATAGGAGTCTTCCATGGCCATGTCACCATGTGCCAAATGAAAGTCCCAAGTTTCTTCCTGTGCTTTTTGCAATTAATGACTTTGACCCAGACTTAGTATTTCACAAGTCACTGTGGTTTCCTAACACTATTTAGTCTTTCTATTTTACTAATTCACTGAATGAATCAACATTCTTCAATTCCTCAGTGTGAGGAGGGCACTAAAATCTTATTGTCAAATCATACTGATTATATGATCATATTTATCAGTTATTTGTTACTTTTACTATAATAAAACACCAGAAGTGACTAACTTTATGTATATTATATATTCACAATATGATTTATATAAATTTATATATTTATGTAAATATATAAAAGTTATATATAATATATTATGCACACAAACACACATACATATATGCATATGTTGTTTGCTTGTTTATTTCAGTTTTGCAGCCCTCATTCAAAGATTAGAATGTACCATTGATCTGGTCTCTGTTGACAATAGCATATTTCACAGAGTAAGCAGGCTTGTACCAAAATGATGCTATTTAATGGTACAGAAAATGGGTTCATTTTCTGAACTAATTAAAAAACTAAAAGGTAGGAAAGAAACATTACTAGAAATCTTGGGGCATTCTAATGGACCCACTAGATGATACCAGGATATCTGAGGCCCTTCTTGGGGATTTCTTCTCATCAATAAGAAAACATAAATAAAATGGACTCAATTTGTACTCAAGTATAAATTTTGGTGTATAAAAGTAACTTCCAGGGCATGAAAACTTTAAAGAGTGTTCCAGAGTAAAGGAGTTGAATGGAAAAAAATCAATCAGCATGGATATTAGTTACATGATGATAGGCCTGGAGGAGAACTGTAGCAAGGAAGCCCAAAATATTATGGGAGATTAAGAACATGCTTAGGCTTTGATGATCATGTAAAAGAAAATGACAGAAAACAATATTTATGAAAGTGGGCAGACCCAGATGTACTTCATGGCAACTGATGAGGACTTTACTAGAGGGCAAAGACTTGAAGAAGGAAGAGTACATTATCTTAGGTTAACATGCATCTCTAGGGGTGGTCCCCTACCATATCCTTAATCTGTCCAACTGAATTAACTGTCAAGGGAGTAGACAAGAGCATGTCTGCACTAGAGGGGCATTGCATCCTTTATTGTAACAAAAGCAAATCAGAGAAAGGCCCAGGGAGACTAGAGTTACACATCCTCTTTAAGAACACACATAAGGACCTAAAACTGTACCACCCTTCTCACCCAAAGTTCACAGTAATTCTCCACTCGATCTGAAAACTCTTCACATGAACTTTTAGGAAATTATTCATCCAAACTACAGCCCTTCTTGCAGCAATGGCTGAGTGACCACGTGTAGTCATAATTTCCTGTTGTGTGTTCACTCTCCCTCCTGACACTCCATGGATTATTGATCCATGGTCAGCCTTGTTTGTTTCTCACTGTACCAGGCTACTGTTGGTAAATTGGATCACTCAATTAAATTGATTGTAACATAAAATAGTGACTTATGAGAGCATAAACAACAACTGTTAGCATCTTTGAAAATTAAATTTTATACTTTGCAAGACTCAAAAATGAAAATTAAAAGATGAAAGTGTCAGGGAAATAGATGCCAGAAATGGAACGGTGAGAGACTAGGTAGTGTGTGTGTGTGTGTGTGTGTGTGTGTGTGTGTGTGTGTGCATGTGGGGGGTTTGACAATGGAATTTTATTCAGTCAAGAAGAAGAAGGTATTGGTGAGCTCAGAAAAAAGTGGATGGCATTGGCATTCGCGTGTTGAGTCGAATAAGCCAGTCTTTTAGTGACAAGCATCCCTGTTTTCTCTAATGTGGAGTTTAGGGACAAAAAGACATTAAAGTTAATGGGGGATATTAGACATTTATTTAGAAAGGAGAATGAAGAGCAAGTACAAGGAAAGACACAGGGATAGATTTCATTAAAGTACATTATATTCGTGCATGAAAGTATCATGATGAAACATGTTACTTTGTATATTTAATAGAACTTTATTTTTAAAAGAACGAGGTTTATGTTTTATTAAAAACTATATGGCTCACATTTGTTCTCATAGTGATAGTTTGGCAAAGAAATGTATACTTTGATATTTCGGGTAAAATATTATTTGGATTGTATTTTTTTCACAATTGAAAAATAGACTTTCACCTGTCTATAAAATTCCAAGCTTTCCATGTTGTATGTTTTCCTTTTCTACTGTTGCTTAAATTTGAATCAGTAAGTTTGCTGTGTATCTCCATAATTTTTCCTCCAACTAAAGAAGAAGCAGTTTTGTTTTCTTGTGGGTGCTTTGCAATTTTTCATATTTAGAGAAACAAGGGCAAGGCAGAAACCATTACCTGAGAGTAGGTGTGTTCATAAAAAGGCAGTCAGGACTCAATAACATCCAACATTTGACTGATCTTTGGTTATTTTTTTTTTTACAAAAGGTGAAGTCAGTGTTAGTTTAAAAAGTATAAGCCAGCATTATACTATTTCTCTTCATTTTACTTATTTCTACACTAATATTTCACCTTCTTTTCTAACAGGGTTTGAAGTAGCTTTTAGGGAAAAACATTCACTAAAATAGAACCATTACCAGAGTTGTTTTTATCTACCACATCTTGCTGTCTAACTCTATGGCTCTTTAAACATGCCCTAAACTTTTATTTTATTTACAGTATGCTTATTATTTTGCCTGAAGGGCTGTATTCAAATGTATCTTCTTATAATGCTTCTCCTGCTATTTCTTGTCCCTTCTGTGGCAGTAGTTTTGGACTGTACACAACATGCAGTTACTTATCATTCCAGGCTTCCTTGCATTTTAAGACTAGAGAGTAAGAGCTGTCTCAATCGCTCAGGGAAAAGAATATGTTTGCTGCTAAAGGTTGACAACCAGAGGTGTGGTGGTTTGAAAGATAATGCCCCCCCCAAAGTGAGTGGCACTATTAGGAGTTGTGTGGCCTTGTTGGAGTAGATGTCTTTTTGTTGGAGGAAGTGGGTCACTGTGGAGGTGGACTTTGAGGTCTCATATATGCTTAAGCCATGCCCAGTGTGACAGTTCATTTCCTGTTGCCTGTAAGCAGGATAACTCTCAGCTACTTCTGCACCACCATGTCTGCCTTCATGCAGTCATGCCTGTCATGATGATAATGGATTAAACCGCTGAAAATGTAAGCCACTTTAATTAAACGTTTTCCTTGTAAGAGCTGCCATGGTCATGGTTTCTCTTCACAGCAATAGAAACCCCAGCTGAGACAAGAGGTTAATCCTAGAAGCCATAACAAAGTTGTAGTTGTCCTTTGACTTCTCTGTGAACTCTGCTGCACACATGTGCCCTCCCCTGACACAGCACATGCACACATAGCCATAAATCAAGTTTTAAAAGCAGAGCTTGTGAGCAGAGTTTTAAAGGGTCATATCTACAAACCTGTATGTCTTTTTATTTCTTTTTCTATCTGTTGATTATCTAAACATTTTAGTAACCTCAAATAACAGACTCTTTAAATAACAGATAGTGAAAACCCACTTAAAGCTACAAAGAAAACCTTACCTGTGAGTTTGGACACTGGGTCAGATTTTTATTAATGTCAAAAACTTTGGGTCTTTTTTTTCATTCATAAATATGTGCTGGCCAGGAAGAAGGTGAGCATTTTTAAAGGTAATTGTGTAATAGATACCTTGTATGGCTAGAAAATCTATAAAAATATAATTCAGGACCTGCCTATCTATTGATTTTTTTTCTGTCTGAAAACTATGCCATTTTTTTAAACCAATCTATACCAACACTCTACCAGTTTAATAGCAGTAAATTTTTCTTCCATTTCCTGTACTAGTGCAAGGCTATATAAGTTATATCACAGTGCTTATGGATAAAATTTACTGGATTGATAAATCTGCCAAAAATTTGATCTATAATAGTGCATTTATTAATTTCTGATAAAAAATTTGAGATGAAGCAGTAAGCTTTAGTTCACCATTTTTGGATGGCAAAACTATTTACCTTTATGTGTGCGTCATGTGGAATCTAACAATTGTGATCTTGTCATGTCACTAGGTGTCCAATAGAACAAAAGATTACTTTGATAGATAATTATGGTTATTACAAGTGTCAAGGTCTTCTTTCTTGCAAAAGAAAGAAGAATACTGATATTTTCAGTTTAACTTAGTTTAACTTTCTATCATTTGGAACATCAAGATCTACTTAGCTTTGTTCTGTAAAAGTAAAGGATGGTTTGTTATTTTATATTATTACTTTTGTTTATTCATTTTACATTAAAATTTAAAGTTAGCAGATTCAGTGTATGAGAGAAGACATATGAACATATGGTACCTGTCTTTCTGAAAAATTTTCCTCAACATCTTTGCCAACTGTACATCAAAGAGAGAAAAACATCTAGAATATAAACAACTGAAAAGGAGATGAATAAGCCCTTAAGTCATCCACTCAATAAATGGGTCAGTTACTTTAATGGAGCCCTTTCAAAAGATGAAATACAAATGCCCCATAAATATTTTATATGTATTTAACATCTTTACTCACAAGGGAATTACACACTAAATATTCTGTAAAATTCTATCCCATCATATTCAAAATAATTATCATCAATTAAATAAATGACAATCAATCCTGGGGGAGGATGAGGGAGAAAAAGAATCTTTATTCTCTGTTACTAAGAATGCAAATATAGACAGCCACTATGGAAATCAGAATGAAAGGTTCCTAAAAAAAATTGGAAATAGTTCTATTATGTGACCTGGGTATACCACCCCTGGGTGTACACCCCAAGAACTGTAAGTCAGCATACCACAGAAGTATTTGCACATCCATGTTTTGTCCTGCAGCTTTCTTAATAGTCAAAGTATCACACAGCATGAATATTAATCAACAGATGAATAAATGGATAAGAAACTGAGTAATATATACAATGGACTTTTATTCAGTTATAAATAACAATGAAATTATGAAAATTGCAGGAAATGGATAGAAAAAAGACTGGTGTGAAATTTCTATAATAGGCCTAAACATGAAACATAGAGGATTAAATATCTATTTTACCTAGTAAAATGTCAATTTATCAAAAACAGTCAAAGAGGTTCATTACAGTTCTTATCTGCTCATTCCATTAAAGAAATTATTAAAGATTGCTTCAGGATGTGGCTTGTAATGAAGTGCTCAGAGTAATGCCTTATAAATGTCATTCTTAACAATAATGGCTTCTAGGTCATCATTTAAATATTAAAACTTTTAAATATATTTTTGCATACTTGTAATTTGTACAAAGAGACTTTCCACTTATTTAGTATGTGTCTCTCCATACACTTGTATGAGTGCATATTTATCTATATTTTTACGTCTATAGGTCATTTGGGATGATGCAGAAATTCTCATTGATTCTAATTTCACCATCATGTACTTTATTTGGGAATGGCTGATAATAAATTGTGTCCAATTTCACACTTACAGAATAGTTCTGTTAATAGATTTTATTTTTTCCCTTATCTTAGCACAAGATGTCAATCCAAATGGAAGAGAATTTTAAAAGAAAATGTAAACTTGTTCAGGGAAGCAGCACAGAATATTTTACAGAGTTTCACATGCCTACTCTTTTAAGGAGAATTTGTGGGACACAATTTAGAGCTAAGACCTGATTTCAGCCAAGTCAGAATCTAGCCTTGCCATTTGCTTAATGTGAGATACTGGGTAAGCTGCACCAGTTTGAATAGTTTACAGAAATTTAGAATGATTTTTTTACCCAGACTTCTATCTGTGTCTAGTTTATATCTGTTCCTCTTATGTATTATTGCCTTAGTTCCTACAACATTAGTCTTGTTTGACAAACTAGATTAGTAATTTAATCTAATCTGAAATGTCTCCATCAATCCAGTCAATTAAAATTTCTGCTTTGTGTTCCAACTACTTATACAGGATTAAGAAATGAATTAAGATTATGTGAGTATGCACTATTAACTTTGAGGCTTTATAAGCTTTCAGTCAAACCTCAAAGAGAGACAGGATAGTCAAACATCTTTTATTTTGTTTTATTTTGTATTTTACAGTTCAGATAGTAAGCTTCCTTAGTCATATTTTGTTTCTGAAAGAGGGCAAATAGCAGATATGGAAAAGTAGAAAAGTAGAGCAAAATATCATCAAATTGATGTTTCTAGTGTCCAGAAGAAATGAACTAATGGTACTCTGTCAAACTGTTAAAATTATGATGCTGGAGTTAGTGAGCGGTTTTTTAGGTTTTTGTGTTGTTTTGTCCCTTTTATTTTAGGTCATTTCCATCTTTTCCATGGAGGAACAAACTATTTCTTGTTCCCACTGTTGAAATCTATCGTGAGATAAACAATAGTAATATTGTTATCACTAAATTACTATTTAACAGTCCTTAAGGTCACCTACCCCTTCCTTTTGGGTTATTTTGTTGTGTTTCTCTCTCCGTATCACAGAGACAAGGGACCAGCCTGACTCAGAAAAGTTGCATTGGAGAACTCTTGAGACAAACATGTTTGGGTCTGAAGTGGAGTGGGAAGATCTGATTCCATCTCCAGAACCAGATTCTCAGGAATCTTCAGCAACACATGAAAATTTACTCCCATCCAAGTACTAACCAGGCCCGATCCTGCTTAGCTTTTGAGATCAGACAAGATTGGGCTCATTCAGGGTGGTATGGAAACAGATGCAGAGATCCATGGCCAAGGCCCAGGGGGTGGAGCTCCAGGAGTCCAATCAGCAAAAGAGAGGAGGGATTATATGAGCAAGAGATATCAAGAACATGATTAGAAAAAGCACAGGGACAAATAGCCAAACTAGAGGAGACGCATGAACTGTGAACCAACGGCTGAGGAGCCCCCAGGGAATTGGACCAGGCCCTCTGGAGGCAGAGGGGACTGGATCTGCCTCAATCAAATCTACCAGGCTGGGCTGACTCCCCAGGGGAGACCTTGCCTTGGAGGAGGCGGGAATGGAGGGTGAATTGAGGGGGGAAGGCTGGAGGGTGAGAGGAGGGAGGACAGGGGAATCTGTGGCTGATATGTAAAATTAAATCAATTATAAAATAAAAATATTAAAAAGAAAAGTTACTCATATAAGATATACACAAAAGGCATTTTTCTACCTGTGTATTCTGGACAGGAATTTTGTTGTTGATTCTAATGATAACAGGCTATGCCCAAGGGACTTATCCTTCTCATAATCTGCATAGAATTATTATGATGAATCTTATCGCCTTCCAGTTCATATACTTGGAAAGGGGAATTGCAAGAGACAGTAGCAATAGTTTTTCTTTCTTTAGAGTGCTACCAGAGACAGACCTTTGATTTGAAGTGTTATCCTTTAATATTTCTAAACTTTCTAAAGTCTTGGGTGAGTGGAAGCCAGCATCCTTGATCAAGAGCATCAGGTTGACAGAAGTTTCTGCTTTTACCAACATTTAACCTGAGATACTCTTTGGATAGATTTGGAGTGACCAGTTGCTTGAAAGCTTGTACCCACCCTCAGTTAGTATATTACTTGGAACACAGGAAGACAATCCAAAAATCTTAAGAAGTACTCTCCCTCCTGTAAATAGTTCAAGTTGTAGGATTTTTGTGCTGATTGATACTCTTTCTAATAGTCAATGTTCTTTTTTACCTCTAATCTAATATCAGGAAAAATCTAAGTACAGAAAATCATCAGACATTTTCTTCTTTAATATTTGTTTGGATCAAAGTAGTAAAGGTCAGGGATGCCTTGATATCTTTATACAAAATAAAAGAGGCATACAAATCTCCCTTGTCTTGTCCTCCATAATATCCTCCACAGTTTTGATTATCCTTCTTCCTTCCTGTGTGAATGACCACAGGAAAGGAAAGGAAGCTGGGATTAGTCACCTGTATCCAGAGCCCTTAACTTCCTGTGGATTCCCTTCCTTCACTGTTTACTATGAAGTAGGGAAATCTATTAGAACATTGGCTCTTACCAATGACACTGCATAAATACCCTATGACTTTGATCATGTTTTTCCCTATAATTTATCTGGTTAATCTTATCCTGTCTGTGTAGGAGCAATCATCTACCATCAACAAAAATCTCTGAAGTAAATATTGAAAGATCAGGGAAGCTAGATGGCTGCTAATTATTATAAAAGTTAGGGATGACTTGTACATCCATTAGTCCTTTTTTTCTACTTTTCTTTTATTGAAAATAGATTTTTTTCCATTTAGTATATTCTGATTGTGGTTTATGTTTACCCAAGTCTTCAGATTTTTCTTCCCACTTTTCCTTCCATTTGGAACCATACACTTTCCCTCATTAGAAAACAAAAATGTATCTAAGAATAAAAACAGAATAAAACAAATCAGAATAGGACAAAACAAATATAAGAAAGAGTCAGACAAAAAAGAAAAAGCAAAACAAAACCAAAAACCACGCAAGAAATATATACAGACTCAGAGACACACAAATTTACAATATTCCTCTTCAATGTTCCCTCTACCCTCTTTTATCCAGTTTATAATCTGATAGTCCATATTATATTATTATTCAATCTAGATAGGAAGCAAGCTCTATACACAACTGGAAAACTTAAGACCGAGAGTTGGAACAAAACACAGGAAAAGGCCTACTTCATATGGGAACACCCTGAGCGGGAATTCTGTCCTCGGCCTCACTGGTCTAAGAAAACGACCCCCCTTCTCCCTAAGGTTTTATATTTTTCAGGGTTATGGATGATGGTTATAGGGTTGGGGGTGGAAGAAAATATTAAACAGTATTCTCCTTAAAAATAGTCTCTCAAAAAATAGAAAAAAGAAGAAATGGAATGTATAGGTATAAGATATTATGGTAGATTATTGTATATACTAGTGAAAAAATTTAGTAAAATAGCAGCCTTAGATAATTTGCACTGTAATTTGCACTGTTATGAATTCTTATCTGTTGATACAAATGTAAACTATTTTTATATTCCTGTTTAAGATAATTTGTGTATTGATACAAATACAGAACTATATTTGTTATAATGTACATATATTTCTACTCTTATTTGAAACATTTATATATTGATGCAAATGTAAATTTATATCTGCCATACTTTATGTATGTTCTACTTGTTTAGGATATTCTATATATTGATATATACTTAAGATTATTGTCATATTGCATATTGCACTATATATTCCTACCTCTGTTATAAATATCTTGTGTATTGTCAAAATTTTGAAGTCATTGTTCTTTTCCATATATTTGCTTATAGACTGTTTACCTTGTTTACATGAAGCCTTAGTCCTTAGGTTATTTTGGTAGATAAGACTAATAGAGTTATAGTCACCTATGCTTGTCATCTCTATAGTTACATTAGTTAGGTTGTCCAGATTTACAGATACATAGGTCAGATGGACAGGTAATCTTCAAATACTTCATAGAGCTAGAGTATATGGCATTTAAATAACTTAGAATTCTGTTGACGTGAGACACAATTGCTCATGGCAGCACCAATTTGATCCCGAGAGAATGTTGAGCTTCTAAGATGTTTCCATTTGGAAGTTTGTTTTCTTGGCACAAAATTGCCTATTGGGCAAAGAACTGCCCTTGCCTCAACTGCTGCCAGTACAAATGCTGTCCTTTCTGGACAATCAGGACTCAAGGAAAGCAACCACTGTACTCTGCCAAGACAGGGTAAGATAGTCTTTCAGAATTCCTGCTTTTAAAAATGGTCTGTCAGATACTGTGGGCCTGTAGCCAATTTGAATGGACCAACAATGCTGAGAAACATTAGGTGACTGTCCAGGCTACCAGCTGTCTCTGTCTACTCTTGCAAGATTCCCGAAAGTTGCTTGCATCCATCTTCTATTTCTCGGGTACCATTATGTACCTTCTCAGGTCTTTGATGAGATTGAAGACTAGCAGTTATAGTTACAACTTAATATATATATATATATATATATATATATATATATATATATAATCTTAGATAGAACATATTAAGTATTAGATTCAGGTTTTTTAGGATAGGACACCTTTTGGAATGATCTTTGTAACATACCATTTACCTACGCTCTAGACTTCTCTGGATTTTAATATGTGTTTCTTGCTTGATATTGTTCACATTGATTGTAGTTCCATCTTATCTAAGTCATTATCCCTCATTACTTCTGGTCAATATTTGATAACCATTCCTTTGTATATAGTCTTGTATTAAGTTAAAACCTTATTTAGAAAAAAAAGGGAGATGTAGTAGGTAGCCATTCCAGCTTTGATCTGGAAGTTCCAACCCCCATTGAGGCTTCAGTAACTGTCATGCCTACAAGGCGGAGCCAAGAGAGGGCCCTGAAGACTGGAGATCCAGATGTGCCACCCTCTCTTGTTTCCTGGACAAAGCAGAGTTCTCCAGAGAACACCACCAGACTGTACTACGTCTTCCCCAGACCCGATAACCTACCCATCCCTTCATTTGTAAGTTACGCCACTAATAAACCTCCCTTTTAAATATGTGGAGTGGCCTTAATAATTTCACTAATACGAGCCTGAGGTCAACTTCAGAGTTAAAAGGAGATGGAAACATGGTATGCTTTTAAGAAGTGAGCAAAGGGTATAGACAACTGGACAAAAGACAAAGAATTGTAAATGATCCACTGCAGTCTGAATTTCACAAAGGGTTCATGGAGAAATATATTGAGAAGTACAGTTTTATGTACTTAAATAAATACTAAATTGTTAAAAAACAATAGCAGTGGAGATTATAGGACCTAGTAGTATGGTGGTATTTTATTTGTACTGAAATGTGATTTTAATTGTATATTAATAAATAAAGTTGCCTGGGTGTCAGAGCTATTAGAGCCATAGCAAGTGCGTGGTGGTGGTGGCACATGCCTTTAATCCCAGCACTTGGTAGAAGAGCTAGGTAGTTCTCTGTGTGTTCAGGGATACAGCCAGCATTGGAGACATATGCCTTTAAGACCTGGAGGGCTGTACATACAGGCAGTGACGAGGCAGTCATGTGTTTCGGTTTACAACCAATGAGAAGGCAGAACAGAAAGTCTATATAAAGACATACACATAGGAAGTAGGTCTCTTTCGGAGAGCTAGGAGCACTGCAGGAGGAAGGGTAAGATTTTAGCTCTGAGCTCTGACCTCTCGGCTTTCTCTTTTACATTGTTTCTGTGTTTCTTATTTAATAAGACAGTTGGTTACATCTACATAGTAGAACCCACACTTCTAGGTTCTTGCCCAAGTAGGTTGACCCCTCTTTGACTGTTGCATGGTAGGTTTAAAAAGAAGGTTGTTTTTTTTTTTAAATTTCAAACACTATGTAGGTGTGTAAAATAGGTAAGGAGAAATTGAGTAACTGAGTAAAGGAATAGTGTAACTATTTCTTTCTATCTGGACATACAGTAAAACAATAGTTTAAATTTAAAGGAGATTGCCCTAATTAACTGTATTAGTCAGAGTTTCCTAGAGGAACAGAACTATTCTCATATATAACACTCATTTTTTGTGATTCTCTTTCTCACCCCCCCCCTCTCTCTCTCTCACACACACACACACACACACGTGTGTGTGTGTGTGTGTGTGTGTGTGTGTGTGTGTGTGTGTATGTATGTATGTATGTTTGAGTATCATTTTTTAAGAGTTGGCTAACAGGCTGTGGTCTTGTGGTCCAGCTAGTCCAATAATGGTTGACTCATACGGTCTTCAGTATGAACTGAAATCTGAAAGAAATGGGCTCTAAGGCACTTGCTGCAGAAGGAATAGACTTGTCAGAAAGAAGAAGAACAATCAGGAAATGGAAAAAGCTTCCTTATTAGATGTCCTTTATATTGGCTGCCAACAGAAGGTGTCACCTAGATTACATCAGAAAGTGGTCTATGAACCACTTGGGTTTTAGTTAATTTTACATATGGTCAAGTTGACAATCAAGAATAGACACCAGACTAAATTATATGATTCACATTATTTTTTATTCAAAAGAAAAGTTTAAATGAGAAAAAAATCTTAATAGTAAATGCACTGTTTCATTTCTTTGAGAAATCAAATAAGGAGGTTTTTAATCACTTATTAAAAATACTCTTTTTTTTCCGATTTGAAGTATTTCTCAGAGGGACTTAGCCAAAATTTATTGTTAAAGAATAAAGAGGGGTTAACCATGAGAAGACTAAAAAGACACAGGAAAAAATAAGGACATGATTACATGGGTATGAGAAAAATCTCTTAAATTGTGGTGAAATACCCTAGACTTGGTCTCACTGCATGCTTTAGAGTCCTGGAAATGAGGGTGCCATTAGCTACCTAGGAGCAATAATAGCTTTATCAACATACTTGGCAGTAGCAAAAACATGCATATTTTGCCAAAGTGATACTAGAAATTATGTACCAGATTGGATGTAGGAGTGATTGCTGGAGCCCATGGAATGGAATGGTGTGTATAAACTGAGGCTAATGAGGAAGGAATGAGAGGTCAATAAGAAGAAGCAGAGTAAGGTAAACAACAACAACAACAAAATGTCTACCCACTGTTATGTACTAATGTCTGGAGCTTCACCAGAGGGGTTGTTAGAACCAAAGATAATCAGCTACTTCCTCACATCTACAGCACCAAAAGCTTCATTTTAAGTGTACATGCAGATGATTGTTCAATATACTAAAATTTGAGAAATATGGGTATGATAGGTTCAAGAATGTTAGCTATGAGAGTAGATTCAAAAATAAGGGAATAAAGAATGATTAATTCACGAATTTTATTAGTTCTACAAAATTGATGGAGTGCATGGGAAATCAAGATGGAAGTGCAAAATATATGGTTACCTGTATTGTCAAGTCAAACATTAGTAAAGTTATCATTGTAAGTGTATGAATTGTGCAAATGGGTGTCAAGACAGTGAAGACACTAGCAACAATGTAATATAAAGGTACAGAACTCAGTTTCCAATGTATCTGTTGGTCTGCTGGTAGAATTGATGACCTTTATTGGCAATTAAAGTTGACTCTTAATGAGATGAAACATACTGAAATAAGCAAATATGCTATGTATAATTATTGAGACATTTATTTTTAGTTTATTACGAATAGTAGAAAAATCTATGAAATTCCATTATCTGTTTACTTTCAATCATTTTATCTAGCAAATTGCTTCAATTTGCCTGAAAATTAAATAGTGATGAGTTTTAGAAAATATTTTACAACATAGCATATTTATTATAACAGATGCAAATGCTACTTCACTTACTACTACTTTCAGAAGCTAAATATTGTAAAAAAAAAATTGAATGAAAGTATAAGGTCATACAAATTTTCTCAATTTCTTACCTGGCTATGTATGGTTATTTTGGTTTTACCCTAGATATACGTCATGGCTGAGGTTCACTGTCTTTGGGATGAATAGCTCATTCATCTTAGTCTTCTTTTCTAAAGGAAAATGACTAGTCTTCATTTTAGACAGTTGCCAAGACTGATGACAGGGTACAAAATAAGGCCCTCTTTTTGTTTTAAATTTGCAATAACTTGGGAGTCTTAGATCTCCAGGAGGCTGTGTTGTACCTTCAAGAATCTCTGTTGTGAGTGAACAGATGAATACTGAGACCTTATCCATTTCTAGGGTGAGAGGAAGCAAATTGGCAGCACATATGGCATTCCACACCTGTAGTCTCAGCATTCAAGGGTGTGAAACAGGAGGATAACAAATTTGAGGCCATCCTAGGCTACATGTAAGGACTTCCTCTTTAAACAAAGCTGGATATTTTAGGGAAAGTATCTCATCATTTGATTTGTAATTTTCACTAGGCTTGGGGCTGACAATAAACATCAACATGCTTGTTCCTGACATTTTTTTTTTCCCCTGACCTCATTGAAGAATGGCTCTGGAAGTTTAAGGAAGTTACACAAATAGTGTTTCACCAACTTTCCACCCTGAAATGTAAACTTAAAATAGAGTTTCAAAAGTTCATATTTCCTGACATCTCAGCTGCTTTAAAATTGGAAAATAGCTCTCTAATTCAAAAGATTAAACAGGCTTCAAAAGAAAAAGTAGGGTTTGTTTTTCTTCTGCAAATAGCCATGGGAACATGAGTGTTCCAAAGGTAATTTTTCTTTCATCTGAAGCCTGTCAGCTAATTTGGAGTATCACAAACAATGACATTAAAAAATCTCCTAACCAGGATCATTCTGACTATTCAGGTTGCAAGGCCAGGATGTCCTATATGGCAGCACTGGTTCACCAGTTTAACAAATAATAAGTGTGTGTGGTATAACATTTCGGTTAGCAGTATTTTCTCAATGCCTAATTAACATTGAGGATGTACACTTAAAATGCAGCAAATCTAAATAAAGGACAACAAAACTCTATTGGGGAAAAAACAAAACCGCTGGAGGAAAAACAGATGATACCGATACAGTAGTTGTTCTTACAATTAGATAAGCATTAAAACAAAATTTGTAAAAGAATCCAATGGAAAACTCAATCTAAGACCAATTTAAAATAGAAGTTTAATCCTTGACATCTTGCAAAGTTTTGGTGTTACTTAATCAGTGGAAGGGCTGAAAAGATATTACATTTTCCTTCCTTCAGCATGAACTTGACATCCACTCAAAGGTTATTTCTATTGCAGTATGGTAAAAAAAATATTATGTAAGTTATTTTTACCATAATTTTTAAGTTAAAGCATAATAATAGAATTTTCTCTCCCTCCATTTTTCCCCTATCGCCAACCATATCCTTTCCAACATTTTAAAATTGAGATATGTTCATACTTTTTCTTTGTATAAAGCAAAGAAACAGTTTAATAACCATTTAATTTTACTTCAATATTGTGAAGTGAAATTTTATTTAACACAGGTAGAAATTTTCATCTCAGCACTGAGACCCGAAATATGCTCCAAATTTTGTTTCTGATACATAAACAAAATGGCTACTGCAAATTGAATATTTTGTCTTTGCAAAATTCCTATTCTGATTTTACTAAAATGTGGATGTAGCTAGAATTTCCCTGCCTGGCCCACTGTCAGTATAAATCTCTGTCATACGCCAGTCCCTCAGGTGCTCAGACCCAACCAAGTAAACAAAGAGTCTTATATTGCTTACAAACTGTATGGCCATGGCAGGCTTCTTGCTAACTGTTCTTATATCTTAAATTAATCCATTTCTATAAATCTATACCTTGCCATGTGGCTCATGGCTTACCAGCATCTTCACATGCTGCCTGTCATGGCAGCAACTGGCAGTGACTCCCTCCACCTTCCTGTTTTCTCAATTCTTCTCTCTCTTAGTCCTGCCTATACTTCCTGCCTGGCCACTGGCCAATCGGTGTTTTATTTATTGACCAATCAGAGCAACACATTTGACATACTGACCATCCCACAGCATGTGGAACCTTTGGTAATATTCAGCTTACTTTGAGTATTAGATGTGAGAATCACAAAAGATGGATCGCTGTCTTTATAGGAAACACTCTAAAGACTAGGATTGCCTAGTTTTATGTCAAATTGTTACAGCTGGAGTCATTTGGGAAGAGGGTACTTGAAGTAAGAAAATGCCCTCACAAGACTGATATGTGAGCTAACCTGTGATACATTTTCTTGATTGATGTTTGACGTGGAAGGGCCCATCTCAGTGTGGGAGGGCCAGCCATGAGCAAGTAGTTCTGGGAACTATAAGAAAGCAAACTGAGAAAGCCAGGAGGAGCAGGCTAGTAAACTACATTCCTTTATGGCCTCTGCTTCAGTTCTGGCCTCCAGGTTCCTTTCCTGCTTGAGTTCCTGTCCTGGATTCCCTTAGTAATGGGCTGTTATCTGGAGTTATAAGATGGAATAAACCCTTTCCTCCCTAAATCTGCTTTTGGTTATGGTGTTCATCAGACCAATAGACACCCTAACTTGGAAACCAACTGAAGGCATAGAGTAGATAGCCATCTGATCACCTCAGCCAACTCTAACAGAAAATAAACCTGATACCATCAGCTGATTCTCCAGCTTCTGGAATTTTGTAGAAACAAACTGCTTTATTTGCTTAGCCATTTAGTTTATAGTATTTTGTTATTGCAGTTCAAATGAACTAATGCAATCAAGATCCAAACACAACTCATTATCCTGTGACAAACATACTTTCATGTGTTTTTGGTTTATAAAACTCATTAACCAAGTGTAGCATGAATCTTAAAGAGTCTTATTAATAAAAACAAATCCGAGGCCAGTTATTGGGGTGAATACTGGAAGGTCAGAGAGACAGAATAAGCCACAGCTATCTCACCTCGCCGGATCTTCAGCTGGTCTTGTCTCCTCAGACTGGAGGCCTCTGAGTCCTCATCCGGAATGGGTCTCAGCTGAATTACTTCTCAAAAGCCTGAATGCTTAACCAGCCAAAATCTTCTAGTTTCTGGTCCTCACGCCTTATATATCTTTCTGCTGTCTACCACCACTACCTGGGATTAAAGGCTGGCTTTCTGGGATTAAAGGCGTGTCACCATGCTTGGCTATTTCCAATGTGGCCTTGAACTCACAGAGATCCAGAGGGATTTCTATCTCTGGAATGCTAGGATTAAAGGTGTGAGTGCCACCATTTTCTAGCCTTTGTATCTAGTGGCTGTCTGTTCTCTGACCCCAGATAAATTTATTAGAGTACACAATATTTTGGGGAACACAATACCACCACATTTCCTCTCTTTTTGTCTAAAATTAAAAAAGCTTATAACTAGTACAAGAAAAACTATCTCTTTTCTTTTCATAATAGATTCATTAGTCTACCTTTTGTCATTTTTATATCTTACCCTTTTTCTTCAGTGTAGATTCAGTGATCTACCTATTTATCCTATTATTTCTTTATCTTTTTTCTCAGAATAGATTCGATGATCTATCTCATATCTATATTCTCTTTTTCTTTTCGCTTTCTAGGGGTGAAGATATCTTTAGGGAATCTTGAAAAGAAAATTTTTGGGTTAATCATCAAGTCCTGTATCATTTGTCCAGTCTCTGCATAATAGGAAAGTTCAGGGCTTGTTTCAAGTCTTTTTTTAAGTAGTCTGTCAGGCTGGATCATCTCAGCTAGCCATCTCAAAATTGTCCTAAGCAGTTTGTAGTCCTTTTGAAGAGTTCAAAGTTGCTGTTAGGTGTGGTCATGGTTCCATGAAGACTTTTTTTTTTTTTTCCTCCTCTGTGGTTTGGAGCAATCACAGTCTGATAAATGTCTCTCTCTCGGAACCATGAACATTCTTCCCTAGTACAGGAAATCTTCACTGCAATTTCTCCCCACCAAAATTTGTCTTGCCAAAATTTTCCAAACTGACCTTTGCCGATGCTTTCTTGTAACACGATGGTCCTGGCAATTCTTCTCTGAACCAGCAGCAGTAAACCCTTCGTCCCTGGTAGCAGCAGCATCGCAGCAGTCACCAACAGGATGAGAAGGAGCTGGCAACGTGGAGCAGTAGCCACTGCTTCCATGGTCCCACCACTGTTTGTGGTTCATTCCGGGCCAAAGCTTCTCCCAAGCCTCCTAGGCCTGCCTCAAACTCGGGATCCTCCTGCCTCTGTCTCCTTCAGCAAATCCTACTGGCGTGTGCCACCACCACCACTGGCTGAGTGTAGCTTGGGCCTGAGCTGGGGCTCACAAGGCCACAGGCAAACAGCTTTTTCATGAATTCGTAACACGAACGTTGGGCGCCAGATATTGATGTAACCAACCGTCTTATTAAATAAGAAACACAGAAACAATGTAAAAGAGAAAGCCAAGAAGTCAGAGCTAAAATCTCACCCTTCCTCCTGCTGTCCCAGCTTCGCGAAAAGAGAGCTACTTCCTGTCGGTTCGTTTTTTTATAGTATGTTGTTCTGCCTTCTCATTGGTTGTAAACCCAAACACATGACTGCCTCATCACTGTCTAAATGTACAGCCCCCTAGGTCTTAAAGGCATATGTCTCCAATGTTGACTGTATCCCTGAACACACAGAGATCTTATGGGATTAAAGGCGTGTGCCACCACCGCCACACTCTTGCTATGGCTCTAATAGCTCTGACCCCCAGACAACTTTATTTATTAACATACAATCAAAATAATAATTCAGTACAATTAGATTACCACCACAACCAAGTGTTTTTTTCTCTCTTCATTATGTTGCTAGCATTTGAAATTACCTTATTTCTAATGAATCATCATGGACTAAGTTCTTGGTTTCCAAATGAGTAAGTAAAGTATGATTTCTCAAACACTTAGTATCAAATAAAATAAAATATTTTCTTCTAACAATGATTTACAAATTCTCTGTCATAGAAATAATGCCAGCCTTTCAGAAGCCAAGATTATACATTGACTTCTTATGTGGAGAGCACAGTTTTCTAAGTATAGCCGAGTTAGATTCATTATGCCCTATGAGTGTATCTGAATGCTTGGTTAATTATTTTCACTGAACTACTTTCAAATATTCTGTGCTGAACCTCCTTAGGGACAGCTATAGCAACTGTTTACTATAGTGAACATAGGTCACACCAAGCTGATATATGCACATATATCTGGGAACCAGCCAGAAGTGGGGCATCAGATGTAGAGCCATGAATTTATTTCACTTTGTCTAAAACAGAGTGTAAATCTGTGAAGGTACTTGCACTTCAAGCAATTAAAAAACGGTTACAAGAAAACAATTTTAACTTAACAGGAAATGCTTCAGAATAGATTCCAATTTGATAGCATGACTCATTTTGCAGCTTCTTACAACAAGCTGATTAATGTTAAAGACAAAGTTGAAAACAGTTTTATTATTTTTCTCCCTTCAAAACTTGTAACAAAGAAAAAATTATGACTGTATTTTCATTGTACTTCTACTGATTCTTTCCTAAATATGAACTGGCAGTCACCATTAGTAGGTTAATTGATTTAATAATGCTCCTATGAATTTGTGAGTTATATGCCCTTTTCAATTGATTGGTGCTCTAATGTAGGATTCTGTAAAATATATAGAAAGAACAAAAATGAATTAAGTGCTGGGCTTTTTTTCAGCTCTTTTATTAGCAGTTAGAAGTCCAAGAAAATTATTGCATTTTCAATTTCTTAAATACACAGCATTTGTTAGTGATGATTAGGTATTTGCCTGGCTTTTTATAAAGGCTCCTTAAAATACAGTCTTGTAAAGTGACAATAGCGAATAAAAATATGTTAATAATTTAGTACTATATTTATTTTCCAATTGTTAGCACCTTGCAGGAGTTTGTAAGTTGAAAGAAATCAAGATTAATTAAGGTAACATTCATGACAGTATAGGTCCTGAAAAGAGAGAACAGAAACAGATTTCGTAGTGTGAGAGTCAGAAGATGGAGCAACTATTATAACGTGTCTTCTGGATATATTTCAGCTATTGTACTCATAAACCAATAGCAATTCTGGTTACCTGCACAAGCCATTCCAAATACCTGCATAGGTGGAAAAATACTCTCAGGCTCCCATCTGTAATAAAGGAAATATTGACAGTTGGTAACTACTGGAGAAAAAGGAATCATTCTTTTGTGAGAGTGTGGCCATTAGTAGGTTTCTCAGGCTCATGTGGGTGGCCCTACACCAATGTACATATTAACAGCTCAAAGAGAACTTACTGAGTTATCAAAACAAACAGAACAAGAAGATATAAATTGAGACGACTATTTTTTTACTCTCGCCAGTGGCACTTGAGTGTGCGAGGGTGACGTGTGGGAGGAATGGCAGTAATGCCAGCTGCCTATGCCTTTTCTTCGCGCTGACTGGACTGGGGCGTCATTCCTATGAGGTTGCCAAGGTACGTTCCCCCAAAATAAATTGGAAATTTGCTGCCACTTTCTCATTGCCTGGTCTTTCATTTCTCCAGGACTCCACTCCTGAAACTGCTTAGAGGCTTAGTTCAAGTTGAAATGTGAATACAAGATTTAAAAATAATCCAAGTTTCTATTTACAGTGTGTTCATAAGCATTCTGATACATCCCGAGAATGTAATCTCTGAGAGTTTTATAGGACGTATTAAACTTCCTCACATGGGAACCATTTGTTGGGGTTTTTAAAGCATTTAGTTCATGGAAAAACAGGGTACAAATGATGAGATGGGTTAAGACTCTGATAGGATAAATTCTTGTACAGTGTGACAGGAAGTTAAAGATGGACCTTCATGTGGAGATTAACTGACAAAAGTCTGGTAGAACTGGTGATGACTAAATCTCCAACTATTTTTTTGTCATTTTTCCTCAAATTAATTAAAGTAGTTACAATTTAGGAATGTTGGTGCTCCAGTAAGTGCATTACTTCAACAAAGGTAATTTTAAATAAAATATGTTAATTGATAAAGTGTGTAATTACTTTGTCTTTAGGTATAAATAGAAACAATATATAGAGACATTCCGTTTATAATGCCCTATCTTATCTTCAATATGTATTTACACATTTATTGACAAGCAATTTTATAAAATTCATGACCTTGAATAATTAACAAAATGTTGTTTATGAACAACAGTTCTTCTTCCATATTCATTATTCTTATATAAAATTTCCATTACGTCAATTATAAACTTAATGAAAACTAGAAATATGTAATTGACCTTGAAAGAGGTATAAGTGAAAAGAAAATATTCTTCAGTTAATAATGAAAGGAATTTTATTAAATGGAAATTATAAAAATTATGTCACTCTAAAATTCTAAATTAAAAAAACATCTTTATGAGTCTTTAAAACCTTCTGAGTACTTGTCATCATTAAAGACCATTTAAAAGTAAAGAGTTATTATTCTTAGCTAAATATAAATATTTCTTTGGTGCTGTAACTAGGAAACTTTTGTCTTCTCTTTCAGATTTTAGTAACGTATATCTATTAATTATAGGGAATTCAATTTCTACTAATAAAAGTGAATTATAAACATTGAGAAGAATGTCACCTGTTCAATTTATTGGTTTGTTTCATTTTTTAATCAGAGCTTCACTTAGATCGTTCTTTTTCATGGTTAAAGAATGAAGAAATTGTTAGGAATTGACCTTGGTAATTAGGTTCTAAAAATGAAAAATTTTTCTGGTGACAGGATGACAGCATTGAATGATTAACAAAAGAAAAGCAAAGTTTCTATTAACTTGCTGTACTTGAAATTTTCTCATTCATAAACATGTCGGTTTACCACTAAACAAGAATTATTGCTGAGGAGAAGAGAAGCTCTGTCTCTCTTCCCCTGTTAATCTGAGCACAGATAACAATATATCCTGAGAGTAGGGGATATTTGTAATGTTAAAACAGTCAAAGAAGAGGAAAATTCTGGGGATACAAATAAGGAAAAAAATATAAGCATAGTGCTTCAAAATGTAAACAAACATGGAAAATGATAGAGTTGTGTATTATTTCAACTGTATACTACTTAGTAAATATCTGAAATTGGTTATGACTTTTAAAATCAGTATATTAGTTTTGTAGCTGAGGAAATAGCTCAGGTAGCAAAGAGCTTGCAAACCAAGCATTGAAACCCAACTTTGGATCTGTAGCACTCAAGTGAATCCACGAGGGGGGTGGGGGCGGAATTCATGTACAATTTCAGTCCTGGAGGTGTGGAAACTTGAGAACCCTTGAGGCTAATTGGCCAGGTGGTTTGGCGGGAAATCATAAGCTCCAGGCTCATTTAAAGAACATGAATCAATAAATAAGATGAAAAGTAACCAAATAAGACACCTGACATCAAATTCTGATCTCCTTATGCACATAAGCCTGCATACACACACACACACACACACACACACACACACACACACACACACACACACACACACACATATATATGTACTTGCATCTTGTCCACACATATGCAAACATACAAACACATATGCTACACAAACATCTGCATAAACATACACTACACAAGTTTAGCAACAGCATTTAAAAATCTATTAATTATTAAAACCATGAATAATACATTTAAATGAAAATACAACTTTCTCTTGAGGATAAGTCATCTTTCAACACCTCAAATCAAAATTTAGGTAACTGTTGACATGCCAATCTCCCATAAAGGGGTTTGAAATCTTACTATGAAAAGAGTCATGAGAATTATGATAACCAATTTCCTGATCCATGGATGCAACAGGAGCTTTTCCTGCTGGACTGAGAAGCTGCTTCATCTAGTTTTCTTGCTAACCCTCCTTTTTTCCTTAAACAACGAAGCCATAAATTCACCAAAGGCTAGTAAACAGGAGCAGGCAATGTTTGTAAAGTGGCCAATTCAGAGTTTGTCTGCAACTTTCTAGGTATGTGTCTGTTATACTCTCTAATAAGATATTTTAATCTTTGAAATTCCTATTACCATTTAAGAATAAATTCTTTTTGCTCATACTTGAGAACTCCAAGGATATATTAGACATATTCAATAGTTGAAAGGGTGAGTACATGGTCCTTTGTGAAATTTGCTGATTTTGCACATAGAAAAGCACAGAATCTGTACATGAGAACTCCTTATCCGAACACTAACTGGCCTTACTAGAGCTATTTTATTGTATAAACAAGCACACGAAGCAAGACTTGCAAGATCAGTGGTAAGTCATGTTGGACCCCAAAATCTGGCGCCCTAAGAACCCAGACTCCAGTCCAGTTGATGCAATAGCAAGAGGTTTTTATTGAAGCTTCTGTACAGAAGGGCAAACTCTTGTCCTGAGAGCAATAGATGCATTTTACTGCAGCCCCATGGGGGCTTTTAAAGGAAAAATCCACAAAAGCTATAAGGTTACAATTCGCATACAATTTTGTTTCACAAGATCATTGTCTGGTTACAGAGTGATCACAGAGGGGGTACAGTTATGTCAACAGGTACATTCTTCCTGAAACCTCAAGGAGGGGTATCAGGGCGGGAGTGGAGTTTACACAAAGGTCACAGTGGTCCTTCCTGGAACACTTGCAACTATCCCAGTCACAGTTGAGCTTAACAGAAAACTTTTTATATTGTTACATTGTAGGGGTGGTTGAATAATGGCTGAGTCAGGTGGCCCTTGGAACTAGTTTTTTAGTTTCTCATTTCCTGGTGCTTGAAATTTCTCTTTTCCTGAGGCTTGGGGGTGTAAGCCTGAAGGGCTAAGGTCTTTCAGTCAAAGGGATATCTAATTTCAATGGGAAAAAAACTGAAAATAATATTTTGCGCACTAAGATTAAAGGTGTTAGAGTGATATATGATTGTCTATGAAGAAGAATTGTCTGCCACAAGATGGAAAAATACTGAAGCATGCAAAGAAAAATATTCTCCGCTCGATTTTCTTATGCTAAGACTACCCTAGAAAGTGTTTTACAGCAATGCTTAGGACACTAGTGCACAATCCACCTGTTTCCCCACCCATGTCCTGGCTTGCATGTTAATAGCTGAGGAGTAAAGAGCTTGGGGAGTATGTGAAAATTCAGTACAACCCTGTGTCTTTCTTAATGTTTTCTCCTGCTCATACTTCATCTTTTATTGAATGATTAAATCAAATAAACTGACAATAGCAATTACTAGTGAGGAGGCAGACCAGTAAGAGCCCTCATTCATTGCTGATGAGAATGCTCAATAGGATTGCCACTTTGGAACAACATTTGTCAATTTTTGAAAATGCTAAACAGAGCTTGTGCATATCATCTAATCATTTCACTGCTTGTTCTTTACTCAACTGACATGAAAAATTCTGTTTGGTAATATGCTGGAATGCACATGATTATATTATCTTTATTAATAATTACCAAAACCTAGGACAAGAAGTTTACTATTTAGCAGCTGATACAAAGCAGAATATGGTTCATAGATGCAATGAACTGCAATACAGTTTTAAAAGGATCTAAGCTAACAAGCCACACAAAGACATTGATAAATCATAAAGGCAGATAGTTAATTTTAAAAAGCTAGCAGGAATAAGAAGGATTTTAAACAAGTGTATTTTCATGTCATACTACAAAGAAAACTGTAGAGTAGGTAAACACAGCAATGACTAACGGATTGAATGTGGAGAAAGATTACATAAAGAGCAAAAGTAGAATTTGAGGGTAGTAAAATATTGTGTACGATGTTGTATACATGGCACTATTAACCCACACACATATACACACACACATATATGTCTCCATGGAACTTGACAGCTTATAGTAAATACTATTGTATGAAATTAATTTTCAAAGCATATTAGGTCATTGCATTATATAATAGAATACCATTTATAACAAAACAATGTATTTGCATGACAAATGCATTACTCCTGCACTATTGTAGGTTTGGGAATAGAAGTAAAAGTGTGCTGACCTAAAAGAAAATTTGAAAATGGTGGGATTTTTAAGACTGAAAGCACAGGAAGGTTTCCATAATATGCTCTTGCCTTTGGCAAAGTTGTTTCATATGTGATACAGTTGAACAATTTTGAACTGTGTCCATATATAATTAAATAACTTGGTAGAGGGTTGTGCAAACACATCTGCCACTACTGAAGTAGCAACTTTAAGAACTCCAAGCAGAGCCAGTCAACTGATCCAAGTCATAGAGGCTTCAATGAGCGATAACACCATAAGCTGTTACCTTTATGTAAATACAGACAATTACATAAAGAGTTATTTTTTATCTGGTATACATACATGGGTTATTGTGCACATATTTCCTTGCTTTAAATAGTGGGGCACACATAGAGGCAATAATATAATAACACCACTGAGATTATCACATGACTGAATCTTTATTTTTAATTACATTCTAGAATCAATGAAACTAGACTCCATATAGAAATGATTGATTTGAAGACTAGGGAGACAAATGTACAAGGAAAATCTGGAGTTCCTTAGAAATCCAGAAATTAATCAATGTCAAAAAATTAGAATGTGTTGGATGTGGTGACGTAAGCACACAGGAGGCTAATCAGGAGGAATATGGGTTTGAGGGAAAACTACATAGAGTTCTAGGACAGGCTTAACATTGCATGAAACTTTCCCAACAACAACAAAAAAGTACAATGAACTATTTAATCAAAATGAAAGCCCATATCCATAATCGTGAAATGCTAACAGCATCCCTATTGAGGTCAGAAACAAGGTATGATGCCTCTTTTTAATCAGGAAATCCTAACTAATACAAGGAAACAAGAAATAGGAACAAAAGGTACAGTTTTCTTTAGAAAGAAAAAGAGTAAAAAAATTTTATATGGCATTATTTTCTACCTAGAAAATCCAAAATAACTGATTATAAACAAAGCAGAAACATAATAAATTATAGCAAATTATGGAGAATATAGAGGGAATAGAGTCAAACATGTTACTGTGAGTTGACAATGAATTAATAGAATTTGAGCTTTAAGACAATATATTGTGGACATTAAAATTTCCCAAAGTGGAAACATGGGTGTTTGTCTAACAAAATAGAGAAAAAAAATGAGAAAAAAATCTATTAAGTACAACTTAAAAGCCTAATTAGACAGATTTCATACTCAAAGAAAATCAATACAAAAAAGGCTACAAAATACATGATAAAGATAAATGACATTCTAATCAAAGTAAATTTATGTCCTGAATTAAAAAATGTCAGTGTTTGGCAAGAGATGACTGAGTAGGGCATGGAGGACTTGAGGAGCAGGACATTTTCTCCACATGGTTCTGTGGTAAGAGATTTACATTAATGCACATATGCCAAAACCAATGGAATGTGCAATACTGAGAAGGGACCCTTCCTGTCAGCTATCATCATTGGCTAATCCACTGATAAATAGAAACCTCTGGTGGAATCCTGATGTGAGGGTAGGCTTATTTAAATGTGGGGTAAAGTGTTCCATGAACATATTTATACTTTCCTCTTACTGTTACTGGGAATAAAACACTACTCAGAAACAATAAAACTTAAAACAAGACATACGAGTCACAATGGGAGGTATTAAAAGGGCATGGGTACCAAATAAAAGACCCTCCAAGAGAAAATGCATAGAATAAATATCTATTCATTCTTGATATGACATGCATGCAATAAACAGCCGTGTGTCCTTGACTTATATGAATAAATTATAGACTAAACATGAATGGTAAAGAATAAATCAGTCTCCCAGGGAGTATAATTTTCAATAACTTGGAAAATAATCCACTCTCAAACTGGGAGCATATATTTTTACTCCTTAAGTTTAGCCTGTATATTGTGCCAGCTTTCAAAAGGTCAGAATATGGAAAATGAAATAGAAGAATACCACCAAGTAATCAAATACATCCTACCTCAACTCCAATCATCCAGGTTTTTCATTAACAATGATTTTAGGGTTACAGCGTGGTTCTTTGATAATTAAGAGATGTGACATTTTATTTGTACGATCTTTCTCCACAAAACTCCTAGACCCATAGGTCTAATCATAGGAGAAACAGCAGACAAATTCTTATCGAGGAACATTTCTTGCAATCTTGCAAAACCTTAAATTTAACAAGGTCATCCAAACAAGGCTAGACTGAGAATTATCAGTCAGGAATATCCTGAGAAAACATTTAAAAAAATATACAGTGATGTCTTGCATAGGGTTCTGGGTGAAAAGCATGACAAGCAAAACAAACCCCATGCTGGAATCAGTTCATGATAATATTTCAATGATGTGTCATTAAATGTCATCAGTGCACAGTAGTAATCTACGATGTGTATAAAGTGGAGGTATCCCATGAGAGCTCTTGGAACTTCATTCTCTTTGCAGTTTTCCTGAACAATCAAGGCTGTTCTAAAATAAACTTTTCTAAAAATACCAGTTGATTAGTTTTCAAAGTTAACAATTAAGGTTTGTGTATGAGATTTGAAAATACAAAGATTTGGAATTTATTTGAGGTTTAAAAAGCTAAACAAAACATTTTGTGCTATGGACCAGGTGAACTGAAAGAGATCATATTACATAATTAAAATAAGCACATACACCTTGGAAAGTTCTATTTGTAGTTCAATAAATTATTATCTTGCTGATGGTATATTCTGCCCATTCTTGTATCCCAGCATCATTGAAGTAGGAATCTTATTATCTATTACCAATTAATCAGCTTAGCAGGAAATACAAACCATAAAACATTAGTGTGATGAGGATTTGCTTAGCACTTCAGAAGTCAGCTTGGTAAAATTAGTATTTTGCTGCATTGCTTTATGGAAATGTCATTTGGCTTCCACTATCATTATCATTGCAGACATGCCTTATTTGATTTTGTTGACAATTTATTTTCTTAGGATATTAGTGGTTATTAGTGTCTTAAAGAGAGTGAGAGATTTTGAGGGACATGCCATTTCAGATAGAAAAATACAAGAAAACAAGGTAGTAAAATCTCTGGTGAGAATCTTGTTATTTTGATTTAAAATGTGAAAAGAAACTATGCTACAGATGTCAAATGTTTCAGATACTATAGTTATCAATATTCAGTTCATGAACTTATGTTTGCTTTCTATCTCAAACTTAGTTCACCCTTAACTTTGAAATGCATATTTAACAATATGCATGCACATGTATCATATGTGTGATTGTTTTTGACATTCCTGTCTGTATTATTGGTTTGGACACTTGTGGTCATTATTTATTTTCATACAAATGTTTGAGATACAGTATTTTTTAGTTTAGAAGATGGAATTTTAGTGAGTTCTCCACAATGTCACTCTCACACCAAGAAGTTCAGGGTGCATGAAGGATTTGGATTTATAATGAACTGCATTCATGAGGTTTTCTGCTTCATTTAGTGGTAAGAGAAAAATGTTCTTTGTTTGACATATGAAATATATATATATATATATATATATATATATATATATATATATCCTTTCTATATAAAGTTAAATCCATCATTAACTTTAAAATACACATTAAATATATATATATATGTGTGTGTGTGTGTATACACATATATACATGTACATATACATGCCTGTACACACACATACACAAACAGTATCTGTGTAATTGTTTGTGATCTTACTTTCTATGTTATTGGTTTATACTCAACAACAGGAAGCATCAACAGTAGAAAACAGAATTTTAATCATGTATCTATACACAGGAATTCCACACATGTATGAGACACAAAGAAGGGCCTGGTGTTTAAAGCGAAAGAATCACCCAAGTTGGAGAAAGAAATAGATTCATGTGGCTTCTAGTTGTGGGAGTGAGGAGATGAACAGCAGTAAGGGAATTGGTAGGAAAGGTGATGTTAAGATTGCTTTTCCACATGAATATCAATTAGACAATAAGATTGACTAACAGTAGTTCACTTCCTGAATAGACAGGTTTACTAATGAAATTCCCTTTAATGATGTAAACATGCTTTACAAAAAAAGAGTGCTATATCTTTGATAGTATAAGGCATATTCTTTGAGGTAGCATGTCCAAATGCCCTTCGGCCATATTGCAGTGTGGTACATCATAAAACCCACAAAAGGTAACGTCATTTCATTATATGGAGCATTTGTAAGACTTCTTGCTATGCATCAAGGTAAAAGATTTGTTTTTAGAAGATGATAGCCTAATAAGTGACATGTAACTTTGGAAGGAATAATTTTGTTTTTAAAGTATAACCTCTTAGGGTTATACTTTAGATCCCACTTACAAATGGAAATAAGTTATTGCTGCATTCACAACAATGTCAGTAGGTAAATATGTATATAATTTAATGATATAAAATTGTAAGACTTTCTAAGATTGTGATTATTTCTGTGATTATAATATGACAACTCAATATAAAAAGACACATCTGTTGTTTCTAATTATACCTGTTCTTGAATATTTTCATCATCCTAATTACAGTCACCATGTTGCCATAATTGAATTTGCCTTTCCTTTTGTATCGTTTTTGTTTGAGCATGCTACCTGAGGTTTTTGCCCATAGGGAACAATGTAATGAGATGATTTAAAGATATAGCATACAACCAAAGCTCATTTTCATTCTTTCCCTGTCACATTTCTCATTACCTTCTCCAGAGTCAAAACTATTTTATCCTCTCCAGCTGGATATTATTGGGAGAAGAACAAAGATTAAACTGCAGCATAAAGACTTTCCCAGAAAGTAACTTTTACAATAAATTAAAGCTGAAAAAAAAGAATATAAATTCCAGGAAAGAAATTTTCTTATTAGTTTATATAATCAAACTCTTTATTTCCTTTTGGATAAATTGATTCAGTGCTTACATCACTCGCACGACCAGTCAACAGAGCTCACTATGTTCTCTCCTGTCATTGTAGGTCCGATGTACTGAGTTGTAAATCAATCTGTAATCTAATGAAGGAGACACATCCAGGCCTATGCATGGCAGCTAATATGCTAATTATTTGAATGCAGATTACACAAAGGCAACCATTTTTCTTTTTTTCCTAGAAACAATAGATGCTAAGTAAGTGAAAATATCTTAGGAAAGGGACAGAACTACATATACATTTTGAGAGTGAGGAAAACTAGGACATATCCAAGGAAGTAACAAATGTATGTTGAACAATGAACAGAGGTGTAGGAAAAGGAGAACATGGACAGATACATGAGTAAGGGACTGGCCAGAACTTCACATTCTTCTGTTCAAAATTCAAAATCAGCAATAATGATAAGTTTAAAAATCTTCCACAACTGGGCATGTGGATTTGAGATTATCATAGATGAAAATTGGTTATAATGCAAAATAAATATAATTATGAAAGAGGTAAACAAATACACACTATGATGAAGCATGAATCTAATTAATCTTAACAATAAAACCCAGAATCAGATATCAAGGTGAAAGCTGAAAGATCAGCCACAGTAAAAACTACTTCTTCTTCTTCTTCTTCTTCTTCTTCTTCTTCTTCTTCTTCTTCTTCTTCTTCTCCTTCTCCTTCTCCTTCTCCTTCTCCTTCTCCTTCTCCTTCTCCTTCTCCTTCTCCTTCTCCTTCTCCTTCTCCTTCTCCTTCTCCTTCTCCTTCTCCTTCTCCTTCTCCTTCTCCTTCTCCTTCTCCTTCTCCTCCTCCTCCTCCTCCTCCTCCTCCTCCTCCTCCTCCTCCTCCTCCTCCTCCTTCTTCTTCTTCTTCTTCTTCTTCTTCTCTTCCTCCTCCTCCTTTTTCTTTGAGACAGGGCCCATAGTAACTTTGTAACATGAATCTTAAATGGTCTTATTAATAAAAACAAACCCGGAGCCAGATATTGGGGTGAATGCTGGAAGATCAGAGAAGCAGAACAAGCCACAGCTACCTCACCTTGCCAATTCCTCAGCTAATCCCCATTTCCTCAGACTGGAAGCCTCTGAGTCCTCAGGCAGAATGAATCTTAGCTGAACTGTTGCTCAAAAGCCTAAAAGCTTCACCAGCTATTGTTCCTTGTCCTCACACCTTAAATACCTTTCTGCCTCCTGTCATTACTTCCTGGGATTAAAGGCATGAGTCACCATGCTTGGCAGTTTCCAGTGTGGCCTTGAACTCACAGAGATCCAGGTGGATATCTGCCTCTGGAATGCTAGGATTAAAGGCATGTGTGCCACCATTTTCTGGCCTCTATCTCTAGTGGCTGTTCTGTTCTCTGACCCCAGATAAGTTTATTAGAGTGCACAATATTCTGGGGAACACAATACCACCACAACTTCTTACCTCTTTGAATCCTCTGACTAAATGGGATGGAGATTGACATCCAACATTTAGCACACAAATTTATGAAAAAGTTGTTTTCCTATGGCTTTGCAGATACTGGCAGATGCCAGAGTCACTGCCTCACCTGCTAGGTTTTCTTTTCTTTTTTCCCCAAGCCTCTGAACAAGGTATTTTTTTTTTGCAGCCTCTCTGTAGCAAACTCCACAGACTCCTGTGCTCCAAATGCCTTTGGAGGAAGCCACTTTTGCATATTCCCCCACGCAGATACCTGGATTTTTGGCTTCTTCTCTCCTGTTGTGTTGTGGGCTTTCCCTGGACCCCATCCTGGGCTGCTGCCAGCCTGGGTAGCTGCCTTGACAACTGTTCAGACTTCTACTATTCTATGCAGCAGCAGTCAACCTTATACTTCACCATCATTAGCAGCAGATTTGTTGAGACAATTGGGAATTCTTAAAGGGGGGAAATTAGTTTTAACAAAGAGGTTTTTTTTCCATTTTAAAAATGAGTAACACTATTACAATGGAGAGAGTTAGATTTCTGTCTGATTACAAAATGGATGTTTTAAAAATGGAACAATTATAGGAAGACATGATCAACTTAACTGGGATTGACATAATGTTAATTATCATTTTGAAAATTCTTATCACTTTGATAATTCTTGATTTATCCCTAAAAAGCTGATTGATATGAGTGCCAAGATATAGGCCTTAGAAGAACTTATTAAAATAGATCATAGAGATATTCAGACACAGACAGAGGAACTTAAAGAAGAATCAATCTAACCATTATATTATGAAATTAGAGAGGAACAGTCCACAGTTTTCAAACAACCAACCTTAATTCATCCAGTCATCTTACAGGAACAACTGCCAAATGACAGATATCTTCACGGCTGTATAAGAGCTGACTTGATTACTTTAGAAATGTTAGATTTAAGGAGATTCAAGGAAGCAATAATCTCACTTGGTATGCATCCACATTTTGTGAAGCAGATGTTCAATTCATGGTCAAGCAGTAACAGAATTGCCCCACAAAACTGTAGAGATTTGGTTACAGCAGTATTGGAACCTGGTCCTCACCTACAGTGTGGGACCTGATAGAAAGATGAGGTTAGGACCATTGAACAATGAAGTAGGGCTAGAAGTATTGAAATCTCCCAAGACCAACTTCTTGGAGAGGGTGACTATGCTGATGTATAGACAGTCTCTGTATAATGACCACACCCTGGCTCTATGGCATCCTGTAGCTTTGAATGTTTAGGACAGAATTGAAGAAGTTAGAAAGAGAACTGAGTCATTCACTAAAGTTATACAGGGCCCCAAAGAAACTTTCACTGATGTTTTATAAAGATTGACTTCAGCTGTAAAAAGAATGATACCAAATTCATAAGCTAGACAAATAATAATTGAATCTTTGGCTTTTGAAAATGCTCATTCAAAATGCAAAAGAGTAATTAGGCCTTTAAAAGCAAGATCAGCACCCTTGGAGGAATGAATCTGAGTTACAGTCAATATTGAATCTCATAATCATGATGATGCTTGGATGGGAGAGGTGATTTCCAGAAATCAAAATGTTAGGTGTTTTAATTGTGGCAAACAAGGTCACCTAAAAAGGAATTGTAGACAGGCCATTGTTGAAAACAGTGTTTTTTGTTTTTTTTTTCCCCTAGGAATAATCCAAACCAAAAACTCCTCTCTTCTGGACCATGAAGAAGGTGTGACAAAGGCAGATGTTGGATCAATGAATGAATAATAACAATAGACAGACAGGGAAACCCTTTGTCATCAAGAAATGCCTTTGGGTGCTTCTCTCAGGCCCCCATGTCAAACTTGGTTCAGTCATTCCTGGTCACAATTGGGGAAACTCCCCCCCAGAGCAACTAAAAGATTAGATTTGAACTAGAGAGACTTCTTGTGTGGGAGGCCTACCCATTTCTCTGTGGGAGGGTGGATCCCACTTTTTCCCCAAGGTACTCTGAGGAAAGAGGAGTGGGAAATATGTAGCTAGAAAGATAGAGGGGAGAGAAACAGATAGAAACACAGAATAGCCTCAGGAAGGCCTGGATTAATACCCACCAGCCCCTTATGTCTCTTCAAAATGGCTTTTTATAAGAATGGCAAGGGGAGGAGCGAAAAATCTCCCCCTAGCACAGTCAAGTGCAGACCCTTCCAGTCACCAGGTAACCATGTACATGGTCAAGCCATCCTCTAATGCAGCCCTGCTTGGTAAAGGAAGCTTCGCCCTCAATAGGAAACCTTTGTGGGCATCCACACTCTTGATTAGAAAAGGTGAGAATACATCAACAAGTGTGAACATTCAATCTAAACTAACTTGTAAGACTAACAAATGCTTCTCATTTGATCAGATACAATTTGCAAAAAGGGAGACAACCCAAAGTTAGGGTTGAGGAGGGTTTTGTTTTTGTCTTTTCAGGAAAATGAAAACAACCATCTTGAGGTATTTAAAGACCTATGGACAAATAAGCATCCAAAGAAGGAAGAACTATCCAAAAAACTTACCAAGAAAAGGAATAATCTGACCTAATGAGATCTCTGAAGTCTCTATAAAGATGACAGGTCCCATAACAATGATTCCACCTGCACTATGGTAACTACACTGCTCTGACAAACACTACCTAACGATCAGTTTTGGACTACAAACTACTCAGGACAACTTCAAGGTGGCTGGCTAAGATGATCCAGCCTTGCAGACTGCTCTAGCCAGGACTTGAGACAAGCCTTGCATTTTTCCATTACGCAGAGACTGGACAACAAATTATATAGCTAGCTCTCCCAGGACTTGACAATTATTCCAAATTTTTCATGGTCCCCTATAGATGATGTTGCCCCCAGAGAGCAGAAAGTAATTTTAAGGACAATTCAGAAACAATTCAGAAAAACACCCACAAAGAGGTGTGAAGTATATAAGGTTGAGAGACATCAAAAGATACTTTGGGGTTGATAACGCAAGTTAATGTAGAAAGTAAGCTGGGTGGTGGCGGCACGTGCCTTTAATCCCAGCACTCGGGAGGCAGAGCCAGGCAGATCTCTGTTGAGTTCGAGGCAAGCCTGGTCTATATAGAGTGAGATCCAGGACAGGCACCAAAACTACACAGAGAAACCCTGTCTTGAACCCCCCCAAAAGAAAGTAAATTAGGTACAACACATTGAACTTACCAAGATATAAGAGATAATGGAGTATTTTCCTTGAGTTTGCCAAATGCTAATGGACTATATATTGTTGATATATTTATTGCCTTTATATATTGTATATAGTTATTATACTTATTGTATATAGTTTTTCTTATATTGGTTATAACATTTTTTTTTTATTTTAGACAAAAAAGGGGAAATGTGCGATATTTTGTTTGTGCTTTAACCAATAAAGCTTGCCTGAAGATCAGAGGGCAGAGCTAGCCACTAGATAACCTTAGAGGCCAGGCAGTGGTGGCACAAACCTTTAATTTCAGCACTTGGGAGGAGGAAGCAGGAAGATCAGGAGTTCAAGGCCACCCTGGGCTACATGAGATCAAACCAGTCTAACAGAGAAACACAGCCAGGCAGTGGTGATGCATGCCTTTAATCCCAACATTAGGGAGGTACAGACAGGAATATAAGGCAGGTGGAGACAGGATCTCCCCTCTATTTGGTCAGAGGATTCATAGAGGTAAGAAGTGACTGTGGCTGCTCATTTGCTTCTCTGATCATTCTGCTTTCACCCTAACATCTGACTCTGGGTTTTTAATTGATTAAGACTAATTAGGCCCATGCTTCACTACATCCATATCTAGTATAAATTTAAAGGTTGCATGAAGCATGAGGTAGAAAGAACTGTTCAACTAGTGAAGGAGAATCAAACTTCTGAATTCTTGGACCTTGTCACACATGTATTTTGACTTTAAAGATGCCTGGTTCCTTTCATTTCACAATTAATCACCAAGAGGCTGTATAGCCTTTGGTAGGTACTATAAATACTAGTCACCTATGTAAGTTTGAGTTTCTCTTGAAACAGATTTTATTCATCATAGAAGCAGAATCTTATACTCTAGTATTATAGTTGACTGCCAGAGAATGATAAACTATCTTCCAAGAGAGCACCTGGTCAAACTTGCTGAGAATAGGTTTCTATGGTTAATTTATACAGACAGTTCATTTTCTCTTGTATGAGTTAGCACATCAGAAAGAAGTTGTCAGGACATTTAATAGTGATGATATTTTCTTCCTCCTATAAATAACCTGGTATTTAAAAAGTAAACAGGAATATGAAATGCATTGTGATATCAACTCAACACTACTTCAAGATATAAATTTATTTTTACTTAAAAATAACTACTGCTTTTTCCAATCATGGTCTTGATATCTCTTTCTCATAGAATCCCTCCTATCTCTCATCGATTGGACTCCTGGAGCTCTGCCTGGGACCTGGCTGTGGATTTCTATATCTGCTTCCTTCAGTTACTGGATGAGGGTTCTATGATGACAGTTAGGGTATTCAGACATCAAATCCCCAGAGTAGGCCAGCTCAGGCACCCTCTTGACTATTGCCAGTAGTCTATGATGGAGTCATCCTTGTGGATTCCTGGGAACTTCCCTAACATTCTGCTTCTCCCTATTCCCATGGTGCCTTCATTTATCGTGGTATCTCTCTCCTTGCTCTCCCACCCTGTTCTCATTCCAGCTTGAACCTTGCACTCCTCTAAGCTCTCATCCCCCATCCCTTGCCCTCCATTCCCCCCTCACCCCCAGTTTGCTCATGTAGATCTCATCCACTTCTCCATCACTGGGCAATCCATGCACCCTCCATGATTGGAAAAAGTACAGAGACAACTAGCCAAACTAGTGGAAACACATGAACTGTGGACTAATAGCTGAGGAGTCCCTATGGTACTGGACTAGATCCTCTGTATAAGCGAAACAGTTGTTTATCTTGAATTGTTCAGGGGGCCCCCAGGCAGTGGGATTGGGACCTGTCCCTACTGCATGAGCTGGCTTTTTGAGCCTAGTACCTACGGTGAGACACTTTGTGCAGCCTTGGTACAAGGAGGAGGGGCTTGTACCTACCTCAACTGAATGTATCAGGCTCTGCTAACTCCCCATGGGAGATCTTGCCTTGGAGGAGGTGGAAATGGGGCGTGGGTTGGGGGGAATGCTAGGGGGCGGGAGGAGGGAGGACAGGGAATCTGTGGTTGGTATGTAAAATGAATATAAAATCTCTTAATAAAAAAGACATTAAAATACATACTGCTTATTTTATTTGCAATGAATATCTTTGGTATTATGGTATGAACTCATATCCCCTATGGAATAAAAGATATTTTCCCCAGATACTGGGAGATGTTTCACAGTTGTCTTCCCAGGTAGAAGACTATGTCATATGGTACCTCAAGCAAAGTCACACTGCCTTCCACAGTACTAAGATCAAGGATTGGACAGAGCAGGGATGAAGGTTATGTCTAGCTCTGCTTTATAGTAACTCCAAAGTATTACAAGTGTAGAAATCTTTGCTTGTTTCAGCGGTGTTTTTACCTCTTACCAATTATAGCTCAACCTCTACACCTGGTGGTCTATTTTTACTTCATTAACTACCATCTAATTGTGTCTATGCCAGGTATGTGCCTTAAAATAATATTCTCTCTGCATCAGCTTTCTATATAGTATGATGTGCAAACTTTTAATTTTGTGGATGCATATGAATTTTAGAAGCTTTATTTTATTTCAATGAATTGTGAATTGGGAGCTTTAGTTGGGGCTGCTGTGCATCTTTAAATAGCTTTTGGTGGAATGATCATTTTCACAATATTAATTCTATCAATCTATGAGCATGTATAGTGTTTTCAATTTCTTGTATTTTTTCTATCTATTTAGAGAGTTAAGCTTTCTTTGTAGAGGTCTGTTAATACCTTGTTTGTATTTATTCCTAGATGTTTTATTCTCTTTGAGTCTATTATGAGTGGGAGTATGTCCATGATCTGCCACTCTCTATGTTTGCTGTTGTTGTCTAGAAAAGCTATTTATTCCTGCAAGTTAATTCTATATCCTGCTGCCTTGCTGAAATTATTATTTAATAATGTTTTCATTGAATGCTTATAATATTTTGTCATTCATATAATGAGATAGATAATGATAAATATCTACTTAAAGTAGACTATTTTGGGAAAGATTCAATGATAAATTAATAATGTGATAAAACTGAATCATAAAGGATCAACCATGCAAAAATCTGAAAAAAAGTAAATTTTAAGGAGCAGGATTATATGTCATATCTCTGGAGGTAGAGATGACCTTGATTTATTTGAAGAATAGTGAGAAAAATCAGTGTTACTGGAGCCCAAAGTGACCTTCCTTTGCATCTCATTTCCTGAAAATTAGCCATAGGAAGAGATTGGTATTGAAAAAAAAAGATTCATTCAGAAAGAATCCCCAGGGTTTAGAACCATGGATCTTAAATTGGATGTGAATGTTCTCTACAGAAGGAAAGTAGGACATGTACACAGGCTTAGCATGAAATAAAATTTGAGCTTATGTTATATTTGCTAAAAATCTTTTGACAATGTTTCTTTTTTTAAAAACAGCATCTCTATACGCAGTCCTTTCTGTCCTTGAATACACTAGGTAGACCAAGATGGCCTTGTTCTAAAAGAGATCTTCTTGCTTTGGGCTCCCATGTGCTGGAATGTGTAACAATTCTTAATTAGAGGAATCTTGATAAGAGTTTCGCTGTAAAAGAACCTTTCAAAATTGGTTTGAAAGAATGTACAGCAATAAAATAGGAAGGGAAAAGGAAAGAAGGACAGAAAAGAGAGACAGAGGAGGCATTATAAAGACTGAACAGGTTAGCTTTAAAATATATATATATTCATATGTGCATACAATAGCAATGAAAAAGGAGACAATGAAATTGAAAGAGCAATGAGGGGCATATGGGAGGGATTGAAAGGAGGAAAAGAAAGAGAGAAATGTTGTAATTTATTATAATCTTAAAAATAGAAAGTAAAAAATATTTGTGTTGATAATATCTTGAGTATCGCTTGAACAATATGCTGTGATATTTTCTATGGAAATATTATTTGTAAATGGATAAAGTGAGGAAGCAAAAACTAAAAGTTATATATTTTGAACAGGCATATGGACACAGAAGTTTAGAAGCTCAAGAAAATTTGGGATAGCAAATGTATATTTTAGAGTAATGCACAGTTAAAATTATTTATAATATATACTAGATAAGATTTCCTAGGCAGAAGGGCTAACATTAATGAGCAAAATGGTAATAAGAAAAGTAACTCTCAGAAAAGACTAACGGTTTTTTGAAAGAAGGCCACAGTGAACAGTAATTAGTGATACTGAGTGAACTTGAAATGTGAATATTTGTACATCATTCACATTTTAAAATGACACAATAAATGTACAGCACTAAGAAAAAATCCAGTGATTCTGGATGTTATACCAGAAAAAAAACCCTTCACTGGTGTAATCTATCCCATTGCTATCAATCTAATTAAGGAGAATGGGGAGCTTAATAATAAATTACTTGGTGCACCTTCTCCAATCCTTAATTGGATAGTAAATTCCACTGGTCATGAATCATTGAAATGATGTTGCTTTGCTATGTCTTAAGTAGAGAAAGACAATATCTCTGTCTCTCTCTTCATAGTGTATTTTAAACCTACTCCTGTACATTGAATTACCACCTCTGTATGTTCCTTCTGTCACCTTAGAGAGGACAGTACAGTGTGCTGCTGCAGTGAAAGACTCAGAATTCCAAACTCCTCAGATGCTTTTGTGGAATAGAACTCTGACTTTTTTCCCTGTGCCTGCTTCCTCCACAGTGATATAAAAACATAATATCTGCACCACTTCTTCCCATGAGGAACACATGAATCAATACTAAAAGTACTGAGGATTAGTGTTGGTGTAATGCATGAACTGCCACCTTGTCCCTGGTTAGTAAATTTCCTAGAGGTTAATCCAGGATTTGTGTCCATGAACTCTTTTCTTACTGTCCAGGACAGAGCTGGTCCTTCCCTTTGCCATCTTTGTGTTTACATTTATACTCTCTCATATCCCTGCTGCATCCCTTTCACAGCTGTCTCTCCCAAGACGGACTGTTCCTTTGGAGGCATTACTATATTACTCTTCTACTTCTAGATTCTGCAGAGAAAAACATATAGATAATTTCTTTAATATACGTTTATTAATGTTTAAGAATGTGTATATATTTTATATAAAATATTGCTTATATCTAAATGTTGTTTGCATCATTTGAGTTTAATTTACTTATAACAATAATCCTATGTATTACCTTTAGACTTAATTATGAAGTCCTCTGGATCATCCAGTCTTCCCCACAACATAAGAGAGTCTTTTGTGGTGGTATTGTGTTCCCCAAAATATTGTGTACTCGAATAAATTTATCTGGGGTCAGAGAACAGACAGCCACTAGATACAAAGGCTAGAAAATGGTGGCACTCACACCTTTAATCCTAGCATTCCAGAGACAGAAATCCCTCTGGATCTCTGTGAGTTCAAGGCCACATTGGAAATATCCAAGCATGGTGACACACACCTTTAATCCCAGAAAGCCAGCCTTTAATCCCAGGGAGTGGTGGTAGAAAGCAGAAAGATATATAAGGCGTGAGGACCAGAAACTAGAAGATTTTGGCTGGTTAAGCATTCAGAATTTTGAGCAGTAATTGAGCTGAGACCCATTCCGGATGAGGACTCAGAGGCCTCCAGTCTGAGGAGACAAGAACAGCTGAGGATCCAGCAAGTTGAGATAGCTGTGGCTTGTTCTGTCTCTCTGATCTACCAGCATTGACCCCGATAACTGGCCTCGGGTTTGATTTTATTAATAAGAACTTTTAAGATTCCTGCTACAGTCTTTGGCAATAAATTCCAAATGCATAAACACATTTAATGCTAGCTTTGAACAAGCCTCTACTGTCAAGATTTCATTACTTCAATATTAGTATTAGTGCTTGACTAATGAATCGTCTAGTAAAATTAGCCAAAAACTACTAGATTGCTTGAAAATTAAGAAATAACTTCTGGAGAGAGATTAAAAAACAATAGGAAATAAAAATTAAACCAAACCTCTCTTTGAAAAAGAAAAGTCAGACTGTGTTTCTTGAGCAGTAGCACTTATACAACAAACTCATCTTACTGTTGAACGTAGAAAAGCATTTTGTTAGAAGTATTTGATATTACCAAGTCTTATTAGCTTTCTTATTAAATCTGCTATGCACTATTCATTTGTATGTATATATGTTTATTTGAAATTCTGCCAGACAAAATAATAAAGAGTGTGTGTGTGTGTGTGTGTGTGTGTGTGTGTGTGTGTGTGTGTGTGTTTGCGTTTGCTTTTATTGTAAATGTTTCAATTATCTGTGGGCATATGGAGAAATGTTTATAGGTTTTTGTTATGAATTAGTGGTTGTAGATTCTCCTGCAATAATCATAACTTCACTAGCACTGAGTAGTTAGGTTTTTAACACCAAGCATGGTTTCCTTTTTGTAGAGCAGATTTTAAGTCCAATCAAATAGCTGTGGGATCCCACCAAGGAAACTTCTCTTTGCAACAGATGGAGACCACTACAAAGAATCGATTAAAAGGCAGAGCTATGGAGTTCAGTCTCAATGGATACATATACAAAACACTAAAATGTGTAAGGAACATCAATAAAGAGGGTGCTGAAAGTTTGTAAGGGCAAGAAGATTGGGAATTTGCTGTGTGAGTGTCTCATAATAATGTTAAAAGCTACACCCACGAAGGCTCACCAATATGGTTGTCCAAATGTAAGCTGAAAAGGCACACCAATGGACATCCTTAACTGGACCATAAACAGCCTACAAGGCCTCAACCCTACACAAAAACTATTGACAACTTAGTAATACTAGGAAAGGGGGAGATAGTCTTTCCCAAGGAAGAGCACACCAATTGGTTGTTCTGTCCCAAATGGTCAGTCCTAAAGAAACACATAAAATTAACATTACACAGACTGTCCAGGTTATACTTAGGAATAAAGATGTATATGCATATATGTATGCAATAGCAATTAATGAAAAAAGAAGGACCATGAATGATGGACAACAGGGAGAGGTATATGGGAGGGTTTGGACTGAAGAAAGGAAAGCAAAAAATGTAATCATAATCTCAAAATTATAAAAAAATGTGTACAAAATAAATAAATTTCAAATTCTCTGTCATAGTTTCTCAATAGTTTTGGAACTAAAAAATATGTACATATTTGTTTAGATATTTACATGTTTCTTTTAAAATGTACAAGTAGCATATGAAAAAGAATAGGAAATATTATTTGAAGATCATAAAGTAAAGTAATTTATTTCCACTTTCAACTCAAATAAAAAAGTGAGTTGATGAATTTGTGCATGTTTCTATAATATTGGAAACAGAGAACTTTTTTATTGTGACTGACAGTTGCTTAGCCATGTATTACTTGCATAAAAATCATACGTCATACTTCACCTCTTTTCCAAACCAACTAGACACCCCAGATGATACTTTACTCTTTGTTCTGTAACAGAAATTTCTGTTAGATAAGCACTGGATATTTATGGGACTGATGTAGCTTCATGTTAGATACCCAAATATTTTATATTTTCTATAAATTATTCAAATATTTAAAACCGGCAAATAGTTTTTTAAAGGAAGAGGAAAAGTAATATGATTATTTGAAAGTGACTTGTTGCATCATATCTAATAATTTCTTAATAAATTAATATGTTCAGAAATGTGCAAAAGTTTCTTTTATAAGACTCAGGGGTATGCGTGTTGATCCATTGATTTTCACCAGATGGTATTATAAATAGGCTTAAAGTTTCAATAGTAATGAGTACCCAATATATACATTTGATTTGTCCTTTAGTATTTTTCACATTATGTCTTAGCCAAAAGGTCACAAAACAATTGACTAAATGTCATTGTAAGACACTTGAGGTCTACAGAAATAGTCATAGAGTTTCATTCAGTTAATAGAGTTTCATTCAGTTAACCCACACCATGGGTATTCATCTATCTCACGTACTTCTCAAGGAAAGCTTCAATTTGTACACTCACTTGGGTCTCCATTCTGTCCTAACACATACAAAGAAGATTATTTTGACAGTTGGCCCTAAAGGAAAATCCAAAGCAATGAGAGTATTCATTAAAATCTCTGTTGTAAAATCAGCATTACATGTTTGTTTACCTAGTTGATTACTGTTAATTATAAATCTGGGTTTGTCTGACCATGTATAATAAGAATTCTGTCTTATAGAAAAGTAACTCCAAGTGTTATTTTTCTCATTGTGTAATAATTAGTTTCTTATTATATCTAGTTCTCCAGAATACTTAGTTTTTCCAAAATGTTCTTGAGTCAACATTGTAATCTATTGGTTTCCTTTTTATCATGTTGAATATATATTTGTATATATCATTCATCTGAGAACAAAAAGATGACATTTTCCTGATTTCTCTGCATCTTGTGAGCATGGCTATCTTTTTTCATTTATTTACATATTTTTATTTTTTCTTTTTATTCAGTACCTACTTTAGTGTGCTTGGCTCTTTCAGTACCAAACCAAGATGAGTCTTTTATAGTAAAGCTGTGTGAGTATGATTTTTTTGAGTGGCTCTTCACATTTGGGAGTGTACTTAGATAACACTATAGTCAGACTTTCCGTTTGGGCTACAACCTCACAAATAACAACATGGAGACTTTTTATTATGAAGTCTTGGCCTTATCTTAGGCTTTTCCCCAGCTCACCCTTATAACTTAAATTAACCTGTTTTTAATTAATCTATGTTCTGCCATGGGGCTCAGTTACCTCTCCTCTCTACCATGTGTCTGTGTCTCAGTGGTATCTTCCTCGTGCCTAGACTCATCCTAAGTTTCTCTCTTTACCCAGGAGTCCTGCTTATTCTCTTCTGCCTAGCTATTAGCCATTTGGCTCTTCATTTAAATCAATAACAGTGACACATCTTCACACAGTATAAAAAAATATTCTGCAACAACACTGTTAATGCCATGTGCTAGAAATTTTGAGTCACTCATAGACTTCTTAAATTATTTTTCTGAATGGTTTCAGATTAGTGTGCAAAGAGTGACATTTGATATCATGGACTATATATGCTCAAAGATTTAAAAGGTGATATTTTCCAAGTTAATAGGGTTTCTATATAAATATAAATATATTTTAGCCGGGCGGTGGTGGCGCACGCCTTTAATCCCAGCACTCGGGAGGCAGAGCCAGGCGGATCTCTGTGAGTTCGAGGCCAGCCTGGGCTACCAAGTGAGCTCCAGGAAAGGCGCAAAGCTACACAGAGAAACCCTGTCTCGAAAAACCAAAAAAAAAAAAAAAATAAATAAATAAATAAATAAATATAAATATATTTTAACATATCTTGCATTTACATTTTCAGGTTAGTTGATAAGGATTCAAACAATAATAAATGCATCAATTACTCTATCTCCTGAGTTTTATTATTGTTATACGTTAGTCAGCTAATTGTTTTAGAATTTGAAGAAAGCAACATGCAATTTCAAACTGATTATTCCATTTTTTTAATCATATAGTTGCATGAGTATATATGCTTATTGTTTGGAGTGCTTGCAAATAACTACATATCTTAGGAAATAGCTAAATTTTGAACAGTTAAACACCATAAGATACATTTTAATTCATTCAAAAATATATTAATAGAAGGAAAAATTCTGTTATTTTTGCATACATAATTTGAATGCTTTTCTGAAATATATTTTAGAAGCAAGCTTCTACTTATATTCTTATATCAGTCTCATGATATAAGAATCACATATCACCAGCAGTGTTTTAAAGCTTAGCATCTACAACTGGGCTTGTGTGCATGCTGTATTTTATGCTTGAAAGACATTTTTATGATGCCTCACACTTTCATACAGTTTGTTAGTGAGGCTTAAAACAATGACATCTATAAATTTAAAAAACGGGGTTGAAGACTTTTTTTAACCTAAACCTTGATTGACCTTACCTAAAGTGGAGCTTATCCAATTTAAATTGGTAATACATTTAGCTTGCTCTTTATCTTTACTTCCCTTTTTTTTCTTTCTGTCTTCTTTATTGCCATCTCCCTTTTCTTCTTAAAAAAAAAAAAATCACCCATTGAAGTTCAAATTATACCAGTCTAGCTGAAGTATTCCTGTGTCCCACCCAGTCTGCAGCTGCTAAGACCCACGTAAACACATAGAGATTTATACTAATTAAAACTGCATGGCCATGGCTCAAGCCTTTTGCTAGCTAGCTTTTATATCTTAGATTATCCCATAAATATTAATTGACGTATCACCACATGTTCCATGGCTTTACCTGTGTCCCATTACATGTTGTTCCTTGGGGGGCTCACTGGTGTCTCTCATGCCTTCTTTCTGTCTCCCTCTTTGAATTTCCCACCTGCCTCTAAGCTGCCTTGCCTTAGGCCAAATGGCTTTATTATCAACCAATGAGTGCAACACATATCTGCAGCATACAATAAGACATTCCCCCAACATACCAGCTTTCACAGTTGTTCCCCTGTGATAGCCCAGTATCTCCTTACCTCTTTTTCTAATGAAAGAGCAAATATAAGTAATTGAAAAAAGAATCTATCAGTAGTACACATAATCTAAAAGCATTTATTGAAGTTGAGACAACATTTTAAAATCTCAGGAGACTAGTGAGCCAGTGATATTGGTAAAATTCTCTCTATGCAATTACAAGGACATACATTCAATCCCCCAAACCCATATAAAGTAAGGCAGATGTGGTGGCATACTATAGGTGTGTGACAGCAATATTAGGGAATTAGAGACAACGGGATCCTTGAGACTTACTAGCCAATCAACCTAGTGTATTTAATGAATTCTAAGATAATGAGAGATACTGTCTCTAAAAAACAAACAAAACAACTTGAACAGTGCCTGAGGAATGACCCAAGGCTGTCCTGTGAGCTCCACATACACACCCATGCACACACAGAGACAAACAAATTTACATAGTACTCTTTTTACAGGATTTCTTTATTCAGTGAGCAAATACTTTCAAGTAACATAGGCAATCAAGGGACTACTAGTTTCCTTATTAAATGTCACAAATTTCAGATTCATTCCATGTAGCAGGAATCTTAAAAGTTCTTATTAATAAAATCAAACCTGAGGCCAGTTATTGGGGTCAATGCTGGTAGATCAGAGAGACGGAACAAGCCACAGCTATCTCACCTTGCCATTTCCTCAGCTGGTCCTGTTTCCCCAGACTGGAAGCTTCTGCGTCCTCATCCCAATTGCTCTCAGCTGAACTGCTGCTCCAAAGCCTGAAGCTTAACCAGCCACATGCTTAACCAGCCAAATGCCTCTAGTTTCTGGTCCTCACGCCTTATATATCTTTCTGCTGTCTACCACCACTCCCTGGGATTAAAGGCTGGCTTTCTGGGATTAAAGGCGTGTCACCATGCTTGGCTATTTCCAATGTGGCCTTGAACTCACAGAGATCCAGAGGGATTTCTGTCTCTGGAATACTAGGATTAAAGGCGTGTGCTATCACTGACTAACTAGTGGCTTGTCTGTTCTCTGACCCCAGGTAAGTTTATTAAGGTACACAATATTTTGGTGAACACAATACCACCACATCTCCTCTCTTTTTGTCTAAAATTAAAAAAAGCTTATAGCTAATACAAGAAAAACTATCTAATAAGTATATACAATATATACAGACAAAATTACATTAATGATGTCTAGTCCATTAACATTTGACAGATTTAGATAAAAACTCCATTATATATATTAACAATGTCCAGTCCAGTAACATCTGATAAACTCAGACCAAAAAATTTTCATTACTTATCTTATTTAAAACAAGTAGTTCCTTTTTAAAAGTAGATTCCATAATCTCCCTTTTTATCTTATCATATCCATATTCTTTTTTCTTTCATAATAGATTCATTAGTCTACCTTTTGTCATTTTTATATCTTCCCCTTTTCTTCAGTGTAGATTCAATGATCTACCTATTTATCCTATTATTTCTTTATCTTTTTTCTCAGAGTAGATTCGATGATCTATCTCATATCTATATTCTCTTTTTCTTTTTGCTTTCTAGGGGTGAAGATATCTTTAGGGAATATTGAAAAGAAAATTTTGGGGTTAATCATCAAGTCCTGTATCATTTGTCCAGTCTTTGCATAAAAGGAAAGTTCAGGGCTTGTTTCAAGTCCTTGTTCGAGTAGTCTGTCAGGCTGTATCATCTCAACTAGTCCTCTCGAAATTGTCCTGACCAATTTGTAGTCCAAAGTCGATTTTTCCATGGTGTTAATCAGCTTAATGGCTTTATCATAGTCCATGTGGAATCACCGTTGTAGGATCCTGTCATCTTTTTGAAGATTTCAAAGTCACTGTTAGGCGTGGTCATGGTTTCCTGCAGACTTTTTTTTTTTTTTTTTTTTTTTTTTTTTTGCCTCCTCTGCGGTTTGGAGCAATCATAGTCTGATAAATGTCTGTCTCTTGGAACCATGAACATTCTTCTCTAGAACAGAAAATCTTCACAACAATTTCTCCCCACCATTTGTCTTGCCAAACTTTTCCAAACTGACCTTTGCCGATGCTTTCTTGTAACACGATGGTCCTGGCAATTCTTCTCTGAACCAGCAGCAGTAAACCCTTCGTCCCTGGTAGCAGCATCACCGCACCGCAGTCACCAACATGATGAGAAGGAGCTGGCAACGTGGAGCAGTAGCCACTGCTTCCATGGTCCCACCACTGTTTGTGGTTCAGTCCGGGCTGAAGGTTCTCCCAAGCCTCCTAGGCCGGCCTCAAACTCGGGATCCTCGTGCCTCTGTCTCCTTCAGCAAATCCTACCGGTGTGCGCCACCACAACCGCCTGAGTGTAGCTTGGGCCTGAGCTGGGGCTCACAAGGCCACAGGCAAACAGCTTTTTCATGAATTCGTAACACGAACGTTGGGCGCCAGATGTAGCATGAATCTTAAAAGTTCTTATTAATAAAATCAAACCTGAGGAGAGTTATTGGGGTCCATGCTGGTAGATCAGAGAGACAGAACAAGCCACAGCCATCTCACCTCGCTGGATCCTCAGCTGGTCTTGTCTCCTCAGACTGGAGGCCTCTGTGTCCTCATCCAGAATGAATCTCAGCTGTACTGTGTTGCTCCATAGCCTGAAGCTTAACCAGCCAAATGCTTAACCAGCCAAATGCCTCTAGTTTCTGGTCCTCACGCCTTATATATCTTTCTGCTGTCTACCACCACTCCCTGGGATTAAAGGCTGGCTTTCTGGGATTAAAGGCGTGTCACCATGCTTGGCTATTTCCAATGTGGCCTTGAACTCACAGAGATCCAGAGGGATTTCTGTCTCTGGAATACTAGGATTAAAGGCGTGTGCTATCACTGACTAACTAGTGGCTTGTCTGTTCTCTGACCCCAGGTAAGTTTATTAAGGTACACAATATTTTGGTGAACACAATACCACCACAATTCCATGTAAAGTAAGGCACAATAATTTAAACCAGAAGTTCATCTCATGTTCACAACTATGGGCAAATGCCTTGGCCAAATGGTGTTTAGATTCTCTATGAAAAGGAGGGGTCAAACTGTGCCATTGTTTGTATATTAGAATTGGTAGGTACAGTTGACCTAAAAGCAAAACAATCATTTTATAGTTACTGGTAAAAATAATCTCAATCAACATCAAAATATCAACCTTTTAAAATAACCTTGAGTTTCTTAACAAAGGGCAATTTGAGAGGGTTCTTTTTACTTCACATAGGAAACCCTCCCCACTCTGATTTCTTTCTTTGCCAGTGAGGGTTTATTCTCTCACACTCTCTCAGGAGCTGGGTTGGGAGCTACTTTCCCTGTCAAGTCATGGTGCTCAGCTCAGATCTCCTCTACACTGATTTGCAGTCTTGTAATTAGAATTTTGTATTTCAAACCCATGCTTATTGAAAAAGTGAGGGACTATAAATACAATGTAGCTTAACCTGTCATGCATGGACTTGGATTCTCATGATCTCCCAAGCTCCAGAGGCCTGATCTTTGGGAATGCCTTGAGCTTAGTTCAGTGACCCTCAATGCCTGTAGAGTCCCAAGTGAACCAAGTTACCAAAAAATAAAAAAAAAAATGTGCTCATCTTAATTTTCTCATCCTTAAAATAATTAAGATATGTATTTGATAATAAAATTCTTTCACTATAAAATTTCTTATTGAGAATTTCTTTTACAAACTAAAATCCAAATGTAGTGCCACTTTAATCTGTAGTGTGTTGTCTTAGTTTCTCTAGTTGTTGTGATAACATATTCTAAGAACAGCAATTTGCAGAAGAACGTGTATATGTAGTTCAATGTCCAGATGCCGAACCTTTAAGGTAGAATTAGTTACAGTAGCAGGATCTGGAGTGAGCTGCTCACATAGCATCCACCTTCAAGAAAGAACAGAGTGACCAATGTATGCTTGCTAGTATGCAGGTGGTTTTCTCTATTTTGTTCATTTTGGAGTCCCAGGCTTACAGAGTAATCCCTCACACAATTAGAATGTGTCTTCTCACATCACCTAATGCAATCATGATAATCCCCCACAGACATGTCAGAGGCCCATAACCCAAATGATTCTAGATTCTGTCAAGGTGACAGTTAATACTACCATCATAAATAACCATCCCTGAAAACACAGTTTCAATGAAGTTTCAAATCAGTTACTTATGCAGTGTTTCCTGATCTGGTGTATTGTAATGTATATAATGTATTCTTTCACCAATCATACGGTTGATCCTTAATCTTTTATTACCTGTCCCTTGTACTATATTGCCTACTATGGATTATCTGCAGTTGATAACTGCTTGTAAATGAAAAATTAGTTTTCTCCAAAGGAGATTCAGTGAGTATATAAACCACTCTTACAGGCAGGACCTGTGTGCAACAGTAGATGGCCAACAGAAAACCAGCTCAATGATATTTTTGGAGAGTTTATTTTATATGTTTTTGCCTTATAATAATTTTCTGGGCATTTTCTTTCTCTCTTTCTTTTTCTTATCTTACAGGATTTTCCCTTATATTTTATGCTTAATGATTTTGTGTTTTCAATGGGATTTCTGTGTTTGCCAATGTATGTACCTCTGGGTCTATATGATTATCCTTGGCTCTGTTTTTTGTTGTTGTTCATTGGTTTTTGTCCTATTCAGATTTTTTTGTTCATATTTTATTCTATTATTTTTTTTCTTTTTAGTTTTTATTAGATGTGGTGATATTTTATTTGTGCTGAAATGTGGTGGTATTTTATTTGTGCTTTAATAAAGTTTGCCTGGAGGTTGGGCGGTGGTGGAGCAGGAGCACGCCTTTAATCCCAGCACTCGGGAGGCAGAGCCAGGTAGATCTCTATGAGTTCGAGGCCAGCCTGGGCTACCAAGTGAGTTCCAGGAAAGGCGCAAAGCTACACAGAGAAACCCTGTCTCGAAAAACAAAAAACAAAAAACAAACAAACAAACAAAAAAAAAAACAAAAACAAATAAAGTTTGCCTGGAGATCAGAGGAAATAGCAAGCCTTTTTAAGTAAACAAAAAAGACAGGCAGCACATGCCCTTAATCCCATCACTTGGCGGGCAGGATCTCTGTGTGTTCAAGGACGGACAAGGGAACAGAGCCACGCATGGAGACACACACTTTTAATCTCAGTACCAACCATAGAGACCTGGAGGTCTGTACAGACAGACAGAAAGTGACAGAGCTGTGTTTAGGAAGAGGAAGTGAGGTAGCTGGCTAAGATAGCTAATGAGAAAGCAGAAAAGCAAGGCATATAATGCCTGGGTAATCGCTTCTCGCCTTTTGGCTAAGATCAAGTGAATAATGCCTGGGTAGACAGGAAAGTGTGCATTTTGGAAGCTGCAGAGTTGGTGAGGTAAAGTTGGCTGGTGGCTTTCCCCATTTCCCTGAACTAAGGCAAGATTTATTAACACACAAATAAAATATCGCCACAATTAGATGCCTACTTGTTTATTAATGACAGAAAGCAAGAAAGGATGTGAATTTGAGTGAGTGGTGACATCTAGGAGGAGTTGGAGGATGAGGAAGTACAATCAGAATGTACTGTTTTAAAATATATTTTAAATGAAAAATGGATTATAATAAATCATCTGTGAAAATGGTACGACCTTTATAATAGGCTGTATTGTCTTTTGATAGTCCTGCAGAGTGTCTTAAAGGGTTTTTTCAGCCAAAAACAACTCCCTTCTTTTCTAACCTGATCTAGAAGATGGAAGGCAGTTTTCTAAAGAGTCTTATTATGATGATTTCTGTTTTCAAGCTTTATATATAGAAATATTACTTGAACTCATAAACCATTATATTAAAAATATCATACTTGAAAGTCAACAACGATAAGACAATTTCATATATAATATTTTATGGCACTTAAGTATATATATATATATATATATGTATATATATATATATATATATATAAAATAAATATGTGTATTTAGGAAAATATTTCCCCAATCTTCTGTTCTGAAAAAGTTGTATTTAATTTTTCGTGTGTGATTATTCTGCCCGAATATATGTATGTGTAAGCAGAGTGTGGCTTATCCCCTAGACCTGGAGTTCCAGGTAATTGCAAGCCTCCATGTGGGGGCTGGGAGGTGAATCTGAGCCCTACGCAAGAGCAGCAATGATCTCAAAGCCTAAAAATCTTTCCAGCCCTTTCAAATGTTTCCTTTTCATTAATAAATTCCATCAATCCTCAGAAAAGCATAATAAATTATAAGAAATGCTTTAAAAAAGTCCAACTTTAGAATCAAATGTAATATTCTTGTCTGTTAGCATGTGAGAAAATCATCCTATACACTGATATGAAAATAATGGAATTTACTGTAAAAATTAGCATTCTTGGAGTCCAATCCACCTGTCCTTCCAAACCAGCATCAACATGTCCTTTCTCTGTATAGAGAAAATTGATATTTTATACTATATCCCACCTTGATGAAAACTAATGCACAATTCCATCTTCTTTAATGGCAACTTCTTCCTACTGAAGAGGATTCCAATAAGATTCCTGTGAACAAGGATAAGGAACCTGAAAACAAGACCATGCTTACTTCATTTCCTCCTGACATTTGCTTTTTAAAAGCTTCACCCTTACCTTGTAAGACACACTTAGCTAGCATTGTGCTGCTCTCTCATTCTCATTTACTATTTCTGATAATTCATAGACCCATGGATATGAGGTAAAATACAATGTCTAGAGGGAAAGAAAGGAAATGTTACTATTTTGGGCTAATATAACTCTGTTTTCTTTTTTTTTCATTTGGTATATTAATAAATGTCACCATTTTCTTTAGACATCTGGGAACTCTGAAGTTTAACATATTTTGTTGGTCTAAGAATAAATTCTATAGCCAGGAGATGAAGGGCGTTTTGTTGAAATTTTTATGGAAGGGCCTGTGACCCAAGGAATCAATTGTCTTACCTCAAATTTAATGTGAGGATATCAGGGATCCAGGTGAAGAGACCTAAGGTGGCTGGTACACTAAAAGATTTATCAAAATGTCTTTTGCTGTTTAAAGAGCTCACCAGATTCATATGATTTCCTGTGAATTTACATCTTTAAAAGCTTAGGTAAATTAATATAGTTATATAATAGATGTGAGAGGCAAAGCATGTACCTTGACTATCCTTAGGAGTGCTTCTATGAAGGTCCTCTTGAACTGGCCTAGTTCTTGGCCTTTCTTTTGAATCATGTTTACATTCTAATTTAGTGAAAATCCTGCTAAACCCATTTAGGCACAAAATCAAGGCCCCTATTCACTACCATGCATGCATAAATCTCAATCCTGTCCTCTGTAGCTACCACCTAGAATTAAGTTCAACATCAGCCCTCTACACAGCATGCTCCTGCCACTGACTGCTGAGTTGCTTACCACATCCCAAAGTTTCTCCTTGGTCATAAATCCTAACTGTCAGCAATAACTTCTCCTGATTTTTTCCTTTGACAATTTTGTATCTATATGAAGTGCATATCAATGACTGCAGCTTTCCTCTCTCTGACCTGCCTTTTCCTCTTATTACCTCTCCCCTCCCTACACATATTTTTCAACATGCACATATATTTTGTATTAAATAGAAAAACATCTCTAATTGCCTTCTCAGCTTCTTTGTCCATTGTATATAGGAGGGCTACTGATTTTTTTTTGAGTTGATCTTGTATCCTGCTATGTTGCTGAAGGTGTTTTTTTTTTTTTTTTTTTTTTTTTTGGTTTTTCGAGACAGGGTTTCTCTGTGTAGCTTTGCGCCTTTCCTGGAGCTCACTTGGTAGCCCAGGCTGGCCTCGAACTCACAGAGATCCACCTGGCTCTGCCTCCCGAGTGCTGGGATTAAAGGCGTGTGCCACCAACGCCCGGCTATGCTGAAGGTGTTTATAAGCTTTATCAATTCCTGGGTGGAATCTTTGGGGTCACTCAAGTATACTATCATGTCATCTGCAAATAGGGAAAGCTTGACTTCTTCCTTTCCAATTTGTATCCCCTTAATCTCCTTATGTTGTCTTATTGCTCTAGCCAAAAATGACATAAAATACCCTGGGGTAACACTAACCAAGCAAGTGAAGGACCTATATGACAAGAACTTTAAGTCCCTGAAAAAAAGAAATTGAAGAAGATGTCAGAAAATGGAAAGATCTCCCATGCTCATGGATAGGCAGGGTTAACATAGTAAAAATGGCAATCTTACCAAAAGCAATTTACAGATTCAATGCAATCCCCATCAAAATACCAACACAATTCTTCACAGACCTGGAAAGAATAATACTCAACTTCATATGGAAAAACAAAAAACCCAGGATAGCTAAAAGAAACCTGTACAATAAAACAACTTCTGGAGGCATCACAATCCCTGACTTCAAGCTCTACTATAGAGCTACAGTAATAAAAACAGCTTGGTATTGGCATAAAAACCGACATGTGGACCAATGGAATCGAATTGAAGACCCTGACATTAACCCACACACCTATGGACATATAATTTTTGACAAAGAAGCCAAAAGTGTACAATGGAAAAAAGAAAGCATCTTCAACAAATGGTGCTGGCATAACTGGATATCAACGTGTAGAAGGCTGCAAATAGATCCATATCTGTCACCGTGCACAAAACTTAAGTCCAAGTGGATCAAAGACCTCAACATAAATCCAGCTACTCTGAACCTGCTAGAAGAGAAAGTAGGAAGTAGTCTTGAACGCATTGGCATAGGAGATCACTTCCTAAATATAACACCAGTAGCGCAGACACTGAGACAAACAATCAATCAATGGGACCTCTTGAAACTGAGAAGCTTTTGTAGAGCAAAGGATACGGTCAACAAGGCAAAGCGACAGCCTACAGAATGGGAAAAGATCTTCACCAACCCCACAGGTGACAGAGGACTGATATCCAGAATATATAAGGAACTCAAGAAATTAGACATCAAAACGACCAACAGTCCAATTGAGAAATGGGCTTTAGAACTAAACAGAGAATTCTCAACAGAGGAAACCCAAATGGCTGAAAGACATTTAAGGAATTGCTCAACATCCCTAATCATCAGGGAAATGCAAATCAAAACAACTCTGAGATACCACCTTACGCCTGTCAGAGTGGCTAAGATCAAAAACACTGAAGACACTTTATGCTGGAGAGGATGTGGAACTAGGGGAACTCTCCTCCACTGCTGGTGGGAATGCAAGCTTGTACAACCACTTTGGAAATCAATATGGTGCTTTCTTAGAAAATTGGGAATCAATCTCCCCCAAGATCCAGCTATACCACTCCTGGGCATATACCCAAGAAATGCTCAATCATACCACAAGAGCACTTGCTCAGCTATGTTCATATCAGCATTGTTTGTAATAGCCAAAACCTGGAAACAACCTAGATGCCCTTCAACTGAAGAATGGATAAATAAATTGTGGCACATATACACAATGGAATACTACTCAGCAGAGAAAAACAATGACATCATGTGGTTTGCAGGCAAATGGATAGATCTAGAAAAAATCATCCTGAGTGAGGCAACCCAGACTCAGAAAGACAAATATGGTATGTACTCACTCATAGGAAGATGCTAGATGTGGAACAAGGATGACTGGACTGCTACTCACATCACCAGTGAGGCTACCTGGAAAACGGGACCCCAAAAAAGACACGGAGAAATGGATGAGATCAACATGAACAGCCTGGTCATGAGTGGGAGCAATGAACTGCGAGGGTCGAGGGAAAGAGAGCAGGAGATCCTAGCTGGATCAAGAAAAGAGAGGGAGAGCAAGGAATAGGAGACCATGGTAAATGAAGACCACATGAGAAGGGGAGGAAGCAGAGAGCTAGGGAGGCCCACGGAGATCCACAAAGATACCCCCGCAAAAGACTGCTGGCAATGGTCGAGAGACGGCAGGAACTGACCTACTCTGGTGATGGGATGGCCAAACACCCTGATAGTTGTGCCATAAACCCCATCCAAGGACTGAGGAATCTGGATGCAGACATCCATGGCTGGGCCCCTGGTGGAGCACTGGGAGTCTAATTAGTGAGAAAGAGGAGGGTTTATATGAGCAAGAATTGTTGAAGCCAAGGTTGGATAAAGTATAGGGACAAATAACCAAATGAATGGAAGCACAAGAACTATGAACCAAAGGCTGAGGTGCCCCCAACTGGATCAGGCCCTCTGAATGGGTAAGACAGTCATTTGGCTTGATCTGTTTGGGAGGCAGCTGTGCGTTGGTGCCGGGTCCTGGGCTCATTGCATGAGTTGGCTGTTTGAATCCTGGGACTTAGGCAGGGAGGCTTGGCTCGGTCTGGGAGGGGGGGACTGGACCTGCCTGGACTGAGTCTATCAGGTCGATCCCGGTCCTCGGGGGAGACCTTGATTTGGAGGAGGTGGGAATGGGGGGTGGGCTGGGGGGAGGAGGAAGGGGGAGAGGGGGAGAACAGGGGAATCTGTGGCTATTATGTGGAACTGAATGGTGTTGTAAAATAATAAATAAATAAATAAATAGAAAAACATCTTTTCATTTCACAAAAGCTACATGGAATTATCATTGCCATTCACCAAATACTCTTTGTAGTTTCATTAGCTTGTCTGAATGCCTTGAAACAGTAAACAATGAAACTTTGATTTGGTCTTCTAACTCTAAATTCACAGAATTTTCGACTTTGTACTTAATAATATACACTGGGAGGTTCTTCACCATTGCTGCTCCAGCAGGGTTTGTGTGTGCCTTTTAATATATTTCTCTACATGTCAATAACATTATGCCTGTACCTTGAAGAATATTGAAAGCAAAGCTCTGGCATTTAAATGGAAAATACCACAGATAACTGGATTTTATTAAAGGCCATCTATTTTTGTCATATATTTCAATTAAATAAAATTTATTTTCAGTGTATGCTTATGTGGTTTCAAAATGCAAATGCTAATCTGATATCAGAAATCTCTCACTCATGTGTACTCTGTTGAGTATAACTTTCACTTTAATGGCTTAAAATAATTATCCTGTTTTGTGGATTAACACTATTACATATATGCTGCACCTTTAAAATGACTGTTTAAAAAAACCTAACTGAATTATATGTATATTTTGTTTCCTGGATTCTGTCAACCCATTTCTGTTTATTAGTAGTTTCCATTAATCTACACTTCCCACAGTTCCTTGTTCCAATAAGCTAAGACAACAGCAGCATCTGTCTGTTGCAAATATGCTCAGAATTCAATAATAGATTCTTATAAAAATCAAACAAGCAGAAAATGCAATGTGGGATAGCCATGTTCAAATGTCTCTTTTTCGAGTTGCGACTTCATTCTGCTTTGGCTCCTGCACTATTCCCATTTAACCCATGACATGAAACCTATGTTTGTCCCCACAGCTGGCAAAGACACAGTTTATGATAAAACTTACCTTTGTGTCTTTACAAATAAATTTGATTTGAAGTCAAATCTATTATGAAATTAAAATATGCAAAAACATGAGTCTTCAAAATATGAACAAAGAAGCTGCCTTTTTCCTGAGTGTCATCTAGGCTGGATCCTCTGTATAATCCAAATCCTGATAGACTAATTAGTAATCATTAGCTGTTTACTCATATTTTTTAGGGTTTTAGGATTCACGATTGCTATGGAAAATAAGGTGGTGAAAATATACTGGAGTGGACACTGTAGCTGAAGCAGAGTGGAAAAAACAAGGCAACACTGAAAGTTTAACCTGGAAAAAAAAAGGATCTTGAAAGAAACTTGGACAATTAATAATTTCCTTAATGAACACGGAAATGTGTACCTAAGTAGTCTTACCAATAAAAACCAGGAGTCAGATAAAGGTAATAACCCAAAAGATCAGAGAATCAGAGGAGCAACCACTGGTGACTTCTTACCTCTCTGAGATCCTGTCTCTGTCCCACTTTATCACTTCCTCTCTCTGCCTCCTGAGTTCTGGGTTTAAAGGTGTGAGCCACCACTGGCCAGCTTCTAAGGTTAACTAGTGGCTATCTCTGCCCTCTGTTCTCCAGGCAAGCTTTATATGCCAGAACAAAACCAAAATACCGCACAAAAGAACACTTCTTGTACACATCAGAAATCAAGCAGTTAATATTAAGAATATGTATAGACTTCATTGCATTGACTTTTATATTTTACTTTCGATGTCTTTGTTTTTTTTTTACGCTCGATTAGACAAGGTCTTATTCTATAGCTGTGGTTGATCTAGAACTTGCTGTCAATCAGGGAAGTCTACATCTTGCAGTCAGCATCCAGCCTCAACTTCTGGGATTTTGAGATTACAAGTGTGTGTCACTATATAAGTGACTTAAGTTTTCATAGGGTATATCTTTGAAATAGAATAATCATTGTGTCACTAACAGATTTTATATCTTGGTAAGAACTGAAGAATAATAAATTTGGAAATGGTTCAGAGTTCAAGATTCTGAGTTTGGAGCACCCTTACTCAATTCACATCGCTCTTGTTGGGTGGTTCCCAGATACATGGAACTTCAGTTCCAGAGACTCTGATGCTTTTGCATGGCCTTTGCTGACACCCTCATATCTTCTCACATACACATATATACAAATAAAAACAAATACATATTTCTAAAAAGTGCAACCTACCAACAAATATTCAAATATTAAAGTCATGAATCTCATACCTAATTCCCAACTGTTACAATTCGTAAGCCTTGGATTTGAAACATCACCCATACCGCAAGACTCTTTGTTATAGACTCCTGTTTTATTTGATTGTATCATCTCTAGAATTATTTGCAAATTATTATAGCTCAAATGTTGAACTTGAAATATTTTAAATATTGAGTGGCAGAGACAAAGATATTGTAATATGTCATAGAAGCTTGGTAATTGTCTCTGTCTTTGCCTCTGTCAATCTCTCTCTTACTCTTTCCCCCACTTCTTCTCTTATTCTATGTCTCCTAAGTTCTTGAGATATGGGAATAAAATGAAAATACTTTCTTAATATATATTTTTTGCAGGAATTTTATGTAAAATAAGCTACATTGATAAAAATGCCAAAATAAATATAAAATTTGTAGTATTTATTTCACCTGTCAATTTTTGTTAAACTTATAAAATACCATTGGTAGATAAATACAAATATTATTTGCATAGATATAATTGAGTTTTTAAAAATGAACACTAATTAAAAATGTTTTATGAAAAAAGGAAGCACTCTGTAGTAGAGGATTATTATAAGGTGTGTTACTTTTTTTATGTTGCATTTGTTTAACTCTGTGAAGCTGTGCTGCTGTGCCTGTCAAAAACACCTGATGATCTAATAAAGAACTAGTTAGTAGCAAGGCAGGAGAAAGGATAGGCAGGGCTGGCAGGTAGAGAATATAAATAGAAAGAGAAGTCTGGGAAGAGGGATTGGAGAGCTAGGAGCCAGAGAAGGAGAAGGGCTCCAGGGGCCAGCCACCCAGCTACACAGCCAACCACAGAGTAAGAAACAAGAAAAGGTTTACACAGATAGAAAAGGAAAAGCCCAGAGGCAAAAGGTAACCAAGGTAATTTAAGTAAAGCTGACTGGAAACTAAGCCAAGCTAAGGCTGTGCATTCATAATTAAGAATAAACCTCTGTGTATGATTTATTTGGTAGCTGGGTGGCAGCCCCTGCCCCCCAAAAAGATCAACTCCTCCCCAACAACAGCACTCAGTTTTCTATCTAGGTACAAAAGTCTTAAGATATTCTAGGAATGAAACAGAACTTCTTTCTATAGTCATGCTACTTTGTTGTTCCTGCTTTAGTTTCAGGTCATATATTGTCACCATCTAAGAACTTGTCTTGCACAGACTGTCATTGCTATACTTTGTTCTGTATCCTAGTTTAAATATTCATTTAAACTGTCCCGTTTCGTTCCTCCATATAATAAATCCTAAGGGACACATTAGCAATGCTATATATAAGTGATATGCTATTGGGTTGTGGGGAGGAAAAATGCCTGAAGTGCATTATGCTTTTAAAGATCATCTGTTAAAAGAATGTATCCTCCCCTACACACTTACTTTGGCAAAATAATGTCTTCTGGTTTCACATCCTTCCTTCCGGGAGGTCTTCAGAGGAACGTGCCCTGTCCTCTGTCATTGCTTTCAAAGCCTACAAAGATACTCCACTGAATCCCCTGGTGTCATCATTAAGTTCATTCTTTTCATTTGTCCTTCTTAGGAAAATCCATTAAAAAGCACTTCCCTAAAGACTGGAAAAGGGAGTCTTTCTTTTTTAAAATTGACCAAATTACACAAATTCCCTTAAAAGAAAATGTTTGAGTCATAAGTTCAGGAATGAATATTCTCAAAGAAAGAGTCCCAAGTATTAAAAAGGCAAACTCAGTTTTAGCCTGCAGATGTCTTGTCTTACACAAAACCTGACAATTGCAGGTTTGAGCAGCTTATTATAGAGTTATTGCTGCCTCTTCAATGACTCATTTTGATATTTTGTAATTTGCCAAAGTGTGCCTTTGTGATCCCACAGGCTCTTAACTACTTTGTAATGAGTGTGTATGAACAGATGGAAAATGTTTTCAATTTCAGAGAAAACCACTAATGGCTGTCACCAGCTATTAGGAAGGCTCAGGAGGCTCCATTTTCCAAGGAAGGGTGTTGTCATGAAACTCTTCATTTTTTTAATGAAATGTTTGCTCATTTATACCTAGATTGTAATTTTAGACTTCACAAGTCTAAACATATTAGAACTATAGCTGGAAATTATTCAGTGCTAAATAGCCTGGAAATCTAATCTCTAAAATCTCACCTGAAAATGGTAGTGCTGAACTGGGTCATTTTATTAGAACAATGTGAGCTGCTATGAAAACAGTTTGGCCAAAGAAGCCAATAGACATATTTAAATAAAAGTGCTAGCTGAATCTTTCAGCTTTGGTGATGATCCCTATTTTGAAATAAAAACAAGTATGCCTTCTCTCTTAAACTGGATCCCAAGCAAATAAATCTTCTCAGTGAAAGACACACCATAATAATGAATATAGAAAGGGAGGTCTGCAAGACATCCTGTATTCTATGTTCAAAGATATTTTCTAATTTTCCAAAGTGTAGAGCCATTATTCTGTTTATACAACACACACACATTTATATTCATGATCTTTGTCAAATATACTGTGAGACAAACAGGTATATTTCTAGTCTAATTATTTTAGTTCACTGTTACCCTTCAGTTTACCTAATAAAACTTTTGAAAAATAAATGCAATACCATTTCTATGAATGTTTATGTACCTTTGTTTTTTTTTTTTTTTTTTTTTTTTTTTTTTTTGGTTTTTCGAGACAGGGTTTCTCTGTGTAGCTTTGCGCCTTTCCTGGAACTCACTTGGTAGCCCAGGCTGGCCTCGAACTCACAAAGATCCGCCTGCCTCTGCCTCCTGAGTGCTGGGATTAAAGGCGTGCGCCACCACCGCCCGGCTGTACCTTTGTTTTTTAAGGCTCAATTAGTAGAAATAATATATATATATGTATATATGTTATGAAAGAGGAATTGCTTTCTCACAAACAAAACTCTGTTAATTAGGGTGGCTTCATAATTTCATATGTTTCATAATCAGAAAATTTATTTTTATTGGAGACTTTACCTTTCTATAAAACAGGTGGCCAAATATCATACAAAATGCCAACATAATTAAACAATTTTTAGATTTATGAACATCATGTGAATATTTATCAACAGGATTGTTAAGATATATTTACCCTTTAATAAGCATGTTTTGGTGGAGCAAACTGTGAAATTTATGGGATTCGGGAATCTGCCAAGGACATACTGGCTATTGTTCATGCTCCCTTGACTTGGATACAGACCAGTGCACAGTGGTGCTTCAGGTGGAATACGGCATGGCAGCAGCAATGTTTCTAGGAAGGAGGAAGAGTGAAAAATAAAAATACTCCAGAGTCATCTATTTTGTTTAAAATTACTTTTATACTATGATTTAGTTATTTGGTAAAAAAATCAAAAACAGAATATATTTCATAGGAAAACCAGTTATTTACTACCAATCAGTCAGACCTGTCGTACAAACAAATAAAAAGCAAACAAGTAACATTATAGGGCATGAGCCCAGTATATTTAGGGATGCATATGAATATATCATATATACATGCATACATACATACATTTAGATGCATGTAACAAAAATTAATGAAAAAAGAGGTTATAAATTTGAGAGAGAGCAAGGAGGGTTGTATTGTAGGGTTTGGAGGTAGGAAAGGGAAGTGAGAAATATAATTACAGTTTCAAAACTTAAAGTACAAAAATTAAAATGAAAACTATACATATTTTATTCATATTTACTTTCCTAATCCAGAGATTTTTTTAATTTATTTTTTTTAACTTTTCTTTCTGCATTTTGGAAACTCATTTTGGTATTCTTTATTTTGTCATGATGACTCTTGGTATGCAATATTTAATATATCTTATAAATATCAAATAGTATTGTGCTTTACCATTTTGCTTATACAAGTAAGGCTTTCAATATAAGTGAATTTATTATTTATAATATGTTGAACTTTCTCTCTGTATAGCATTTTTAAGTACTTTATCATATATAGGATGAAATAGAAATGATAGAGAAAATGTCCAAACAAAACACAATAAAGCTGTGGAATAATTTCATATCATTTAATAAACATGCCATTATGACTTTGGAAAAGGTTGAGGACATTCAAAGAAATCATATCTTTCTGGTATGTTATGTGATGAGAAGCCAGGATATGAAGACACTAACTGATTTCTCACCAGAAACATTGCAAGGGAGAAGACAATAGCACCGTGTTCTTATGTGGCCATCTTTATTCTCCCCCTCCAGGCTTTGAGAATATCCTTTTCTTAGTTTCACCTGATTAATTTTCAATATAACAAACCTATTGTATAAACACTCATTTATAGTGGCCTTTTTTTTTCTTTTTTCAAGACAGTTTTTCTCTGTGTAACAGCCCTGGCTGTTCTAGAATTCATTTTGTAAACTAGGCTGGGCCTGAACTCACAGATATCTGCCTACCTTTGCCTCCCAAGTGTTGCAATCTAAGGTGTGCCCCACCATGCCTGGTTCATAGTGGCCTCTATGTTAAAAGGCTATTGGAATATGATATTGTTGCCTTGTGTCCCTAAAGTGAATCTCCACTTTCTGAAGAGTAATAACACCCTCACTGAGGATACACAAGCTAACATTTCAATAACTAACAGGATCCTCTTACTCTCAGTTATTATACCCAGTAAAATTTATTTTAAGAAAACAATCAGATAATAAATATGCATTCTCTTCTACATAGGAGTTGAAAAATTGTTTTTATCATTAGGGTTGTACAATAAGAAATGTTAAAGAAATGGAAAGGGAGGAAAGAAACAGAATAAATGTTAACTGAATTTAAAATATAAAGAAAACCTTTCTGAGAAAACTAAAAATAATTTGCAATATTTGCATCCTGTTTTAGTGGAAAACTGTAGAAAAGACAGTACATGTATACAAAATAATAGCCATTGATAATAAATGTGTATAAAAATAAAATTGATTGGTTTTGTGTTTGAGCATGGTGTGTGAAGGCTGGCATAAATATTGAAATGGAGATTGTCTAGTACAAAGGATTTTATAAATACTCTAAGAAAGAGAAGTTACACTGTATCACACTGTGGTACAGTGATAAGTCATGAGGCTAATAATGTTAGAAAAATCCATAAGTCCTTGCAGCAAAATAAAACAAAAGAAAGAACTATATTGTGCTGTATGATGATATTTTATTTGTACTGAAATGTGATTTTATTTATATGTTAATAAATAAAGTTGCCTGGGGGTTAGAGCTAATAGCAAGCCATTTAGCAGAAGTCTGGCTGTGGTAGCACACACCCTTAATCCTGATCATATGCAGAATCTGTGTGTGTTCAAGGATACAGCCAGCATGGAGACACACACCTTTAATCTCAATACCAACCATAGAAGACTTGGAGGTCTGTATAGACAGGCAGTGATGAGGAGGTCGTGTGGTTGTGTTTACAACCAATGAGAAGGCAGAACAGAAAGTCAATAAAAAGACAGACACACAGGGAGTAGGTCTCTTTCTCAGGGGAAGGACAGCAGTGGCTGGCTGGTAAGCTAAAAGCTATTCGCTAGTGCTCTGACCTCTTGGGCTTTTAACTCTGCATTTGGCTCTGTGTTTCTTATTTAATAAGACTGTTCAGAATTACATCTACAGTGCTGTTCTTTGCTCTGACCCCCCTCCCCCCAAAAAATCACAATCCGGTTTACATGCAACAACTGACCATCACTGAATTATTTTGAACATTTTTTTGTACTTTTACAAGGTCTTTTAAAGCCCCCAATATAATAAGGGGAAAAGTTGTAATGAAGTGCTACATTTCATTTCATTTATTTTCTTTTTTTTTTTTTTTTTTTTTTTTTTTTTTTTTTTTTGGTTTTTCGAGACAGGGTTTCTCTGTGTAGCTTTGTGCCTTTCCTGGAACTCACTTGGTAGTCCAGGCTGGCCTCGAACTCACAGAGATTCGCCTGCCTCTGCCTCCCGAGTGCTGGGATTAAAGGCGTGCGCCACCACCGCCCGGCTATCATTTCATTTATTTTCTATAAGAAAAATGTTATCGAGATCTTAAAGTCCTCCATGGGAGACCATGAGTATTTTTCTAAAGGTAATAATTTAAAAAAATAAAATTATGGTTTAGAATAGATAACAAAGGATTTTCAAAGGGTTTATTACATGACATGACTGACATGAATGGCCTCCTGTGGAGCATAGGTCAGATCAGAAACCATCTGGCTAATCCCACAGCAACTATTGTACCACTGCCCCAGTGTGCATGTCTTGCCTAGTAGTGTAGCATGCAGGAGGCAGTGCTACGTATGAGCACTGATGTGTCATAAGTAGCGAAAGTGAAAAAAAGATGGCTAGGAATGCTGAACTCTAAGCGGGACATCTACATCACTTTGTCTACAAGGCTCAGAGAACAGTATTGAAGCAAGTGCGGGAAGAATATTAGAACTCGAAGAAGAGAGTTGTGAGATGGTGTCATACTGTTGTACTCAAAGTCAGAGTAGCTATGGTTACCTGCACTAATTATGCAAAACATCATGCCAGTGAAAATTACACTGTGGATAGAGGAAGAGAACAAGAAGCCCCCATCCCTAGCTGAGAGGATTGGTAGTTGAGAGCGGATGAGAGAAACAGTCATTTTTCCTTGGGATTGTAACCACTAGCAGTTTTCCCATACTGTGTCAAGGACACCACACTTATTTACCTTGTGTATATGAACAACACTAAGTGGAGTTTTTGTAATATTATAAACCTAAAATATAAGGTAGAAGTAACTGTCAGTAACTATCAATATTACCCACTATGAACACTGTGACCAGCAGGAGAGACCCCCAAGAAGATATACTAAAGCAATAGTGGTACACATGTTTTTGCAATTAGGTCTCTTTCTCTCACTTTGCCTCATGCTTATGAATCAGACAAAAAACCCTAGCTACTGCTCTAGTACCATGCAGGCATGCCTGCTTCTATGCTTCCAGACATGATGGTTATGGACTCACCTTCTGAAATTGTAGTTCCCCATGAAAGTCTTTCTTCTATAAGTTGCTTTGGTCATGGTATATTATCACAGTGACAGAAAAGTCTCTAAAACTGTTTTGATAAAGGCATACTATTTGTGGCTGAGTGCTCCACATCTTCTCATTTCTGCATATTGTCCAGTCATGGATCTCTGTGATAATTACCATCTGCTGCAAGAAGATGATTTTCTGATCAGTGTTGAGTGATCCTCTAATGTGTGGGTATAGAGATATGCCAATATGAGTCATTTTATTTCTGTTTTCCTTTAGCAGGATAATAGTAGTAGGTTTCCCTCTAAGCAAATGTCATATTTAATCTTGTGTTCTTGGCCACTTTAGTAGTGACATCTATAGGTTCAATATCATGGAGTGGACCTGAAATCCAAAAGCAAAGCAAAAACAAAAACAAATAAACCATTGTTGCTCCTATAACATCTGTACCACTACTGCACCAGGACATCTTGTATTTCTTTTCAATGATTGAATATAATGTTCATGTTTTACTTTTTATACTTTTTTTTTTGTTTTTTGAGACAGGGTTTCTCTGTAGCTTTGTGCCTTTCCTGGAATTCACTTGGTAGCCCAGGCTGGCCTCGAACTCACAGAGATCTGCCTGGCTCTGCCTCCCAAGTGCTGGGATTAAAGGCATGTGCCACAACTGCCCAGCTTTCTTCTGAAGAAGAAGCTAAGATGTGGATATTATAACTCATTTTTCTTTGAATGTACTATTTAGTTAATGGATATATTTTACAAATTACAAACAGAACAGTAAGCATATCCTCTACGCCTCCAAAGGTAGCTTTTCTAAAATTGTAAAGATAACTTAGAGTTGCCATGATTTCACCTTACAAATAGATCACAATAAGGAGCCCTAACATGCTATGATGTTGATTTTGAAATACCTATCTCTCTTTAAGTGCATATCATAGATAACTCTCTTAAACTATTTCAAGTTTGTCTACATTTTTTTGCTTTATCCACATTTTTTTCTCATTTATTTTGCTAAGTGTCACTGAAGCAAACATTTTGAGGATGATAAGCTGTAAAAACACATATTGGATTTGTGTTCTTTAATATTTTGTTTTTGTTTTCTATCTACCCTAACTTTTAACAACTTAAAATCCTCAAAATACTATTTAATTATTGAGATATTCAGAATAGAGTCTTGGTCTTTTCTTTTTTTTTTTTTTTTTTTTTTTTTTTTTTTTCGAGACAGGGTTTCTCTGTGTAGCTTTGCGCCTTTTCCTGGAACTCACTTGGTAGCCCAGGCTGGCCTCGAACTCACAGAGATCCGCCTGGCTCTGCCTCCCGAGTGCTGGGATTAAAGGCGTGCGCCACCACCGCCCGGCTGAGTCTTGGTCTTTTCATTATTTCTCTGTCATTACTGTTCCCAGAAATTTTATCAGTGCCAATGAATTAATGTCATTTCCATGTGGATTCCTCAATTTCTGACCATTTACTTTGGACATTTTTTGAATATCTATTTTCCTTTGATTAGCTTTCATAGATAAGTGTCAAACTATATTGTTTGCTATATTTTTTGCTTTATTATACTTTTATTCATGTTTTGTTTTGTTAAATATCATTGAAGTAAGAAAAATGTAAGCAAAACCTTTAAATTATGGTAATAGTCTTGGTAACTATATAGTTGCTGTGGAATGATGCTTTTGTATACTGGTTTAATAAAACACTGATTGGCCAGTAGCCATGCAGGAAGTATAGGCAGGATAAGCAGACAAGGAGAATTCTGGGAAAAGGAAGGCTGAGTCAGGAGACACCAGCCCACCACCCAGGGAGCAACATGTAATGGCACACAGGTAAAGCCATGGAACACGTGGTGACAGATAGATTAACAAAAATGGGCTGAATTTAAGTGTAAGAGCTAGTCAGTAGTAAGCCTGAGCTAATGGCCAAGCAGTTTTAATTAATATAAGCCTCTGTGTGTTTACTTGGGTCTGAGCAGCTGTGGACTGAGCAGAACAGAGGAAAACTTTCAGCTACAATTAGTAATCCCATGTTTTTGTTTCTAGCAATAACTCACCTCTAATCTCATATTAGCAAATCCTATTTATTATGTAAATTAAATATATTTCTCTGGGATACTGCCTATGGTTATCTGAATTGTGACAGCCACTTCTAAACAATTTGCTTCAGTTTCTTCTCTGTGGGATAGGAGAGGATTTTTAATCATTGAAAATAATTTTTCATACAGTATATTCTAATTACAGTTTCCCTACCCCCATATCCTCCCTGATAACTCTCAACTTCTCCACTCACCCAAATCCACAGTTTCTTTCTCTCCCTCATTATAATATAAATAGGCATAAAACAATAAAATAAAAAAACAGATTAGGACAAAGCAAACAAACAGAAAAAAGAGCCAAGGAAAAAACACAAAAAAAACACATAAAGGCACTGAGACACACACATTGGCACACACAGAAACCCCATTGAAATAAAATCAGAAAGCACAATATATAAGCCAAAGATCTCTACCATTTAACAAATCAACAAACCTAGACATAGAACTGTGAAACAAACAATCTCCATAATACCATTGAGTTCATTTTATATTGGCTCTCTACTGCTGGGAATGGGGCCTATCCTTAACTGTGGTTTTGGTACCTAATAAGACTCTGCTAGAGAAAGCTAAATTTTTCCTTTATGAGTGCTTAACAATTAAAGATAATTTCTAGGTTAGTAGTGGACTTGTGTCCACTTCAACTCTCAGTGCTGATACACTATCTGGTTTTACCTGTGCTGGCCCTGTGCATGCTGCCACACTCTATGTGAGTTCAATGTGTATCAGTCCTATTGGTTTAGAAGGCCTTATTTTCTTGGTGTCTTCTGTCCCCACTGGTCCTCTTAATCTTCCCTCCTTCTTTTCAATAGGCTTACCTGATACTGGATGGGAGAGATTTGTTCCCATTTGTTCCAATCTACTGTATGAGGTAGCTTCTCTGATACTGGCTGACCAGACACTAATCTATGGATACAGCAAAATGTCATTAGGAGTCATTTCATTGCTATGTTCTTTTAGCAGAATGGTAGTATTTGATTTTTCTCCTAGGTCTATGTAGTCTTAGGTTCTTGGCCACTCAGGAGCTATGAGTCATGGGTTCCATCTAATGCATTAAGCCTTAATTCCACTCAGAGAGTGCTTAGTTACTTCTTCAGTGTCACTACTGCACATGTTTGTCTTGCAGGTAGGTCATCATTGTAGATTGCAAGTTTTCTAACTGGGCTGGTGTTTACCTTTTTGTTTTCTCTCTTGTAGTGTGAATAGTACCTCCCAGTACCATGAACACTGCTCAGTAGGGGTAAAGGATCTAGGTAGGCACCAGATTGACCTCTTTGTGTTCAATGGGTTACATAGACATTATCTTAAGCAATAGGGTCTTGGGAACAGTTTATGGAGGGCAAATGATAACCTTGGCAATAGCCTGGGTTGTTTGGGAGTTTCCATTTGGCCTTTTAGCCCAATACTCAATTGGATGTAACCTATTCTCAGCACTGGAGATTTCATTTGGTTTTGGGAAATGTCTTGTTTGGGATTTTTTGTCACCCACTATTAAGTGATACCAATTTAGATTTCTTTCAAGTAAGTATTTATTTTAAGAAGCTTCTACTGTAATAGATTTCCATACAACCCACCACATGAATGCTAGTTTTAACTATTCCTCTGTTTTCCCTCCCTTCTCTCACCTTTCTTTCTCTCTCTCAGCCTGATCTTCTCATTCCAGCCTCCACAAGAGGATTTTTAGAAATGTATATTCAGTAATATTGAAGTTTAAGGTGGCTTATAAACAACTGGATTAAATTTTAGCTTGTCCAGAATGCTTTATACCACTATCCATTACTGAATCCTGCTAAATCATTAATTATATTCACTCCTCTTCTCTTCTCTTATCACCCAGTTATTCTTATGTTTGGTAGAATGTACAAAAGCACTTTTATTCAGTATAAATGTACATGTTGAATATGTTCATAATACATATGGTCACAATACCTTTCACTTGCTTTTTCCATATTCATTATTGTCATTCATGTATGACTTTTGCACAAAAGAACTGTCTAACGTGGCCTTTCTCACACACAATTCCTAATGTTTATTTGGTGTTTGTGTGTGTGTGTGTGTGTGTGTGTGTGTGTGTGTGTGTGTATGTGTGTGTGTGTTAGTTGCTACTCAATATGGAATTTTCTTTACCTGTTTCATCAGTTACAGTATGTATTCCATAAAGGGAAAGGATTGTTTTTCCTGTGCTCTCTTTTCCTCTTAAGTATTCTTTTTTTTTCCTTTTAAGTATTCGTTATGGTGTGTGGTATACAATAGGTTTTCAGTATTATATTTGGGGACTAAATAATTTCCTTTCAGAAACATTTTAGGCAATTAACTGTCAATACAACTGACATAAATGAAGCCTGTCAGGGAAATTTAATGTACTTTTTTAATATTAATTTTAAATTTTAATTAAAATATTATTGTGTTATCTCTTTTCTCACTCCTCATTCCTTAATCTTCTTTTCCTGCCCTTCTTCTTTCCTCCTCTCTCTCAAGTGTCCATAGTTTGTTTTTCTTCAGTTACTCTGAACACACACACACACACACACACACACACACACACACACACACATCTACACACACATCCACAAATCATCAGCATTGTTCTTTTACCATATTTAGCATTCTTCACTAACATCCTTTACTGGATACTCTTTTATTCATCCCATTGTTTATTGTGTTTCGGAATTTTGACAGTTGTGTGTATATATCATTTGTTTTTATATTGTCTACTTTTAAACTATTATATGGCTGATACTTAAAAAAAATTCTACAACTTCCATATGCTTTATTTCAATAAATTCTCAGAGAAAACCCATTTTTATATAGTTGAGAAACATACTTAGTAGGCATTATTGGAATTACACATTAGAAAGAAATTTTCTGAACATTAAGTCAAAATGCCACCCGTCTTATGTATACTGACATTTATACTGACATCCCTAGACTAAGCCTAATCCTGATTCGGTGAGTAAACAAGCTATTGACTTTTAGAGAAATGGTACATTAACTGATCTGTAAATTTTCTACTGTCTATAAAGGTCCTGGCGGGCTTGTATTCTTGAAGGAGGTAAAAGATTTGAATATTAGGAGAAAGCAATTTTTGTTGTTAATTAACTCAAACTTAAATATCACAAAACAGAAAGCAAGACTTATTTTGGCAGTCACTTTTAACATGTAGCTCATGCCATGTACCCATACAACTGTCTTCATGATTTTCAAAGATATTCTCAGGCTTCTGATCTACCTATGGAGGTACATTTTCTTTTTGCCATGAAACTGATGACATGTTTACATAAGAGGAGTTTTCTCAGATAAGGATTAGGTGAGGAAAACAAACTTGTTATCTCCTCTACTCCAGCATGACTTAACATATTATTGACTATATATAAAATTTTCTTCCCAAGAGTGGTTTACTTTGGCTGAAATAATTGTCCACAGTCATGTTTCTTTTCCTGAATCAAACAATCTGACTGCATTACTTTCATTATGTCCTATTTTTAATAGGAAATCTGGGGACTCGTTTTTTAAAATAATAAACTGGTATTTTATTTGACTGAAGAATACTTTCACTTGGACCACGTTTGATCATTCTAGGTCTTAATGGAAGACTTGAGTCACATCATATTTACTTCCATGCCATGCAATTATATCAGATATTATATTTCTAAAGCAAATCCAAGTTTACCTACATAAATCATTGATCATTTGATATATTGAGGCAGGTAAGGCAAAACACTGGGCCACACCTTAAGCAAACAATGAGCTGTGACATCCACAGAGAGCACTCTGCCCAGAGGTAACCTAACTCATAAAACACCAAACCAAAAAATGATGATGTGCAATCCAGAGCCAACCAAGAAACACCACGGTAGCTAGAAGCAAAAGCTCGACAAAAAGCCACATATATACATGAGAGCAAGATCTAAACCACAGCTCCAGCTGCAATATATTCCCTCCTTTTTGAGAGCCAGAAACCTGGATTTACCTGGGTGGTTCTTTCTCAGGGACTTCTGTGAGGTCACCATCAAATTATAAGGTGATGACTGTCTCAAAGAGTTAAAAAATGGAGAGGCAACTCAAACATATGGAAATTAGAAGGGCCTTTGAGCCTTTGCATTGTAGGTCTGTCCTTATCACTTTTTTTCCTGCAGAATATGAGTGTCTGTGGTGAGGCACAGGAAGAAGGGGCATACTACATGACTTGTTTAAGTGTTATTTGTAGTGTCAGAAGACTCAGCTTCTTTGGGGTAGTTAGTAACAGTGAGTGACTAAGTCTAGCTGATGACCAGCACAGGCTATATCTTGGAAACAACACATAGTGATTTTATGTTGTCTAATTATTGGAAAATATTAACTCTGTCACTGAAGTACTTCTTCTTTCTCTTTTTGTTTTTGGTTGGCTCTTTCTGCATTGCTCAGGCTATTCCCGAGCTTTGGAGCCCAAGTGATCCCATTTCCTCCCACTTGCATGTGCTAAATTCTAAAATTACAGTGCAATCCACACCACTTTCCTTTTCAAATATTATATTTACTTCGTTCCCTTTGCTCTTTCTACAATTAGAATTACAGTTGTTTTATGTGTTTTCTTCATTGTCGTACCCCTTCCTCTTGTTCTTTCTTCCTATCTTTGTTTTCAATTTGTATTACAATTTATAGTGTCTACATTTCTATATTCTAATTTAGAAATCCACTACTTGCTTTAAATAAATAGATGAGATATTAAACCTACCAATTGAACTACAACTTTAATGATGGTGATTTGAAATATATAACTTACATTTAGCTCTTATTATCTATTCTTGTTCACTATGAATCTGTTTGTCTTTTCTGTTGCAATGAAAGTATTAGAATTCGCCGGGCGTTGGTGGCGCACGCCTTTAATCCCAGCACTCGGGAGGCAGAGCCAGGCGGATCTCTGTGAGTTCGAGGCCAGCCTGGGCTACCAAGTGAGCTCCAGGAAAGGCGCAAAGCTACACAGAGAAACCCTGTCTCGAAAAACCAAAAAAAAAAAAAAAAAAAAAAAAAAGAAAGTATTAGAATTCAAACTTTTATATGTATGATTTATCTCTATGCACACATTTCTTTATCTTTTTAGTATTTTGATTCAGTTTCACTACAGAATAGGTTGTATTTTCCATGATGGTTCAGAGTTCATGTCTATGAATAACTACATTAACTACATTTCATTCCTAAAATTTGTAACATCTTTGTTACACTTTATTGCCAATGTTTTCCCTATACAATGTGAATGCCACAAGTTCCCAATCTCTGCTGTATGCTTCTTCTCTTTCCCAAGACATAAAAAAACTATCAAATACTTAAAAAAGAAAGAAAGGAGAAAGTTAGCACTCACATTCAGTGTGGTGTGCTCTAGAATTTCACATTTAATTTCTGATGCCAGCCAATAATTGCTTTTGTGTTTTAAGAGGATTTCATAGTTGTTACTATGTGATATTTCATGTACTAGTTATATTATTTTGATATAAAACAAAACTTGCAAAGTTCATCTTATTATATGTATACATATTTGGTAATGAGATTGTAATTTCATCAATATATAATCCACTGCCATTGAAGTTAATAATATGGAAACATAGTCACATTCACGGATTTGTAAAATACTGGGAGACAAAGAGGAAATACACTGGTTCAGTAAAGTATCATGATACCATCTGGGCAAAGACAGGAATGTTTTATTAGTAGTAGAAAATTAGTTTCTTTGGCCACTGCCACTCTTCCTGACCCCAGGCTATAAAACAGCTAGTTAAATTCTATTTTGTTTAGTCTGTGTATTTTTTAAAGGAAGATTTACTTGAAACTATGAAAACTCAGAGCAGAAATGAAATACTTTTCCAATGACTTGAAGGATGATTTCTATTGAATGCTAAAAGTTAAAGTGACGTGTGTGTGTGTGTGTGTGTGTGTGTGTGTAATTACCTGAACAATACATTTCTATTTTATTCTAATAACTTTAAGTAAAGAAAAAATGCATCCTTTCACATTTACTATATAAGTAAGAATACAATAAGGCTTAAGAAAATAAAAGCAAAACACAAGAAAATAGAAAAGGATTTTAAGAAAGCTACATTTAACTGCATAGCATTACAAAAAAAGCAATGTTTTTCAAAATAATTACAATGCCAGTTTTGTAAAAGTGACTATGGAATATTTTTATTTGGGGTCACATAATTGAGGCTTTCCCACTTTCTCTTCAGATTTTACAAGATCTACATTACCACTTCCTGAATAACAGCTAGTTTGGAATTCCTATGAGAAAGATAGCCTTCCCCATCATCCACCTCACCTGCTACCTGTACTTATTTCTCATTTCCTCTGCATATTTGGTTTATGATGTCTCAAATTATTAAAGAACTCTTCCTGATGTTCTTGAACCTTTTCTTTGCAGTTTTAAAGGTCTTCTTAGAGATATTTTGCTATTTCTTATTTTACTTGTTTCTCCCTAAATTCCATGTTCCCATCAATGTTTTCCCATCTCCTTCCCAAACTGCTTTTTCTGCTCCTTATCATATTAAGATCTCCCACATATTTACATCATTTATTATTACCTCAAATGTTTATGATTTTGTTAATGATATCTGAGTCATTCAGTGGGTTGTAGATTTCACTATAAATTTAATTCAAGTACACCAAGTGCTTAGTATATATTCTGTAATTAATAGTTATTTCTGAACAAGTGAATACCAATTATGAACACACACACACACACACACACACACACACACACACACGCACACACACACACACACACAAGCACAAATGCACACAGACATATAAGAAAGGGATGGTCATGGCAAAGACTATAGAAAGCACACGGGGTATTTTTTAAAGTACATATACATACATACACACAAATAAAAACTTTTATGTATGTATACATATGTTTTTGTATATATGTATACAAAATTTTGTGTATATATAAAATTTTGTTATACACACACACACACACACATACACAAAATATATGTTTGGCTCACTGCATTAAGCACTTGTTGGCATGTGTAATGAATTGAGTTCATTCCTGGGACCCAGTGTAATGAGGAGAGAACCAATTCATGCGAGCTCTCCTCTGACTTTCACATACAGACTATGGCATTCACACTGTATCTGTCTCTGTCTCTGTTGTCTCTTTCTCTGCCTCTGTCTCTCACATACACACACAGTGCATATAATTAAATTTTAAGGATATATATTTGAGTATAAATATAGAGTTATCAAAAATACCATAAATAGCATCAGCTTTCAAGTTTTCATTTTTGTATTGATTTTGCTTAAATTTTCTTTGAGACACTAGGACATCTTAATGTCATTTATGAAAATGTTCAAAGTTTAGGACTGGAAACAAAATATGTGGCCCCTAGTGAACCAAGAAGCCTGATGTTTCGATTTGTGTTTCCTTCAGAGCAAGAGATGTAGTAAGTTCTAGTCCTGTGTTCACATTCTATAGGTTGTACAGGCTGTTTTCTACACCTCAGTTTCTCATCCATAGAATCAAAACTATGAAACACATATTGCACATGGTGTGATAGATGTCATAGCCTGAGGCAGTATAGCTAAGCTGTAATATATGGCCTCATTTATAGTCTCAAATTCATGAGTGGCAGGCTGCTCATGACCCCTTAGATCTTAAAGCTCACTTGTTTTTATCTTTAAAAGCACAACAGTTCTTAACATCCACTTTTTCGTCGGCAGAGAACAGCTAGTGGTTACTCTAAACATGTGGAAACTCTAAGCTCTGGAAAAGAATCATTGATACTCTTCTCTCTCCACTTATTTTCCAAAGCAAGCACAGAGTAGCAAGACATTTACTGTCCTCAGGCTTAACATTTTTCATCTTATTTCCAGAGACCAGCCTCCTGGACAACACAAGACAGATTCTGCTGTTACTAATGACTGCTGTCAAACATTCAGCCTGCTGATGACTGTCTTTTCCTTGTCATGTGGATGGCCGCATGAGAAGATGAGTGGGACAAGACCAGACCTTAATTGGCACTACCCTGCCTTACGGCATGTGGAGTCAGCAAAGATGCTGTCTCTGAATTTTCACTACCTATGTTCTTAGGGCAGATGACATAGTTAATTGTACCAGTTTTTAAATTTAGTAAATAAATAAATAGAGTAATATATGAGTAAATAAATAAATACTTAAACTATAAATTTAATAATTAAGGTGCTCTGGTGGATTACTTATTTGAAGATCTCCTTACGCAGGCAACACCATGTTCCTGGCTATATCTGGTTACTCATATTTCCCACACAACTTGGATTTTTTGCCTTTGCACTTTGATTTTATTACTCTGTTTGTATTGCAGATTTCAAGATTTTTCTGTCAGGTTAGCAAAATCACTACAGCAGATTCAGACCACAGAGTATTTATATCTTATGATCCAAGAAAAATAGAGTACATCTCTTGCTATCTTCTTAAATATTGTTGTTTACTCTTTTCCATTGACTTAAATAGTTTTTTTATTGGCCAGGGAGATGTGTTTCAGGCAGTCAATCCCACTTAAACTAGGGAGCAAAAATGGGTATGTGGGGAGGGAGAATAAGAACAGAGGAAGTAGTCAACATGTATCCTCCATCTCTTTAGGTTGCATGTTCTCATATGGAGGAGTTCTGTCTGATAAGTATCACATACATATTTATAATTGAATTCACTTATGATAATTAGTTCATTTACTTTCTGCAGCAAAGAAAATCCACCACATGAGGAAAAGTAGGAGAAAATGATTAGTGGGAATTGAAAACAGACTTCTAGAAAGATCTATGACTTTTAAAAGAAGAATCTTGGAGAAGCAAGAAAAAGCTCATGACTTTTAAAGTTATAGCATACAAAAAAGCAAACAGATTTTTTTAAAGTAGATTGGTGGGAATGTCAGGTAAGAAGACTACAGTGAGGCCACACTTTTTTTCATTGGCTTCAGAAATCTAAGCATTCTTAGGTTTCGAGTTGGTAGGATATAAAGGCTTGTTAAGCTTAATATTGTGTATGATAATGTTTACCAGATATAAAAGTTAAAGTAAATAACTATTAGATAATCTAAGAGAACTGAAGATACTTTTACTATTCCATCAACATCCCATTTTTCCATAACTACCATGTTACAATGAGCAAGGCCAAGCATTCTACTGGATCTTTAATAAAGATACAGCTTCTTTAAATAACATAGTTTCATATCACCAAAAATAGGTTACCTCTCAGTGATCCACCTAATGATCAAGTATAACACAGGTAGTTCCCATCAAGAAGTTGTTATTCCATTAACATACTTGATATTGGCACCATTTATCTAGAAAGCCCAATTATGGGAAGTAGTGAGAAATTATTGTTTTGTGGTTTTAGCTATAAGACCTTCTAGCTGGTAGTTCGCTATTGGTTGAAATATTAAGGCAACTCCACATAGTTAAAAGGGAGGTTTATTTTGTGGGGTAACTTACAAGTGAAGGGATAGGTTACAGGGTCTGGGAAAAGTAAAGCACAGTCCAGTGGTGCTCTCTGGAGAACTCTGCTAGATCTACCTCCAGCATCCAGGATCCAGGAACCAAGAGAGATGGCACATCTGGATCTCAGGTCTTCAGGGCTCCTCTCTTGGCTCTGCCTTCCAGGTGTGACAGTTACCGAAGCCTCAATGGGGGTAGTACTTCCAGATCAAAGCTGGAACAGCTACCCACTACAGTTCACATTTTCTTATTTGTTATTATTTAGGCTATGGGAGATTATCACTTTGAGGCCATGAAAATTCTGCAGTGTTCAAATGTTACAGAATTGGTTTTGGAAAATAAGGATAGTGAGGAAATCACTTTTTTTTTTTTTTTGGTTTTTCGAGACAGGGTTTCTTTGTGTAGCTTTGTGCCTTTCCTGGAACTCACTTGGTAGACCAGGCTGGCCTCGAACTCACAGAGATCTGCCTGCCTCTGCCTCCCGAGTGCTGGGATTAAAGGCGTGCGCCACCACTGCCTGGCTGGAAATCACTTTTATTGCCCAAGGTTGAGCTGTAAATATTTATATTCACATGTACATATGTTTGAATTACTATATATATATATATATATATATATATATATATATATATATATATATATATATATATCGATATACCTAAATTACTTCTATATACAAAATAGTATTACTTTCACTTAAAAACATATTAATGTCAATAATATCAATTTTAGTAATGTGAAAGTGCTGTGGATATCTTTCTATATAAATAAAACACTGATTGGCCAGTAGTCAACCAGGAAGTAGGAGGGACAAAGAGAGAGGAGAATTCTGGGAAGTGGAAGGCTAAGTCAGGAAGACACTGTCAGCCACCATGAGGAGAAGCAACATGTTAAGATACCGGTAAGCCACAAGGCACGTGGCAACTTATATATTAATAGAAATGGGTTAATTTAAGATATAAAAACAGTTAGCAAGAAGCCTGCCATGGCCATACAGTTTGTAAATAATATAAGCATCTATGTGATTATTTTATAAGTGGGCTGTTGGATTGCCGGGCCTTGGTGGGACCCAGAGAGAAAACTCCAAATACAGTGAAGCATCATATTTTGATTTAGATATATTTGCAGTCATAGAGATGACTCAGAATCAACTAATTATTTGACCCTTAACATTTGAGACTCTTGTTACAACTTTTTGATTCTTGTATGTTTCCCTATTTTAACTGATTGGTAGATGTTTTTGTCTTTCTGGTAGGTAATGTGAACTCTTTACAAATTCAAAGTTGTCTTGTTTTCTAACATTTTTAAAATACTTAATCTATAGGATAGGTTTGACTTTTTAAACTAACCCTGATTTTAAAAAATGTAGTATGTATGTGGTACATGCATATATTTAGATATGTATAAAGGTGTGGATGCCAGGACATAAAATATACTCCTCTATCACTCTTCACATTATTCCATTTAAATTATTTCTCATTAAACCTGCAACTTGTCACATTTTCCTTGCTAAGCTTTCCCAATAAGCCCATATAGGCAGCAAATAGTTATGAAAATATTATCCCATTATTGGCCTGATTGTTTAGGAGACATCTCCTGCCTTTATTCCTCTGACACCACTACTGAAGGAATAGTGTTATAGATATACATTACACAGCCTAATTTTGTTTGTTTACACTAGGTCTGAGTATCTGCCTCATGATAGCATAGCAAATCCTCTTTCTCCTTGAGACACATCTCCAATTCCCCGTTTTCATTTAAATATGACTTTCACATTTGCTTAAGATGATCAGTGATATGATGAATCTTGCCTTTATAAACACATTCGTATTAAAACACATTCATTCAAATCAGAAATACAATACATAGTATTAAATCCTCTAGTTACATTTACTGATGTTGGGTATGGAGTTTAAGACATTTGACCACTCTCCCTCTCATCCCACTATACCACTAACAATCAATTCAAGAACCTCAATAAGGCTTTGAAAAATATCTTCTTTGACACTGATGAATATTCTCTTAAAAGGTTCCCTATTTAAGGCTTGATGGTTGGTTAGAAGTGGTGCAGAGGTGGAGCAAACATTAAATTTTCTCCATATTAAGTCACCAACTTTATAGCATCTTATCAAGTAGATAAGTAGAGATTCTACTTTTACTTATATTTATATTTTGACCCTTAAACTTAGGGAGTAGTAGTTTAGTTACAACATGAAAATTGGGAAAAGAAGAAAATATATTCAACACTACTCACTAGAAAGAGAAGCATTTTTGATTAAGGTATGAGTCTAAAGAGAATAACACCAAGCTATGAGTCTAAAGAGAAATATTTAGAAGACAGTTGGACAGCATATCCATTTAGCAAAATGCCAGTACACTCCTCAACTTTGGACTTTAGGGTGGTCTGCACTAGCAGTCATAATTTTGTTTCCATGGAAGAAACTTGAAATCCAATCATTAAACTGTTGATTACCCACATAAGGGTTAAGTTACTATGGCAGCGATTAGGACATATAGTCTGGTCAATGGTCAGTATAGTAAAATGCAGGATCCACAACTCAGACTGATAATGACTTTTTTTTCCAAAATCGATCTGCATAGCACCTCCCACCGCTTTTTAAACTAACCAGCAATAAAATCAATGGTAACTCACAAGGATAGGCTAGCTTTCAGCTCAGTTCCAGATTAATTTCTCTGTTGCCTATAATTAAAGGTGTGCTGTCTTCAACAATAGCATCTTGTCATTTCCTTCTGGTAGGCAACAAATAGTTATGGGACTATTAGCCCACTGTAGGCCTGATTGTTTAGGAGACATTTAAGACCTCATTGACCAAACACTCATAGAGAGATATTATATGCCTGGCACTATAGTTTACATTTTATAACCCGTATCTTCTTAGAACAGTATAATCTCTCCACACAGGCTCAACCTTTATTTTTCTTTTCATTTTAATTTCATTTGCATTTAGCTTATAAAGTATTAGGTTTTCATACAAGTTTTTCAAACATTCTAACTTTTGGTTAACCCTGCCTCAATCCCCGACTCTCTTATTTCCCCATCTCCATGCCCACTTAAACCTTTCCATCCACACAATTCCCTCCCTCAGCTTTCATATCACTTGTATTTTAATATCCTTCTTCAATGTCTGCCTCCTACACACATAATGTGTGAAAGTGATTAAATAAATGACTGCTGAATTCTATGTCCTAAATATGACATTATGTCAACCCTTCAAGGTTCAGAGAACAAATCAGAGAGGATGCATTAAATATGGAAGAGGCAGAGGATGGGGAGAAATACAGTGAAATACTAGTTTTGGACATGACATGGCTATTTAGCTCACAAATTCACAATTATTATGGTATATGTACAATATCTTCATGATGCCAGGCTTATCAGCCATCCATTCTAGGTAGGGTAGGGGCTCATAGGGTCCCATCTGTAACTGAGGAACTATAGACAGTTAATGATTATGGAGGAGGGAGCATCATAGAACTTCATCATTGGGACGTTGCCCCCCTCAAGTAGATAATTCCCATATGGTCATGCAAATAACTCTGATTCAATGGAGTGATACACACAGCCTCCCTCTCTCTCTCTCTCTCTCTCTCTCTCTCTCTCTCTCTCTCTCTCTCTCCCTCTCTCTCTCTCTCTCTCTCTCTCTCTCTCTCTCTCACACACACACACACACACACACACTTGAGACTGTGAAGCAATACATTTCAAATAAATCCTTGATATCAAAGAAAAAAATTGAGAACTATCATGTTGAATAGGTTAAGTTGTGAAATGTAATCTCACAATGGAAATAAGAAAGATAAAAAAATTTCCTCTGACTGCCTGACAGTAATTCATCACTCTGCATTGTCCCTGTTAATGAGTCTTTCATCATTGAAAAAACTTTTGAGCACCAGATCTGTACCAGATTTTAGACTTGAGAGATCTATTACATACATTATGAAAGTAAATCAAGAACATGTCTCTTTAGAGAGCTCGAGTTCTAGGGAGCAGAGGTAGAAATGAACCAGTAAATATATAAATACATAATATTTAGAACAAAGTTAGAATGAGAGTTGGGTTAATTTCACAATTATTAAATACTAGATATGATCTTAGTTTTTATAAATACAAAGAACAGAAGGGGTGAACAAGACTTCCTTTCATTCTCTGAAGTAACTGAGTCTACTGAATAAAATTTACATCGGAAAGGTATGAATTTATGTGCACATGATCATTACTGTAGTGAAGACACAATAGCAAACAAAACGAAGTTTACAAGCTTATATACCCTCTTCATTGGAGAGGGAATTGGGAATATATGTAATATAATAGAAGTAAAATATATCTTTAGGGGACAAGAATGAGTTAGAAGAACAGATAGTATCCCAGGATACATTTCTTTTTGTCTTTGTGCTGTCTGGTCTGCTATTAATTCCTGCTACTCTACTCCCGAGGTTAATGGCACTGTAGAGAAAGAATAAAGAGAATCACACTCCTTCTGAAGAAACTGTTTTTACTCAAATAAGAAAACTCCAAGATATTCAATGTAAGCCCCTAGTTTGGCTTAAGGAGAGAAAAAATAATAATCAATCAGGAGACAGTAAGCAGTGGACAGGCCAGCCAGAGGGCTTTGATTCTTTTCGGGATTTCAGGGGACATATATTGGAGTATCTCAAAGTCCCCAAAGATAAAAGTGTCCTGTTGTAGAGGGCTGACAATAATAAATAGGTAAGCAAGAAAGATTAAAAACAAAACAGAAAATAGCTTTGCAGAAGAGCAGGAACTGAGAGTTGAAATTTATGACATTCTGCCCACTCGCATTCTTCCCTAGGTTATGATGATTGAGAGGAAGACAGGAGAATAGACCAGCCAGCATTTATCCACAGAACTGGGAACAAAGTTGGAATATAGATTAGCTGCTAGACCCAACTTGACTTCTTATTGCTGAATTTTGAATTCAGGTACAGTTTTACAAGGTCAAAGGAACTGTAAATGAAAGATCTGAGTATTCTTTAAGAAAAGTGCAATCCAATGAAGAAACAAGATGAAAGTCACCTACATAATTTTAAAAACCTATTCATATCTCATTGAAATGGACTTTAGTTTAAATAATGTGATTATTTACCTTAATATTTTTCACAAATTGTATCATTTCAACATATAATTACTGCAAAAAGTATTGGAATAGTTTAATAGATTTATATACAAGTTCATATTTATGTGCATGTGTGGGTTTTTGAGTATAAACCAAGTGTGGGGTTAGGAGAGTGTGTCAGATCCAATGGAGTACAAGGGACAGGAGCCACCAGATGTGGCTGACTCTTGAGAGCCTACTCCTCCTACTGTACTGCCTCATCTAGCCTTGGTACAAGAGGAGGTGCTTAGTTTTACCACAACTTGATATGCCACACTTTATTGAAACCCATGGGAGGCCTGCTCCTTTCTGAACAGAAACAAGTGAAGAATGGATTGAAGGAGTTTAGGCAAAGAGAAGACAAGGGGGGAGGGAATGAGAAGAGAGGAGGGGAGGGAAACTGGTCCTTATGCAAAATAAATAAATTGGATCATAATAAAAAATGAATCTTGTTAGGATTTCAATACAGGCGATGCAATGTCTGTGATAATTTTTAATAATGCAGGTTTCATTTGGAATCTTCCCTATTTGTTATAGTAAATATCTGATTAAATTTATGAGCAGACAATGAGGTTTTGTTAGCCACTAACCAAGAAGGACTTTTAAAGGGGCAAATTCCTCTAGAAAAGTGCCTTTAACTTTCCTTTCATTTTTCTATGATTTCAGAAAAAAAGGTTGAAATTGACCAATCTCAGAAGCATCCCTCCCTGTCGTTTTAAAAAAATTGATTTTGTGTTTCATGACATGGAGGTGAGCATTCCACTGAGTATGCCCATTATATTTTTTGAAGTAAACCTTAAGCCGAACAGCATAATTACAATGTATGGATTAACTGAACATGCTTGGGAATACATCCCCATGCCTGATTTTGGTTTGCATTCATCAAGAGATATGCCTGTTGCCTTCAATAGTGGTAGTCGACATTTTTAATATAGACAAAATGGAGCTACAGCTGAAGTAAGGCAATACCAATTTGTGAATTTCTAAGCATCTGCTTGCTAATTGCTGTAAAAGAATAAAGAATAAAGCTGCAAAAGTTGTCCTTCCCCCTACCCACCTCTCTCTTTCATTTTATTTCTGTAGCAATAGGAATGTGAAGGTCAGGATGAAATGTTCCAAGCCTTTCTGAAATTGCAAAGTACCATGAAACAAACGAGAAACTGTTTTTCTCCTCACTCTTGGTTTTCATTGTGTTACAGAATCATTATAAGCTGCCAACTTGCTGAGTTGAATGTATTTTTAAGTCCAAAAGGCAAAAGGTGAGTACTCATGAGTGACCTGCTTGTCCAAAACACTGAACAGTGTTTTTTCTAGATAGTGACAGTTTTATGATATTTCGTGTCCTTACCGTCGACTCAGGAGTTTTCTTGCTGTGACTCTCCTGAGCCTTGGTCACAGAAGGTGCTTGAATGCAAAGTCATTAAAGATAATTTGATTTACTTTGGTCACCCCAGAATCCAGAGCTAATCTGTAAAGCAAGATTATAGGTGCACACAGAGTCATAGATCTTTATACAGAATCACTAAATGTCTATTTGTCATATTGTTTCAATGATAATTTAGTTATTTTCACACATATGAATTTTTTTTAAAAAGTTTCTCTAATGCCAGGTATACTCTCAAGGTATTCAAATTGAAAGGCTTGACATAATATTGATTTGTAACAATATGAAGAGTTACTGTTCTATATCCTGTCTTTGCTTAAGTTCAGTTAAATTTGAAGACTTGATCATCATCTATACAACGGTTTTCATTTACACAAGTTGAGGATAATGGCATGTTTGCCCAGGAAATAAACTAAAAATCTAGTCATTCAATTGAGAAAGCAATATGCTATTAGCTTTATTTTTAACTTCTAGTGACTTTGTAAGGGAATACTCAATTCCTTCAACTACTAACTTCTAACTTCTATTGACATTATTTTGTTACAGTTTAATCAAGATACTGAGTTCATGAAAAAAGTGATCTGTCAAATTTCTTTCTATTTTGTTATAAAATACATGATATTAAAGATTTTTTCATCTAAGTCCAATTGTACTTTACAGTTTTTCATTTGAAATTTAGGGATTAAAGAGCTAAAATTCGAAATGGATTACTGATGGTTATGGTTTAAATTAAAATATTTCTTTAAATGTAATTTTATTTTTCATTGCAGCTATAGATGAACAAAACTATATTCTTCTAAACTATTTAACTGTATTTCTCTTCCAAATTATTGTAATTAATTTCTCTTTGAATGCATTTACTTGTTTGGTGTTAGAATCTATAGCATTTATGATGTTAATATTTGTTACTATCAAAATTTGGTATCCCTTTAAAAACTTTGTGCTAAATTTTAAAAGCAATTCCAATTTTTATTACTTAATCTTGTACTATTTTATAACATAAGTAGAATACCACACTATTTGTAACATTAAAAAATAAAAAAGTACCATGAAAATTCAAGTTCAGAAACATCTAAAGATCTAGGCCATGTCTAGGATTTTTCACTACAAACCACCAAGATTTATTAGAGCTCCATTTCCCCAAGATCTAAATTCAAAATGAATTTTATGCATTTGCAAGGACTTTTGAATATCATTTTTGTTAGTCATATGCTGTATTAACCATTTTTTGTCTGTAATACCAAACATTAGCATGGCCTGGGTAGGATAAGTATTGTGTCTTTCAGATCCATCCAAGGTATTATTTGCTATCTTTGCCCTCTGCTGCTCCAATAATATGAAAACATCATTATATTGTATTTGGCTACAGGTCCTTGGGACTGAACTATTTTTTAATTTAGCTCTGTAATCTCTCTCTTTCTCTGATTAATGTCTATTGGTATGTGGTTGGATCCACATTCCTTTCTCTTTTATATTTTCTGCCACTGGGTTCATCCACTAAGGCGGCTTTCAATTCTATTTCTATCACCTGTTCAGTTACTGTATTTTTCAAATTTATGATACTTTTCTACATTTAAAAATAATTAATTATTTCCCTATCTGTTTCAACCATGTTTGTAACTTATTTAGTGAAGCATTGCTATGAGTACTTTATTAAATTTTTTTATATACTTCTGACATTTAATCATTTTTCTATTGTTGTAACTTGACTGTATTTTTTTAGAAATCATAGTTGTCCTGGTTTTTATGATGACTGATTTTTATTGTATTGTGTTTACTTGTGTATTATGTTATAGATACTGAATTCCATAATATATTTACATAATTTCACACACATTTTTTATCTATATATACAAAACCTAGATTACTGATGATTAGGTTTTATCTATCTATCTATCTATCTATCTATCTATCTATCTATCTATCTATCTATCTATCTATCTATTTAATTTTTGAGACAGGGTTTCTCTGTGTAGTTTTGGTGCCTGTCCTGGGTCTCGCTCTGCAGACCAGGCTGGCCTTGAACTCACAGAGATCCACCTGGCTCTGCCTCCCGAGTGCTGGGATTAAAGGTGTGAGCCACTGCCGTCCGGCTGATGATTAGGTTTTAAATGAAAACATTTCTTCAAATGTGAATTTTGTTTCTCGTTGAAGTTGTGATTTTCAAATCTCTATATATCAGCAGACAATTGCTTAGAATATAGTATGAAAGGTTTAATGGGGATGAATATTCAGCTATCTGCTTGGCCTGGAGAAACAAGACACTATTCACTGACCGCTTTCTTGGAACACCTGGTTCAAACTCCTGCTGTGTCACATTCACTTATTCCCAGTAAAAGCTAAGAAACGACTTAAGAACGTGTTCCTCTGAAGTGGTGGCTATCCCGGTTCTCCCGTGAGGTACAGACATCAGTGAAAACGGAAATGAAGGTTCTCCTCTACCGCTCCATTGCGGCGCAATAGGCATGGATCTAAATTTTTCACTGAGCACCAGTGACATGGAGGAAGGATTGGAACTGAGTTCATGCTGACTTCCCAGTGCACCTTCTTATTATCACAGGGAGGACCTGGGTGTTCGGTTACTTGCACTTTCTCACTGGTAATTGGGTTGAAAAACATTCTTGATGGTTCTTGCCTAACAGTCGCTCCCTAAGGCTGTGGCTTTTTGTGGGTTGGGGCTCAATTTCTCACTAGGCCCTGATAACAGTGGCAAAAGCATATAGACAGTACTGGCTGGCACATGTCCTAGGAGCCCGTCCAGGCGTAAGTATTGTAAAGTCTGAAGCCGAGTTCTCTGATGTAACTCTGATTCCCATGCTAGGAAAGTGCCCTTTGTAAACAAATTCAAGTACCACTTGCTAGTGTTGTGCAGGAAATCGGAAATCAGCTTTCTGATTGGGCACATTGATACTACTCTGGCCACGGAGTTGGATACCTGTCTCTTTATGCCACACAGAGTACGAAAGAGATGCTGCTATACTAAGGAAATTTTGACATTACATCCCATGTTTTACCTTCCCAATCTCTGTTCTGTAATGTAGTAGGACATCTTGTGCGTGATTCTGTTATGTTCCTCTGTAAAAAATGAATTTTCAGCTGTAAGTTTGCTAGTCAACTGACATCAAAAGAAAAGTCATCTTTCTGTGTCTAATCTTATTATAGGAACCCTTTTAAAGTAAAGAACTTTCCTAGTTGGGAAGGACAGCAGGCACTGGAAATAGTCACAGTAACACAAGCATATTAAATATCTGCAGCTTGACAGACAGAGGGCAAGAGTCACAAACTGCAAAACAGCCTCTAACTATCGAGTATATCCTCATTAGTATCCATAAAAAATGGGAATTATTTGTATAAAGACACATATATGAGTTCTACCAACAGAAAGCTGTTTTCAGAATTCACAAAGAGCCAATGCCAGCAACACTTTGATTTCCACATTAGGACCTCCTTAAGTTAGGATTAAGTTTAATCTCTCAGACCACTGTCTTTCAGAGATGAGTTAATGTTAAACTAGCATATAATTTATTAAACTGGAGCATAAAAGTGGAGGTAGTGCTCCACTAACAATATATAAAATATGGGGATAGCATTGAAGTATAATTTCCCCTGTCCACCCCGTACTGTTTTCTCCACCCATGGGAGGAAGCTTTTTGCAATAAGGGAAGAGTGAAATCCAGCTGTACTATCCATCCTCAGCAACACTAACAGGTAGGAGAACTGCAGTTCTACTTCCAGATTCTGAAAAGTAGGTAAGGGGTTGATGATCTTTTCAATACTCAGACCTACTGATACATACAAAAATGTAAATTTTAGTCTGCACATTATTTTATAACATTCCTTGGTTCTTTGACTACAGGGAACTTCCATATAATGGGGGAAAGAGACACACATATGTGTACATATGAATGTATTTCAGATTCTGTGGTTTCAGATTACGACTACTGCTGCATGTGCTCCAGGTTATGTAAAAGAGGTAAGAGAAGGCTGGAGCACTCATCTTCATGTTCTTCATTGAGTAGGTAGAGTGACACTCTGCCGGCAGCCAAATTAGAGCACTGCCTATCTTCCTCACATGCTATGATGCTTCATTTTATGTGCCAATTTAAATGAGCCATCAGCTTATGGGAAGTTGTTTAAATGTTATTTGGATCCATTTGTGAGGATATTTCTGCACAAGACTGACGTCTGAACTAAAATTGATTGCCACTCTGTAAAATGGGACATTGGTGTTTTGTTTTGTCTAACAGAAATAGCAAAGTCTTAACCAGAGGTAGAACCATACTGATTGTAATGTAAATTGCTTTGAGGTTTTACTCATGCTCTATCTCTTTTTAATGAGTTAAAATATAATAATGTGAGATTTATATAGGAAAATAATTTCTCAGTAGTGCTAATAAATCATGGTCATGAACCAATGTCATGAAATGTATAAGAGGGGAAGTTTTAAATGATTAGGAGACTTTGTGGTTTTAAGACCAGTTTTTGTTTTTGTTGTTTTTTTAGTGGTATATTATTATGTTTCTTGAGTAGCATCCCTGACTCACTGCTAAAGCCACCTCCAGTATAAGTTCTAATATAATAATAGCAAGGTAGTTAACTCGCTTTATAAAACTTAGGCTCAGTTCCTTAAATCACCCAAATAATTTATATTATCATAATGAATGGTTTCTAATTTATTGACTTTTAAAAATATAATATCACTTATTTGTTAAAATTGAATGGTGTGACAACAGAATATGAATGAATAAACTCATAAACTAAAGTGATATGTGAAAATGGATCTTATATTCTATTTAGAGACAGCATGGATTTAAAATTATTCACTGAATCTTTGCATTATTATATAGTTATTAACTATTTGAAATGTGTTATTGAGTCAGTTTTGCAGTTGGCATTGTTATTGCAAAGACACAGTATTGGAGCAGAGGAGTAAATGCAAAAACAGTAATATAAAGCTCTGGTAGTTTTCCTGCATTCCTATTGTTGACAGTGAGGGTAATAGCAAAAGTATTAATGACACAGAGGTCAGGAAAAGAAGATAAAACTTCCAGTTGACAGTTTCTTTAAGAAGTTCCATTGCAAAGTTGATTTCACTGAAATCCACGGTATGCCCACAGGAATAGTTAGGATTTCAGGGCTGCTGGTCAAAAAGTTTTAAAACTTATTATAGTTCCATAATGAAATAGAGACTTTAGTGGAAAAAGCAACACTTTCCAGACTTTTAAAGGGGAAATGCTTAACAGGTATAGAAAACTAGCACTAAACTTTATTTACAAATGCAGCAATGTGGTTCTCAGACTCAATATCAAAATCTATCCAGACTGAAAATCTAAAATGTCATTTATGAGCTATTCCCTCATGGTTCCTTTTGATCCAAATCATATTTGGAGTGAGCTGTTCCATGGTAGAAAGCAACATTTGCTGAATATACTGGGTGGCATTTGCAATATGCCTTTATTGAAATCCCAAATCATATTTGTAAAGAAAGGTTCAACACGAAGCTTTTCCCACCCCTTTGTTGACACACACTGTATGATCTTCATTACTTTTCCTATTTTCTACTGTGCAAGTTATCCGTCTTTTTCAAATCTACTATGGTTAAAAAAAAAGAATAATAATATGTATTTTTATACAGCAAGAACACAAGATTTCAAGGCGATTTCTACATCACTGAATGTGTGTTATTGGATTGGTTTGCTATAAGCATTTTCTGAAATGAATCCATGGCAATTTTCAGGCATTGGATAAAAAAGAAGATGTTAGGGAAAGGAACCTGTATTTATACATCTCATGAAGTTTTGTTCCTTTACAAATATATTACAATAAACATAAATTTAAAATTAAGTCTGCTGAAAGTGATATATCTTTAAGGCTTATAACAACCACATGAATCTGCTCTTTCCTTCTTCAATGTCCTGACCTCAGAGCTGATCATACACACAGGAAGGGTTTCAAAGTGTGGGAGGTAGACTTGGCAATGATGCAAGAGTATGTACCGGATACAATCTACAAGTGATTAATTTTAAAAGTAGGACCACTTTTGCTTTAAAAATTATATAATTTTACTGTATTTAAAGCTGTGTGTCTTAGTTTGCCTTTTGGTGCTGTGGTAAACACTGAGCAAAGGCAACATGGGAGAAAAGGGTCTGTATCAGTTTATTTAGTTCATTTCCACATCACAGTTCATCATGAAAAGAAACAGAGACAGCAACTCAAAGCAAGACACTGAAGCAGGTTTCTCCCTATCCTTATGATGTCTTCCTCAATCTAGATATCTCCCTTATTACTCTCACACTCCTCACCTGTTCCCAAGAATCCACAGGGATTACCCCAGCTTAGACTACTAGCAGTGTTGGATGGGGTGCCTGAGCTGGCTTATCCCAGGGATTAGATTGGTGAATGCTTTGGCATCATAGAGTCTTCATCAAGTAACTGATAGAAACAGATGCAAAGAGCCATGGCCAAGCACCAGGCCAAGATACTGAAGTCCAGTCAAAGAGAGGGTCAAGGGATTCTATGAGTAAGTAGTATCAAGTCCATGATGGGGAAACTTACAGATACAACCAAACAAAGCTAGTGGGAACTCATAAACTTTGGACCCACATCTGTGGAGCCTGCATATGACTGGACTTGGCCCTCTGCATGGGTGAGACAGTTGTGTAACTTGTTCTGTTTGAGGGGCCCTCCGACAGTGGGAATAAGATCCATCTCTGGTGTATAAACTGGCTTTTTATAGCCCATTGCCTATGGTGGGACACCTTGTACAGCCTTGATGCAGGGGGAAGGGCTTGGACCAGCCTCAGCTGAATGTGCTGGGCTTTGCTTACTTCCCATGGGAGGCCATACATTTTCAGAGGAGAGGATGAGGAGTGGGCTGGGGGGGGCGATGTGGGGGGGCAGAAGGAGGGATGATGGGGAAATCTGTGTTTGGTATGCAGAATGAATAAAAAATTTCTCAATTAAAAAAATAAAAATAAGGGGCTGGAGAGATGGCTCAGAGGTTAAGAGCACTGACTGCTCTTCCAGAGGTCCTGGGTTCAATTCCCAGCACCCACATGGTGGCTCACAACGATCTGTAATGAGATCTGGTACCCTCTTCTGGCCTGCAGTCATACATGCTGTATACATAATAAATAAATAAATAAATCTTTAAAAAAAATAAAAAATAAATAAATAAAATAAAAACAAGAAAAAGAAAGACTTTGAAGCAGAAGCTAATGGAGGCCTGCTCAGCATGGCTTGCTCAAGTTGTTTTCTTAGACCATCCAGCATCTCTTCCCCAAGAGTGGTACAACCCACTGGAAGCTGAATCCTTCCACATCAATCTGTAATCAAACACGCTCACTGAACTACCTGATGGTGGTGATTCTTAAACTGCGGCCCCTCTTCCAAGTTGACTATACCGTTTTTGTCACATTAATAAATGTTAGCATGAATATTCTGGGTATAAAAATCTATGTATTGAAAACTCAATACAAACCTTTCAAGTAGATGAAATCAAGGTCTCTTATTCAGTGCCAGTTGTCAAGGTAATTGCCTAGCTATTTGTAAAATAAAAAGTAACCAATAATTTTCACTTTCTAGCATACAAAACAACAATAAATCAATTTTTTAGGCAAAATAAGACTGCTAAACAAATCAATGGTGAATAATAAGATTGCAAAAAAAAGGATGACAGTTCATTCCATACAAATGATTTGAACCTTTATCGTCTATTATATTGAAATAAAATTATCATAAACCCTGCGGGGCAAATGTCTCAGTTTACTGAGTAAAAAGTACTGCCAAATATATTTACTCACAAAGGAACATTAATAAATCAATAATAAAAACAGCATTACTGTAGTTGGTTTTTTTTTTTTACTCTTTGAGGGCCCTCCCCCAGCTCCCAAACAAATATACAGAGACTTACACTTACTTATGAATGTCGACCTTATCTTAGCTTGTTTCTAGCCAGCTTTTCTAATTTAAATTTCCCTGTTTCTCTTCTACACTTTGCCTCTGAGGTTTTCACCTTTCTTTATTCTATATATCTTTCGTTCCTTCTTACTCCATGGTTGGATGTGTGGCTGGCTGCTGGCATCCTCCTATCATTCTTTTTTTATAGCTCTTTCTTGCTTTTAATTTTTTTCTAGATTTCTCCTATTTATTCTCTGTCTGCCAGTCCTGACTAGTTCTCTCCCCTGCCTAGATATTGGCCATTCCATAATTTTTTTATTAGAACAATCAGGAGTTTTTAGGCAGGGAAAGTAACATAGCTTCACATAGTTAAACAAATGTAACATAAAAGAATGCAACACATCTTTGCAACATTAAACAAACATTCCACAGCATAACAAATGTAACACATGTAAAACTAATAGTTCACAATGCATTACAAACAAAATATTAAAAATTTAAGTCATTAAATATTAACATTATTCTGCTTTATTAAAATATGTTTCACTAATATAACAGATACTGAAATGAATCAGCCCTCTTTATAATTTACTAGACAATATTCAGAAAGTCACTGTGTGCCAATCACAAGGTGCTTTATATCTTTTATTCATCCCATAATTATTATATAATGATAAATTATTAATTATTATTAATGGTGTTGTACCTATACACAGTTTAATAACAAATAAAATGAATTATAAAAAATTGATAACTCCAAGGAGCTGTATGTTGTTTACTTTTGTTCTTTTGTGGGGCCTGCCACCCAGATCCCAAAAAAAATCACACATGGAGACTTATTCTTAATTATAAATGCCCAGCCTTAGCTTGGCTTAGTGCTTGCCAGCTTTACTTAACTTAAATTATCCCATTTACCTTTTGCCTCTGAGCTTTTACCTTTCTCTATTTATGTACACCTTTCTTTGTTACTGTGTTGCTGGTTGTGTAGCTGAGTGGCTAGCCCCTGATGTCCTCCTCCTTCTCTGGCTACTTCCTTTTTCTCTTCTGGATTTCTCCTTCTATGTGTTTTCTTTGCCTGCCAGCCCCAGCTATCCTGTATCCTGCCTTGCTATTGGCCATTCAGTTTTTTATTAGACCATTAGGTGTTTTAGATAGGCAAAGTAACACAGCTTCACAGAGTTAAACAAATCTAATATAAACAAAAAACAACACACCTTAAAATAATATTACCTAACATTACCCGGTTTTAGTCTAGACAAAAACGAAAGGTTTTAAATTTAACATAGTAAAGACTGCATACAATAAGAACAATTATTAAGTAAAGATTACATTCACAATGTACCAAATTCAAATTCAATTGTGTCTGGTAAATTTAAAGAATGTACTCTATAATCCATCCTATCTTAGTAAATTTAAAAAATTTATACCTAATTTACTTTCTATCATATCTAAGAAAAACTGCAACTATAACTATCTAGTCTTCAACTCCATCAAAGGCTCCAAAAGGATATAATAGTTTTTAAGGAAATAAAAAGTGTCTTTCAAATAATTTCCAAAACTCTAGAAATAACAGAGACATGTGACTTCCTGAAGAGTCACCCAAAGTTCCTCTGAAACATTGGGGCATCCATCTTCAGCCTACAGGCCCATTCTTATCTGGCAGACTTTTCAATGAAGCAGGAAATTTGAAAGACTCTCCAATATTGGCAAAGTTTGTCAGTCACTTTCCTCTGTGTGCTTCAGAATGTCTGGCAGTTTCTTGTGTGAAGCAGGAACCCTGAAGGACCATCCCTCCTTGTTTTGGCAAAAAGTTCAATAGTCACTTACCTGTGGGTCCTGCATTTCCAGTTTATACAACATACTGTCAATCAGCCCAGGCAAAAGCAACTTCTTGGCCAAACGTCTAGCCTTGCAACAATAAAAGAAACCTTCGTAAGGAGTTTCTTCAATGCCTATCATCTCTGAAGGAAATAGGTGCTGCCAGGAACAGATGTGTCTTTTTGTCATGAAAAACCTTAGGTTAACAAAATATTTTATATGTCATGTTCTGTAGGTCTTTGAAGTGTTTGAAGAGCATTTATCTATCTAACATATACCTATTTAACCTAGAAAATATATCTAATGTGACTACAAGCTTGATTATTGTGAAAGTACTACTAACCTCATTTCTTATTTATACATTGCATTTTAAAATGAGCTGCATAAGAACAATACCACAAACAAGAGTATAAATACATATACAATGTAACAAAATATACTTTAAATTTATATCAATATAACCAAATTCATGCCAATGAAAATTATCTGAGATTAATAGTTTTGTTTTAGTTTAAAGTAGATGCAATAATCTACCCTTTTATCTTATCATTCCTATATTCCCCTAAATGTAATAAACATTCATCACCCACCAAATAACTAAAGGTCATCTACCCACCCCCAACTCTTGGGAATGTGGGTATCTTTTTCTCCAAACTGTTTCCTGTTGTCTGTAGATAGATCATCTTTTAGGATCCCAGAGGAAAAAAAAATTGAGATAATGGCTAAGTACTGGGAAGATCAGCTATAACTTTTGTTGATAGATATCACCTGTCAAGATTCATGAGGTCTCACCTGATCAAACCTGATTCATATGAACCTGAAATGAATCCACAGCCTCCTGTTTCCTGTGGAAACAAAAGCAAAACCTCTTCTCCAAAGCATTTTTGATTTCCATTGCCAATATATATATTTTATTTCATTTTTACAGTTAAGATAGCCCTAAAGTATACAGATTGGTTCAATTTTGCAGTGTTGTTCACTGTTCCATGTCTCTTTGCAGCTGTTGTTTGCTTATCATCAATAAAAAAAATGTTCAAAATCACACAGTAACATACAGGATCCAGACTCTCTGTGTATTTCCCACCCTGTATGACTTTTTTAAAAAACTCTTAAAGACTTTATTTTATTTTTAAACTATTTAATTTTTTTCTATGACTGCCCATATCCCTTTTCTTTTCTTAAACCTATGCACATTGTAAAACACACACTGGAACCTGTTTAGAGAGTTTTCTGTCTGGACCTCTGATCCTGCAGATCTTTTAGCCTTTTTTATCTGCATGAGCAAAAAAACTGCTAAGCTACGTCTGCATCCTCTGAGTGCTCTATCTGCTGGCTCCACCTGCTTATAAGTTTGTGAGAGCTAAGCCTAAAGCTTTTGGGCTGGTTGGTCAGAGGTGGATGACCAGGAGCTTCCTAGAGCTCTGAAATACTAATGCTAGTTCTGTGGCAGCCATTTTTACTTAGTTTTTATTTTTTATTTTTTTTTTATCTATTTATTTATTTATTTATTTATTTTTTTGTTCCTGATTACCGTACTAGCTTCTCAAAGTTTCACCAGCAGGCATAAATCCTTAAAGGAGCTTTATTCTCATTTTTTCCCAAGCTTTCTCAGGCCCTATGGAAATTCAAAAGCCCCACATTGGGCACTAAAATCTTGTTTGTTTTTGCTCTTTTGGGAGGTCTGCCACCTAGCTCCCAAATAAAATCACACACAGAGGTTTGGCTTGGTGCTTGCCAGCTTTACTTAACTTAAATTATCCTATTTACTTTTTGCCTCTGAGCTTTTACCTTTCTCTATTTATGTACACCTTTCTTTGTTACTCTGTTGCTGGTTGTGTAGCCCCTGATGTCCTCTGTCTTTTCTGCCTACTTCCTTTTTCTCTTCTGGATTTTTCCTTCTATGTGTTTTCTCTGCCTGCCAGCTCCAGCTATCCTATATCCTGCGTTGCTATTGGCCATTCAGTTCTTTATTATTAGACCATTAGGTGTTTTAGATAGGCAAAGTAACACAGCTTCACAGAGTTAAACAAATGCAACATAAACAAAAGTAACATACCTTAAAATAATATTCCCCAACTGTTGTAACCTTGCAAATGGCAATATATCAACTTCTGTGTGCCTTCATGTTATCACTAAATGCCATCTTTCAGATGTGTTTTATGATTCCCTTGCTTCCATCTGAATATTTTATTCTTGTTTAATATTCTTCATTTTATTTCTCATGAATAAATAGTTGATTTATTCCCTTTATATGCTAATATTCTATGAAATACATATGGAACAATCTACTTTTTACTCTGAGGTTATTATAAATATTTATTATTTATGTTTTTATTATGTGTTTTGGTAAATGGCCTTCATTAATTTTTTGTTTGTAATATGTAACTTGGTTTATCTTATTCAGTTGTTTCAAATACTTTATGTACTTTTAACATATTGCAAATGTAGACTGCACATACTAACACTCTGGTATTTTTATCACTGTCATCATTGACTATTAAAAATATTTACTCTATGTCTTTCATTTTATGTTCATATTTATATAAATTATAAGAAATTCACATATACATAGTATATATTAATACATGTCAATATATTTTCATATATATTTGTATTTTTTTTCTTCTCAGTCTACTTAGTGTTGTTCTTATGTATATCTGTTTAGTACTTGCCATTTGGGATTTGATAATTTATCAGAAGAGTCATCCCTTGACATTCTTTCCATCTCAAAGACATTCTCAGAAGTTCCAAAGTATCTCTTCATCTAGGAGTGGGGCCTTCTGACTTCCCCTATTTACTTTACCATGTCAACTGATATTGTCATTTTTTAAGTCTTGTTTGGGCATGCATGCTATTGAGATTTCATAAGTGTAGTATCAATGCCTTATCTAGAAGACTCAATCTTGCAGGAGCCTTCCTGAAATACTCTCATGATCTTTCCTCCCTACTCTGCACTGTTCCCTGAGCTTTAGGGGTAGGAGTTGTGTTGTGGATGCCTCAGTTGCAGATGGCACTATGAGGTCAGTTATTCTTACATTTTGATTAGTAGTAGATTTCTGTGATGGTCTCCTTTTGCTGAAGAAAGAAGGGTCTTTGTTGCAGAGTGAAATATTCACTTCTCTGTGGATACAAAGATAGATCATTTATAAAGGTGGCAGCAGTAGGTTTTCCTCTATGCTTTCACTAGCCATAAGTAATTGGCAAGGTCAACATTAACAGGCATGGATTCTCTCTTACTGAGTGGGCCTTCATTCCAACTATAAAGTGGTTGGTTACATACAAGATATGAATACGTCTATTGAACCCTTGGGGTATCTTACCATGCTGGTCATTGATGGAAGTCATAGGCTTCACACCCTTGGGAAGGACTATTATTTGCTTTTCTCCTTCAGCAACTTGTACAGCATGTTTGGATACTATTGGAGCTAGTCCTTAGAAAGGAGCCTTCCTTGTTAGTTCCAGCTAGAGTCTTTTAAGTCCTTTGTTCATAGTATGTGGTGTCATGCCCAGAGTCTGAAATTTTTCTTCACTTTCCAAGAAAACTATAGTATCTACAATTCCTATTTCAATATCCTTTTTTTTCTATTTCATATCTATTTCTTGATTATGTATCCATTGGTTCATCTTATTTCTGAAACAAACAGAATCTTCACTTTAAATATAAGTGTTTATGTATTGTATTTCATAGCTTTCTTTGTTTTTGTTGAAGTATATGGTATATTCTTACAATGCATGAGACAGTCATCCTAACTAAATCATCTCTGACTCTGCTTCTAATGCTTCATTTCCTTATCATTTTTGTATGGCTCTGGTGCCTGCCTTTGTGTATTTAATCTTGCCTGCCTTTATGTGTTTAATAGCTTTAACCTTATTTAATAATTGATCCTATAAATTTTTTGAATATTTTTTCTTAATAATTTTATTTTATGTTTAAATTTTGGAATGAAATTTTATTTATCTTGAATCTTGATCATTAGAAGCCATTTGGAGTCTGGAAGATTTATTTGTTTTCATTTTTCAAATATGCTAAAATGTTAATTAGTGTGAAGGGAAATGGGGAAACAATTGATGATCTTCTATTATTAGATAAAATTCTATAAAAACATTTCCACAGGTAAAGATGAATACTCTCCATAACTTATGATAAGGTGAATAGGTTTGATGTTAGGCAATTATGGGTCCATGTTTTAGTGCCAGTACAGAATAAGTAAAGGAACAAGAAAGGGTTTATATCTTTCATTTAGAAATTACTCATTTCCTTAATTTATTTATCAAAAGTATTCAGGACTTTAGTTGAAGTGAAATAATGCTATGACACCTGTGACATGGTCATTGCTGTGTTTGGTCATCTGTATAATTTATCATTTGAAAGGATGCTGGCTGTGTAGAAAATTCAGGAGCATCAAGGGAAAAGAATTCATAAAGTAAAATTATGTGTTCATGTATATTTTCACATTTCTTTCATTTTTTTTCTCTTTTGGGGTAAAAAAAAGATATCCAAATTATGCTTCTGAATTTATAAGTTTATTGTAATTTTAGGTTGCAAACTTGTATGTCTTAAAAGATGCAATATGAATTCCCTAATATCTCATTTCCCATGACCTAATGTCTTTTCAGTACAAATTAGATACAAAACCATGACTAAGTTACTTCAAATTCAGCAATAAGTGACATGTTAGTGAGAAACCATACAGTGGCTTCTAGTCCACCACCATGATGTACAGCCTATGATTTTTTTCCAGCTGTACTATGTGGGTCAAATGTCTACTAGGCTGCTTTGAGCTAGCTTTTGACTAGTCTTCCTTTCCGTGAACACAATGGTGAGTCTGGAGTCATGCTCGTCTAAAGCTTTCCATTGTTACTAATAACAATGTGTGTTCCTCATCAACCAATTCCTTACAAAAAAGCACTAGGAATAATACTAATACTGACAATTGCTTGTAAATCCTGTGGAACACTTAACAAGTCATGAGCTCCCTTTATGAAGTAAAACGCTAGACATGGTGACAGCCAACCCACATGATCATCTCCCAATCCTCCTGTTACCAAAACTGCTAGTTGTGAGCTGCCATCTTAAGAATGGAGCTCAGCTGCTCATAAAATCCTGTCCTAATGAGGAATTCCTGAGCTACTGACAAATGATCTTTATGCTTCCAACTTAGTAGAGAAAAAAAAATGGCTTGACATGATGAAGTACTCTAATCGATTTTAGCATCTCTTTTGTTGTCAAAAAACCTATTAACCTGTGGAGAGCTGTGGCCTTAAAGGCCAACGAGTCAGCACTTCTGACCAAGGAAGACCCATATTTTTGTTTGGCATTTTTTCTCAAATTAAAGGAGTAAGAAAAAAGTACTTTTTCTTTCCCATTTCATCAATAGCATGCTTTTATGTCCATCCTTTCTGATTGCCCATTCTGTAGTAAAATAGTTTTCAGATGGTTCAATGTGCTCTGTGTGGTATTTTTCTGCATCATAGATACTTTCTAGAATATTATATTCTTAGAGTATTGCTAGCTGTCACTGGTTTTCCTCTTTAGCTTCTCAAAACATTTTTTGAACAAAAGAGATGTTAGATTTTCTCCAGACACCTTATATCAACCAATGTTATTTTTCCAAAGGTTATATAAAATTATTGTTTAAATCAGGACTCATAATACTATAGATTTGGGGTTCGATGGTAGAACAATTTCTATATTTGAACTATTAAATGAAAAAGTATTTGACAATTTCTTCTGAAAGTCATCTTTTAAAATTCTTAAGAAACTATCAAATAATTCAAAATATTCAAAGTTCTGTATTTTAGGATGCATCCCCTTGTGAACACTTAAAGTATCAGATCAGAAAACCATGCCACAAAACAAAAACCAAAACCAGAAATCTGCACCTTGAAAGGGACAAACTCAGGCTGACATAAAGTTATCTTTTTTTCCTCTTTCTGGCTTTCATTTTTCATTTTCATCACTGATATACTTTCTGGCACTGTTATCCCAACATTTTTCTATCGAAATGTTCCATGTTTTCATCTCCTCTTTGTCGTTACTTATGGAGAGTTATTTTCATAAATGTCTTCATATCCACAGGCTACCTTTAAAACACTATAATTTGTTAAGAGCATTGTGGTCATCCATTAGAGGTTTTATTAATTGCATGATGTTATCTTTAACAAAATTAAAATAAGGAAAGTCTGACATAGTTTTACTGATTCTATGATAGCCAATTGTATGTCAGAAATGACTTGCACAAACATTGAACTTCGTTGAGCCTGTACTTGATATTTGCCTTTAGTAAATAGGCCTAAGGCCAGTTTACACCCAGCATGAGAAATATGCATTCCCTCAACATCAATGAAAAAAATCACCTAAATATTGAAAAAGAAATTATCAAATGAAATAAATGTACGTTATTTTATTGTTAAACCCCTTGAAAGAAAAAAGTCAGCTCTTACATCATCACAAAAGAACTAGGAAGACATGTTTTTTTCCTACCCCTTGTTCTTAAGGCTTGGTGCCTGACAGAGGAAAGGTCTGCCAACAGGGTTGTACCAAACACATGCACGAATGTGAAGCAAATACCACCGTGGAATGCTGCTTGCTGGCTTGCTACCCTTGGCTTGCTCAGACTGCTTTATTTGATGTCCCATAGACTTGCCTATAGGCAATCTGATGGAGGTGTTTTCTCCACTGGTGTTCCCTCTTTCCCGGTGACTCTAACTAGTATCAAATTGATAAAAATATAAGATTGTAGTAAAGCAATTAAATATCCCCATGGCAGAGAACAAGAGTTCTTTTCTATACAACTTCTCCAATATTTTTTCTCAGAGTTATTGATGACAACTCTTCTGATGGGGTAAAATGATATCTAAAGGTGGTTTTTATTTGTATTTCCTAGGTTGTACTGGTTGGTTTTGTTTTTCAACTTGATACAAGTTAGAGTCATCAGAGGAAGGAGCCTCATTTGAGGAAATGACTGGATGAGACCCAGCTGTAAGGCATTTTCTCATTTAGTAATCAGTGGGGTGGGGGGGAGGACCCAGCCCATGGTGGGTGGTGCCATCTCTGGGCTGTTGGTCCTGGGTTCTATAAAAAGGTGGACTGAGCAAGCCCTGGGAAGCAAGCCAGTAAGCAGCTCCCCTCCATGACCTCTGCATCAGCTCCTGCCTACAGGATCCTACCGTTTGAGAGAGAGGGAAAGAAACAGAGAGAAAACACAAGATAGACTCGGGTGGGCCTGGATCCTTATCCACCGGCCCAGAACTTTATTCCAAAGGTCCATTTATAACAGTGCCAAGGGGTAGAGAAAAGACCTCCCCCTTGCTAGTTACAGTCTCCTGGTGCCCAGGCCTGTGGTCCAATCAGCCTCTTATGTAGTCCTGCTGGGTACAGCCACTAGGAAACCTAGTGGGCTACAACAACCTAATAAACCCTTTCCTCTCCATCTTGCAATTTGGTCATGGTATTTTGCTGCAACAATAGAAACTCTAACTAAGACACCTAGTTATTGACCATTTATGTTTCTTTTTTCCTATTTTTATGAAATTTTAAACTATCTCTTTTTTATTTACTTGCCCATTTGCTGATTGGCAGTTTTATTTCCTTGGTACTGAATTTTGACAATTCTTTGAAAATTCCGGATATTAGCCCTTTGTTTGAAATGAAGCTGGCAAAATTTTCTCACATTACATGGCTGCCTGTTCACCCTGCTGATTGTTTCCTTTGCTTTGCAGAAATCTTTATTTTCCTGCAGTCATATCAGTTGACAGTTTGGAATAGTTCCTGTGTTATTGGGGTTCTGCTCCAAATATTTTGCCCACCCCAATATACTGAAGAGTATTTCCCTATGATTTCCTCTGAAAATATCAGTGTTTCACGTTTCCAGTTAATACAATAATTGTGGATATAAGTTTAGATATGTCTAAAAAAATTTACAAGTGTGACTACTATAGGACCCATCATATCATTCCTGGTATATAACCAGAAAACACCATGCCTTACAATAGACATATTAGCACACCTCTATCTATTGATGCTTTATTCAATATAGCAAAGAACTATAATCAACCTAGTTGTTTATATTCATCAACAGATAAATAAACAGTGAAAATTATGAATATATGAATAATATTCAGCCCAGAGAAAATGGAACAACAAAATTTTCCGAAAAATGCATAAGCTAAGTGAGATCAGATAATCCGTTTTTTTCTCAGCATTTAAACAACCATGAGTCTCTGTGTTCACTACAACTCATTGTAAGAGTCTTCTCTGAAAGATTGAGAGCAGCTTTTATCTGAGTGTAAGCATAGATACTTATAAAGCAGTTTGTTATTATGTTGATATAATTAAAGATCAGTAATAACTTTCCCATCTGTACCGATGACCCACCCAGGCTTTATTTGTCAGCCTGCCATATGCACAGTATGGAACATGGGTTCTCCTATATGAAAGGGGACCTCAAATTCAATCAGAGGGCAGTTTTTATCCCTAACAAAATGAAGCCGCTCTTGTGTTATACAAGTAGGCACTTCTCACCTGGCAGTTTTTCCTTCTGGTTCATAAGGTTCACAGCTGGGGAATTCCCATGAGCTATTTTCTTACTTGCCAACCTCCTGTGGTTTGAACTCTAACCCTCATGAAGACAATTATGAGCTCAGTACCAGCTTGTTTCTTTATATCTTTCAACCATGGTATCTCCCTCTATGCTTAAATCTTTCTAACCATTTAATCATTTTCCTTTATCTATGTTCAATTATCCTGCCTCATTTAAGACTACCTCTGCACCCCTAGGGCTCTTTTTTGTTTCCAGGATTCCAGGTTACTGTATGTGAAAAGAAAGAAAGAAAGGAAGGAAGAAAGGAAGGAAGGAAGGAAGGAAGGAAGGAAGGAAGGAAGGAAGGAAGGAAAATTAGAGTTTGAAACCAGGATCTGATCATGTGAGAGAATGTGTTTGTCTCTCTGGGTCTTAGTTATTTCACTCAATGAAATTTTTCCAGTTGTCTCCATTTCCTAGAAATTTCATTTTTTTACAGTTGAATAAAATATAACCAAGGAAATTAAAGACATCTATGATGAAAAATATAAGGCACTGAAGAAATTAATTGAGAAAGACACTAGAAGATGGAAAGATTTTCCTTTTTCATGGATTAGAAAAATTAATATTGTAAAAGTGTCCATTGTACAAAAGTATCCTATAGATTCAATGGAATTCCAAAGCTATTCTTCAAAGATAAAGAAAACACACGTACAAACAGACACATAATAATCTCAACAATATTGTGGAAGCAGTAAAAAATAAGAATATTAAAAGCAACTTTGGGCCAGGCAGTGGTGGCTCATGCCTTTAATCCCAGCATTCAGGAGGCAGAGCCAGGTGGATCTCTGTGAGGTCAAGGCCAGCTTGGGCTACAGAGTGAGTTTCACAGAGCTACACAGAGGAACCTTGTCTCAAAACAAAAACAAAAACAACAAAAAAGTAGAAAAACAAAACAAAAGAAAACAAAAAAAAGCAACTTTGACCAAAACCTGCTGCTGCTGGCAATATCACCACTTCTGACTTGACACTATAGTAAAAAGCCATAGTAACAAAAATGTCAAGGTACTGGCAGAAAAACAGAAATATAGATCAATGGAAAAGAAGAGAGGAAGAGGTGAGTCAGATATAAGTGTACATAACTACAACTACATGATTTTTTTTTACAAAGTTGCAAAACATTTACATTGGAAAAATATACAGCATGTTCAAGAAATGGTGGTGGCAAACCACATACACAGAAAGCTTTGTCCCTCACTTGGAAGAAAACTCAACTCCAAATGAATCATGAATCTCAACATAAGACCTAATTCTATAAAGCTGCTAGAGAAAAATAGGAAGCACATTTCAACATATAGGTATAGGCAATAATTTTTCAAATAAGACTCCAGTAGTACAGGCAATAAGTAGTACGGGCCCAACAATCTTCAACTTCCCAAGAAACTAACAAGTTTCCAGACAGCCAAAGAGATGTTCAGCCATGAAAAGAGGTAGCCCAAAGAATAGAAAAGAAACTTTGCTAACTATATCTAATAGTGATTTGTAAATAAAATATAAGAAGAAACAACAAGAAAATCGCCAATAAAACAACCTAATTAAAAAAAAAAAACAGGCTACAGAGTTCTGAAAATAATAAATACAAATGGCTAGGAAACTTTTAAAAAGCATTCAACATCTGTGTTGTGTTAGTTGCTTTTCTGTTACTATGATAAAACATCATGACTCATGAAATTTATAGAAGAAAAGTGTTAAGTGGAGCATCTTATGGTAGAGAGTTAGAGTTCACAAAATTGGAGCAAAGCCATTGTGGCAAGACAGCTGAGAGCTCACATCTCTTGGCAGAGAACATGCACTGAGAATAGGGGGAGGCTTTTGAAACCTTAAGTTGTTCTCCAGTGGGACACCTTCTTCTAAAAGACCACATGTCTAAGTCCTTCCACAGCAGCCACCAACTGGGGACCAAGTAATAAAATGCATGAGCCTATGTGGGGGCCATTCTCATTTAAGCCAGCATGCTTGTCCACTAAGAAAACACAGGTTGAAACTACATTATGGTCTCATCTCATCCTAGACTGAATAGGAAAAAAAAACAACACAGTAATAGCTATTAATTGTCTGTAGCTCTCCATCTATCAGGGAGCCATTAAGAGATTCCCCAACCAATGTTAGCATGTTGACTAGAATTGTCACTATTCAGGTATAGTTTAATCCCATATTCTTGGGATTTCATGGGTGTGGCTTCCCTGCCATACATAGAAGACAACATCTCCAAACTGACAACCTGGTACTGTGGCTATTAACAATTTTTCCACACCCCTTTTAGCAATTTTCCCTGAGCCTTAGGTATAGGGGTTGTACTATAGATGTATTAGTTAGGGATAAGGCCCTAAGTAGCCATTCTATCCTCTATGGTTAGCATTAAACACAAATAAGAACAACACTAAAGGGATTTAGTAAGCTATAAGAGGGAGAAGAAGGGAGGAATTATTTAAATACAGTACTAGTATATTAAATTGTATATATAAACAGATATGTTTTTAAAAGAATACCAGTAAGAAGAAATACTGTGTAGATGTAACCAACCATCTTATTAAATAAGAAACACAGAACCAATGTAAAAGAGAAAGCCAAGAGGTCAGAGCTCAGAGCTAAAACCCTGCCCTTATTCCTGTGGTGTTCCTACCTCTCCGAAAGAGAGCTACTTTCTGTGTGTTTTTAATATAGTCTTTCTGTTCTGCCTTCTCATTGGTTGTAAACCCAAACACATGACTGCCTCGTCACTGCCTGTAAGTATAGCCCTCCAGGACTTAAAGGCGTATGTCTCCAATGGTGGCTGTATCCCTGAACACACAGAGATCTACCTAGCTCTGTCTACCAAGCGCTGGGATTAAAGGCGTGCGCTGCTGCCACCACAGCCACCGCCCGCCGCCGCCGCCGCCGCCGCCGCCGCCGCCGCCGCCGCCGCTACCACCACCACCACCACCACCACCGCGCTCTTGCTATGGCTCTAATAGCTTTGACCCCTGGGCAACTTTTTTATTAACATACAATGAAAATCACATTTCAGTACAAATAAAATACCACCATAATATTGCTCATGTATATGGGGGAAGGGAGCCTTTATACACTGTCAGTGAAAGGAGGAACTAGAGAGGACCTTTGGAAATTAGTCTGGATGTTTCTGAACAAAGTAAAATTAAAGCTACCATATGTCCCAGCTATTCTACTCTGATCATATACTGAAAATACTCTATATCCCAATACAGGCAACCCTGCATATCCACAGTCACTGTGGCCCAATCATAATAGCTAGAAAATGGAAGTGGATGACATATTCATTAACTGAACATAAGCTATACCAATAAAGAAAATGTCGTACACTAACACATTTGTATAGTCTTCATTTGTGAAGAAATATATTTTATTTCAAATTATTTTACTTACCATCCCAGCAAATTGAACCTGAAATGCAAGGATCCCAGTAGGAAACCTTCAAGCTTGAGAAATAAAGGCAAAATACGTAAGACATTCAACACAGCACTTTTTAATGGACAATAGACCCGCTTAGTAAGTTCTTGGATGGCTGATTTAATTATTCCATGTACATATACAGCAATACGCAGCTATTGATAAAAATTATTTGAGCTGTAATAGCTGACTTTTAGAGTATTAGATGAAGCATTATTGAGAGAAATGGAACATACAGAAAAAAGTGTCAAACTTACTTTTGAAAAAATAATGACTGTTATTGTATTAATCTATCGATGATTGTGGATAACAGATAATAAATATGCATATTACACCATTCATTATGTTTATACAGAAGGGAAAGAGTAAATGAGAACTGTGGATGTGGTAAGGCTGGGTACTTAAAACCTTTATCATTACATAAGACATGTAAAATGTAGTATTTTTAAATTCATGAAATAATGGATACTGCTTTGAAATAAAGAAGGGACATGCAGCTACAGCATCATTGGTAGTATACAGATCAATTCACATTGTATTTTGCCAATGTACTCTTGAAGCTTATTTTAGCTATGCAAGGAGAATTAACTTCATTCTTTTTGCAATTATTTAATTGTTTAACATTACACACAATTTGCATTCCATGTGAATTTATTCACCTATTATCAGCAAGAAAAATCAATAGTGAAATTCCTAAATTCTGTTACTCATTGCTGTATAGCTAATGTTACATAATGTTTGCTCCAGTATGTACTGTTATCTTATTTACCCTAGGAGCATCACTTGTTACAAAATAAGATACTGTGTATGGATTTCTGTTTTGTTTATAAATATTCATTTTTAATTAAAAATAAATTATTTTTCATACAGCATATTGTTTAGAGTTTTCCCTCCCCCAACTCCTCCGGGATTCTACCCGATCCTCCCCACCACCCAAATTGATACTCTTTCTTGCTCTGTCTCATTAGAGAATAATCTGGCATCTAGAAAATTAAATTAAAATAAAAACAAATAAATCTGACTAGGACAAAACAAACAAACAGAAGAATAAATAGCCAAAAAAGACAAGAAACACACATTATCATTTTCAAGATAAAATATCAGTGAGGAAATCTGAAGATAATATTATTGGAAAAGTTTGAAAAATATTATAAGCCACTGGTATTTGTTTTGTGTGTGATAACATTTTACTTTTGAACACAGCAAAACAATAAAGTGGAAATACAAGCATTATATGTTTATATATTATAAACACTTGTATATTATAATCATAGAGTATGTGAATGTTTTACGTTCCCTGCAAGTTATTCTTCCATGGAGAGCTCAAATTGATCAGAGATAGTAACAAATACTGTGAGTCAGATCAAATGGAAGACTTTTTCCTGACATATGTGTCTGTGTGATCAGAGTAGAAACTTCACAACTGAGAACAAGCTCCAAAATTGTTAGCCTTCATTTTCTTAACATTTACATCCAATTATATAGCAATGTGAAATGAGAACTCCACATTAGAAGCAAATCCTAGTTTTATTGAATCTTTGGTAGAGTATGGTGTTTCTTGCAGGGAGAATTTCTCAAGACCTACATTTTAGAACTTTACATGTTCAACATTTCAGTTTGCAATACACAACTACTAAAAGTAATTCAAATGCAATCTGTCATAAAGAAGTGATTTAAAAACTTGCAAACGACTTGAAGATTATTCACTTCTATTTTATAAACCCATGACATAGACCTTTTCAGAGAAGACACAATGCTTTTGAGGATGTCATGGAATAATGTGATAGTCTTCAGAGCCAGGAAACATGTTTCTGCCAGTCTTTCGCACAACTAAGATTGATAGAGTTGAGAAAATGAATGCTCCTTACCCTGTGTCTTCCGTCCCTTCTGTCCAGCTTATCTGGAATAGCTTTAGTTTCCCTTTCTTTCCTGGCACTTACTAATCAGGACCTTTTGCAGAAGCGTCTTGTTTTAAACAATCTGTTATAACCTCATAACCACAACCTCCCCCACACATATATTCACAGGATTTAATCCTACATGAAACATGATCCTAGACCCTTTAGGAAAGTGCCTTTGTGTATTCTGGACTTTGGGATGCCCCTTGCACATTGAGAGTGTTTCACTCTACTGCTGGAAATTTGGATGGAAATTTTATCAATCCTAAATTCTATCTACAGTGGAATAATTGTAATAAACTTTGGGCTTTAAGGTGAATACATGATACATAAGAAAAAAACTGGAAATAGGGGGCAAAGTAGTTTTCAAAATTTCAAAGGAGAAGAAATTGAACAAGGAAGATATTTCAAAATTATCAAATAGCCAAGAAAGGAAAAACAAAATTGTATTTGTGTGAGATTTAATTTTACTATGCCCAGATCTATGATTGAAAAAAGCAGATTTTTTTTTCAGAGAAACTAGACAAATTCACCATGAAATACAGTCAAACAATCACCATGATTTCTCTTTGAAAACTTTGCCATGAAGAGAAGAAATTGACGCAGGGGTTTTGAAGGATTTGATGCTCCTGGGAGGGAAGGTAGGACTTTTTTTTTTGAGACATTAATATTTTTTCATGAATGAGTGATTTGGGGAACATAGTCTTATAATTGGCCAAGACATTCTGCCTGCTGATTAGACCAGATTCTTGGGGAGCATATTAGAAGCAACGGCTTGCACAGGGATGTGAAGTAACCATAGGAAGCAATAACAGAAGCATGTTTCAGTTTAAATGGGAATGACCAGATGGGAAAGAATTCCCTCTAAGGAACAAATAATAACTACCAAATAAAGATTAAGAATGCCAAAGAATGTTTGACTATAGCTGAGGTAAGGCCAAAACTTTAAAAAATAGATGATGCCCCCATTGTATAGCTTTAGGAAAAAGGAGAGAGCTTATAAATACTTTTGTTTCTTGTAGAGAGAAAGGTGACAGCATGCATCTGATAGAAACTTCTATTTTTATCAGTGAAGCAGGGGAAAAGTAATATTCTGAGTACAAAGAAAGATGAGAAGGCCAGAGGTTTAGATAGCATACCCACTAGAGAACCACAATCTCTCTGGGAAATATAAAGGTCCTTTATGACCCTGAAAATCTTAAAATATGAAAAAAAAAAAAAAACCTCAGATTTTTTTTTCTGTAGAAATTTTCTTCTGCCTGTTTGTCTTGTAGCCATAGAACAGGGTTCTAATGTGGCTCACAGTAATTAGTTTCACCATGAATTTGGTGATAGTTAGTAGATAGATTTATGAAGAGATTTTGGAACAATTGTTCTCAGAGATGTTCATTTGTTGGGATAATAACATAGGTTCTGTTAAAAAGTATGAAGTATAGATTAATAAATCTTTGTTAATTAATGAACAAAGACTTGGGATTTTGGAGACTGCTGCAATGGGGGTGGGGTGGGAAAGGAGTGTTGGAATGGTTAAAATTAAGTTATGAGTAAGATCTGTCAAGTTGAGAGGCTGATTGTGCATAAATGACATTGGAGAGCTGAAACAAACTGCAGCTTTCACATCTGAGTATTTCTTTTATTTTTGTATGAGCATACCATCCTCTTTCTTAGTTTATTCTTTAGAAATGTTGATTATTCTCAAGAGAATAATCCTGTTTAGCAGTTGTCAGCTTAGTGCTGTGTAGTCAGATACTATGCATTTTCAAAAAAATACCATTATTATATATTAAAGCCCAAAGCATTATCCTTGGTTCTTATGTATTAGTGTAATTAGAAGCCAAATGTTGTACTTAAACTTCAGACTAAAACGACTTGAATGAATAAATCTTCTCAGGCTTTCATATGTTAATACAAACTTGAAAGTTACCTTTCTTAGTTGCTCTGATTTTGAACTCTTAGAAAGGGGCATGTATATGCAAGTCATGATCCAAGTAACTTATTTGCTTACCCAGTTCAAACCAGTTTCTTTATAACTGAGGATATCAAGCTAGTTAGAAGTGAGGGTATAGAATTAAAGAAAGGGCAGACAGTGTTTAAAAGATATCCAATGTTACAAAGGTGCTGATAGTAGTTAGTGATTATAGATGGAATCCCCACTGATCCTAACTCTGATTGTCTCTGTCTCTATTGAACAAATGAGAACAATATTTTGCCTACCCATCTGTCAGTTAGACGCCTTTTGCAGATTCTGTTGCTTTATTGGTCTGTGTAATTTATAGACTGAAATTAGCCCCAGCAAAACTTCATATTTCTCGCTGAGTCAACTCTAGAGGATAATTAGATCACTTTAATTTAATTTAACTGGGGGGTATGCTTCAAATGTAACCAAATCCTTATTTGTGAAAGATACATGACTTTGTTCATGAGCATCTATAAAGCATCTTTAGCAAAGAGCAAGGCACAAAGTACAGCCTGAAATTTTATTTTCCTTTTCCAATTTTCCTTTATTTGGTATAACATTGCATGGAGAAGTAAAAAAAAAAATCTAAGCAGTTACCTGTCAGTGGAGGGAAGATGAGTTTGGTCATAGGGCACATTCTAAAGAGAGTCTTACATTGGAAATAATTTGACATGGGCACGGTTTCTGGAAAGTGGCTGGCCAACCCCACTGGGTAGTCAGCCTCAAGCATAACACGAGATGATATAGGTACACTTTAGAATACTCTTTCCATTTCAAAATGACCTCTTATCCCTCCAGGGATTAAGTGCAGTTGTACTATGTGACACTGTCACTTTGGTCACAATTAATCAGGGAGAGACAGGCTGCTGTCTCCTGCTGGGCCAATCCTGCTGTGTCTCCAGAGAATTCTGGATTGAGATTCATAGACACTCTGGGACCCTCCACACATAGCTGGAATTACAAATTGTAAACTCAGGAACTGTGGGGTGCCCATCCACAGCCATGAGTGTGGTGAGAGGGGTGCATCATAGCATCTAAACACCAAGACAGACACTGGAGGGAAAAAGGAAAAACAAAAAAAAAACTTGAAGAGAATGGAGATGCATCTTGGTTGTTTAGTTCCTTCGTCCAATTCCTTCGAAGTAATAGTTGTCATTTTATGTTTCAACCTCAATTAATTCTTCCAGTTTCTGCTTAAATGAACTTCAAGGTATTTTATAAGCATCACATGGATTCTTTGATGTACTGTGCGATTCCCGTTGCCAGCTGACAGGCTGTTTTCAGCACATGTGTCCAAGTGCCTTAAGCAGAGTGAGGGCTTACATTGCACATCCAGGAAAGGCAAGGAAAATAACAACAGGGGGGTGGTCTTGGAACTTGCAACAAAATATGGTGTATCTAGCTTTACTGTGTTCTATTCCAATAAGCTATCTATTCATTGTTATTGATTCTGACTCTATCTACCACTATTGGTTTCAGAAAGGCATATTATAGGGGACTTCCTTTGCAAGTTTCATTATGATAAGCAACAATTAAAGAAATAGCTCCTTAATCTTTCATAGCATGTGTTGAGAGTTTTTGGCTTTGATTTGTTTTTGCCTTTCTTACTGTACCAAATCTGAGGGAATAATTTAAAATATTCTTATTTAGTTTTTTTGTGTATATGTTATTGACCAAACAAAAAAGAAGTGCTAATGGATATACAAAAACAGAGTCAATAATGACAGAACTTATTATTGCCAATTTGTTATTGGCAATTGTGGAATAACTGGTGGTGATTATAGCAGTAGTAGCAGTATAAGCAGTGTTTAAGAAGCACATATCTTGTGTTAATTAGACTGCTGCCAATTTATTTGTCCCATTGTTCTTGAGGTCACTATGTCAACTGCTATTAGCAATTACAGATGTAGAAAAATGTAGTGTTATTAATGATAATCTATAAAGCTATTTCTGATTTTATCATGCATTTAAGTTTATATTTTGATAAATGGATTCAAATATATATGGTCCACCCTTTAATTTTGACTTATACTCAAGATGTATTTTTTTTAGGCTTTTCACCTGCCACATGAATCCTCATGGAAGCATGCCACCACAATATTCTTTTTTTTTAATTAAGAAATGCTATTGTTCATTTTACATACCAATCACAGATCCCCCTCTTCCCTCCTCTCACCCCTCCAGCCTTCCCCCACCCACCCACCAACCTCCTATTCCCTCCTACAAGAAGGTAAGGTCTCCCATGGGGAGTCAGCAGAACCTGGTATATTCTTAAGTGTTTAATAAAGATCACAAAAAAGGCATTAGTGCAACCTTCAACAAAAAGATTAAGATGTACTTTGCCTCAGTACCAGCAAGCTAAACATTATTGTCTATGGAACAGAGGACCTATATCCTTTGTCATTTTTCTCTTCAATTTTTTAGAAAAATTCCTTTCTTTCTAATGTTAATTTTCTTTTCAAGGTATGACACCCTCTGATAGTTGAAAATGAATGACAATTTTCTCTAACTTCAGCGTGACTAGGTTGTTAAGATTATAAATGTGCATTCTCAGACACTTGAACATTGTTCACAAATTGGATTTTTGAAGTGTTGGCAATGTTCTTTTTGAGGGATTAATATCCCTTTCAATAGAGCTCAGGAGGAGGAGCCACCCAATGCAATATTCCACAGACTTTATCACACTTGGTTTTAAAGCTCAAGACCCTGATTTATCTGTGGAGCAATTTTTCATCCTTCTATCTTATATTTCTGCATTGCCAGCCAGGTCACACACTCCCAGTGCATAGCCAGAATTTGGTCTATGAATTCTCAATATGTTTTCATCCGTATTTTCATGTCAGGCCATCTTATTTCAAGGATTTCCAGACAAGAGCCTGAGTATAAATATTTTCCTTCACTTATCTTTACCTTGTAAGATCATTGGATAAGAAGAAAAAAAAAAAGTTGTGAATTTGACAGCAACTTAATCAAAGTTAGAGATGTCTGTTCCTTAGTTTTTCAAGGAAAACTCCACTTTTTTTTTTTTTTTTTCAGAGAAGACAACTCAGCTTTATACTGTGGGAGGAGTCTAGGGAATCATTTGGTCTTTGGGAGTCCTAGGTACTAACTATGATTTCTCAGAAAGTCTTTTGAACATACAATTTATATAACTGCTACTTAGATCTAAAGGGATTTCCTGTAGCACATAGAACCTAGGCTGTGATAGCAGGATTTGCAATGAACTGGCAGTTTATTCATATGACTCTTTTTCAAATGAATCATCTATTACTATTACTATTCTTTAAAGTTATGGCAGTAACAATATATTAAAAAAGAAGATATGAATTTGAAAGAGAGCAAGGTGGTGTATGGGAGAGTCTGGAGGGAGGAATGTGAAGGGGTAAATGTTATAATTTTGTTATAATCTCAAAAAGGACATTTATAAACCCTGTACTCATTCTGGTGTGTTTGTTTCTACATGCAGGTAATTAACTCATTTTCATCTTCAGAGGTATAAAGCCAGAGATCCTCAGAAAAAAAGTATAAACTTCAGAGGAACACGTTTTAATTATTGAAAAATAATTGAACTCTCATTCAAACAAGTATAATATTTCAAATGTTCTTCGAAAGAGAAGGGGCAAATAGAGAAGTATAAACACGTCAAGAAAAGTCTGTAGCTGTATGTGAGAAAAATTTAATTTGAATTGTTGTAAATAAATGCTTTATCTTCAAGTCATGATTTCATGTTACAAAGTAAAACAGTACGTAACTAACACAATTTGTTGACAGTAGCAAATATCTCCTTATTACTCTCTGATTATATTTTAAAAGCCTAGATTAAATATGTGGATATGTCATTTTTAAATTATTTCCTAAGTGAAATCACATCTGAGTAGGCTTAAAATCTATCTTAAATTAAAAATCAAACAAACAAAATCAAAACAAAAGCCCCAATAGTTTGTATAATTAATACATGCTTTCTGGCTTGACAAATAAGAGTTTTGATGAATAGATTATTCTTCATAATAATACACTCTATATGCAGACTTTGAGCACTGTGTAACTTTGGATTTAGATTAGTCATTAACATTGAAAAATACAAGTTTTTAAAAATCTGATATTTATGCAGCCAATCATATGCAACTGTTAATGAGAAAATATTGTTTTATTTACTTTTGGTCCCACATATACCTCTACTTTAACAAATATTTGTAACCTATATATGTATTTGAATGCATATATATGTAAAAATACAGTAAAATTACACTAGTTTTTTTTCCCCTTGGGCACTTAATTTCCCTTAGTGTTGTATTTATCAGCTTTTTATGTCATGAATGTTATTAGAAATATATTTATATATTTTACTTTTTAGATTTATCTAAATTACCAAATAGTCGTTTTGATAATTACAAAATAGTTGATTTGTTTTGTATTTCTTTGCATTTGTAAATTACCTATGGTAATTTTTCATAAGTCATATTTTGATATGTAATAACTCTTTCAAAATGGTTTTCTTGATACAGGATTGGAGAAAGATGTATCTATTTTTAAGACTTTCATTGAATATTTAAATATCTTTTAGAAAATGTGTGAAGATCAAAAGAGTCATTAGTATTTCTTCAATTTCAGTAGGACTCTGTAAATCACCAAAATTTCTTAAGAAAATTTTATATGGAGACTATAACTTTTACCAAATATTTTGAGATTTTACATTGTAGGACATATTAGGAACGTGCAGCTTGTTTTAGCAGATTAACTTTATATGACGTAATTCGTCGCTTATGGTTGTCTGCTTTCACTTGTATTTTCCCAATATAACATTTTGTTATTAAATTTAAATTGTTAGATGTTGACATTATTTAGTTAATTAATTATTATTATAAAAATTGTTATGATTATTCATACAAATGTTTATATACAACACACACACATTAATGGACATAGTACCAAACTGCCCTCTAAATATTCATATCTCTACTGATAAATTATTGTAGCTCTGCTCTCATACTTCAAAAGAGTTTCTTTTGTGTGTGTGTGTGTGTGTTGTTGTTGTTGTTGTTGTTGTTGTGTGTGATATATATATTCCTGGTACCTGTGAGCTACCCAGCCACATGTTCTGGACAAATTAACATTAGATACCTATGGAGTGAATCTTGGATAAAAATCAGAAAAAAAAGCAAAACACTTACTCTGTGACACCCATGTCATCCTGCACCCATAGACATATCTTATTACTACAATTACCCACTGGAACTTGACAGTAAGACCCTGTTGCTGAAGACACCAAGCATACACTTTTGTCACAGGACAAAGAGACATAAAGTTGCACTGACTAGGGAAGTTCCATCCCGTTGGCTAGTTTTCATAGTATAAAGGGCAGGGAGCTAGATGGGCTGCTAGAGGGGAAATGCTATAAACAGTAGTATCTACCCACAAGCACTGTGAACTTTTGAACTAAAGTAATGATAGATGTGGAAAATTCATTTAGTTTAATCCAGGCCTTCTGTGTGACCCTGTGTAAACTATGTGACCTTAGGTTCCAAATGATACTACCAATTGAAAGCTAGTGGGGTCACTGGGCAGGCACACAGCTTAGGGTAATGATTTCCCCCTTTTCCTTAATAATAATAATAACAAAATACTTCAGTAGTGAGGAATCCAGTGGCCTAGTCCATAGTATATATTCTGTACTTGGTATTATTAAACTTCTTAAAAATCCCAGAGTGAAAAAAGTATGTAAAGTGTGTGCTTATTTGTGTCTTTTAGAGTATGAACAAAGTATTGAGCCAACTTTTATACTTGGATGTGTTTATATAGAGGGACAATCTCTTAATCCTGATCAAAGTAGCCTCACTTTCTAGTGAATTGCAATGGAAATGGAGAAGTAATGACTGTAAAACATACTGAGAATACGTGCTGCTGAGTGCTCATCACTAAAGAAGATGTTTACAACTTCCTCTTTGTGGTCTGGATAGTGAAATAAAAAAACAATGTAAAGATGACAAGAATCAGAACCAGAGGAAAAGGGCTGAGGAATGCCATCTTCCAGGCAACAAATGACCATTGCAAATACAAATTCTCAACAACTAGATATTAAATGGGCTTCAACTTTTTCTTCAAATGGTTTTAACAAATATTAGATACACAGATATATAAAATATACCAATTACAACTAATGTGAAGAACACACATCTGATGACAACTGTTGTAACATCCTCTCTGTGGAGTGGAGATGGGCTCCAATGTGCCTTTCCAACAAGCTTGAGGGAGTTGATATTGTTGGTCTATAAGCCCTGACTTGAGCACTGGTCAGAACTGACTGGATTTAACCTTGATCTTACCCATTATAATTACTTTATCCTTCAATTTATTTTTGATTTTTTTCAGTCAACTTTATTTCATTGAATATATTTTGATCGTATTCTTTCCCCTCTCCAACTCTTCCTATACCCTTGTTGCCTCCCTACCCAACTCAACCTCATGTTCTTTCTTTCAAAAAGAAGCACATCTATTTCCCCTTCTCAGGGCGACCCATGCATCCCTCTTGGGAGAAATAGATGAGATCTCAGGAAAAAACTGGAGGTGAGGAGGGGCAATAGAAGGGAGGGGATGCAAGACTAGAAGATGAGGGAAATGGAAAGTTGAGCTGGGGGAGGGATGGAGTGGGAGAGCGATGAAGGAGATAACTTGATAGAGGGAGAAATTTGGTGCTGGGGTAATCCCCAGAAATACACAAGGACAACCTCAGCTTAGACTAATAGCAATAGTGGAGAGGGTGCCTGAACTAGCCTACCCCAGTAATCAGATTGGTGAATACCCTAACTGTCGTCATAGAGCCTTCATCCAGTAACTGAAAGAAGCATATACAGAGATCCACAGCCAAGCACCAGACTGAGATCCGAGAGTCTAGTCAAAGAGAGGAAAGAGAGATTATAGAGCAAGGGGGGGGGTCAAGATCTTGATGGGGAAACCTACAGAGACAACCGAACCAGCCTCATAAGAACTTGCGAACTTTAGACCAGCAACTATGGATCCTTCATCGGACCGACTAGGCCCTCTGTATATGGGTCTATGACCAAGTTGTGTAGCTTGGTCTTTTTGAGGGACTCCTTGCAGTGGGATCAGGATCTATCCCTGGTGCATGAGCTGGCTTTCTGGAGCTCATTCCCTAAGCTCACCCTTGATGCAGGGGAGAGGGGCTTGATCCTTCTTTAACTGAATGTACCAGGCTTTGCAGACTCCCCATGGGAGGCCTTACCCTTTTGGAGGAGGGGATGGAGGGGGTTTGGTGGGAAATTTGGGGGGAGGGGAATGAGAGAATGAATGAGAGGGAGATCTGTGGTTGGCATGTAAAATTATTTTAAAAATTCTTAAAAAAAAAACAAAAAGAAACACACACACAATGAAGATCAAAACAAACAAACAAACAATAAGACCTCTCTCCACCCCCAAAGCACACAAAAACATGGAGTCCATTTTGTGTTGGCCAGCTTCTGAGCATGAGAACTACCTCTTAGTTTGGTTTATATACCAAGTATCAACCGATTGAAGAAAACTGACTATATTTTTCATAGCAGGCACAGCTGAAAACAGCTTCTTGGTAAGGGTATGATTTTGAATCCACTTACCCTTCTTTGTGCTGAGATTTTTGTCTAGCTTGGACTTGGTCATGTCTTGTGCATGCTGTGACAGTGTCCATGAGTCCTGTTGTGTCTGGAAGATACTGCTTCCTTGGAATCCTGGAGTCATCTGCCACTCTGGATTTACTATCTTTAGCCTCTGAGCCTAAATATATCCCCGGGGCTTGGGTGGAGTGGAGAGTGGAGAATGATAGCACATTTGGGCCTGAGTGCTCCAAGTCTTTCAATCTCTGGGCACTGTCCAGTTACAGGTCTTTGTGTTAGTTGTCATCTACTTCAGGAAGAAACTTCTTTGAGGAGTGCTGAATTTTAAGTTACATCCACCTCACTTTTACATTGAAGAAAATTCCATTTCGTTTTGTTGTGAGAACTAAATGAAAAACTGTGTTAAAGCGTCTAATCTGTCATAAGGTCTCATAATACTAATTCTGCTCTGCTCTCTGTGGAGGCATCCTGTGGCGCTTTATTGATTCTCTGAGTCTCTTTCTCTAGAGAGTGCCTCTCCATTCATAACCTTCTGATGCAACCCAGGAACTTTTAATGCTTCATTTTGACACCTTCCTGAGAAGGTATTGAACTGAAAACTCAGCAGTTGAGAGAATTATTTATTATTAGAAGAAGCATTAAGTTATTTTTATGTTACCAACTCTCTCCGAAGTTTGCAATTTATACATCATTTTCATGTTTCTCTCAGAGTTTTATCATAAAAATGACTCATTAACTTAGACAATTCTGCAAAACTGAATATAAAAAATTTTAAAAAGTCAAAGTGCTTTTAAGTTTTGCACTAGGAAGGGCAGGAACAGAAACAAATCGATTTAAGTGACTATATTTACACATTGCTAATGTTATTTTTAATAGACAGAGCCAAGTAACAAAGCATTTTCTTGTAGACATTTTAGAATTCAGGAAATCACATGTCATACTGTTCTGATACACTGCAAACATGAGATTAGATTTCCAAATACACACTAAGAATGAATTAAGACACAATACTTTCTACTCAATTTTAAAAAGTTATTGAAGTATTTTCATCTAATACCTTCATTAATTATTTAATAATAATGCCTTAAACTTTATTGTGACCACATATTGTATATCAATTTATTCAATTACCAATAAAGAAGCTGTGTAACATAGAATGATTATATATACCAATTGCTTCATGATCAATATTGTCTTTTAAGATCTAATATTGGAAATATGTTCTTTCTTGTCACATTTTTATTTTATGTTAAAAATTTTCTAAGGCTTCTATGCTAAAAAGAGAAAAAATGTATTCCTTGGAGTGGAGCAATTTCTATCTTCCAAATATTTTTCACTCAATGAATATTTTTCAATATTTTCTCAGGTGAAGAATATTTGACCACATAACTTCAAAGTCCACACTGTATTTAGCATGGATTGCATGTTAGTGAATCTTTATGATTGATTTCTGCAAAGAAATGTATTGGAATCTTGAAATGTGGCTCTCTAAATATTTCCTTGCTTCCCTCCATTACCCTCTTCTCCCCCACTCCTATTTTCCTTTTTTCATTCTCTCCTTGCCCCCATGTTTCTTTATTCCTTGCAACTGAATATCTTGTGCCTGAGTTTGGCTCTGAATTCTATATGTAGCTAAATGTGCCTTGGAACTTCTGATCTTCCTGCCTAAGCCTCCAGAATACTGAAATTAAAAAAAAAAGGTATCCTTGCTAAATTGAAGTGGTTCCAGTGACCAAATCCAGGATTTTGAGAATGATAAACAAGTATTCTTCTACCTGAGTTATTCTTCAGCCCTTCAAATATTTTGGATAGGTTATCCAGACGTCTCATTAATGGTGTGGCTCTGAATTAACCTGCTCTTTCTGCCTTGCCCTTGTCTTATTATTGCTGTTGGACCATGATTCTCATTTCTTATATCTATCAATTCTTTGTATTTCCAATATCTCATAACTGGTGAGGATGATGCTAAAAATAATTACACACTGTTTTAGATTTTCTTTCAATTTTATTTCTATAATAGTTTGGGGGTATTCCAGTGTTTTCAGGACAAGGAATATTTTTCTAATACTTCTTTACCAAAAGAGTCAATCTACTTCAAGACACAGCTATACCATTCTTGGGCATATACCCAAGGAACACTCAATCTTACCAGAAAGAAACATGTTCAATTATGTTTATTGCAGCATTATTCATAATAGCCAGAACCTGGAAACAGCCTAGATGCCCCTCAACCAAAGAATGGATAAAGAAAATGTGCCACATATACACATGGAGTACTACACAGCAGTGATATCATGAAATGATACCATGAAATTTGCAGGCAAATGGCTGGAATCAGAAAATGTCATTCTGGGTAAGGTAACCCAGACTCAGAAGGACAAACATGGTATGTACTCACTCATAAGTGGATACTAGATGTAAGGCAAAGGATAACCAGACTACAACCCACAGCTTCAGAGAAGCTAGCTAACAAGGAGGACCCTAAGGGGGGCACATAGTTAGTCCAGTGAAGGAGAAATAGATGAAGTATACATGAGCAAACTGGCTGGGTGGGGGTAATGGAAGGCAAAGAATGAGGGATGAGAACATAAGGAAATGGGAGGGTCGAGCTGGAACAGGGACAGAGTGAGAGAGCAAAGAGATACCATGACAAATGAAGACATCATGGGGATAGGAAGAGGCAGTGTGCAGGGGAAGTTCCCAGGAATCCACAAGGATGTCCCATATTGGACTACTGGCAATGGTCAAGAGGGTGCCTGGACTGGTCTACTCTGGTGGCTGGACTAGTGAATACCCTAACTGTTATCATAGAGCCTTCATCTAGTGACTGATAGAAGCAGGTGCCGAGATCCACAGCTGGGCTCCAGGCTGAGCTATGGGAATCCAGTTGATGAGAGAGAAGGGATTCTATAAGCAAGGGACATTGAGATCATGATGGGAAAACATGCAGAGATGACCAGCCACACTAGTGGAAACCCATGAACTGTGGACTGATAGCTGTGGAGCCTCCATAGAATTGAACTAGGCCCTTTGCATATGGGAGACAGTTGCTTAGCTTGAACTGTTTTGGGGAACTCCAGGCAGAGGCGTCAGGATCCATTCTTGGTGCATGGGCGGGCTTTTTGGAGCCCAGTGCCTAAGGTGTGACACCTTGTACAGCCTTAGTGCAGGGGGAGGGGCTTGGACCTGCCTCAGCTGAGTTTACCAGGCTCTGCTGACTTAGGGAGAACTTGACTTGGGAAATGTGGAGATGGAGGGTAAGTTGGGGGTGGGAAGGCTGGGGAGTAGGAAGAGGGAAGGGGGGAAATCTCTGGTTGGTATGTAAAGTGAATAGAAAATTTCATCAACATCATCATCATCATCATAAAAGAGAATAGAATATACAGAATTTAATAGTATTAGTGAAACAAAGAAAAATTCTGCACAATTAATGGCGTTGGAACTTCTCTATTACATATCTCATATTGAAATGAAACTATGTAAAATATCTCCCAAAGTCACAATGACATTATTGAGGTATTATGATCATTGAGATATTATGATTATTATATTAGAAAAAGATAAATTAAAAAACAAACCTTGCTGGTGACAGTACTGTAATTCCAGCACTCAGAAGGCAAAAGCAGTAGGATTATATTATATTAGAAAAAGATAAATAAAAAAACAAACCTTGCTGGTGACAGTACTGTAATTCCAGCACTCAGAAGGCAAAAGCAGTAGGATTTTCGAGTAGCAGTAGGAGTTCGAGGCCAGCTGGTCTACAAAGCAAGTTCCAGGACACAGGGAAACCCTGTCTCAAAAACCAAAAAAACAAAACCCCAAAATCTTATGTTTATGATATGAAACTGAGTCATCAGAAACTGAGTGATCATCAAACCTGTGGACCTGGGAGATCCAGAGAGCAATGTTGTAAAATTTTAATTCCCCAAAGTCAGAATCTATATTTCTCATCATTCTTTTGTTCATAAGCAAATTGCTTAATATCTTCAAGCTTCTGTCATTTCTAGAACACATTGGATATGAAATCTACCTCTATACTACACAGATAATAATTATTTCATGTTTTACATTTTAAGAAATTTTTATTTAAAATTTATTCAATTTACATACCAATCACAGATCCCCCTTTCATCTTTCATCCTGCCCCCCCCTCAGCCTCCTCCCTGCTCCCCCCCACCAACCCCCCCAATTCCCTCCTCCAAGTGGGTAAGACCTCCCATGGGTAATCAACAAAAGCCTGGTACATTCATTTGGGGCAGGACTAAGCCACTCCCTTCTGCATCAAGGGTGAACCAGGAGTCCTACCATAGGGAATGGGCTCCAGAAATCCAGCTCTTGCACCATGGATAGATCCTGATCCCACTGCTAGGGACCCCTCAAACAGACCAAGGTATACAACTGTCTCTTGTATGCAGAGGGCCTAGTTCAATCCTATGCAGGTTCTACAACTGTCGGTCTCAAGTTCATGAGTTCAGTTTTCTCTGTAGATTTCCCGATCATGAGCTTGAGCCCCCTTGCTCATATAATCTCTCTTCCTTCTCTTCAGCTGGACTCCTGGAGCTTGGCCTGGTGCTCGGCTGTGGATCTCTGCATCTGCTTCTCTCAGTTACTAGATGAAGGTTCTATGAAACCGGGTACCAGGGAAATTCCCAGGAATCCACACGGACGACCCCAGATTAGACTACTAGCAATAGTGGTGCCTGAACTGGCCTACCCCCTAATCAGATTGAAGACAGTAATATTTCAAATAAACCATTATTTGTCTCTTTGTAAAGTTCTTTGAAAACATGAAATATATGGGTGGAAGTTACATTTCATACAATTTAATAAACGGGTTAGAAAAGTTTCTACATTTGTGACTAAATAATTGTAGCCATTTAAAAGATACATATTGCAATCATATTACAAACTCATGAATTACTAAGTGGGGTCATGTAAGAAGTTCAATGAAGTAGGTATAGGAAGGGGTTGGAGGAAGGAAAGAGAAAGGAGAAGCGATATAACTGTGTTTTAAATAAAACAAAAAATATACATTGTTAATTAAAAATCTACATATGTTAGCCGGGCGTTGGTGGCGCACGCCTTTAATCCCAGCACTCGGGAGGCAGAGCCAGGCGGATCTCTGTGAGTTCGAGGCCAGCCTGGGCTACCAAGTGAGCTCCAGGAAAGGCGCAAAGCTACACAAGAGAAACCCTGTCTCGAAAAACCAAAAAAAAAAAAAAAAAAAAATCTACATATGTTAAATCCCTAAACATAGAATAAAGAGCCATTGTTCTTTATTCTTAGGCATTGGCTTCTGAAAGATGAGATATCTAAAACATCAATTTAATTCTTTGTCTAAATATCAGGAGGATACAGCACTTAATGGCGTTGTGATGAGTTTTTATTGAAATTCGTCCACCTGATTATGCTGAAATCATTTCCAAAATTCTCTTTTAAGTCTAGTGGACACACTGTGTGAGGTTATGGAGATCCAAATGAAGGCATTTGCCATGGCTCAAATACCTTCCTGTAGGTTACGTTCTAACTTATTGCCCTATGTGTGATGTTCTTAACAAGAGCCACATAAAATAATTTATGATGATTCTTAAATAATCTCAAGGTGTCAAAACATAAAACAGTAAGGAAATTTGAAATTAATCCATAGTGAATCTACAGGATTCCTGGCAGGGTCTTGCCTGGATCATTGGCCTTCATGGTTGCCTTTTGTCCCGAACACACAAAACACCAAATTGGCAGTGTGATGATGTTTTTTTGTTGTTCTTGTTTTGTTATATTAAACATTAACTAGTTTCTGTGCATGTAGAAACATAATGGTTTAATTCCATCAAGAAAGTTAAATATTTTGCTACCAAAATTATCCATCATGAATCAAATTAATATATCTGTGGATTGTTTGGTATTATTGTTAGATTTTAAATATTTTGTTTGATTTTATGACTTAAACTTTCATATAAAATATTAAGTGAATATTACTTATGAATAATGCAGGATTTCCAAGAATGTCTGCAATGACCCTGAATATATTAGTTGCTATTTAATACTACTAATGTGTGTCAATTTGTCTCAGAATTGCTTATTATGAACTAAAAATATCACACTGTAGATGCTGAAGAAACTCCATGTCCTTCAATTATATGTGTTCAATGTTCAACCCTTTCTGAAAAAAACAAAACAAACAAATATATGTATCTCATTAATTAGCATGCAAATTTGATTTCATTTTTAATAAATCTTAAAATCATATATATGCAAATCATTTTTAAATACATTTCTTGTTTGTTTTTTGTTGTTGTTGTTGTATGTTTGTTTTTAGAGACAGGGCTTCTTTACGTAGCCTTGGATGTCTTGAAACTAGCTCTTGTATACCAGATTAGCCTCAAAATCACAGAGATCTGCTTCCCCCTGCCTCCCAAGAAGTAGGGTTAAAGGTATGTACCACTATACCCAGCTTAAAATACACTTCTTTTTTCTTTTCTTTTCTTTCTTTTTTTTTGTGAAACAAGATTTCTCCATGTAGCTTTGGTATCTATCCTGGATTTCGTGCTGTAGACCAGCCTGGCCTCAAATTCACAGAAATCTGCCTAGCTCTGCCTCTCGAGTGCTGGTATTAAAGGCATGTGCCACCACCACCGGCAAAATACATTTTTTTATGATTCTATATCAGTCATTTTTCAAAAATTTCTAATCTTATTTTCTATAGCTACATACCAAGATCATATGAGTTTTTTTCCCCCCCCAGGGGAAAAAGCACAGTAAATAAAGAAGTTGAAGGTGCCCTGGAGAACTCCCTTTCTTGACTGCAGCAATGGCCATGTCTTCCTGGGGTGTTCCTACATTCTCGGTAAATTACTTCAGTTCTTATGATGAACAGTGTGATGGTGGAGGTGGGGGTGGCAGTCTTGTGCCTCTCTCTCTCTCTCTTTCTCTCTCTCTCTCTCTCTCTCTCTCTCTCTCTCTCTCTCTCTCTGTGTGTGTGTGTGTGTGTGTGTGTGTGTGTATGATTGTGATTAGGTCCATAATAAACAATCTTAGCATAGTACTAAATATACAAAATGCACAGTTCCCATTGGAGCTTATAAACCCCAGAACAAGTTGTAGGTGACATTTTGTTTTTTGTTCTATGACTCTTTTATTTTTCCCTCTCAGAAATTTAAAACATTTTGATTACATTCTAAACTGAGATAAGGTTTTGTAGAGGGCCATTGCAGTGATGTTGCGTCACACTTAGAATCAAGCATGATTAAATAGTATCAGTTAGATAATGACCTTTAACAGGGCCATCATGATCCCTGTACCTTGTCTTTGTCTTTATCAAACAGCCTTACCTAGAGGAGGGATTTGAATTGATGATGTTCTTGAGTAAAAAGTGGAAAGTGACAGTATGTCACATTAAGAATTTGGTTATAAAAAATATTTGGTGTTGTAACTGTTAATCTTGGGTTCTTCCTCTCTTGCTATCTTCTGATCAGCTCATTCTTTAGAAAACCAAAGACCTGATTTTGCAAGCACATAAGCTGCCCTCTGAGAAACCCATGTGGAAAGAAAGGGGTCTTTGGCTCATAGCCAATGGAGCACTGAGGTCTGTTGGCAGTCACCCAAGTGAGAATGTATGCTTCCCTAGTCAAGACTGAAGATCACACTGTTGCCTTAGGTTACTGCTTTAATTCAATAATAAATTTTGAGCCAGAACACACTTTACCAAACCAGAAGTAATTTCCTGATCCAAAAGCCTAGCAACTTCAAATTTACTAAAAGTAGAGAAAATGTTTTATTTGACAGATAGTTATTTTCTAACAAATAAACAACTCTTTTATCAATAACAATAGTATTTCTCATATCTTTTGATTTATCAAACTCAGTACTCTTATCTCCTACTTTAAAACACTTTCTTATTTTATCATGTGTCTACTAACAATTTAAACATTATCCTTCTTAATAAAATGGTATTAACAGAGATTTGAATGCTTGGCCTTGGTTCTGTAAATAACTATGTGCACCTTTAATCTCAGTACTCAAGAGGCAGAGGCAGGTGTATCTCTGTGAGTTCAAGCCATCCTGTTTTACAGAGTGAGTTCCAGGACAGGCTTCAAAGCTACCCATAGAAATCCTGTCTCAAAAAAAACAAAAACAAAACAAATAACAAAACTAGTTACATTGGTCTTGGGAAAATTTTAATTCAGTCAAGTAAGTGATTGAAAATTAATTTAGTTTTTAATACCTGAAAAAATAGACAATATTTATAAGCATCAAGAAAAACCCATCAATTGCCATATCATTCTAAAAAGATATTATCTGTTCAAAAGATAAAATTCTTTGGAAAGAAATTATTTAACATTTTTTTCCTGTTTATCTATCCAAGTAAGGCGTATTAACTTGTTGTTTTACAAAAGTGAGAGTAACTGTGTTCTAATCTATTGTGATCTTTATCTTGTAAGTAAAAATATAGCCACAAAATACATATAATAGTCCAGTAAATTTTGCCATAGCTTATTTGGTAGCGTGACTTAAGAGAAAACAAGGAAGTAGAAGAGTGGGGGTGTGTAAAGTCAAAAGCTAAAATAAAAAAAAAAATTAAAAAAAACCCTGAAGACAGAAACTGTTAAGTATTGGACAGTGAGTGTGGTGGGCAGAGAAACAGCAGTTCAAAAGCATCCTCAGTTAGTATTAGAATTTCCCAGGCCTTGGTCCCAGGAAATGTAATCCTGATCTTGCAGGCTTATGAAGGCCATTTTGATGACTTTGTTTTATTCTCCATAAACAGTTTGCAAAAACTTAGCATTATTGTTAAGAAGAGGAAGAAATCCTTGGTGTTAAAGTATAAAGCAGAGATGGAGTGGGATGTAGTAGAGGAAGGGGTAGTAAGTATGTGAATCAAACTAAGGATTTTTAAATATGCCTTATGGGATCCTACTAGTCAGTAATCTAATTACAAACATAATTAAAAAATAAAATAGTTCAAATGTAATAACTCTCCAAGAGGCACAGGTTATTAAATGAAAACTACAATGCAAGGCATGGGATAAGTCATTGTTTAGGGAGGTACCAGTGTTTTCAACAAACAAACAAATAAACAAGCCAGTGGTTATTGCTTTTGCCCATGGTTACCATACATTGTAAGGTCACATTGCTAAAGACAGCATACACTTTGGCTACAGGACATAGAGAAATAAATCTCAAACCTGCCATGAAATTTCATCTCTTAGTTGATTTTCATTGTAACTGAAGGTTCTATTTTAGCAGTATAGTTTAAGTATAAGTATAAGATACAGTAATAGGCTTGCTCGGTGCTGTAAGTCTGCAAATTGCAGTAGCTACCTAATATTAAAAAAAAAAAAATGATGTGCCCACTGCTGCAGTAATGGCATGACCACTACAGGGTAAAACATTAGTTTCTGACTGGGTTTGAGGCCTGCCCCATAGGAGAGGATTTCATGTCTGATGTAATCCTAGTCAAAAGTCGATGGCTGGAAGATCACAGGCTCTGTAGAGGAACCTACTGTTGTTATTTTCATATTGGTCATGTTATAAAAATAGATTTATATCTCCAAAGAATTTACCTTTTATTTTCTAAGATTAGGATGAAAGGGGAATGGTAAATGCAGAACAGAAAAATGCTTCATATTTACTTTGCGTTAGTTTAATTAAAAAAGCATTGTATTAAGGATATAAGAGATTTAACAGAAATGGCAATCTAGTGGAATCTACAAAATTTTCTAAGTAAAATCTGATTCTCCAGTAAGGTATTGGATGGATAGATGAGAAAGAGGAAATATTTTATTACATGGGGTTTGGAAACAAAGATACAGAAATATAGGGTTGTCTTGCCTAAGTTGGGTTGAGTAGAATATTTTTTGGGGGAAGTTAATTTCATTGTAGGAATGCTAAGATTGCAATATTTTTCACAGATTCAAATGAAGTTTCCACATCTATTTGGGTGTATGAATCAGAAGTTCTGGAAACAAAATGGAAAAGAATAAAAAAGTCAACAGTCCTGGCTTAAAAATTGAGAAATATCATCAAAAGCAGGTTCGTATAAATAGAAGGCCGAGATTACCAGGAAATTTGATTTAAGGTCAACACCAAGGGAAAAAGAAAGGACAAATCTACTCAAGAAACTGAAAATAATGATTAGCTAATGTGAACCACTGAGGAAATGCTAAGATGTGATCAGTGAGGCAGACCTGGAACCAACAGGACAAGGATTCCATGATAATTTACAAAAACAAACTAACCAAACAAAACACGTATTTTATATTGTATATTTAAATGCATGTGATGGTTGATGTTGCTTGTCAACCTGGAGCTGACTAAAATTGGAAGCTGCTAAGCATTGCCTTGGATGGACCATTCCAATGAGATTATTTGAAGGGGGAAGACCCACCCTAAATGTGGGCATCCCAAACAAAAGGACATCTAAAGAGAAAACCTTTGCTTTGTGTATGTTTGTTTCCATTCTCACTGGAAAGATCGTCTCTCTGTAGCTGTGATGTTCCTTCACTGGTATTAGAACCATCTTGTTAATGTTCTCAACCGAGATTGAACAACAACTCTTCCAGACTCCTCCAGGCTTTATCATCAGGTTGGGACTATTGAGATACCTATGATCATGGACTGAGCAACTACCAGATTTTTGGCCTCTTCCATGATTGATAGACTACCTGGGTCACATCATGTCAGCAAATGTAATAAATCTATCAGTTAGTTCTATAACTCTAGACAACCCTGACTAATAAAATACTTATCTTTTCATTTTAAAAAGGTATTAGATTAATTCTGAAAATGACGTGATTCTGAAAAATATCATCCATTATTCACAAGGAATGTCTGAACTTTGAAGTGTAAGAGAGCAGGATGGGATAATTATCAGGCACTGTCTTTACTTGAGCTGAGTATCTGATCTCCGCTTTCTCTCCCTTTAAAGCTCGTACTTGGGCTCCATTCTTAGTGTTGGTTACTGAGGCCCTGTGAAGAGCTCTAATGAATTACAGTGGCAACTCCCCAGTGATTATTGATTTCATTCAGCTCACTGAACAGAAATAAGTACTTTCTAATTTGTTGTGACATTGAATAGATGTGTTTATTTATTAGAGGATGCTTCAATGGCAGCATGCCACCATGTCAGAAGAAAGAACAACTTTCCATTCTGGGACAGAAAGAATATAAAATAAAGACTGGAAAATTGGAGTTGCCTACATGAATCTGACATATGAATGATTATGCCAGTTAAAAATATGACAAAAAAAGAAAAAAAGTCACTATGATTAGAAACACAATCATTTGATGACTTTTTCCCTCAACTTTGCTACCTATGACCTTTGACATTTAGTGAGTTTCCTGTTTTATCATCTTAAGGGTTTCTAACTCAGAACTGTAAATGATGACACAGCCCTAAGGTTTAATGTGAGCAAACAAACAAACAAACAAACAAACAAACACATGAATTTGTGCAGAGTTAAAACTACTCAAAATATATAAATAAGATTATGAGTGGCTAGATTTTCAGGGATATTAATCTAGATAAAATTGAGATTAAAGAATTTCTTGCTTTACATGGACTCTTTATTGCTTAGAGTCCTACTTTGGAAGTTCCAATAGTTTATTTGAAAGAAACTACAATAGTGTCAGCAAGGTGACCACTCAATGCATTGAAGTTCAATCTACTAAGTCATAATACTTATGTAAGACTCTCACCCTAACATTCTATGGAACCTAGTAAATTGGAATGTAAACAAATTGCCATCTATAAATATTGACATTGAAATAAAAATATTTTACTGCTTATAAGAGAATATTTTAAATGTACTTTTTAATTGATTGTAGTGAATATTTTTAATCTTAAGTTTGATAATCTATAAGGAATATAACATAAACATCTGTTTACATATTTATAAAATAATCTTATTACATTAATCAATGAAATTAGCATACCTTTTTAAAGTGGCCTTCCTCTTTTTTGTTGGTTTTGGTAGTAAACGCACCTAAAGTATTAATATCAGAATCACATATCATTATAATGATGTACATAGGAATTTCAGGTATACATTTTACATAAATAAAATGTGCTCTCTTTGATATATTTACATTTATTTTCAACCCCTAGTGCTAGTAACTTTTGTACTCCATATTCCTGTTTGACTTTAAATTTATTTTCAAACATGATGTGGATTATTTCACTTGACATTATATACTCTACTTTTACTTATGTTGTTCAGTTGGCACCATCTCTTTTGGAATAATATATATGTATATATTTCTATATACATATATACATATATGTGTCTGTGTAGGTATATGCATATGTACAACATTTCAGTCCATATATGAAGACAAGTTGATCTCACACCTTGGCTATCATGCATAATGCTATAATGTACACAGAATGAAGACAGCTCTAACATTCTAGGAAGTTTATTATTAACATGCAAACATTTGAGATTGAATCATTGTCTTGTACCACAGAAAAAGTCAGCTCAACATTCCGTAGTTGCCTATAGTTTTTGTGCAACACAACGGTTGAAGCCTTGTGTGCTTTTTCCCCACCCACATTAATATGTCAATTGTTGTCTTTGTTCTGTTTTGTGTTTAGGTAGTCATGTTAGTAAGACTTTATGGATCTTGTTTGTGAAAACATATATACATGTAATACTATGCGGACTGATAAGGCTATTATTTATGTGTTAAGGATGATACATTTATCTAAATTTATGAATGTAACAACAATTAAAAGGCCATGGTTTTGAAAGAGAACAAAGAGTGGTATGTGTAATTACATAATAAAACCAAAAAGTAAAATATGTGGCAGGGTCCTTGCTGTGGTTCCCTTTGGGGGCAGCGTCAAACCACACAGACTCTGGGAGAATGTTGAAACAACAAGCTCAGTTTACTAAGTTAGAGGCAAGCCTTATATACTCTCCACCCCTCCCTGCGGGGAGGTCTGATGAATATGCATCAGCTGGTGTGACATAGCTGTCTCTCATTGGTCCAGGTCATCTCCAGATCGTGTTTCACCTGCTGTTGCTAAGACCATCAGGCAGACCAAGGCTGGCTCTCAGAAAGTATCTTTTTTACTTGTTTGGGCCGAATGGCCTACAAGCCTGTTAGGGATGAGTCATCCCACAAAAATAAATACTTTTTTAAAATTAAAGATTTGCATATTGGACCCAATGCTTTAAAACTCCTAGAAAAAAAAATATGTTGGAGAAAAGCATCTTCATTATTGGCATGACTGCTTGATTATTTAATTTCACATAAACTTATAAAACAAAGGAAAAGTAGGTTTTTCACAGTAAAGGAAACAAAGTAGAATGGCATGGGCATGAGGAAAATATTTGCAATTGTGTAGCTCATAAAAGCTTAATATTTAAAGTTTATGAAGAATGCATGCAATTCAGTAACAAGAAAGAAACAACAGTCAATATGATATTCACATAGGCAAAAGACCCAAGTAGAGACTTTTATGAATAAAAATGAACTATCACCAAGTTTTGTTCGAAGAAGCTCGGCTTCAGTGTTCACCATGGGAAATTAAATTCACATGTCCCTTTAAACAGGCCGAGTGTACAGTTACCCATAAGGAACAAGAGGAAAAGAAACATTCATATTCCTTATGGGGATTTAAGGTTTATGTAGCAACTTTGGAAAAAAATGCCTTACTTTTCTACTTGCTTGGTTGTTGTCATTCTCATGAGTAGCATGTAGTTATATGCCATTGCTTTGCCTTATTCATGGTATAATTCTTGTCTTTGTTGGCTAGTTGTATAATGCTAAGTGATGTCTACTGAGACCCTAATTCTTTCATAACACTATATTCTTTCTACTGGCTTATTTACGTTTTAAATATATCTAGGATGTTAACTCCTTGTCACATGTATTATTTTGACATTTTTTGGCTCATTGATAAGCAGCATTCCAATAGTCATACTCCTTGTAACACAGACTTTAACATTATGCATATTTAAATCATATTTTATGTATACTTTATATATTTTAATTTATAGAAAAGATATCATTGAGAAACCCAATATCCCAAGGTTTATATAATTTTCTAACTAAGAATTATATCAAGTTTTGTGATGAAGTCTATAATTGCCTTTGAATTAATTTTTAATTTTTTTCTTTACCTTTTAAATTTTTTAATAAGCTTATAATGTACCAGATTTCCCTATGGTGTTTTTATATATACTTATATTTGAATGATTATCCCCTCATTTCTTTCCCTCTCCCATCTTCTTTAGTCTAATACTTGCTTCAAGCACATTATTTCAAGAGTTTAATTCTTTAATTCTATATGTAGATATCCAGTCTTCCCAATTTACATTTTAAGTTATATTTTTGAGATTATAATATAATTGCAACTCTTCTTCCTTCACATTCCTCTCTCTAAAACCTCCCATTTTCTCCTCCTGGCTCTCCTTCAAATTCATGGCCTTCTTTTTCACTAATTGTAATTGCATGTGTATATCTATTTGTATGTAAATATATATTCCTAAACATAACCTTCTGGGCCTATAAAATGTTATGTGTATGTATGTTTTGTGGATCAATATTTGGCATTGGACAACCAATTTATATACTCTTCCCTGGGGAAGACAATCTCTCGTGCTCTCAGCTTTCCTCAACTGCCTACCATTATTTACACATTGGTGAAGTCCCTGGGCTTTTCCTGCATGCACTTTGATACATCCATTGGTATTTTCCATTTCACATTTAGGTAGTCATGTTGGTGAGGTTTTATGGGTATAGCTTCTGAAATTATTGGAACGAATCTATAATCTCTTTTACTGAGTCAGCATAATCCCTAACAACAATGTGTAAATATTTGTCCTAATACCAACAGATAAGTGCAGTCCTCAGCTCTCATCAAGGAAACTTCTCTTTGCAACAGGAGACCACTACAAAAAGAAACACAACCAACAACAGCACAGAGTTGTGGGAACCCAGTCTGAATAGATACATCTACAAAACAATCCCATACCCATGGCTCAGGGAACATTGCAAAAGAGTGGAAAGATTGTAAGAGCCAGAAAATCTGAGATTTTTCTGTGAGATTTTTTTCCAAATATACTTTTTAGGGAATATTTTCCTTCATCCAATGGGATCCTGTCACCAGTTTCAAAGTAACTGATAACATATTTGAGGATATACATGTGGGTTTTCAATTTTTCTCTTTCTTTATGCAACCACAACTATTTATGCCACCAAAACTATTATTATAATTTTGTTAACAGGTATTGAACTCAGAGAATATAAGAACTCTGATCTTTGTTCTACCTACTCAAGACTTTCTATTGAATATCAAGAGTAAATAAATTTCAGCGTCAATTTTTTATTGCTACAAAATTAGGCTTTTATATGAATTGTGTTAATTTTTTAGAATGGTGAACACTGACAGCTTAAAGATGTTGCCTTACCTCACGTCCAGCAGTAAAATGAACCAAATGGAATTTTTGAGGTTCTTTGTCTCATAAAACATTGTCAGAAATTTCATTTTTGTAAACTTGCAAGTCTTTTGCATATATATGATGATTAATGTTTGTGTCATTATGAAATTTCTTGGTATTCAAATGTGTGTGTCTCTGGGACTATATCTGTTTCTTGAGATTTCACTTTGGCTACCACCTTCTTCTTCTTCTTCTTCTTCTTCTTCTTCTTCTTCTTCTTCTTCTTCTTCTTCTTCTTCTTCTTCTCCTCCTCCTCCTCCTCCTCCTCCTCCTCCTCCTCCTCCTCCTCCTCCTCCTCCTCTTCCTCCTATTCCTCCTCTGCCTCTTCCCCTTCTGCTTCCCCCTTCCTACTCCTTCTTTTTCTTATTATGGTTGTTTGTTTTTATTTCATTTCATTTTATTTTAGTATTATTGTTTCTATTTATGTTTCTGTTTTTATCCTAATGTGTGTGTGTGTGAGAGAGAGAGACAGAGAGACAGAGAGAGAGAGAGAGAAAGGTTGTGCCTTTGGGTGGGTGGGAAAGTGGGAAGATCTGGGAGGAGTTAGAAGAATGGGAACCATAATCAAAATATATTATATTAAAATATATATCTAATTTAAAATGTCCTCCCTTTACTAAATATTGAGTAATTTTTTGCGTATTAATATCTTTTAAATTATTTTCAATAATATTTATAGATTCCAGTCCACAATTCTTTAATTTTTTATTCATTGTAATCTATAGTATATTGCATTATGTAGTATTCTGTAGTGTAGTTCTTTAAGATGCAAAGCCAACTACTCTCTGTAGTATCAAATTCATGCTAGAATTATACATGTATATAAGAACAGATCTGTAGACTACTAAGCTTAGGTGTAGGAGTGTTTTGTAGATACATCCACTGGGAATGAGTTCTACAACTTTGCATTTTGATTGACTGTGGGTTTCTGTAGAGGTGTCTGTTATTTGCAAAGAGAAGATTCCTTGATGAGGGGTGAAGATGATACTTATCTGTGGATATAAGGACAAATATTTGTAGATTTTGTTGTTAGGAATTATGATTATGTTGGTTTAGTAAATTAGTGGTTGTAGATTCTGTTTCAATAAACTGTGAGTTTCTAGTACCAGGCATGGCTTCCTTCAGGTTGAGATGTCTAATTAGAAAGCTGTTAATTAGCACAAAGGTATGAGTGCCACCACTATACCTTTAGGGTTATTATTTCATGCTAGTTTTGATGTGGTTCATAAACATTATAGCTGGATGGGACAATTGTTTACCTCCCTCCTTTGGAAGCTTTCATAGTACTTTCTTGTACCATGAAAGATAGTCATTAGGGTGGAGGCATTCAGTTAAGTTACAGATCAGGCATCTGTGGGCCCTGTTTATGAAGTGCTTTGTGTTTTCAGAAATAGGGACTTATTTTCACCTCTGGAAAGCAACTGAAGGTAATAGAAATAAGCTATATGTTTTAGAAATCTCTTGAATAGCCCTTAACAACAACTCCAAGTTTCTCAGGTTTTGTATCAATTTTTTGTTAGGTTGTCTTTGACTTTTGTGGGGAGAACCATTAGCCTAGATAAGAAAAGTTCACTAAAGCAATATATGTATTGTTATAGACAGAATGGCAGGTATAATAACTTTTTAATGGGCAATAGTATTATTCTTTGTGCCTTTCCACTTTCCCCAAGTAATCTTTTCTATATTTGGTACCAGAAGCCTTTACAGGAATCTGTGCCCCCGCCCAATGTATGTGTGGGGGATGTACCTTTATGTCTTTTGTATTTACATTTCTGTGCATGTATGTGTATATATTGATGGCAGAAGTTGATACCAAGTTTCTTCTTTAATTGTTTCCCACCTTATTTTCTTTGAAACAGTATATCTCCCTGGGGCTCTAAGTTACCTAGAGAAGCTGGCCATCAAAACCAGGTATCTTTCTGTCTCCTCTGTCCCAGATAGGAGTCACACCCGCACTTATGCTGGGATTTTGGCTGGCTTGATAATGTAAAAGATCTTGCACATTCAGTTAGAACTACTGTGTTGTGAGTTCATATGCACATGGTCCTGTCGTGTCCAACAAATAATCTTTTTTATCAGACATCCACTACTTCTGGCTTTTATGTTGACACATAGTGAGTCTTTGCATTAATTTCCATTTACTACAAAAGAAATCTTTGATGAAGATTGAAGGATTCATTTATCTATGGATATAAAGATAAATACTTAGAGGGTAGTTTAATGCTATGAACATTTATCAGAAAAATTGTAGTAAGTGCTCCCTTAGAAGTTCATGCCCCAATTAACAGTATCATAGATGACTTCTGTATTTGACAATTGGCCTTAAATACATATAATTCCATTTGTCTGTTGATATCTCTTAATATACAAGAAGTCAAAGATGGGGATGTGTAAGAGAATTTCTACCTCCTGCTGCCTTGAACATGAAGAACAGTTTATATAAGACAGAACATGGGAAAGTTCCCAAGAGGAAGACTGCCATTATCATATGACAACCAATAATGAGACAAAAATTTAGACTTAAATCTCAAAAACTCAGTTCTGCCCATATCCACACAAACTTAGAAACCTAAGCTGCTAAGGAAGCTGTCAGTTTTATTTCATCCTGGTCAAAGGATGACTAGGATGCACCCTTCCATGGCCTCTGCATCAGCTTCTGCTTTCAGGGTCCTTCTGTGTTTGAGTTCATTTCCTGACCTTCTTCAATGATGAAAAATGACGTGGAAGTGTAATCCAAATAAACCCTTCCCTTCCTAAATTGTTTTTGTTCATGGTGCTTCATAGCAGCAATAGAAACCTGTACTAAGACAAGTTGGTATTAGGAGTAAGGTATGGCTGTGACAGATCTGATGATGTTTGGGGAAGTATTATGGAAGAACTTTGGAACTTTGGGCTAGAAAAGCCATTGAGTGTTGAGAGCTTTGTGGGATGTACTGTGGGAGTTTGGAAGACAAGAATGTTGAGAGCAATGCTATAGCTGGAGTTTTCCTATGTCCACCCAGCTCCTGCAACTGCTCAGATGCAAGTAAAGACACAGAGACTTATATGACTTATAAACTGTATTGCTGTGGTAGGCTTCTTGCTATCTAGTTCTTATGTCTTAAATTAACTCATTTATATTAATCTATAAGTTGCCATGTGGCTTGTGCCTTACTAGTACTTTACATCTTACTTCTCATGGAGGTGGCTGGCATCGTCTCCTGACTCAGCCTTTCACTCCCCAGTATTCTCCTCTCTGCTTATCCCTCCTATACTATATTTCCTGCCTAGCTAACTGGCCAATCAACATTTTATTTATCAATCAATCAGAGCAACACCTTCACAGCATACAGAAAGACATTCACAGGACTTTCCCTTTTCCTTTTCTTTTTTTCAAAAAGGAAGGTTTTAACTTTAACATAGTAAAATTTCATATAACAAAACAATTATCAAGCAAAAAATATAGTTGTAATATCTAGTCTATTTGTATTTGGCAAAATTAAAGAAGATATCCTATTTATCCTATATTTGTGAGGATAAGGTTTTATATCTAATTTATCTTTTATCATAACTAAGGAAATTATAACTATCTAGTGTTCAACTACATCAAAGACCTCAGAAGGATGTACTGTTACCTGAAAAATGGGAGAAGGATGCAAGCAGCTTTTGAGAGTGTTATGAGAGTAGACAGAGACAACCGACAGCCTGGGCAGTCATCCTTAAACCTGAGAAAGAAGATTCTAAAATGGAGCTATAAACAGCTTCTTAGTTGTCTCTCTCAAGTTAGCCACAGCCTGTAGGCTTGAGCTACTCTATGGCAGGTTCGTGGCATGCAGGCTTGACCTACGCCATGTTACACAGAGGTGTCTCCTAACTGTGTACTATGCTACATGGTGGATATAGTTTTTGCTAGTAAAGAAAAAAAAAGTTTCTGGCTACTCCCAAGTTGGTGGTAAAGGTAGTTCTGCCATGTTGGAAAGCTGAGGTGGGTGGAGCCAGCAGCCGCAGCTGCTGTTTCAGTCTTAGCAAAGTTGCAGTCGAAAGCAAGAGGTTCGCAAGAAGACAGATTCAGATGGAATAGTTTACAATGTGTGTAAAAGTGTATGCAGGCTTGGAAGAGAGACAAAAAGAAATATATACAGTTATATAAGAACTAGTTTAAAAAATAAAGTCTTTAAACAGAAAGTGAAAGTAATATAAAAATAAGCCACGAAAAGATGGATATCGCACAGAGAATCTGGATTGTGTTGTCTTTGGGATTTTTTTCTTTTTTTTTGGTTTTTTCGAGACAGGGTTTCTCTGTGTAGCTTTGTGCCTTTCCTGGGACTCACTTGGTAGTCCAGGCTGGCCTCGAACTCACGGAGATCTGCCTGGCTCTGCCTCCGGAGTGCTGGGATTAAAGGCGTGAACCACCATTGCCCGGCCGTCTTTGGGATTTTTAACTGCAGAAAGACATTTGATTGTAAAGGCAGATAAGTTAAACTAATATGTATATTTTAAAGTTATTTTGACTTCAAAATATGTTGCTTTGGAAAGGAGGTTCTACAGAAAGCAAGAGGCTATGGATTTGTTCCAGATTAAGATACATCAGGTTTGACCAGCCAAGACCTCCTTAAAGGTCTCCAATAACATCCTGGCCCAGATAATCCAACATCCAGAATGGTTTCAAGGCAACTGGCTGAGACAGTACAGGCAAACATTGGGTGCCATTTGTAGCTGTTTTTTTTCCTGTGTCCACCTAGCTCCTGCAACTGCTCATACCCAAGTAAACACACAGAAACTTATATTACTTATAAACTGTATGGCCCGTGGTAGGCTTTTCGATATCTAGTTCTTATATCTTAAATTAACCCATTTATATTAATCTATAAGTTGCCACGTGGCTTGTGGCTTACTGGTACTTTACATCTTACTTCTCATGGAGGTGGCTGGCATCGTCTCCTGACTCAGCCTTCCACTCCCCAGAATTCTCTCTGCTTATCCCGCCTATACTATACTTCCTGCCTGGCTACTGGTCAATCAGTGTCTTATTTATCAATCAATCAGAGCATTCAGAGCATGTAGAAAGACATCCCCAGCACAATGCAGATGGTGGAGGCCTGGCTTGTGGAATTTTAGAGGGAAATTTAAAGACTCTATCAGGGCTGTTTGCTATTTAGATATAAGATTCTGTCTTTCTGGTTGTCTGGGGCTTAGGAATCAGCCACAATTAATAAGAATTACTGAAGTGAAACCTTTGCTTTTGCTGGGGTACTCGATGTTGGTCATTTGGAGCTGATAATTTAGTAATGGTGTTTTCTGAGAAGGAGCACACAGAAGCTGTGACAGAGGCAACCAAGGTTGAACCGCAGGCTGGCAGCTGAATTTGGTAATGTGACACTTACCTTACACTTATGTGGTACTGATATTGATTTTGAAGGCATGAAGAAGTGATGAAAAGAAGCTGAGTTTCAGCACTTTGAGAGGCCAGAAGAGCCCATGGGTGAAGGTGAAACCTCAATGGTAGTTGAAAGCCCAGGACTGAAAGAGTCATACAGAGAAATTGAGGTTTGGCACCATGAAGAAAGCCTATAAGGGATATTGATGAAAATGTAGCCAAGTTTCAGCAGAAGACTACAATGTTTTAGAAATGCCAGTAACATGGGGTGACTGTCAAGAACAGCAGCAGTAGCTGAATGGAGCAGGCCTGAGCCTAGAAAAGACTAGCCGTGTGTGCTGCAGAGAGCAGACATGGAGAAGTGACTCAATTTCCTTGGAGGAGCCCAGAAGATCATGACTTGATCCCAACTAGACATTGACTTATTTACACTTTTGGAGTTCGGTTTTGCTTAGTTCAGGCCATGACTGTTTCCTGGTTCTTCTCTCTTGAGGAAGGTATTTAATTTGATTTTCAATAAATTTTACTGTGTTTGAGTTTGAAAAGACTATGGAATTTTAAAGTCATTTTGTTTTTAATGTAAATAGGACAGATAAGAAAGAAAATATATGGCTTAATGGGGATGTGTTTGTGTGTCAAGCTGACAAGGGGTAAATTTGTCCGGCTAGTCTTATGCCAACTTGACACACCATCTGAAAGGAGGGAATCTCAATTGAGAAAATGCCTCCATAAGATCTAGCTGTAGGTCATTTTCTAAATTAGTGATAGATAGTGGAGCACTTAGTCCACTGTGGGTGGTGACATCCCTGAGCTGATGGTCTTGGGTTCTACAAGAAAGGAGGCTGTGTAAGCCATGGGGAGCAAGTCAGTAAGCAGCACTCCTCCATGGCCTGTGCATCATCTCCTGCTTCCAGGTTTCAGTCCTCTTTGAGTTCCTTTCCTGAATCCCTTCAGTGATGGACTATGATGTAGACATTTAACACAAATAAACCCTTTGCTCTCTAACTTGCTTTTGGTTATGGTGTTTCATCAATGCAATAGTTACCCTAAGACAACACAGAAGATCCTGTATTTTCTAGCTTCCATGGGCACCTGTGTGCACGTGGTCCACATATATTTATCATATTTATCAATCACAAAATTACATATAAGTGCATGCATGTACTCTCTCTCTCTCTCTGTGTATGTATATGTGTGTGTGTGTGTGTGTGTGTGTGTGTGTGTGTGTGTGTGTGTGTGATAAATGTTTAAAATTTCCCTGACTACTCTGGGTCAAAAAATTATTTCTGGTTAAATTAGTATGATTATTTGTTATGTTTTTACTATGCTATGTTTTGATGTTTGTTAGAATTGTACTAGAGCAACATACCTGCAGAACTAGATAAGTCATTCTTTTAATACATACATTAAACATATGGATTCTATTTACAATGTTACCACTTGGAACAACTTGTACATATATGTATCTTTTACAATATTTATTAAATGCATATATCCATTTTAATTAATTATTTTCTGTAGTCTAAAAACACATATATTAAGTTGATCTGAAGAACTGTTATTTCTCATTACTAGTGGAAAAAATAAAAGATGAGAATGCTGGAGTAAATACTGTTTAATAAATACTGAGAAATCTACAAGATCAGTGATTAGTTCATTACTATTCTGTTTTTAGCATACTATTTCATTTTAAAGTTGTCCTAGTGTTCAGATTTATTTGCTATGTAGCAAATAAAGTGATTTTCATTGTGCTCCTAAGTTAAAAGTGTCAATTTCAAAAAACAGTAAAAAACATTAGAAATGTACTTGAAATGTTAATATTAAAGACTGGATCTGAAGAATTATCTAAAAATGGAAGAGCATCGCAGGTCATTGAGAATAAATCTTGTATCAGATAAAACAATTTAACTTGGAAATTTTCCACAATATGGATTAAAATTTTTAACATTGGGAATTGAATGAGTTCAGAATCTAGGTGTTTGCAATTCATATGTTGCTATTGCTACTTGGTAGCTTTTAAACAAGTCAATGGAGTATACACAAGTGTCAGAGGCAACATATTTATAGACATTTCTCATACCCAAAAGTTATATTGAGAAGGTTTTGTCAGTTACATGTACAGAAATTTTTGTTTAAAATTAAATTGCTGAGCTAAGTATAGTGACGAGAATATTAATCCTGTGACAAGATTTCTACTTAGCATAAAATGATATTATGCAATTATAAAAGTCAACATTAAAACTTGCAGAGTAAATTGACAATATTTTAAATAAGCTAATAAAAATCTGCTGTCATAATTTAAAATTTGTTTTAAGAATAAACCATCTGTAACTATAAATGACATTTAAAGTGACTGAGAATTCTTCAGGAAAATTACTATTATACATAAATATACTTCATACCACTTGATTCTAAATTTTTAAATTTTCTTTAACTATTTTCTTAGTAGGAGGCTATGCTTTCATTAATTGTATAGAAATTACTTTAGGCTATTTGGAACAAAATTAATGTGTAGTATCTTCAGGAATGATGTCAAGCTTCAGTTATTATTTCAAATATAGCACTCCTTAAAATAAAAATGAAAGATAAAAATGTACTGAGACATTAGTATCATGTCAATTGATGTGTATTCAAGGGAAAAAAGGAGATAGCAAAAGCTGCATTATTATAGCCTAAGGATTCTACAGAACTTTGTACCAGGAGATGTATTTGAGCTGAATAAATGAAAATAAATCTCTGAAAAGGCAAAAAAATAATTTAAGATTCCACAAATGTAACTCCATCATACAGATTGGAGCTAAAACAAATGAAGAAATAGTTTCTTCACATGTGGATATCATGAAGTTATTTCTCCAAAGATAAATCTCCAGCTAGATAAAACACACAGTTGATGATATTACAAGCTTAAGAAGAAAATAGCAAAAACAAAGTTTATTTGGTTAACATATTCAGAGGAATGATTATGTATAAGTAAAATTATATTTGTAATACATTGATGTTATTTCAAACAATCATTTTAATCATTGCAAAATTAAAAAAAATATTTTTTGAATTCTTAAAGAAAAACAATCAGAAACTAAATGAATTAAGTTTTCTTGCTTGTCAAACCAGAATTTTGAAAAACTTGAGTGGAATGGACATTCACAGATTAAACTTTATAACTGATACTATGATTGTCAAGAATTTCCTATTTATGTATATTCAGTCTCTGATGATATATTTATTATTATTCTGCTTTTATTATTGTATATGTAATTGTAGAGTGACAAAATGGTCAAAATGCTAACTACAATGGTCCAATACTACAAAAATACCATTTACTTAAAAGCAATGTCAATTTACTTCTCAATTTCCAAGACTGGGAAGTATAACATAAATATTTCGGCAGAAATTCTGCACTCTGACTCATAGAGGTGTATTCATGTGTTGGAAGTGACAAAATGGATTTTGGGGTAAGGTAACTGTCTTACCTCAGGTTGAAATTTTTTTCTAGAGAGTTTAGGGAAATTTATCTTGTCTACACTCCTCAATTTGTAGGACACTTATACTCTGGCTCACTTCCATTGACTATCACCCCAACTTCTATGAAATTATATTGATAAGATTTATGGAATCTACAGTAATCTCTACATCTTATGACCCCATTTTTGACACATTAATAAATTTTCTTTTGTCATATATAGTAACAGATTCTAGAAATGTATCATATACATGGGAGCCGTCACTGTATCCATTACATGCAGAATTTTAGTTTTTCTATTCCATGTTTAGCATAGTTAAAAGCTATATGAAAGTACAATGTCTATATGCTCAAAATTGTTGATTAAGCACATACATACATATTCTTTTTATGTATTTTCTAATTGATCATGTATTGGGTTTTTCTTGTAAAGGCATGATGAGTTTTAGTACTTCTTTATCTTGTAGTGGCCTCATCTGGCTTCATTGTTTACCAGCATAAATATCTCAGAAAAAAATTATTCTTGATGTAATGACACTCCTACACCATCACCTGGTGTGGTAGCATACTTTAGAGAAGTTTTTTAAGTACCATTGCAGCTTCACTACACAATTCTTTCTTTTTTCAATTTTATTATTATTATTATTATTATTATTATGATGATGATGATGATGATGATGATGATGAAATTTTCTATTCATCTTACATACTAACCACAGATCCTACCATTCTCCCTCCCCCTGCCCTTTCTCCCCCGCAAGCCACCCCCATTCCCACCTCCTCCAAGTCAAGGTCTTCCATGAGGAGTCAACAGAGCCTGGCACATTCAGTTGAGGCAGGTCCTTGCACCAAGGCTGCACAAGGTGTCACAACTTAGGCACTGGGCTCCAAAAAGCCCGCTCATGCACCACAATGGATCCTGAGCCCCTTGCCTGGGGAACCCCCAAACAGTTCAAGCTAAACAACTGTCTCAGATATCCAGAGGGCCTAGTCTAGTCCCACGGGGGCTCCACAGCTATTGACATCATCACTTAACAAACGTGTTTGGGGGTGATACAGCTAGTATCCTGCTAGGGTTCCTTCCTCATTGGAAATCTCTAATTCTATAGGAAGCATTTGATGGTTTCCTTTCAGTTCCAAACATTGATCATTTATCATCACTGTCATGCCTTCAATGAGTGTCATTCTTTATCTCCACTTTCTTTACTATCTTTAGGACTTATGCATCTATCTCTATTTCATCACTTCTTTCTGTACCATGGAAAAGATATTTCATATTTTTATCTGTGCTATGTGCTTTTGACTCTGAATTTGGTTTTCATGACAAGCCTTCAAGGAACTTCATAATCCACATGAAAATGAGAAACCTCAGTTTCTAAGGAATATTGCAACATGCTTATTTATGTTCATAAGTTGTCCTATGTTCAACTGATCATGAGAGAGGTACTTTCAAGGAACATTCATCTCCCCATATTACAGGAGTCTTCTGTGGCAGAACTGACATTCACCAAGGGAAAACATTGAGATTATCCTCGATTAAATACAAAAGGCAGTGTTCATATACTTCCAAGGTCATGCCAATTATAATTCTATGCTTATAATAAACTAGCTCCTCTAGAAAATTCCTGTCACCTACTGTTTGATATATCAATTGCAGAATAAATATGTTGCTATGCTTTGGAGTGTTCTTTAAGACTGATAGATTCTTGCAAGCGGATCAAAGCTGACTTTTTTCTTCTTCCATCAAAAGCATTGAATATGAGTGATCAAATCCAAACAAATTATCATTATAAAGGCAATAGATATTGTGGACAAAACAATCAATATCTGATTGTAAAAAATCTATATAGCATTTTTTAAATAAAAATCTTCCAGGTAGAATTGGAATGTTACTGTTATGAGTGTGAGTATAAGATCTTCCAGCTAAATTATTTTTTTTATTGTAAACAACTAATTCACAATATTCAGAAGAAAAAAAGAGCAACAAGATCGTTGTTTGTCTGAAAAGCCTCAGGGGCTGTAACAGTGTGGAATCAAGTTTTCTCCTGGTATAAATACTAGCAATGACAACTGTTATTTATTCATTGCTGTGCTCTGACAGACATAATTCTATATATTTAACATAAATAACATGTATACTTCTTCATTTAAGATTTTATCTTATAGTATAATAAAGGTAAAATTTTGAATGATTATAAAATGTCTTTCCAATAAACAAACCTGGCGAATGATAAATATAAAGTTGGTAATCAAGTGACTCAGAAAGGTTTTGTTAGGCAAAACATGGAAAAGAAAATGACTGTCATTTGGCTGTCTTCAAATGTTCTCATCTCACATGTTCATGTATACGTGTGTGCTATTGGGGAGTTTGAGAAACATAAAATGGCAAGAGAGAAGAGAAACACATAGTTATTTGTTTTATTTTTTGATATGTTTATTCACTTTCTCTTTATAGTTTAACAACACAACTTGAATCCTGTTATATAAGTATGAGGACCAATTAGAAAACTACATGATAGAAAATGTGTAATATAGGCAAAGATAGGTTTAGAAGAATCAAAAAGAAAAAAAAGAAAAAAGAAAAGAAAAAATGGGGAATAAATAGCAATGGCAAACCACCTGAACTACCTATTTCTCAAACACAGAAAATAAGAAAGTTAAGTCACTTTTGACTGCTTCAAGGAGGGAAAAGGTGCTTTTAAGTTCAATGAACTTTAAATAAAGGCTTTTCTACTTTCAGTATTTTATTTGCTAACATATATAAAGAGGTAACCATAACTTTATGAGTATAGAAGTATGCCAGAGTGTGATTGGTGATTGTCATATGTACACACACACACATAAAGTTGTGTGTGTGTGTGTGCGCGCGCGCTCGTGCGCGCATTGCAAAGAAGAAAACTTGGTCCATTAATGTACATCAATTTATCTAAAGTTAGTAAGGATAAAATGTCAATTAGACGTCCGTAAAGGAAACAATGCAAGCCCATGCTGAATAAGGAAGGAAAAAAACAACTAGAAGAACATAGAGACCTAAAATTAAAATAATTATAGTATTTTATGTCATAACAATAACAGATCAGGTACGAGAGTGCACTATTAATATTAATATATCCAGATGACATTGTCTAAGTTACTGGGATGCTCACAATGCACTCATAAATTTTGGTTTTCAAAAATGGAATAAAGTGATGATTAAGCTACAAAATGTTAATGAAATCTGACATCAGAATGTGTGTCTATTCTCGTGTCTTAAATAGATGTCTCTGAGTATCGCATTGAAGGCAGAGAAGGGATGTGAGTCCTGAGACAACATTGTCATGGAAAGACAGAAAGATAAATCTGCCACTATAAATTTTGCAGTGATGATGCAGATAACCATAAACCCAGAAAGAGGAATTCTGTGCATGATTGCTGCTGAGAAACAGGTATCAATGCCAGTTCTCTATTTAAGATAATAAATGGTCTTGTTATTTATCTTCAACTTGTGTATCTCTTGCAGAATTATACAAAATCCATGAAAACAGAAAATTTACAAAAGAGGAACTGTTCTCCTTCCTACTTATCATGCCTCTTGCCAAATCCTGAATTTCAAAAACGGGTTGTGTTTGAATGATGTTATGCTTTGAGTGTGTCCCCTGCATTAGTCAGGTGTTGAAACTTCATGAAGTTTAAGAGAATCCTTATGTAAAGTCATTAAGAGATAATTAAGACATGGAAGTATCTCTCTAAGCCTCCTGAGCAGGATTAAGACTTTTCAGAATCAGGCTTCATGCAGCATTTGTCTCTTTTACCCTCCACAAGACATCTCTCTCATCAAAAGACTGTAGCAAGAAGAGGCCATCATGGAAGCAGAGGGAAGAGCTCTGCACACACCTGAACCTGCTGCATCTTTTTCTTGCAGACCCTAAAATATGATAGTTGGATAGGAGACAAGATTGTTTCAGTTTTTCTCTACTTCTTTTTGTTGTTCTTGTTTCTGTTACTTGTCTGTATTTTTGTCTGAGACAGGGTCTCCACAAAGAGCCATGGTTGTCCCAGAACTCACTATGTAGATCAGACTGGCCTTGAACTCAGAGTTCCTATTGAGAAATCAAATGTTATTATGGGTGTTTTTTTATATGTGGCTTATGTTTTTGTCCTTGTGCCTTTAAATATTTTTATATATTCTGTATTTTTAGTGTTTTATCTATGCTATTCGATAGCTTAGTATTTTCTTTTCCTGCATAATTGAAGATCTTTATGTTTCTTGAATTTATATGAGTTTCCTTGTTTTGGGAAATTTTTCTTTTCTAATCTTATTAAAAATCTTGTCTATGCAACTGACCTGAGAGTCCTCTCCCTCATATATTTCTGAAATTTGCAGATTTCGGCTTTTGATAGCATTCCACATTTCCTGGAGGTTTCTTTCCTCTGCTTAAAAAATGCTTCATAGTACTGGCTTCTTTGTCTAGATACTCTACTTTTTCAAGTCCCAATGTTCTGTCTTCTACTTGATTCATTCTACTTGTAAACTTTCTCCTGTAGTGTCTAACTGTAATAATGTGTTTTCCAGTTCTAGTCTCATTTCAGCTTGTATTCTTCTCAATGTATTAGGTTTTCATATGACTCACCAAATGGCCCTTAATTTCAAAGTGTCATTTCCTGTATTCCTGCCTCCCTAACCTTCCATCAATCTTTCCATTTGATCCTTCCCTGTTAGTCCCTGTAACCACATCCATCCATAACTATCTATTATTTCACCTTTCAAGAGAGAACTGTCTCTTCTCTTCTCTCTAGTCCCTAAAGCTATACCTAGCCCTTGTGGTTTTACAGACTATAGCATGGTTATGTTTGACTTAATAGCTGACATCCACATTTAAGCAAATACATAACATATTTCTCATTTTGTGTCTGGATTACTTCACTCTGGATATTTTTTTCTAGCTCCATCTATTTTTATGCAAATTTCATTTCTTTCAATAGTAATATTCCGTTGTGTAAATGTACCAATTTTTTTATCCACTTGTCTGTTGAGGCAAATGAAGATTGTTTCCAATTCTTGGCTAGTGTAAATAGAGCAGCAATAAATATGGTTGATCAAGTGTCGCTGTAGTAGGGTGAAATGTTCTTTGTACATATTTCCAAGAGTGGTTTAGCTAAATCCTGAGGTAGATTGTTCCTCATCTTTCTGAGGAACTGCCATGGAGACTTCTATACTAGCCATAAAAATTTTCACTTTCACCAGAAATGGATGAGTACTTCTATTATTCCAAATCCTCTTCAGCATGAGCTGTCATTTGTCTCATTTATCTTGGCCATTATGTCTGGAGTAAGCTGAAATTTCAAAGTACCTTTAATGTTCATTTCCTTGATGAGTAAGGATGCTGAACCTGTCTTTAATTGTTTCTAAGCTATTTGAGTTTCCTATTTTGGGCAGTCTCTGTTTAGAGCTATACTCCATTTTTTTAAAATTGGGTTTGTTTCTTGATGTCCAGTTTTTTTTTTTAGTTCTTTTTGTGAATTAGCCCTATATTAGATGTGTACTTGGTAAAAAAAAAATCCTTTCCCCATTTTGTAGGCTGTCACTTTACCTTAATGATGATGTTCTTTGTCATGCATAAGCTTGTCAGGTTCCTGAGGCCACAATTTTATTTTAGTGCCTCTGCTAATGGTGCTCTGTTCAGAGAGTCTTGTCTTGTGCCAATGTATTCAAGCCCAAAACCTATGGAGTTTGCTACAGAGGGGTTGAAACAAAAACTTAGCCAGTAGTGTAGGGACTCCACTTGTGGCTAAACCCACGTCCATGCCACTGTCATTCATGGAGGCTCAGCATCTGCTTTATGTTTTAGCTTCCTTAAAGAATTCTCTTACCTCAATTGTACAGGGCCTTTGTGTGACATGATGGATCAGAGGATCCTATTGTTTATTTTAACCTAATAATACTTTAAGATTGGTTTTCTAATATCTCTTTGATGTTTTGAATGCTATTCTCAGTCAATGGAGGTCAGTAAAGTAACATTTTCCTTTGTAAAAGTTTGTTAATTATTTCTATAAAATGTATTTCGTAGCCCTTTTCTCATATTATGTTTTCTGTGCAGTTAAATAAAAATAAATGTAGGATAAATAAATAGCTTCTTTGTTAGTGACAGAACAGATGACAGATGCAGACACACTGACAGACCGTTCAGAAAGGAATAAAGGCAAAAGTAACAGGACACACACACACACAACAGACAGAAAACAAATATACCACCAACTACAAAGAGATTGCAGATACAGGGGGAAAAGAAGAGAATTCAAATGTAGGATCCCTTTTAGTTAAACCACTCCAGCTCAAGTCTCTGTTCAATCCTTCATGTGTTTTCAATGAATTGCTTAGTGTTGTTAGCCACATCCCCCCTCAATAAAATACATGAGTGGCTAAATCATAGACCTTAGTGGTGACTATAATACTACTATTGTCCTACACATTGTGGTATTACACTAACCTCATGTTCTTATTATATATCCATAGATTAATGCATTTCTTACCCCTCTAAAGGAATCTTCTTTTTTTCAGAAGATGGTGATTAATGCCTAGACCCACAACTGGTCAATGTGAAGAGAGTGATAGGCTATGTAGTGTTCTGCTGTAATTGACATATATTATAATTCCTTTCACTAAGATTCAGAGATCACTGTGTAAGAGAGTGTGGGAAGAGTGTAGGAGGCAGATGTGGTGATATTTTGTTGTACTCTAATAAAACTTGCCTGAGGATCAGAGGATAGAGCCAGCCAAAGAGTTAAGCATAGAGGTCAGGAAGTGGTGGCACACTCCTTTAATCTCAGCATTTGGGAGGCAGAGATCCATCTGGATCTCTGTGAGTTCAAGGCCATAATGGCTACCTGATATTGACTCAGTGTAGGAGAGAAACAGAGCCAGGCAATGGTAGCACACACCTTTAACCTCAGTACTTGGGAAGCACACACACCATGAATCCTGGCACTAGGAAGGTTGGTTTAGGAAGTGAAATGTCTAGGCAGAGAAAGGCATATAAGGCACGAGGAGATAAGAACTAGGAAACCCTTTGGCTGGGGAGTCAGAAGCATTCAGTCAGAGATTTGTGGAGTTATGGAAATGAGAAGTGTCTGTGGCTTGTTCCTTTGTCTCTCTGACCTTCCAGCATTTCCTCCACAATCTAGCTCCAGGTTTTTATTGTAAGATTATTTAGGATTTGTGTAACAGGCAGAGGCACTGGATTTCTGCCACTGAATAGAAGTTGCTGCTTATGACAGTTCTATTACACACATGGACTCAATATGGCTGTGAATGGATGCTTAAGACCAGTACAAGCTCAAAAGGGGATTGCAAATTTCTATCCCTTGCTAAAGAACTATTGAAACTGATGGCTGCTTGGAGAGTGAGAGTCAGTTTGCTAAGGGATACATTTCATGAGAAGTTACCATTGTTCCAATAGAAGGTCCTTACATTCAGGCACCAACTGGCAGTACTAAGTAGACTCAGTAAGTTTAAAAATAGAAAACACATGAAGTTGAGACAGGATGTGGGTAGGGAGTTAGAGGAAGAATTTTTTGGGAAGGAATGTTGGGTGGATTTGATCCAAACACAGTACATGGTATATGAAATTCCCAAACAATTAAAAAGCAAAGAACTCTTAAGAAAATTAGAGATCTGGAACAGCACTCATGTTCGATGTTCCATATGTTTTTCAAAACACAGAGAGTCTTCTGTTTTTTATATTAATTTTGACGGATTTTGGTAAGACTACAAACACAGGTATTCTATGCAACAGATGGATTCATTTACTGAATTCAACAAATTTAATGAATTTAAATGATAATACTTGTAGGCACTTTTTGCTCAATTTGTAAAACAGATTACACAATGAAAACCAGATGAGAAGCTTGAGGGCACATATGGCCCTCTTCTTATAAAGGAGCTTTGCGTGTGGTGGGGTGTGTGTCTTTATCTCTCCATGGAGCAGAGATTAAGAACATGAACTTGGTTTGCATATAACTGAGAGAAGTGGGACACTGCCTCCTTGTTTCTACACAAGAGGAGACACAACATTCTCTGAAGCTTTGGGATGTGACACAAGGCAGCCTGGCTGGGCTGTGATCATAATGTGAAGCACCTTTCTAAAGACCAGGTATAATTCCATTTTTTTTCTGTATTTTATTTTGGTGAGCATACAATCATGAGCTTCTATAGATGTGTTAGCCAAGTGCATTGTAAAATGCATGTGGTGAAATTGCTCATATATACTGGAAATCCTTGAAACCATCAGCAGTTATGTGTTTGAAAAATTATCACTTGCTTCCTGAAATAAGATGTTAAAATAAAAGCTTATTGCAAATCATTTTATTTTTAATTGAAAATAATAGCATGTTTCTACACAAGGTATATCAAAATGTTAGTATTTCGGATGGTAGATAAGTGTTGGCTTTAGTTTTCTTTGGCCCCTTCTTCTTCCTTTCTGTTCTGCCATCCGTCCTTCCTCCCTCCTTTCCAACCTTTCTTCCTTTTCACTTATTACCTCTTGTCTTACATGACAGTTTGAAGGGGTCTACAGTAAATGTAATCCTTTCATAACTAAAGAATACTCTTTAAAAATGAAGCCATCTTTTTTTTTCACTTTCTCTTTTATTGAACACAGATTCTTGTCTCATACACTATATCCTCATCACAGTTTTCATTCCCTGTACTATTCCAAGTTCCTCCCTTCCACCTCTCTCCTCCAGATCCACTCCTTTTCTGAATATCAGTAGAGAACAATAGACATCTAAGAGAGAACAACCAAACATGACCAAATAGGATAAGGGGAAAAAAAAACCATCACATCAAGGCTGGACAAAGCAAGTCAAAAGAAGGAAATGAGCAGAGTAATCAGGGACCCACTCATTCACACACTCAGAGTCCCACAAGAACAATAAACTGAAAGCTGTAATATATACACAGAAGACCTGGTGCAGAAATATGCAGGCCCTGTGCTTGCTGCTTCAGTCTTTTGAGTTCATAAGAGTCTTTCTTCGTTGACTCAGATATCTTTGTTCTACTGGTGTTCTCCACCCCTCTGGCCCTTATACTCTTTCTATCTTTGTTTCCACGGCTCCCTGAGCTCTGACGGGAGGGATTTGATGGAAACATCCTATTTAGAGCTGTGTATTCCAAGGACTCTGACTCTCTCTCTCTCTCTCTCTCTCTCTCTCTCTCTCTCTCTCTCTCTCTCTCTCTCTCTCTCTCTCTCCCTCTCTCTCACCTGTAATATCTGGCTCTGATCTTTGCACCTATTCCCATCTACTGCAGCAGGAAGCTTCTCTGACAACCATTGAATAAGGCGCTGATATATAGGTATAGCAAAATATCATTAGAAGTCATTGAAATTAGGTTCTTCTTACTATAGTACAATATATATATTGATTCTAAAACATAATTGTTCATAGATAATTTTGTGTCTTCTTCCTCCTCCACCTGATCTTCCTCCATCACAGCCCCCTCTGTCTTGTCCTCTTTTTTGCTTTTTCTCTTTCTACTCCTCTCTCCAGCTTTTTTATTTATCCTCCTCATCTTCCTCTTCCTCTGATTCTTCTCTTCCTCCTTTATTGTCTTCCTCTTCTTGAGACAGGATGTCACCATGGGGACCAGGCTCCTCACCACACCCAGCTTGCTGCTGATAGATGGGAACTCAGAAGAAAATAGATTCTTGAAAACTATATGTGTACATATATCACAGCCTATATACATATAAATAAATAAATGCACCTTTGAATAAAAGGATTATATATACATACATCTGTATAGGCATGTACTTATACATGATATAGATACATCCATACACAAATATGTACAACAGTCTCATGGACCTTTAAGTTATTGTCTCAAATGATGAGTTAGGACTGGAGCAAGTGTTGGTAAACAGAGGTAAAATAACTGCAATGGTTGTAATAATAGTGTAATTGCATGTGAATGTTCATAGCAAAAATAGCTGCAGGCTTTCAAATGCCTCATTAATCACTTTTAATTGACTTACTAACAACTGTACTGTGAAATTTATATAAAAAAATCCAGTATTGGTACAAGAATAGATAGCTAAGAGCCTGGCTTAGCTCAGTGGTAGTGTTTGCATAACATGGGTTTATTTTTATCCTCAACAACACACACACACACACACACACACACACACACACACAAATACATACATATATGTACATACATACACAAAACACACAAATACATACATGCATACAAATACATATATACATACAAATACACACAAAAATACATACACACTGATACATGAATATGCAATCATGCATAAAGACACACTCATGCATAGAGAGTCTAGAACTAAAATATAAATGGGAGAATATTTTTCTCTTTATTTATATTTTTATTACTTGTTTGTTTATAGTAATTATACTTTCCTGGTTTTGCTTCCTAAGTCAGAACTTCAAAACAATCTTTCAAAACAGATTTTGTTCAAAATATTATTCATATTAGTTTAGGCTTTAGTTGAAATATTTTAATAGTAAAAATTCAGTAATAAAATAGTAGTTTTACTTTCAAGATATTTGTGTTTTCTTAATTATGATTCATATTTCAATAATTACCCAATATTATATATGACACTCTTCTAAGTATACCATTAGTTTCATATTCTACAATTCTTTAATCTAATTTTAGACACATAATTTAATGGTAAGTTTTCCACCAATAGTCCCAGCATTGTGTAATAATATACATTATACTGATACACACATGAACATACATAAGATGCCGAAATGGGTAATTATATACAGTATACTTATATGCACATATATACACAGAGAGATGCCAGCATTGTTTAATAATATACACTATATTTATATACACATGCACACATATAGAGATGCCAGTATTGTGTAATAATATACACTATACTCATACACATATGCACATGCAGAGATGCCAGCAATGTGTAATTATATACACTACACTTATATATACATGCACACATATAAAGATTCCAGTATTGTGAAATTACATACACTATACTTATCTGTATATGAATACACACAGAGATGCTAGCATTGTATGTGCTATACTTATACACACGTGCACACACACAGAGATGCCAATATTGTGTAAGTATATACACTAAAACTTTTATACACATATGTACACACACACACACACACACACACACACACACACACACACACACACACAGTCCCCTCATCAAATACTTAAAAATTCAGTAGAGTTGGTATACTGAACATATATTCAAAAGTTCAAAACCAGGTTTGCATCTACTTTCATGATGTAACCAGCTACCTACTTCCTCCATCATGAACCATCTCTGTCACGATGGTCTGCATTTCTGAGATGTGAGCAAAAAAACCTTTCTTCCATGCACAAAGATCCAAAGATTGTTTTCAGGATTTTAGTAGTAACTTCTCAAACTTGATATCATTTAGAAAAAAAATTAAGTTCTGAACCAAAAGCTTGTTTTTCAAATGTAGATGTGAAAAGCATAAATATACTATTGTTTTACATAAGCCATAGAAAGAAATCTCCTCATAGCATTTAGAGCACTAATAAAATGAGTTTATTAATCTTATCATCATCTTTGACATAATGTCAACACTTTCCATAAATGAAAACTTTCAATTCATACACGTTTGATATAAGATAAACATTTGATATACTTCTCAAACTTTTCTACTGTTAAATCTGTATTAGTAGAAAAGCACAAACTCCTGAAGATTGGTGTGGAGGTTTAAAGAAAGATCTTTGTGAACCATAAAGATTGGTGCAAACTTATTTTCATCACTCTAGATAATTATGTTAGTTTGTTATATGCTTTGTTTGACTAACCAAATTATCATAGTTTGTGAACAGATTTTGAAAATATGTTTTGCTTTGTTTTTGTTCGTTTTTTTGTCATGACAACCACATTTTAATTTCTTGCCTTTATACATACAGTCAGACCCAGGTCCACCTGCATTCCTGTCACACAGGACACAAAATATTCTGGTGTTTCTAATGAGGAATATATAAGTGAAAATATATTTAAGAAAGGAGTGATAAAATCAGTACTTATTTTTCTTTTTCTTTTTTTCCCTTGATCTATTATTTTCTTTTTCTTTTCTTTTCTTTTTTTTTTTTTTTTTTGAGACAGGGTTTTGCTGTGTAGCTTTGAAGCCTGTCCTGGAACTCACTGTGTACACCAAACTGTTCTCAAACACACAGATTCTCCTGCCTCTGCCTCCTGAGTGCTGGGATAAAAGGCTTGTACCACCATATCCTGTCTTATTATCTTACTTGAAATGCAATTATTATGTACAATATATTCTGATTATGGTTTCCCTCCATCAAATCCATCCAGATCCTCCCAACTCCATACTCAACTAATTCCATGGTTTCTTTCTAGCTGTCTTTAGAAAACAAAGAAATAATCCAAAAAATGGCAAACAAATCAGAATGAGGAAAAAATAAAAGAGAAGGCTGGAGAAACACAGACAGACACACACATACATGCACAGATACACAGAAAGAGATCGATAGATAGATAGATAGATAGATAGATAGATAGATAGATAGATAGATAGATAGTAGATAGATGAGAGAGAGAGCGAGAGAGAGAGAGCATAAATAGCAACATAGATAACAAATGATGCTATGACAGAAAAATAAATATACTGCAATTCCCAAAAGATACCAGTTTCCATAAGACATGGACAGGAACAGAGTTCCACAAGAGTATTGTAGAAAACAGTGAATGAAAGCATCTGAACTGAAACTAAAAATGGTAGTGGAGTTAACAGATAAAAGCATGATAGGCAGAGAGAATATCTTAGAATTAGAAGACATTACTGTCACTGAACAGAACACTAGCAATCTTGGCTGATTGAACTGGATTCTTTTTTTTCTTTCATGAAAGGGAAGATTTAAATGTAAGCTGTGCTTCTTTTTTCAATCCAGATGTGTGTGTGTGTGTGTGTGTGTGTGTGTGTGTGTGTGTATGTGTATTATACCAATGTGTATTTATCATAATAATAGTATATATTAACATTCTGGGAGTGCTGAATTATGCAAATTACAGTTTAATTCATAATATATTAATTCAAAGATCAAGAGGATACAGGTATTTAAGACATTCATTTCCTTGTGTATTCATCTGAGAGACTAGGAGTTACACAGATTCCCTAGTAGGCAGACAGATAGGGAAAGATGCCATGACTAGATAACAAAGATGGCTACCATTTAAGGTGACTGGCTTCTTCCTCACCCTTCTGGACTGCTACAAAATCCTAGCTGCTTATAACCAAAGCCAAAGGCCATGTAGACTTTTATCTCCTCCCACCAATAGGCTCCCTGCAGATGGATTGGCTCTACAAATTTAAGACAGAACTAGGACAGGTTATACAATTCTGGCCCAATAAGCCATCCCATCTTTCTTTAAAGCCTAAGTTGGAGGATGAAAAGTCTTCAGAAACTCTAACCCCCCCTAGCCCTTGACAAGGGAATGTGGGTTTGGTTTCCAGGGTCACCTTTCTGATTTACAGAGAGTCTTTTTTCTCTGCAGCATACCTGTGTTTTCTGACTCCCAATAAATGCCTTTCTTCAACTGCTGGTCTGATGGCTCCTGTTTGCAGTGTTTGATGTTTCTCCACTGCTACCTGTCCCATGTTTGAGATTTTTCCTGCTTTTTATTTCTTTAACTGGCAGAGAAAATGAACCAGATCAAGACACATAGACTGTATCATATGCACCTAAGCAACTTATTAATTGTTTAGTAATTGCTGAGAATGATGCTATGTTCCCAGGACTAGTCTTCACTGCACTATTACTTCATATATATTCATGTATGAGTTTTAAAATATGAAGTGTATATTTTGAGTTATAATGGATAACTTTTTGGTGACTAGTTCTTAGTATTATGAAAGCATGAAAAAATCTGAGCCTGGGATTACTATGTCCATTGATAGGATATATGTAGATATATTAATATGGGCATAAATGGTGAGAGACAACTAATAGGAGCGCAGTTAAAGGTAGGTTAAAATAAGACAGGGTATTTTGAACATACAACAGCTTGATAATCTAGTAATAAACTTCCCTTGTCAAGCATCAGATAATTCAGGAAACAGAGAGAATTGTTGATGTCCTTTTCCTAGAATCTACACATCAAAAGCAGTGCAGGCATGGGAAGTAGCAACACTTTTCAAATTAATGTCTTTATTTTTGTCTTATTCTTAGGATGGGATGACATGTTCTGACATCCAGTGATAAATTTACAGTTGTCAAAACTAAGGTAGGGAACATTATCAGGAAAAGAGAGCAGGTGAGTCACATGATTCTGAAACAGTGAAGCCGATGTGCTTTCAGTAAAGCCTGTTGAACTTAGTGATTCCATGATTCTCAGAGATATCTATAAGAAATATAATAGGATTATAGAATATGTTCTGTAAAACAAACCCTACAGATTTTGAATTGCAACTTTCTTTGTAAATATACTATAGTTTTCCAACCACAATTGATATTTGTTAGTAAATGATAGAAATTCTGAAATAATTGTCTAATGAATGTAGTAATGATATAACAGGAAAAGATTAAAGGTATTGATCTGATGCAAAATAAATAGTTAGGAAATGAATGTGGAATGTAACTTTTACCACAAGGTAGTGGCAGAAAACATTACTCCTAAATTACAGACACAGCTTTAGCTGTCGGAGGTAATCAAACACGGAGAAAGGTAATTTTGTGTCTTAGAAAACTTGATCATAAAATAGCAAGATCTCCTTCAGCTGACAGATAGCTCTAGCTAAAACTTCAAGTATTGTACTGAATAGATATAAAGTGGAGATTGTTGTCTTGTTCCTAATTTTAGTGCAATAGCTTTGAGTTTCTCTCTATTTAATTTGATGTTGGCTATAGGCTTGCTCTAGAATGCCTTGCTTGTGTTTAGATATGTCACTTGTATCCATAATCTCTCCAGTACGTTTTCATGAAGGGGTGTTGGATTTTTTAAAGGCATTTTCTTTTCAATTAACCAGTTAGTCATGTGATTTTTGTCTTTCAGTCTGTTTATATGGTGGTTTACATTTAAGAATTTATACATGTTAAAACATCCCTGTATCTCTGGGCTGAAGCCTGGTTGATAATTGTGATTGACTTCTTAAGGTGTTTTTATTTGGTTTACAAGAAGTTAATTGAGTATTGTTGCATGTATGTTCACAAGGGTTAGCTAGTCTCTAATTCTCTTTTGATGCTGAGTCATTTTGTGGTTTGTGTATCAGGGAACTGTGGCCTCATAAAATGAATTAGTCTGTTTTTTCTCCTATTTACTGGTAAAATTTGAGTTCTGACATTACTCTTCTTTGAAAATCTGGTAGAACTCTACTCTCAAGCCATCTGGCTCTAGACTGACTTCCTTCCTTCCTTCCTTCCTTCCTTCCTTCCTTCCTTCCTTCCTTCCTTCCTTCCTTCCTTCCTTCCTTTCTTCCTTCCTCCCTTCCTTTCTTTCTTATTTACTTACTTTTTTCTTTCTTTATTTGTCTATTTTTTTTCTTTTTTCTTTTTGTAGTTGGGAGATATTTAATGAATTCTTCTATTTCACTAGAGGTAATAGGCCTATTTAAAGTGTTCAACTCTTTATCTAATCTTGGTTTAACTTTGGTAAGTGGTACCAATCAAGGAAATTATGCCCTTTTTCCTCCAGATTTTCAAGTGTGGTGGAGTACAGGTTTTTAAATTATGTCCTTAAGATTCTCTGGATTTCCTTGGTGTCAATGTTGGCTTTTATGTCTCTCTTTCTATTTATAATTTTGTTATTACTTTGTTATGATATTTCCCATATGTTGGTTAGTTTGATTAAGAGTTTATCTATCTTATTGATTTTCTCAAAGAACCAACTCTTTGTTTCACTGATTCTTTGTATTGTTCTCTTGCTTTCAATTTTATTGATTTCAGCCATCAGTTTGGTTATTTCTTGGTGTGTACTCTTCTTGTGTGCATTTGCATCTTTTTTCTCTAGATCTTTCATATGTCCTGTAAGTTGCTAGTATGAGGTCGCTGCAATTTCTTTAGGAAGGCACTTAGAGCTATGAACTTCCCTCTTAGCACTACTTTCGTTCTGTGGTTTCATAGGTCTGAGAATGCTGTGTATTCATTTCATTGTATGTTAGGAAGTTTTTAATTCCTTCCCTTATTTCTGTCTCGACTTACCTTTCATTTAGTAGATAATTGTTCAGTATCCATGAGTTTGTAAGCTTTCTGTTGTTTTGATATCCAGTTTTAATATGTTGTGGTCTGATAGGATTCAATTTTTGTGTATCTGTTGAGACTTGCTTTGTGTTTAAGTATATGGTCAGTTTTGAAGTAAATTCAATGAGGTACAGAGAAGAGGGTATATTCTTTTGTATTTGGGAGAAACGTTAGATCCATTTGGTTGATAGCATTTGTTAGCTCCAATATTTATTCATATAGTTTTTGTCTGGATGACATGTCCGTTGTGAAAGTGGAGTACTGAAGTCTTGCATTATCATTGTGTGAGGATCAATATAAGATTTAAGCTGTAGTACTGTTTCTCTTACAAATGTGGGTGCTCTTGTATTTGGGTCATAGATGTTAAGAACTGAAATGTCATCTTGTTTACCCTTCTCCATATCTTTGGGTTAGTTTTGGTTGAAGTCTACTTTTTTAGATATTAAAATGACTACAACAGCATCTTTATTCTAAGGTGTGTGCATTTACTTGGAATAGCTATTTCCAACTGTTTACACTGAGGTAATGTCTATACTTGATGTTGAAATGAGTTTCTTGTATGTAGCAGAAGGATGGATCCTGTTTTCATACCCATTCTATTAAGCTGTGTGTTTTTATTGGGAGTATTAAAACCATTGATACTGAGAGATATCATAATTATATTTTAATTTGTCATATTTTGTTGCTTTTTCCTGTTCTTTTCTAATGAGTGATAGAAGGGAGTGGTACTGGAAAGGAAGATAGGTGGGGAGGAACTGATAGAAGAGAAGGAGGTGAAACTATAATTAGAATATATTGTATGAGAATGTGTTTTCTACTAAAAAAGAATAAAAAAGAAAATTTCAGAAGTCAAATAGTGATACATATACATATAGATAGATAATTTGATAGCTAGATGAAAGACAGAAGACACAGAACATAGATCTTTTTAGAAACAGATCATATCTAGGTAGATGATAGATAAATAGATTAGATAGATAGATAGATGACAGATTAGATAGATAGATAACAATTCTTGTTGGTTCAATAACTATATATTTATATGTATATGCATACATATACATAAATATATGTATATACATGTATTTATTATGTATTATATATTATATATATTATTATTTTTGTTAAAAACATAGAGGTTTTTATATATTAGATATTGATTAATACAATGATGATAAAATAAACTAAAATGGAGCATCTTTCTGAGCTTTTTCAGTCCTTTAAAAATAACAATGACCTCCAAAATTTTGAATGTCCTAGCATGTGCTTCTGTACTCATGTTACAGTCTATGACAATTGCAGAAAACCCTAAACTTAGAAATACTGGGTTGAGATTTCAGTATATAAAGCATAAAATTTGAGGCTTCAGAAGCAACTTCAAAGAAGTGTCTAGTTGTGACACATTACTAAGGAGAAGGAGCATTTGTAAGATCTGAAATCCATTGTGAGGATTTGAGAGAATGAAAACCAAGCACCTACAAGTATAAAATGATCTGAATAACATGTGAATCTCAGGAAGTAGGTTGTAACGACACCAATAGGTCTGGGATTTGTCATATGCTGAATCTTGACTGGCACTGACCTCGTAGAAATAAAGCTGCAAAAGTGATGGAGGAGTGAAGGAGTGATTGATATTCCATAAATATGAGTATGTTACTTTAGCCAATAGGCATCATCCCGCGTCACAAATTGTACTTCAGCAGGTTTTTGATACTTGTTTACTTTCTCAGCAGTTCTACTAGCCTGAAATTATGTGAAGACTCTCATCTGAATAGCTGGTAAGTTCTGTTCCCTAAAACACAAAAACTCATCTGTGAATGTAGCTCAATAGTAAAACATCTGCCCAGTGTGGCAAGGGGGGCCAAATCACAGGGTCCCAAGAACACAGGTATGCAAACACACACAGATACACAGACACAAACACACACACACACACACACATACCACAAAAATAAAGAAATATATATATATATATATATACATATATTTTTTTTCTTCATTTTCTTTTATATACCAACCAGTTTCCCCTTCCTCCTTTCCTCCCTTTCCCTCCCACCACCTCTGTTCTTACCCCCCATCCACTCATCCTCCCTCTCCATTCAAATGGGGTAAGGTCTCCCTTGGGAATCCACAAAGTATGGCATATCAAGTTGCAGCAAGACCAAGCTTTTCCCCATGCATCAAGGCTGAACAAGGCATCCCACCATAGAGAATAGGCTGCAAATTTTAATTTATTTATATATTACATGTATAATTGTATATTTAGTATAAATAATATATACAATATTCTATAAATGTAAACATTTACAAGTGGTGCATATATTTGACAATGGTTTTCATTATTCAAAGAATTTTCCTTGCAAAACTCGAGATAAATTTACTTTCATGTACAGCTATTTAATGCAAATGTGCACAGTGTGACTTAACCTATTATATTCTGCATCATCTCGATGACTAATCTTGATCCAACCTTATGCTAAATGTCAAAGATAATAAAATGGCTTCTGAAACTACTTCACATGTGTAAGGAAACATGGACCTAATACTTGATATGTAAACTGTGTAATACATCATATCCTAAACATGCCAAGGTTCAGTGATTTTAATTTGTTAATTTAGTGAGCTCTTTTGAATGTCAAATATACTTTAAACAAAGTAGTGATTGATAATATATATTTTATTAGTGTGACTAAGTATGAGAGTCTCACCAATTGAAGTTTAGGCCAGTCATAACTTCATGACTCATACTGAAAATTGAATATAATACCACACACCTTGAATATTTTAAAATATTTCTTTGAAATTCTGTCCCAGATTATCATCATTTAAACTAAACATTGTGGTGAAATTTTGTTTTTGAAGAAAATTTGAAAATGAGCTTAACTGCATCTATCAATTTATAGACAGCCTCATAGATCTTAGATTCATAAAGGCAATACACAGTTTAATGGAATAACAAAAATATTCTGTAATTTTTTCATATGCTGTATCATGTAGAGAAAACTAAAGCTAATAAGTTAATTGCAACATGAATACTTTGAAAGTATTGCATGTGACCCATCGATGTGTGAGCAATAAATCTTCATATGGCATATAATGGAAGTCAAAAGTGAACAGAACGACCAAATCACTTACTTGTCTGAAAAAAATTTGGGGATTATAAAAAGCACTGCCCAGGATAAGTAGGCAAAGGCACTTGCTGTAAACATTGATAAGCTGAGTTCAGTTCCCAGGATCCTGCTGGAAAAGAAAATGATCTCTGAAAAATTTATCACTATGACAGGAGAAAATACAACACAACACACACACACACACACACACACACACACACACACACACACAGAGAGAGAGAGAGAGAGAGAGAGAGAAATACACACATACATACACACACGCATACACACAGAAATAGATACACAAAAACCCTAAACATGCACATGCATATACACCCACTAAAATAAATAAATTTCTTTTTTAAAAAGGGAGAGTAATTTTTCTTTGTTCTAAAATAACAGATTTCCAAAGGATATTCTACATGTCTGTTACATTCTATATTACCATTAAATTTATTCTGTATAACTCATATTGTAGAGTCATAAAATTCTTGTCTTTCCTTGAAGGAGAGCTCACATAAATAAGTGCTAAGTTGTTAAAAAGGAAAAAAAATACAAAAAAATGTGTTTTCATTTATTGAAATTTCCAAAAGTCACCATTCAAGTAAAATCCAACACAAGATCCAACTCTCCAACTCTTGAGTATACATATGTATTCAAGGAACTCCAGGTCTTACTCCAGAGATATTTGTTCATTCGTTTTCAGTGATGCTCTATTCATAATAATCAGAAATTGAAAACAGCACAAATATCTGTCAACTGATGGATGAAAATTGATAATACAAATGTGATACCTTTAGGTGATGAAATATTATTTAGCTGTTAATAGAAATGAAATTATGAAAATTGCATGTCTGTGGGTACTAGAAAATATCCTCCTGAGTGAGGTATCAAGACACCAAAAGACACATATTGCATGCTTTCTCTTACACGTGGATGTTAGAATTTAAGCTGTAGATAAGTGTGTTTCTATTTAACCACAGAGATTCAGTAATATGTAAGGCATCAGGGAAGAGGAAGGGTCCTTCTAAGGAAGGTGAAGCAGAATATGTTGCTATGAAGAGATAAAGAGGAAAGTGGAGTAAGGGAATGAAATGGGGAAGAAATGTTCGGAGGGCAGGATAAAGGAGAAAACATGGAGAGGAGTGACTATGACTGAAGACCTTCTGAAGAGCCATATGGAAGCCTACTACTGTAGAAGCTTCCTAACAAAATCATGACTGGTGACTACTTTTTAAAGTAGCTAAAGAATGAGTACAGCCTTCCAATACATAGGTACGTCATACTTTAAATAAAGAAGAAAGCAAATAACAAGTACTAGATAAAACAGACACCGAATGAAACTGAAATGACTATTAAGTTATATCTGATGCAAAAATGCCATTAACTTTTTTGCACACTAACAATATTAATTTACAAATGATGTGCACTAATCTGAGAAAAATTGTATAGCAAGAAACTATAAGAAATATCATATGCATTTGTCAGGCAAGACTCTTACTATTATTTGGGTTCAAATAAACTATAAGCATTATCTAATCATTTAATCCTCATCCATAATTGTAATAAAATACATTTGTTTGAGTCATTAGACGCCAGATAAATTGATTACAATCTGGGGACCAAAATTTTATGATTTCCTTGAATTATTATTCAGTGGTAAGTACTGATGGGTGAAATGAATCATTGAATCATAAAAATGAAAGCCTCGAACCAAATTCAAAGTCACCTTTTCCAACAGTGCTGAAGCAATTGAAACAAATGGAGTCTATCAGATAGCTATCTGTCATGTCATTAAAAATTTCCCTTAAGAGAAATTTATCCACCTCCCTAAGTGCATAGCTCTTAGCTTTGGCTGGCTTGATTACTCAGATACAAAGTCTGCTGTTTGACTTCAAAATAATGAGAAAAATATTAGATAGCCTTTCAGCAAGTTTTTATTTCTTACTCCTCTTAGTTCAGTGTAACACAGAAAATAAATGACAGGCTTCTTTCTTAAATTAATCCCCAACTTGCCTTCTGCACCCTCTGTTTGACATTTTTCTTCTTCCCATAATAGATCTGTCCCCAATTCCTCTAATTATTATTTCATCTCCTGCTGTTTTTTTTCTTTCTATTACATTTTTATTGAAAATATATTCGCTCATGCAATATATCCTGATTATAGCTTCATCTCTCTCTCCTTCCAGGTCCTCCCCACTTTCCCTCCCATCCTGTTCTGTCTCTCACTAGAAAAGAACAGGCTTCTAAGAGATAGCAACCAAACATAACAAAATAAAATATAAGAAGATGAAGGAAAACCTTACATATCCACGTTGGACATGACAGCCCAACAGGAGGAAGAGTTCAAAGAGCGGGCAAAAGATTCAGAGACACACTCTTTATCACAGTCAGGATTCCCATTAAAACACTATGCTAATAGCTATACCATAGAAGCAGAGAACCTGGTGCAGACCTGCGTAGGCCCCATGCTTGCTGCTTCAGTCTCTGTGAGCTCATATGTGTCTTGCTTATTGATTCACAGGTCTGGATTCTATAGGTAAAGTTCATCTTCCCTGACTCTTAAAATAAAGATTGTATTTTTCTTCTTCCTCAGGTTTCCCTGAGCTCTGAGGTAGAGGGATATGATGGATACCTCCAATATAGATTCTATATCTGCATTGGACCCTCACAGAGTACATGAACCACACATAAAGAAGGCTCTATGTCCAGCAGTAGATGGCCAACACATAGTGAGCTCAATGGCGTTTTGGAGATCTTTTGTCTGATAATGTGTTATTTGAGAGCACTGGCATTTGTTTATATAATATGGTTTCTGATTTTGTGTTTTTATGGAGTGCACATGTGTGTGTGTGTGTGTGTGTGTGTGTGTTTGTGTGTGTGCATGTGTCTGCATGTGTATATATTTTTCATGCTTTTTCCTTTTTTATACTTTATTATTTATCTTATTTTGTTTTGGTTTATTTTATTTGCCTGTTTATTTTCAAAAGAGAAAGAAAGAAGAAATGATTTGCAATTGGTGGGTATGCTAGAAGAATCTAAGAAGAGAGGAGGAAAGAGAATCTGTCATCAGATTATACTCTAAGAAAATAATTTATTTTCAATAAAAAAGAAAAATATTGAAGCAAATAATATAAAAAAGATAAGAAAAGGAAGTGAACACTTGAACACATTAGATATTAAAGTTACTATAATTCCATACCAAATTCACATTTCCTGCAGATCCTTCGGACTGATTGTCCTACAGTTTAATGGCCCTGATAAATCATTGTCACATATAAAATTCTTTGTCATTTACCTACCACTTATTCATCTGTAGAATATTGCTAGCATTATTTTGGGGGTACAAAATCTGTTATTCATAATCCAAAAGTTGTTTTCATTTTGATTGCAGCTTTTATGATATAGATCTATCTAGCTTCCCTTTCTTTGGTCTTCAATAACTTTAGAATCAGAAACAAAATTTTCTCCTATAAAAAAGTTTTTATTTTGTTTCCTTTTCTTTTTTGATTTTGATTTTGTATGTAGTATATGTGTTTGTGTATATGGGGTCTGTGTGCACATGTGTGTGTGTGTTTTTCTATGAATCTATGTGCATAGATATGTGGGAATATGTATACTTGGACCAGAAGAAGGAATTGGATATCCTATATAATGCTGTGCATATTTTTTGAATCATGATTTCACTCTTGAATGTAAGGATAGCTCATACCTTGGTTTGAAGCCAGAGAGCCTGAGCATTTCTTCTGTCTGCACACACCCTTAAAGTGGAATAAATGGGCATTTGCACAAATACCAAACTTGTTATGTGCTTGTTAGATTTCAAACTCTGTTCATCAGATTCTCATGTAAATAGTCTTGACTTCTGAGCACCTCTTTAGTTTCAGAAATATTCCGATATGACTTATGGGGACCAACTCATCAGGACACTATTGCTACGATGCATATGTGGTATGACTATACATGTCTATTCTGATTAAAATTACTCATTAGTCAAGTTTTTAATAGCCAAAATACAAAACACATATGAAGTAAAAATAATTGAAATGTGAATTTGTAGAAAGATGATTTATAATTTTTTATTGCTAATAAATCACCGGAACCTTAGTTAATATTGTATGGATTATACCATTCAGTTAACAGGTAACTGTAATGAAAGCCATATTAAAATTAAGGAATTGGATTAAGTTCATAAATCTATCTCCTTTTTTTTGGTGTTTAATGCTCTATAATGACTACCATTTTAGATGTTTGCAGTTAGAGCACTTGAGTAATGTATTTCAATAATGACTGATCGTGTATTTTTAGAAATTCAGGTTTCTGAAAAAGCCTCTATGGTTGTAATTTGCAATGGAATTTTAAAAATTTAAAAGTATGCTAATTTTGTGCACTTAGTTCTGCTACTCAAAGTGAAGTTCTACCTAAGGTTTAACTTTATCAGGATTTAATAATATTATCAATGGTCAAATTTTTTTATTATTTGTTTTATCATGAACTTTACCAATATGAATTTCAGAAACCCTGAATATCTGATTTAAAATAGTTAAATAATATTCTTGTATCAAATTGTTGTCAGGCAATACTAGTTTCTTGTGATGCTGAAGATTTTATCATGAGACAACTTTAAAATGGGAGACAAAAAGTTTAATGCTCACATTATAATAGTACAATAAACTAATTATCATTGTAAAAATCACAGGAATGTAAAATGGACAAAGGTCACACAGAAATGGAATATGGATCTTATGGCTTTTTAGTGTGCTAGGAATAATGAAGCCAGGGATGACGATGTCTCTAAGTGATTCCCATGTGGTTGCTATTTGATAGTTAATGTTCATTGACTTTGGCATACAGTTAGTTCTCAAAAAATATTCTTCAAGGGTGATTGTTAATGGATAACTTTGTTTTATTTTTCATTTTGTGCTTCAGTTAGGGGGCAAGGATCTCAAAAATACTAGTTATGGTAAAATATAAACTTTAAAATCATGTGAGTGTGACTTGAGGCAACCTACTTAATGTCCCCCATGATTGAATTATTCCTCTGATCATTTATTTCTGTGTTACCATATGGGAATTAGTTGGGATTTCAGGAGATAAAGAAGCTAGCATATATATCAATATTCCAATTATTCCATAGATATTGCAATAATTGTTATTTTCTGCTTGTCAAAATTTTAGTGCTTGTGTTATAATTATTTTTGCAATATTAGTTTTATAGTAAATAGTACATATACACAGCTCTGTTCAGAAACAGTTAATCAAATTTATATTTCATGGGATTATTTATACTGGCCATGATTTAGTGACTGATAAGGCATCTAATTTGCTAACATTTCTTGCATGGATGTAATAGACTATTTAGTCCTAATTCACACAAACTACAAATGAGATTTAGTAAGCAGACATTAAAGTGGTATTTAATCAATTAATAATTATATGGAGCTATGTTTAGTTTTCAAATTCATGATTCCTTATAACATATATTCTACTTAATTATTGAAAGTATAGCATACTTAAAAGTTCCTGCATCCAAACTAGAATGGAAACATTATATAAAATTCAAGCTATGAATACACTTTTAGGAGTATAAATATACCTTTGAAATATTCATATGCTATAATGAAAATTGAATTTACTATATGTTGTAATTCAAATGTACAGATAGGGAACTGTTACAAAGTGGGTTTATGATCCAGATGTACCATTTAATATCTGTATAAGGGGTAAATTATAAAAAATTCTTTGTTACATCTTCTGGAATTATATAATGTAAATGTGAGATTTGTTGGAGGTTTTCTGCTAGGAGTGCTGTTCCCTCCTGTACTTACATTTCAAATTCAAAAGCTATGTTAAGAAGAAACCCTTAATACCCCCCTGAATGCAGCATTCCTGATCAGGATATGACATGACTAATGGTAGAAATCAATTTATACCTTGTTTCTGTCATTGGTTTGCTCCAGGTTTTTCCCATGCAAGCATGTGTCATAAAACTTACTTCCATCTAAAGTTGCATTCCTCATTAGCTTTTAACTTCAGTATTTATCTGTACCCTTTATAATCACATATAAGACAGAACAGACTATCCATAGGCCCAGGAATTTATCATACTGACTTAATTTGGTTGTTTGATTTTCTTACCTTTGATCACTCAGGATGCTGAAGTTTGTATATTCTTTACCCCCAATCCTTTCTGTCCCCAAAATGAACTACATTCCATTTTCTGTGGAATTGTGGTGTGAAAATCTCAAATTAAAAAAAAATATATCACCTAGAGAGAAGTTATAGTGTTTTCTTCCGAGGAATGAATTAAAGACAATTATTGATGCTGTCTGTACTGATTCCTGTACATTGACTAGTATAAGTATTCTTTTTCAGTTTTACAGTATAAATTGAATATTATTTCTTTTCAATCCCCATTTGCAACCATCTAAAGTGGTTCTCAACTTGTGTGTCAGGACCCATGTGGTAGGTGGAAGGACCTTTTCACAGGGTCCCATATCAGATATCCAGCATATCAGATATTTATATTATGATTCATTACAGTAGCAAAATTACAGTTATGAAGTACCAATGAAAATAATTTTATGATTGGGGGTCACCACAACATGAAGAACTGTATTAAAGGATCATAGCATTGGGAAGGTTGAGAACCACTGGTCTAAAGTTCTACTTTCAGTGAGAACTCACAAGCTAACTGTGGCTGCTAAGCCCACCTAATCAAGATACCACACATCCAAGTTAGATCATTTCATAGACTGGCACAACTTACTCAGACTTAAATGCCCTCTTGGGTTATGGAAATACCTCTGGCTCTTGGCTCTGTATATCTTATTTTGGCCTATCGTTGGTTTGCCCTAGGGTTTTCTGATGTAAGTTGAGATCATATTATTTAACTTTAGTGAAACAGCATGCTTTATTAGTAACTTCTTCAGTTATCTCCATCCTTTATATTCACATATAAGAGAGAATAGACTATTTATTAGACCAGAGATTGATCAAAGTGGATTCTTTAACTTTATCATGTGTAAAGATAAACAAATACAGTGAAGGTAGTTGCCAATAAATTTAGATTAATCATCCATGTAGCCTGAAATTTGAATGATATCCTTTTTTACTTTGAAATTTGCAGTCATAATTTTTTTTATGCTTCACTTACTATATGACTGAATGAGAGAGAGAGAGAGAGAGAGAGAAAGAGAGAGAGAGAGAGAGAGAGAGAGAGAGAGAGAGAGAGAGAGAGAGAGAGAGAGAGATTGAGAGAGATTGAGATTATCTCTATTGGTCAAGTGTGTACATGAAGATAGAAAGAATTAGAAATTGAACCTACATGTTTCTTAGAACTGTAGCTAGCTTTCCTTCTAAGGCAATCTGTTCAGTGGTTACAAAGGACTCATTTCTTTTTTTCTTTTTTTTTTTTCGTATCTCACACTATTGCACTTCATGAATCTGTATTCTGTGAGTAAGGTACTTCTGATAACAGAGGATTGATTTCCCACGTCTACTTTCGTTCCAAATTCAAATGCTCTCTTAAGAAGAAACAATTAGCTTTTCTCCAAATGCAATGTTACTGATGAGCTTGTTTCATGGTCAATGGTAGAAATCAATTTTCATTTAAGAACCTACAGTACTTTGCCTTTTTTCCTTTTCTGTAGTCTATTGATTCTTCTCCCTGTGGAAAGGCACTATCCATTCGACTGTAGCCAGACACTTTACAGGGGTCCATCTTAACAGAAGAGGTGCCTAGAAAGGATTTGCTCTGCATGTGTCTACATTTTAATATGTGGATATATGTCCTTCTACCTGCTGTAATTTGGAACAGGAGACTTCTGCCTAGAAAGTCAGAAACATTACTGTGATATGACTTAAAATTTGCTAATCTTTGACCTTTCTGGAAGTTTCAGGGGCCTATTAGCAATGCAAGGAATTATAATGGACTATAAAATCTTCTTCTAGTTAAGTGTGATCACCAAATCCATGAGGTCCAACAATAGTTTGAGAGAATTGTCTTCCAAGCATTGAAGAAAGGATGTTTTGTGTTTGAAATCTTTAGTAGTTATTGACTGGAATAAGAAAAATACTGGAAAATTATTTTATCAACAGAATTATACCCATTGTAGTTCCTGCATTTATACAAAATAGCCAGATTTATGAAAAAGGATTTCAGAGATGGCATGGATTTGGCTGTTGGTATTTTAAGGCAAGGTCATTTTTTATGCTTGTTTACTATGAAGATTATTTACAACTATATTGCAAGGTAAAATTGCCTCAGAAATGTGGTTTCCAAAAATACATATTTTCTGTGGAATGCTATTTCTGATAAGTATTTATTAAAGTTTCTACTTGAAAATTTCATATATATTCTAAAGGGGGATAATGTCTATTCATCCCAATTTTTATTTAAATGCCTGGGTCAGAAGGATAAAACAACAAAATTAAATCATATGATAAAATATAACTGTTTCCAATATTTTCCAATTTCATAAAGAGATAGAGAACGTATGTTATCTGATATCAGAAAACCAGAAAAATGTTTCCACAGGTGAAATAAAAAAATGTGAACTAAACAAGCCCCTGACTCTAATATTTTACATTAATTTAATTTGTTTCATTTATTAGAAGTGGACTCATGCCAAAGATTCTTCAGAGTGATGCCAGGTCACAACAGCAGACTAATACAATCGCTTTGATTGCTTGTCTTCTAAGGCTTTGTGATTCTCTGAACAAGTGGCAATTATTTTTCTTCTCCCCCTGCAGACTGCCACTGTGGAACAGCCAAGTCTCTGAAGTGAGTAGCCATGTTTTCCTGCCCCTCCTATAGATGGCCACTGTGGAATAGTTCAGCTTCTGACATAGGCAGTAGCCTAGTGAATATCTTCATGACCAAAGGAATGTTTGATTGGTTCTCTTTCTATGATGAACTCTAATGTAATTCCCAATTTAAATCTGTATATGATATAATTATTTAATAATGTAATATTATTTGAAGCAAGTAATAATGTAATGATAATGTGATATTAGTAATGTAATAATAATGTATTATTATTACATTTTAATTATATGTTTATATACACACATATATATGTATATATGTGTATATATATATATATATATACTGATATCCCAAGGTGTATATATATATATATTTTTTGTATATATTAAATCATATGATAAAATATAACTGTATATATATAAAATATATATATTTTGTATATATATATATATATACACCTTGGGATATCAGTATATGCTTATACAATGAGTTTTATTAATTTTCTCAGTATTAGCTGTATAACGAAGTATACACACACATATATATATATGTATATAATATACATTATATCTGTTTGCTAAATGAGGTTAAATGAGTGATGGAAAATTATTTGAAAAACATTTAATAAGCTATAGTTATGATACAGAAATGATATTGTAGACATATTTTAACATGGCTCCTTACAGAATTTTCGTATAATAACTTAACAAAGGTGTAATTGCCATTAACAAAATAAATAATATGAAATTATTGTTAGAATAAAATACAATACAACATAATACAGTATAATACAATACAAAAACACAATACAACAAAATAAAATATATTGTGAAGATAGGCAATGTTTGGAACATAATTTATTGTGAGTTTAGGGGAAAATTAAGGTATTTTTCTTTTCCCTCATGAAATACCTAAGGTGAGATTCAAGCAGTTTGCGCAGTGAAGGATGTCACCTCACAATGGAGTACTTACACAAAGGGAGGTAAGTTGTTTGGTGGGTATTCTTAGGTGAAGAACTGTAAAAATATTTTGATTTTTGTGAACTAGAAAAGGTCACTGATCATTAGCCTCTGAAGAGATTTTCAAACAACAAATATTTAATTGAACAAGAGGGTAAATGATCCAGTGTGGGAATTAAATTTCCTAGAAAAAAAAAAGAAAAAGAAAAATTGACTAAATAAAGAGGAAATTTAAGAGGAGCAGTAGAAAAGCATCCACATTCTTTTCCCTTTGGCAAAATCTATATGGCAACTTGTGAGTTTGACTGCTAAACTAATTAAGTCTGGAATATCCTTGGAAAGTGATTTTTCCATTTTATATGTCTTAATTTCATTTTATTTCTTACATTCTGGTATACAAGTGGATTTTGTTGTCAGGATAAATGTATAGCTAGCTTATATTCTAAAGGTTTTATTTTAAAGAAAAGCATGGCTTTTACTTATAGGTAAAAATCAATACTTTCCTTCTAAATAATGATCTTCTCTCTGGATTTTAAAAATACAAACTGTACAGACCCATTATATTCTGTCACTTAATAGTGAAACAAAAAGAATGCGAGCCAGTCTTTATTTTTCAGCTTTGTTAGTCAATAGGTCATAACTTATCTTTTATTTTGTATGTGCATTACCTTGTATTTTTATGCAAACACAGTTTACTTTGCAAGTTTTCAGTGAGTATCCACTTTATTTTCACAAGTAAGTCTTCAGCTCAGTGTGATTCTTTTGATATTTTATTCATTTTCATTTCTGATCTTTTATATATTTTCATTTAAATTGCAACCAAGATAACTGAACGTAATATCAACATTTACTTGGCTTCATATTGAAATTTCTGTTGTATGTCTGTCTGTTCCCCTCTTAATTGTTAATTTCCTGATTGAGTCATTCTACACATACAACAGCTCATCCATTTCAATGTGTATTCAGCAATGATATACTTACACAGCTGCGTGTTCACTACGCTAAGGCAAATGCAGATCATTACCATTACACTTACATGGTTTTCTGTTCCTCTTTGCTCTTAAGCCCTCTCTCCCAAGGTGGCTTTAGAAAATCACAAGCTTACTTTGTTTTTCTATACGTTTGTCTGTTCCAAAAGTATCCATGTAATGGAATCACGTGGTCCTATGACAGGACATCTGGATTGTCTTCCCCATTACTATTTCAGCTCTGTGCTGCTCCTAATCCTGCTCAACTCCCCTCAACATTTTTTTTTTTAATCAAACACTGAACTTTCATTTCCTTCAAATTCTTTCTTTGGTCCTCACTCCCATTTCTAGCCATTACACTGATGTTTCAATATCATTTATAAAAGTCTTTATAAAATCCCATCTTTGGAAATTAGTATCATGCCACATGTTAGGATAAAAAAAATATATAACCCTATAAAAACTAAAATCTATGAAATACAGAGAAAAATACCAGACTTTTTGAGTGTAAATTATATTACCCACATATTTAAGTTGTAACAAATAAAGACACTGTAAAATGTCTGTTCTTTTCCAGTAGTTACAATGTCAGTGAAGTATTTGACTTGTGATTCATTTTCAAAAGATTTAAGTGATTTAAATCATCAATTAGGAAGCTGCTGTGACAAGTCAGTCCATCTGCAAATAAAAAAGCAATGCATGTTCCAGAAAAGTTGCCATTCACTCAAATCAATGATGGAATTGATGAGCAAAGTGCCAGGGACTTAGTCTCTGGAATTCCTTTTAAAATTTGCTACATTAAGTTTTCTAGGGACTATTTTAATGACTTTTAAAATGACTCTTGGTACTTGCTTCCAAATTTCACAGGTTCCTTAAAATAATCCCATGGAAGTAAATGTAGAATCACTTGGGTCATATGATAATTTATATTTGATTGGTTTTTATCTTCTTAAAATTGTCCAGATTTCTCTATAAAATAAAAATAAGTCTTCTTCATTGAGCTTAGAGAGTTTTCATTCACATTTAATAATCAAAAACTCTTTTGTATGTAAATCTTGAGCTGAAACACAATTGTGCAGATGGTAGTATTCTTAGTAAAAAAACTGTCAAAAAATTACTCATAAAATTAGAGCATTTCCTCAGAAAATCTGTCTTTAGACATTTGTACCAAATCTATATTGTCAATACCTAGAAAAAGCACTGGTTTTATTTTTCTTTTTTAAGTTGATGTTTATAGACTATAAAGCAATTAGTTTAACAAATTCATCTCCTTAAATTAGCAGGTGGCTTAGGTGTGTGCTGAAAAATCAAATACATTATAAAAAGTATTCTCCTACTGTCTTTTGTAATCAGTTTTTACTGTGAGGGCAGAAGCTAAGTACTATATGAAATGATCATTAGTATTTATATAAAATGGAAATGCTGACAATGACCTTGATTTCCAGAAGACTGTCCAAGGTTCACTGAGCAAAATATTAGTAATTATCTCTGATTTTACTGTTATTGAAAAGATCTAATTAGTTAATGAGTATTGAAGTGTTTAACTGTGTTTTATCCTCAAGGAAGACGGACTACAATGGATAACTTTTATTTTATGTTTCCATTAACAAAAATAAGAGAATAATTTTAATAATTTAAATACTTTTTTTGTACCTCTTATGATTGCAATAAATATAAACTACTTATATATTAATAAAGTGAAGTAAAAATGTATTGGGCATATTTAAAACAACAGTGATTAAAAAGTTCAAATGAGAACATTAGGGAATGGGATGGCTGAACTGGAACAGGGAGGGAGGGGGAAAGCAATGAAAGAGATACCATGATAGAGAGAGATAACATGGGGATAGAGAGAAACCGGGTGCTAGGGAAGTTGCCAGTAATCCCCAAGGATGACCCCAGCATGGGCTACTAGCAATAGTGCAGAGGGTGCCTGAACTGAACTGGCTTGCCCCAGAGATCAGACTGGTGAAGACCCTAACTGTCATCACAGAGCTTTCCTCCAGTGACTGATGGAAACAGATGCAGAAATCCACAGCCAATTACCAGACAGAGCTCCAGGAGTTCAGTCAAAGAGAGAGAAGAGGGATTCTATGAGCCAGTGCATAAGGATCGTGATGGAGAAACATGCAGGGACGACTGAACCAAACTAGAGGGAACTCATGAAAGTTGGATCAATGCCTGTGGAGCCTACATGGGCCTGGACAAGGCCCTCTGCATGGTGAGACAACAGCTTGATCTGCTTAGGGGCCCCCTGGTGGTAGAATCAGAATCCATCTATGGTGCATGAGCAGGCTTTTTGGAGCCCACTACCTATAATGGGACATCTCATGCAGTCTTGAGGTAGGGGGAAGGGCTTGGACTTCCTTCTCCTGAATGTGCCTCCCCGCCTTGCCTTCTTGTGGGTGGGAGAGAAGGTCAGGTTGGGAGGGGCAGGCTGGAGGGATGGGAGGAGGGAAGAGGGGAATCTTTGATTGGTGTGTAAAATGAATGGAAAAATTTCTTAATTAAAGAGGGGAGATGTTAAAATCTCTTGCATTTTGTATTTCCTTCAGATTTCTTCTACACATATGAAGTGAATTTTTTTATTGCTTCAAGTTTAGTGTTTTACCATTGTTTATTGTGTCTAGCTACACATTTAAGGTTGCATGCTAGGAGAATTTTTCTTCAACTGTATTATTTTTCTTCTAATCTATGCAAGTGCATATTGGAATTTATTTTTATAAAGTAAGAACTTAATACATGTTATTAAACAAGGCAAAATTTCATCTGTTAATATTTCCATCTAGAACCTCTTTTTCCTTGAGTAATTGTTTACCTTGGGTTTTGAAGAGTAAACAAGGAGAGAGAAAAATTATCTTGGAAGCTGGAGTTTAAGGTGACATCTTCCTACTTTGCATCTGCAGGTGTCTATGATGCTATAATCTTTCTATTTACATCTACATTTCCCCTTGCTTCTCAATGGTATGTGATGAAACCAGGCAATAAAAATAAACACTAATTTTCAGGGCAATAAATTATATTTTCACTTGATTATCAGTGTAAGATCTCTTAAGGTCTTAATCAATTTTCAATATTAAAATATTAGACATGGCTCTCTAGCACTTTGCTTCTTCCAGTTCTCATGTGGTCTTCATTTACCATGGTCTCCTATTCCTTGTTCTCCCTCTCTGTTCTTGATCCAGCTGGGATCTCCTGCTCCCCCAAGCTCTCTTTCCCTCGACCCTTGCCCTTCATTACCCCTACTCATGTCCAGGCTGTTCATGTAGATCTCATCCATTTCTCCGTCATTGGGCGATCCCCGTGTCTTTCTTGGGGTCCTGTTTTCCAGGTAGCCTCCCTGGTGATGTGAGTAGCAGTCCAGTCATCCTTGTTCCACATTTAGTATCCATCTATGAGTGAGTAAAATAACCCCACAATAGACTGCTGGCAATGGTCGAGAGACAGCCCGAACTGATCTACTCTTGTGATGGGATGGCCAAACACCCTAATTGTCATGCTAGAAACCCCATCCAATGACTGAGGGATCTGGATGCAGAGATCCATGGCTAGGCCCCGGGAATGGGAGTCCAATTAGCAAGAAAGAGGAGGGTTTATACAAGTGAGAATTGTTGAGACCAAGGTTGGATAAAGCACAGGGACAAATATCCAAACGAATAGAAACACATGAACTATGAACCAATGGCTGAGGGGCCCCCAACTGGATCAGGCCTTCTGAATGGGTTAGACAGTTAATTGGCTTGATCTGTTTGGGAGGCATCCAGGCAGTAGGACCGGATCCTGTGCTCAGTGCATGAGTTGGCTGTTTGAAACCTGGGGCTTATGCAGGGTCGCTTGGCTCCGCCTGGGAGGAGAGGACTGGATCTGCCTGGACTGAGTCTACCAGGTTGATCTCAGTCCTCGGGGAGAGGATTTGCCCTGGATAAGGTGGGAATGGGGGTGTGTTGGGGGGAAGGGAGGATGGCGGGAGGGGGGAGAACAAGGGAATCTGTGGCTGATATGTAGAACTGAATTGTATTGTAAAATAAAAGAAAAGAAAAAATAGACATGCTATGAAATAATATTCTGGCAATATGTATTGTCTATATAGTTTTTCTATTTAAAAGTGAAATCAGTTAACCTTTTATTTTGATGTTTATAATTTCCTGTTATTACAAGCATCAATAGGAAGACATTTTGTATGAGGAATGTTACCCTGTTCTTTCATGAAAATACTATACTGTTTGTATATTTGTATGCTTCTGTATTTAATGCAAAATGCATCTAGAATAATTCAAATGTGAATTTTGATGATGCACAAAATGATTCTTGTTAACCATGGCATGAAACTGGAATTTACCTGTGTTTTGAGAACAATATTTTGTCTTACAGCATGGCCCTGTAGCACATTAAATTGTGTCTATGCAATAATAGTATCTGCTCCACTACAATCAAAGACTTGTGGTTTTGTAAAGCAGGATTTTTAACTGAACTTCAATGCTTTGGAAAGAGTGTTTCCAGCTGATTTTTGTTTTTTTGTAACTGGTTTGTAGACTGAGGATATAAGTTGAATGCTGTATAAAATAGTCATTAGTGCCTCTAGAATAAGCACATGCAAACAATGACCTTGATTCCCAGGAAAAATGTGCAGGGTTCACTGTGCAAAGATACTGGGTAATTAGCTCTGATTTTACTGTTGTTGAAAACATTAATTATTTAACGAGTTTGAAGTGCTGAAGTGTTTTCTTCTGACTTAAAAATTTGTACACTTAAGTAATCAACAGTCAGCCTGACTCAAATGAAAGAAAACAAAAATAATTTATTGCACCATGTTGACAGATTAAGATTTGATTTTTTTTAAAATTAAGTATCAACACAAGTCCCAAATTCTGTCTTAGAAGGACTAAAATGCAGGGACCTGTAGGAAAGGAAGAACAGGGGAACTGTGTTGAATAAGTTATGTAATAGGAAGAACAGCATGTTTCTCCCCTTTTTTTCTTTCACATGAAATGTGAGACATGTGCAAAGTCATTTTTTTACACTTTAGGAGATAAATGTGAAAGTACACAATACACTTGATATATACCTTAAAATGCAATACTTTCCTTTCATCTTTATGTGGTGGTGTCTCATACCCATAGAAGAGGATGTAACAACCAGGACGTGTAAAACAAGATGGTGCTGCCAAAATAAAATAAAAATAATAAAGTCTTATAAGGAAATTTTGTATTAGAGAATTATCTTAGAATATATCACAGAATATATCTAGGCTATAAGGAAGTTCCCAACAGAACCTTCAGCACAGGCCTCTATCATTTCAGATATTTGCACACGTGTCTTCTAAGAGAGCATCTTGTTTCTAGAGGTTCTACCAAAACACAGGCTTTTTGAAGAAGGGGTGGTTAGAAAAGGATGATGGATGGCTTAACAGCCATAGCTGGATTTTAGTCAGATAAATTCCCAATGCATTCTCAATCCTATACAAAGAAAATGAGAGAAGAATCCAAATGGTCCTGGGGAGTTCCTACAGAATTACCAGGGTGAAGGAGGAAGGATGTCACTTAACTCTGCCTCATTTCTTCTCAGGCCTCTCTCCAACTTCCCCAACAGAGTTAATGGAGAAATAAATGATGATGAATAATTTAATGAAGGTGATAATTGAGATATCAAAGGTGCTTTGAATGATAATGCCCCCATAGACACATATATTTGAATGCTTAGGCCCCAGGCAGTGGAACTCAGATAGAATTTGAAGAATTAGGAGCTACAGCTTTATTTGAGGAAGTTTGTCACCAGGGCTGGGCTTTGGGGTCTCATGAGCTCCCATGCCAGGCTCAATATTGCTCTCTTGGCCTGTGGATCAGAATATAGCTGTCAGTATCTGCTTTCCCATCCATGAATGCTTTCAAACTCTCATCATGCTCCCCACTATGATGATAATGAATTAAACCTTTGGAACTGTAAGTAAGTCCCAAGTTAATTGCTTTCTTGTATAAGAATTGCCTTGGTCAAGTCAGAAGAGCAGGTGAGTGATACACCTGCCAGCAGAATTACCCCACTTCGTAGATTCCATTCCCAAAGAATCATTCCATCACACATACCCTCCCACCTCATCATCAGCACCAGTACTGGGACCTGTCCCCAACCCCAGGGGACTTCAGCTGTTCTAGTGTAGGCCATTTCAGTCAGAAGAACAGATTCTGTTTCCAAAGATCCGTTCCACAGCCCACACTCTCCTACATCACTTGCCCCATGCTGGGCCCTGCCTAACACTGTTAGACTTCAGCTGCTTGGGTACAGGCCACACCAGCCAGAACAGGTAAATTACCTGCCTGCCAGCAGAAACTGCCCCACGCCCAAGATTCAGTTTCCAAAACCCCATTCTACTTCTCATACACTCCTACCTCATCACTCACCTTGTGGCCAGTCTCTACTCCCCAACTCCTGAAGACTTTAGCTATTCAGGTTCAGGTCATACAAGTCAGAAGAAGAGAGAACACTAGCTGCATCAAAGGCCAAGCTAAATAGTAGAAGACTAGCCCTGACTTGGAGAGAGACTCCCTAGTAGATCAGAGGTCACACTGGCTGCTCGATATCCAGGACACAAAGACCAGCAGACCAAAGAGGAAACAGAAACCAAGAATGAAAACACCCTTCTATAAAAGGCAAACTCAGAAATCAGAACTTAGACCTATAATCATAATAAACCCGGATGCCAAAAGGCCTATGTAAGAATACAATCAACAATAGCTAGAGCAATATGGCACCACCAGAGCCCAGCTATCCTACAACAGCAAGACCTGAATATTCCAACACAGCTGAAGCACAAGCAAACTACCCTAAAATCAACTGTATGAAGATGATAGAGTTCTTTACCGAGCAAGTGAAAAAAATCAATTAAAGAAATTGAGGAAAAGACAAACAAAAATTTGGAGGAAATCAATAAATTACTTAAAGAATGACAAAAAAGCCAAGGGGAAAAACAAAACAAAACAAACAAACAAAAACCCCAACAGATCAAGTAAACTATTCAAAACCTGAAAATTGAAATGGAAGCAATAAAGAAAACACAAACTGAGGGAATTAAAGAAATCAAAATTTTGGGTGAGCAAACAGGAACTACAGATGCAAACATCATCAACAGAATACAAGAGAAGAGGAAATCTCAGTTGTTGAAGATATGATAGAAGAAATAGTTTCATTGTTCAAAGAAAAATTTAAATATAAAACGTTATAACATAGAACTACCAGGAAATCTAGGACACCATGAAAAAACAAAACATAATAATAATATGAATAGAAAAGTAAAAGAATCCCAGCTCAAAAACAAGGAAAATATATTTAACAATTCATAGAAAAAAATTTTAACCTAAAGAAGGACATGCCTATAAATGTACAAGAAGCTTAAAAAACACCAAATAGATGGAATCAGAAAAGAAATTCCCCATGCCACACAATAATCAAAACATGAAACATACAGGACAAAGGAAGAATATTAAAAGCTGCAAGGGAAAAATGCCAAGTAACCTATGAAGGCAGACCTAGTAGAATTGCACCTGACTTCTCAATGGAGATTCTAATAGTCAGAAGGACCTGTACAGATGTCTTGCAGACTCCAACAGACTGTGGATACCAACGAGACTACTATACCCAGCACAACTTTCAATCACCATAGATAGAGAAAATAAAATATTTCATGACAAAGTCAAATTTAAACATTATCTATCCACAAATCCCGCCCTATAAAAGATACTAGAAGGAAAACTCCAACTCTTACAAGTAAGTTGATTATACCCACCAAAACACAAGCAATAGATAATCTAACACCAGCGAAATCTAACAAAGGGAAACACACACACACACACACACACACACACACACACACACACACACACCACTACCCCCACACACACCAATGACAAAATAACAGTAATTAACAATCATTGGTCATGGATATCTCTCAATATCTTTGGGCTTAATTCTCCAATTAAAAAAAAAAACACAAGCTAGCAGAATGGCTATGCAAACAGGATCCATCCATCTGCTGCATGCAAGAAGAATACCTCAACATCAAAGATAAATATCACCTCTGAGTAATGGATTGGAAAAAGATTTTCCAACAAATGCCCCTAAGAAGGAAGCAGGTACAGCTATTTTAATATCTAACAAATTAGACTTTGTGGTAGTTTGAGTTTAATTGGCCCCAATAATATAGAGTGGCACTACTAAGAGGTGTGGCTTTGTTGGAGTGGGTATGTTTTTGTTGGAGGACGTGTGTCACTGTGGGGATAGGCTTTGAGGTTTCCTATGCTCGGGATGCTGCCCACTATCTCAGTTGACTCTCTATTGCCTACAAGATAATAGGACTTTCAGTTACTCCAGCCCTGTGTCAGCCTGCATGCTTACATGCCCCCTGTCATGGTGATGATAATGGACTAAACCTCCGAAAATGTAAGCAAGCCATCCCAATTAAATGTTTTCTTTAAAAGAGTGGCTGTGGTCATGGTGTCCCTTTATAGCACTAAAACCAATAACTAAGACAGACTTCAAATAAAAATTAATAGAGATAGAGAGAGACATGTCCTACTCATCAAAGGAAAAATCCATCTGGATAAAGTTCTAATTCCTAATATCTGCCCCAAATCCAAGAGCACCCACATTTGTAAAAGAAACAATACTAAAGTTTAAATCATACATCAAACTTCACACATTAATTCTGGAGATTTCAATACTCCACTCTCATCAATGGACAGGTCATTACAACAAAAACTAAACCAAGAAATAATGAAGCTAACAGACATTATGAATCAAATAGACCTAACAGATATCTACAGATTATTTCACCCAAACACAAAAGAATAAAGAGTATACTTTAATGAAACCCTAGGGAACATTCTCTAAAACTGACAATAAACTGTCACAAAACAAGTCTCAACAGAGAAACGAAAACTGAAATACCTCACTGTATTCTATTAGACCACCATAGATTAAATCTGGATAACAACAACAGCAGAAACAAGAGAAAGTCTACAAATTCGTGGAAACTGAACAACTCCCTACTAAAGAACTACTGGGTCAAGGCAGAAATAAAGAAAGAAAGACTTCCTAGAATTCAATGAAAATGAATGCATAACAAACCTAGACTTATGGGACACAATGAAAGTGGTGCTAAGAAAAAAGATCCTATCACTAAACATCTTCATGTAGAATGTAGAGAGATCTCATGTAGAGAGATACTAGTGACTTAACCTCACACCTTAAGGCTCTAGAAGAAAAAGAAACAAATATATCCAGGAGGAGTAGATGGCAGGAAATAGTCAAGCTGAGGACTTAAATCAATAAAATGGAAACAGAGAACAATACAAAGAATCAGTGAAACAAAGAGTGATTCTTTGAGAAAATCAACAATATAGACAACCCTTACATAAACTAAATAAAAGACAGAGTAAGAATATTCAAAGTAACAAAATCAGAAACAAAAAGGGGCACATAACAGACATAAACACAGAGGAAATCCAAAGAATCATTAGGTTATACTTCAAAAGGCTGTACTCTACAAAATTAAAAAAATATAAAAGTAATGGACAATTTTCTTGATGGATACCTCTTACCAAAGTTAAATCAAATCAGAAAATAATTTAAATCGACCTATAAGCCCAAAGGAAATAGAAGCAGTGATTAAAAGTCTGCCAACCAAACCTAGCCCAGGCCCAAATGGTTTTAGTGCAGAATTCTACCAAATTTTCAAAGAAGACCTAATACTAATACTCCTAAAGTTTTTCACAAAATAGAAACTGAAGAAACATTGTCAAATTCATCATATGAGGTCACAGTCACCCTGATATACAAAGTATACAAAAACTGAACAAAGAAAGAAAATTACAGACAATTTCCCTCATTAACATTGATGCAAAAGTACTCAATAAAACATTTGCAAACAGAATCCAAGAACACATCAAAAAGACCATCCACCACAACCAAGTAGGCTTCATCCCTCAGAGAAGCAGGGATGATTCAACATATAAAAATCTGTCAATGCAATCCACCATATACACAAACTGAAAACACACACACACACACACACACACACACACACACACACACACACACACACACACACAATCATCTTATTATCTTATTGGGCACTGAAAAAACCCTTGACAAAATTGAACATTCCTACATGATAAAGTTCTTGGAGAGATCAAGGATATAAGGGAGATACCTAATCATAATAAAGGCAATTTATAGCTAAGCTATAGCCATCATCAAATTAAATAAATAGAAACTCAAAGCAGTCCCACTATAATCAGGAACAAGACAAGACTCTCCACTCTCTCCATGTCTATTCAACACAGTAGCTGAAGTTCTACCTAGTGCCACAAGACAAGTAAAGGAGATCAACAGCATACAAATTGGAAAAGGAAAATTCAAAGTATTGCGTTTGCAAATGATATGATAGTATAAATAAGAAACCCCAAAATCTCTACCAGTGAGCTCTTACAGATGATAAACGTCTCTAGTGAAGTGGTTAGATACAATATTAACTAAAAAAAAAAAAAAATCAGTAGCCCTCTTATATATAAACAATAAAAGTGTTGAGAAAGAAATAAGAGAGAAATTACCCTTCACAGTAGCCACAAATAATATAAAATATTTTGGTGTAAGTATAACCAAGCAATGAAAGGCCTGTCTGATAAATACTTCAAGTCTTTGATCAAAGAAATCAAAAAACATATTAGATCATGAAAAAAAATCTCCCATACTCACGGATGGATAGGACTAGCATAGTAAACATGGACATCCGATCAAAAGTAATCTAGAGATTCAACAATGGTAGACGTTCACAAACAAAATTCCAATGCAATATTTCATATACAATGAGAGAAAAATACTCAGCTTTATATGGAAAAAACAAAACAAAAAACCCATAATAGCTAAAACAATCCTATGCAGTAAGAGAATTTCTGGAGGTATCACCATCCCTGATTTTAAGCTGTACAACAAAGCTTGAGTAATAAAATCCACAAGATTTCGGCATAAAAACAGACAAATTAATGAATGGAATTGAAACAAAGACCCAGATGTAAATCCACAAACCTATGGAGACTTGATTCTTGATATATATATATATATATCAGAAATACACAATGAAAAAAAAGAAAGCATCTTCAACAAATGATGCTGGACTAACTGGATATCAGCATGTAGAAGAATCTAAATAGATCCTTATCTTTCACCCTGCACAAACATCAATTCCAAAAGGATATGAAATCTCAACATAAATCCAGATACACCAAACCTGAAAGGAGAGAAAGTGGGAAATAGCCTTGAATGTATTGGCACAGGAGATAGCTTCCTGAACCGAGCACCAATAGCACAAAAAATCAGATCAACAATTAATAAATGAGACCTCATGACATTGAAATGCTTCTGTAAGGAGAATGACACCATCAAAAGGACAAAAATGTAGCCCACAGAATGATAAGATATTTTCTTCAACTCCACATCTGACAGAGGTCTATTATCCAAAATATATAAAGAACTCAAGAAACTAGACATCAGCAAACTAATCCATTTGAAATGGGGTACAGCTCTAAACAGAATTCTCAACAGGGGAAACTCAAATGGCTGAGAAACACTAAGAAATGTTTAATATCCTTAGCCACCAGGGGAATGCAAATCAAAATGACTTTGAGATCCCATCCTATACCTGTCAGAATGGCTAAGATCAAAAACACAAGTGACAGGTCATGTTGGAGCGAGGGAAACACTGTGCTGCTGGTGGTGGGTGTGCAAACTTGTACAGCCACTTTGGACATCAACATGTCAGTTTCTCAGAAAATTGAGAATTGATATACTTCAAGACCCAGCTGTACCTCTCCTGGGCATATACCCAAAGGACACTCCATTCTACTACAAGGACACTTGCTCAACTATGTTCATAGCAGCTTTATTCATACAAGTCAGAAATTGGAAACAATCTGGATGCTCCTCAACTGAAGAATGGATGAAGAAAATGTGGTACCTTTACTTGGCATTACTCAGCTTCTGAAAACAATGACATCATAAAACTTGTAGGCAAATGTATGAAACTTGAAATAATCATCCCGAGTGAGGTAACCCAGACTCAGAAAGACTAGAGTGGTATATATTCATATATAAGTGAATATTAGTTGTAATGTAAAGCATAATTATGCCATGATCCACAGACCCAGAAATACTATGTAATAAGGAGAGCTTTTAAGGTTGGACACAAAGGTCTCCTTGGAAAGGGGAAATTGAATAGACTTCATGGGTGTGATGGGGTCAGGTGGAGTTGGGAACAGGAGGGAATAAGTTATGGGGGAAGGGAGAAAAAACTGGAATTGGGGGGGCATTTTGGAGGCAAGGTAGAAACCTAGTGCAATGGAAACTCCATGTAATCTGCTAGAGCAAAGTAAGTGTAGCAAAGACTCCCAGTAATGGTTAACAACAGAGCCTCAACTAGCCTTCTTCTAGAACCAGGTAAGGCTTCAAGTGGAGGGACTAGTACACCAAACCAGCCACAAAACCTTTGACCTGCAGTTTGTCCTGCCTACAGTGTTCTGGGACCAGAGCCTAGCAGAATCCTCATCGGAGAGACCACAAAGACTTCAGCTAGCAACTGATGAGAGCAAATGTATAGTCACGCGGTGAAACATTCGGTGGTGATTATGGAGTCCTGTGGAAGTGGGAGAGGAAGGCATTGGAGGAAATGATGATTCAGGGGCACCACAGAATCAACTGACCAGGAATCAGTGATGTGCTCGAGATCAGAGAGTCTTTTATTTTATTTTATAATTTAATTTAATTTTACATATGAGACACGATTTCCCCTGTCCCCCCTCCTCCCGCCCCCCCACCCGCTCCCCAACCTCACTCCCCATTCCCATCTCCCCAGGGCAAGGACTCCCCTGAGGATTCAGCTCAGCCTGGTAGATTCAGTTGAGGCAGGTTCAGTCCCCTCCTCCCTTCACCGAGGCTGAGCAAAGTGTCCCTGCATAGGCCCTAGGCTTCAAACAGCCAGCTCATGCACTAAGGACAGGTCCCAGTCCCACTGCCTGGGGGACCAGGGAGACTTACAGGGCTCTGTCTTAGATCTTTGCATATGTGTTATGGCTGAGTAGCATGGTGTTGTTGAGGGATTCTTAACAGTGGGAAACAGGGGCTATCTCTGATTCTTTGGCCTATTATGAGACCCCTTTCCTCCTACTAGACTATCTTGTACAGGCTTGATGTGATGGTATGTGCTGGTTCTTATGGTTGTATGTTATGCTGGGTTTGGTTGATATCCCTGGGAGACCTGATCTTTTTGAGGGAAGGTAGAAGGAGTGTGGATCTAGAAGGGGAGATATTGGGGGTTACTGTGGGAGGGGGGACTGAGCTCAGGATCTAATATAATAATTAAAAAATTAAATAATAATAAAAAATAAAAGGCAAAATTAAATAAGTTTGGGGGAAAAGAGTTGTCTTTTGCAGGATATTTGATCATACTGTGAACCCCAAGATTGCATAATTTACTGGGAAAAAAAAACTGTTTCTAGTTGTGGTGTGGCTCAGCTAATTCAAGAGCTTTCTGATTATTTTAAACAGGATTAAATAAAGTCAACTATAGGTCAAGAGGCAGAGCAAGCAACCAGTTGAAAGGAAGTGAACAAGAAAAAAAAACATATAGAGTAAGAGGAAGTCAGGAGAATGCACAGAGACACCAGGAAATAGAAGGGAAAACATTCAGCTTAAGGCTTCTTTGTTTGAGATGGCAGACGAGAGAGGGGGTTTCTGGGACATATGCTGAAGAGGAAGGTCATCTAGGTGCTTTCTCTGCCTCTCTAGGCTAGCAAGCTTTCACCTCAGCACCTGACTCCTGAGTCTATATTGTTAAAATTGAATGACTGAGATTTAGTTAAAAACAACATTTGGTACTCCAACACATGGCACCACCACACAGAGAAATCACTCCAGCTGTGGACAAACTGAGAAGCCACCACATTTGGTAAGATACCTGGGAAGTCCTTGAGTGAATTAAGTAATATTAGAAGGACAAATCTTTCCCACATTAGGGATAGGAAATATTATAATACAGAACCCTATATAATGCTACTTTATGTGGTGTGAAAATAGAAGCAGAAAATGAAAAGATAAATGACTTTACTGAGAGTGACATAATATCAATTATAATTAGTATCAGTTTGGTAATTCATAAAACCTTAATAGTCATAGTGTTTTTTTTTTGTGTGTGTGTGTGCCAAATATGAAAAGTGAATTGATAAGATACAAACCTTAGAAAGACTTATAAATGAAAATAAGAAAAACACTCAGACAAGACAGAGGAATTTAGACAAGAATCTACTGTGCCACAGCAGGATGAAATAGAAGAGGGGCTGTCCAAAGCTGTTAGAAAACCAACCGTAGTTTATTCAGTTACTACACAAGAAATGCTACCACATGATAGGCACCCCCAAGGTTATCAAGAAGTTAAATAGAATCCTAGAAATATTAGATTTGAGGAGATTTAAGGAAGCAGTCATTTCATAGTGTAAATGTCCACCCAATGTGAAGCAGATATTAAATTCATGGTGATCTCAGAACAGAATTATTCCCAAAGACTAGAAAGATTTGGCAACAGTAATATTGGAAGCTGTTCCTCAGTTATAATGGTGAGCATGGTGGTACAAGGAAGCTAGGGTCATAGAACAAAGATATAGGTCTAGAGGTATTAATATTTCCCAAAATAAGTTCTAGGTGAAGGTCAAAATGCTGAGTTACAAAAGCAGTGTAAATTTGATGATCACACTGTGGTATCTATGTCAGTTAGCAGCTTTAAATGCTTGCGACAAGACTGAAGAATTGCAAAAGAGGTCTGAGTCATTCACTAAAATTATACAAAGCCCCAAAGAAGAACTCACTGTTTTTTTTTTTTTTTTCAAAGATTGGCTGTAAAAAGAACAGTATTGGAATCAGATGTCAGACAAAAATTAATAGATTATTTGGTTTTTGAAAATGCTGATTCATAATGCAAAAGGGTGGTAAGTCTTTTAAAAGCAAGATCAACACCAATGGATGAATGGATTAAAAATACAGCTGATATTGATTTTCACATTTATGATCTACTCTGATAGGAGGAGTTATTTCTAAAAGTTTTAAGAAAATTAAAATGTCAGATATTTTAATTGTGGTAAGCAAGATCATATGAAAAGGGATTGTAGGCCAGGGCATTCCTAGAAATGATGCTTTTTCTAAAGATAATCCAAACAAAAGGTCTCAAATGATTGTCTTTCCTTCAGTGGTCATCAGCTACCAAGTTCATATATGCACACTAAATAGTAATAGGTGGATTAAAAGGAGAGGAAATTGAGAAAGGAACATAATCATGTGTGATTTTAAGTGTCGGACAGGGCAAGGTATGGATGGATATAATCTTAATACATTGTGAACAGATATAAAATTCTAGAATAATTAATATTGTTGTGGAATATTATTTTAAGATGTATTACATGTTATTATTCTGTGGAATATTTGTTTAATGATACAAAGATGTGTTGCATCTTTTTATTGTATCTGTTTCCCTTTGTAAAGCTATGTTACTTTGCCTACCTAAAACACCTAATTGGCCTAATAAAAAGCTGAACAGACAATTTCTAGGCAGGAGAGGCAGAGGTGGGGCTTCCAGGCAAAAAGATTAAACAGGAGGAGAGATCTGGGAACAAGAAAGGTGAGGAGCAAGAAAAGGGGACAGTAGTACGCCGTTGGCCAGCCATCCAGTCACACAGCCAGCTATGGAGTAAAAAGGATAGAAATATATAGAATAAAGAAAGATAAAAAGCCAGAGGCAAAATGTAGTTAAAGAGAAATGGAAAAATTTAAGTTAGAAAAACTGGACAGAAACAAGCCAAGTTGAGCCCAGGCATTCATAAGTAAAAATAAATCTCCATGTATTTTTTTGGGAGCTGGGTGGCAGGCCCCCAAAGAATAAAAAAGAAAAGCCAACTACAAAAGATGGTTTAAAATTTTGTTTACAGAGTTTACATATAAATTATTTTCAAAAATAATACCAATGGAGATGACTATGGCAAAGTTTATGATTTATTTGCAAAATGATTACTTTCAGAATATATACAATATTTGATCACAAAAAGAAAGTCAAATATAAGTTATGCTATAAGAAAATTAGAAAATCTATCAATGAGGACATCAAATTTACATTGTAAATCTCAAATGCATCTATTTCTTCTTCATATATAACAAGTGACAAATACTTTACAGTCTCTCTACATCTATATATCCTTACTCATAAGGTGATTTTGCAAACCACATTTTCAATGTGTTCCCCATCCAATGACTGAGGGAACTGGATGCAGAGATCCAAGGCTAGGCCCCGGGTGGAGCTCCGGGAGTCCAATTAGTGAGAAAGAGGAGGGTTTATATGAGCGAGAATTGTTGAGACCAAGGTTGGATAAAGCACAGGGACAAATAGCCAAACGAATGGAAACCAATGGCTGAGGGGCCCCCAACTGGATCAGGCCCTCTGAATGGGTGAGACAGTTGATTGGCTTAATCTGTTTGGGAGGCATCCAGGCAGTGGGACCAGGTCCTGTGCTCATTGCATGAGTTGGCTGTTTGAAACCTGGGGCTTATGCAGGGTTGCTTGGTTCGGCCTGGGAGGAGGGGACTGGACCTGCCTGAACTCAGTCTACCAGGTTGATCTCAGTCCTTGGGGGAGGCTTTGCACTGGAGGAGGTGGGAATGGGGGGGGGGGCGTGTGCTAGGAGGAAAGGGAGGGTGGCGGGAGGGGGAGAACAAGGGAATCCGTGGCTGATATGTAAAACTGAATTGTATTGTAAAATAAAATAAAATTAAATTAAAAAAGAAAACATTTTATATAATTAATCAATAAATACTTGCTGTATTATTAACAGAGTATTTTATTAAGTCAATATTATTTCTTAATGAGAATTTTGATGTAAATCTGCTTTCAAAAAATCAAAACACATCAAGTGCTATGTTAATATTTCAGTACAATGTCTTTTTTAAACTTCTAAGAAAGTAATCTTTTTTAAAAAATCACTTCAGTAGAGTTGTTTATCAAGTTCAACTTTATCTAGTTTTGATCAAGTAACTTCTAAGTCCATAACAAAGAACATGATTATAAAGAAAGGCTTACTGTGTTGAAAGTATTTAGGGATTTGAGATAATGGCCCAGAATAACACCATTTAAGAAGTCTATTTAAAATGAAAATCATTGTCACAGTTACTCAGTACATGAAATGCTTTTCTAAGTCCTTCTTCATATCTTTCTAAGGTTAAAAATAAAAAGCTAAACTCTGATTGAATGCCTTAGTACAAACAGAAGGAGGGCATAGCCTGGGTAGCTGTTACTAGAATGAGATATGACCCGTGTGTCCCAAATTTTCACTTCTTTACAAGGGAGCCTCTTCAATAGTGCAAGAAGAGAAGGTCCTTGCTTCATGTTCCCCTTCTGCCCATTCTTTCTAAACAATATCTAAACTTCTTCAAACAATTTTTTTTTGCCCCAGTTATATTTATGCCTGCTATTCAATGCTGGACCCTAAAAGGTAAGGTAGGGTGATACAATTGGCCCATCCTTTAATAGATTAAATATAGAGGAATGGTTGATTCCTTGAGGAAGTCTTTATATCAGTCTTCTTTCTTTACGCTCAGCTTACCCGGTGCTCTATCTAGGCCAAATATAAGTCCTCTGTGTCATTTAATATTCTGTGTTTTTTTATTTTTTCTATTGTCATAGTTAGGGCTTGTATTGTTGCAATAAAATACCATGACCAAAAGAAAGTAGGGGAGGAAAAGGTTTGTTTCAGCTTATAGTCCCATATCATAGTCCATTATTGAGGAAGTCAGAGAAGGAATTCAAGGAATTAACCTGGAGGCAGGAGCCAATTCAGAGGTCATAGAATATTGACTTGTCCATGGAGTTTTCAACATGATTTCTTATACATGCTGAAACCACTGGCCCTGGGGTGGCACACTACCCATATCAGTCATCAATCAAGAAAATACACCACAGACCATTCTGCTGAGGCAACTTTTTCTGTTGAAGTTCCCTCTTCCAAAGGACTCTAATGTATCAAGATAAGCTAAAGATAGCTAACACAGGCACTAAGTCTGTTATCCCCCAATAACAGTGAAAGTTTCCCATTAGCTATTTCTGATCATTCTGTTGATCTGATTCATATAAAAGTTACTTTTTTTTTGTTTTTTTTTTATTAAGAAATGTTTTGCCGGGCGGTGGTGGCACACGCCTTTAATCCCAGCACTCAGGAGGCAGAGGCAGGCGGATCTCTGTGAGTTTGAGGCCAGCCTGGACTACCAAGTGAGTTCCAGGAAAGGCACAAAGCTACACAGAGAAACCCTGTCTCAAAAAACCAAAAAAAAAAAATAAAAAAAAAATGTTTTATTCATTTTACATACTTACCACAGATCCCTCTTGCTTCCCTCCTCCCACCCGCTCAGCCTTTTCCCCCAACACACCCCCATTCCCTCCTCCTACAAGGTAAAGCCTCCCATGGGGAGTCAGCAGAGCCTGGTACATTCAGTTGAGGCAGGTCTAAGCCCCCCCCTCTGCCTCAAGGCTGTGCGAGGTATCCCACCACAGGTAATGGGCTACAAAAAGCCAGCTCATAAGGATCCTTATCCTACTGCCAGGGGGTCCTTAAGCAGATCAAGCTACACAACTATCTCACTTATGCAGAAGGCCTAGTCCAGTCCCATGAGGATTTTAGATTAGAGAAGACCTAAGATAGCACTCATGTTTTAGTGAGTTTTATAGTGAGGTGGTAAAATATGAACAATATTGGTTTTTTGTTTTCTTTTGTGATTGATTCTCATCAAACTAATCCCTCTTTTGGTTTATGAATCTACATGTTCAGGAAATTGAGGTTCAAATGAAAAAATATAAATCACCAATATGAAGATGCTAGTTGCTTGAGTGTGATTCATACATACATTAATAAATACTAGAGTTTGCCAGTACTGAATTTATGATTTTTATAATTATAAAATTGAAAATTAATTCAGTATTTGAGAAAATGGGAAATATTTTCATAAACAAATAGTCACAGATATTTATTTGAATAGATTAAATTAAAATATTGGAATTTTACCATTTAAATTGTTTTCATTTCAAAAGCAATTGAGAAAATTTTTTTTTCATGAAACATGTTTTAAACCACAAGACAAATATGCCTTTCCTGTCCTTGTAAGCAATAAATAACAAATTTCTCCTTTGAATGAGAGAAATTTTATATCAATTTTGAATTGTAGAGAATAATTTACAAGTTGCTTATGTCTTTTCCTTACTCCGTGATGCTAATTAGCACTGCCTGTGGTGCCTTGAAAGAAAATGGCTCCCACAGTTAGTGACATTATTAGGAGGTATGACTTTGTTGGAATAATTGTGTCAATGTGGAGGTAGGCTTTGAGGTTTATGCCCTGTGGAATGGGAGTTACTGAACCTAAGTCCTTGTTCAGGGTACCATCTGTGGAAAGGCAGCTCCTACCTTTCTAAGGGTTCCTATGAGGGGGATAGAGAAATAAGAATCTTTTAGATAGAAAGATAGCAGAGAGGAGACAGACAGAAACACAGGATAGCTTCGGGAGGACCTGGATCAAAATCCCCCAGCCTTTTCTGCCTCTTCAAAGGGGCTTTTAATTGCAATGTCAAGGGGCAGATCAAAAGGTACCCCCCTTGCTAGATCAAAGCATACTGCACAACCAAGTGCAGACCCTTTCAAGCACCTGTTAACCATGCCCATGGTCTAATCATCCCCTTAGTAGCACTGTTGGGTAAAGCAAGCTAAGATCTTGCTAGGATCACTCTGTGGATCTCCACAGCTCCCACTTCTTAATATATTAAAGAACTCCCCAGACCCCTCAGATAAACTGTGAAGAAGTCATTCTTCTTCCCTAGTCAACCTTACCCATCCTTGAGATACACTTTCCATCAAGCTTACTCTGACTTAGGTTGGAAGCGGGCAAGAAGAATGTTGCTCATCCCTAACTACCAGTCTCTGGCAGGGGAAGTACAGAGTCTAACTTAGCTCTTTTTTTTATATGCTTTTTAAAAAATTTTATTTTATAATTTAATTTAATTTTACATATTAGCCAAGGGTTCCCTTGCCCTCCCTCCTCCCATCCTTCCCACCCCCCCAGCACACCCCCATTCCCATCTCCTCCAGGGCAAGAACTCCCCTGGGGATTCAGCTCAGCCTGGTAGATTCAGTTGAGGCAGGTCCAGTCCCCTCCTCCCTTCAGCAAGGCTGAGCAAAGTGTCCTTGTATAGGCCCCAGGCTCCAAACAGCCAGCTCATGCACTAAGGACAGGTCCCAGTCCCACTACCTGGGGGCCTCCCAAACAGTTCAAGATAATGAACTGTCTCATTTATCTAGAAGGCATGATCCAGTTGGGGGCTCCTCAGCTATTGGTTCATAGTTCATGTGTTCCCACTAGTTTGGCTATTTGTCCCTGTGCTTTTTCCAATCATGGACTCAACAATTCTTGCTCATACAATCCCTCATCTTTCTTGCCAATTGGACTCCCAGAGCTCCACCTGGGGCCTGGCCATGCATCTCTGCATCTGCTTCCATCAATTATTGGATGAGAGTTCTAGCAGGACAGTTAGGGTATTTGGCCACCCAATCATCAGAGTAGGTCAGTTTGGGCTTTCTCTCGACCATTGCCAGGAATCTATTGTGGAGGTATCTTTGTGAATTTCTGGGGACCTCTGTAGCACTTTGCTTCTTCCTATTCCCATGGGGTCTTCATTTATCATGGGCTCTTTTTCCTTGTTCTCTCTCTCTGTTCTTGATCCAGCTTGGATCTCCAGCTCCCCTAAGCTCTGTTTCCCTTGACCCTTTTCCTTCATTACCACCGTCATGTCCAGTTTGCTCACATAGATCTCATCCATTTCTCTGTTGTTGGGTGATCCCTGTGTCTTTCTTAGGGTCCTGTTTTCTAGGTAACCTCCATGGAGTTGTGAGTAGCAGTCTAGTCATCCTTTGTTTTAAATCTAGTATCTACCTTTGAGTGAGTACATACCATGTTTGTCTTTCTGAGTCTGGGTTACCTCACTCAGGATGACTTTTTTCTAGATCAATCCATTTGCCTGCAAACTTCATGATGTCATTGTTTTTCAATGTCAGTACTGCTGAGTAGTACTCCATTGTGTATATGTACCACAATTTGTTTATCCATTCTTCAGTTGAAGGATATCTAGGTTGTTTTCGGGTTCTGGCTCTTACAAATAATGCTGTTATGAACATAGCTGAGCATGTGCCCTTGTGGTATGATTGAGCATTCCTTGGAAATATGCCCACGAGTAGTATAACTGGGTCTTGGGGAAGATTGACTCCTTCTATGAGGCCAAAATTACCCTGATTCCTAAGCCAAAGATGCAACAAAGAAAGAGAACTACAGACCAATCTCCCTCATGAACATTGATGCAAAAATACTCAATAAAATACTGGCAAACAGACTCCAAGAACACATCAAAACAATTATCCACCATGATCAAGTAGGCTTCATCCCAGGGATGCAAGGTGGTTCAACATATGGAAGTCCATCAATGTAATACACCATATAAATAAACTGAAAGAAAAAAAAAAACACTTGATCACCCCACTTGATGCTGAAAAGGCAAAATCCAACACCCCTTCATGATAAAGGTCTTGGAGAAATCAGGAATACAGGGAATATACCTAAACATAATAAAGGCAATTTACAGCACGCCAACAGCCAACATCAAATTAAATGGAAAAAAATCACAAAGTGATTCCACTAAAATCAGGAACAAGGCAAGGCTGTCTGCTCTCCCTATACTTATTCAATAGCATACTTGAAGTTCTAGCCAGAGAAATAAGACAACATAAGGAGATCAAGGGGATAAAAATTGGAAAGGAAGAATTCAAGCTTTCACTATTTGCAGATGACCTAATAGTATACATGAGTGACCCCAAAAATTTGACCAAGGGACTCATACAGCTTATAAACGCCTTCAGTAACATAGCAGGATACAAGATTAACTAAAAAATAGTAGCACTCCTATATTACTATATATAATTGACAAACAGGCTGAGAAGGAAATAAGAGATTCATCACCCTTTACAATAGCCACAAATGATATAAAATACCTTGGGGTAACTCCAAGTAAGCAAGTAAAGGGCCTATATGACAAGAACTTTGAGTCCCTGAAAAAAGAAATTGAAGAAGATGTCAGAAAATGGAAAGATCTCCCATGCTCATGGATAGTCAAGATTGACATAGTAAAAATGGCAATCTTACTAACTTCGCTCTTACTCAGGCCCCTACTAAGAGCTTGCAAGTAGTTGAAACAACCACATAAACCCTAGGGGTGCTATATCCTCCAGTAAAGGAGTAAAGGATGACCAAGATGGAATGTCCTTTTTGAATAGGTCTAAGATGTGTGTATGAGCCTTAGCTGTGTCAAGCCCTTATTCAAATCTATAAACTCTTGATGCAAACACATCAAATAAATTAATAAACTCTGGGTACAACTACATCAAATTGAAAGAATCACTTAGCTTCACCAAACTGTGCTTCATTAATATCAACAGATTAGCACAATTATAGTATATTACGATACATATTTACAACTAGCATGAGTATTAGTATACATATTTACAATTCTTACAAACTTACATTCAAAAGCATATGCTATAGGAGGACTGCAGACATTAGCAAACATCTAAAATAGATTTCTTAACAGAACTATTTACATTTTCTTCCAACAAGACAGAGGGTACATGAATTGTAAGTCACCATAATTAAAATTTTAGTAAACTAAAAATTGTTTCATTTATGAAGTTTGCAGAAGCTCAGAAAAGTCAGTTCTAATTAATAGTCTTAAAGTTGTCCTGGAAGTTTGAAATCAGAGCTTAATTCATTAGCAGCTCTAGAGTATTTGTGTCCAGCTTCCTGTGTTGCTGGAGAAGGACACTGGTAAGCCACCAACCATGTGGCAAGGTACAGATTTATAGAAATGGGTTAATTTAAGATATAAGAACAGTTAACAAGAAGCCTGTCACGGCCATACAGTTTATAAGTAATAAAAGCGTCTGAGTGATTATTTTATACGTGGATTGTGGGACTGCGGGGCTTGGTGGAACCTGGAGAGAAGCTCTCCAGCAACATTCCTGGATTCCAAGATTTGGTGAGTGTTGTTGTCAGAAGGCTGCTGTTCCCCCTCCCCTAAGCTACCTTCCCCTCCATGCCTTCCCAGCCATTCTAGAACCAGCAGAAGTGTACCCAGGGGTGGCCACCAGGTGGGGGGCAGTCCCTTTACCCAAATTCATTGCAATTCCCCTGAATGTAACAATTCAAACATTGCTGAAACTTTACTCCCAGCTACAGCAGCACTTTCAATTATCTTTCCCCGGGGTGAAGGTGGAATTACCATACTGAGCTGCCTTTCTGCTCAGCTAGTAAGATGCAGGAACCTCTTAAAGGGGCATTGATTTGCCACTAGCAACCAGAAGTAGTGTGTCTCCAGGCTCTGTTTCATTTCAGCTTTTACCCAATAATGACAAAACCTCTGTCCCAAACTCCTTCTCAGCAGTCTGGGGGACACCCTTAGTTTCCTACCTTCCCCATGCTGCAGGATGGAACATTAATATCAGGAACATTGGTTCAGCTACCTGAATTTATACATGGTTAATAATGGCTGTATCAAGAAAAATAATTATCTGGTGTCTATTTGACTTTATCAATGTCTACTAAACTTTTTGACTGTCATTTTTATTTCATTAAAGTATTCACTATGTTTGTCTCATTCAATATCTATTCAATTCCTGGAATTACACATATTATATCTGTGTAGTTGTATACCTTTAATATATAAAGTATGGTATATATGTGATATACTTACATATATCTCATATGTAAACTGAGCACCCAAGCACTCACACATTGTATTATAGCATCTTTGCTAACTTTTCAAAAATCACTTCAGTAGTTTTGCTTATATAGATAATATTATGTACACATATAAATTTCCTGGAATTACATAGACTGTGTGTGTATGTGTGTGTGTGGGGGGGTGCATGTGTATGTAAAACCAAAATACTTAAATTGCTTTTGCTAATGTTTCCTCATGAAAAACTAACAGTATTTTAAGAATGAATACATAATTTTGAAGACATTTCACCACAATTTAGCACATAGGTTTGTATGGTCCATTGATTTGATGACCAGGTAATACCAATAAGCCTTATTAATGCAAATATTAAAGGAACATCAGTATTCACACTGTCCCTGTGTTATGGAGAAACCAACAAATCTTCATTATTAATGTAGTTGCAATTCAATGAATTCTATTTAGTTGTAACTGATTTTTAATATTTATTTCTGAACTTATAATAAAAGGTAATTTTTGCTGCCACTGTTGTTTGATTCTTTTTCCAATTTAGTTTCTTTTAATTCTGCTTCAACCATATTTCTTTTCAATTTGTGTTTTAATTTGTGTTTGCTAGGGTGAATTCTCACTTCTTTTCTGAAGCAATAAATTATTTTTATTTCAAATGCTAGATTTCTCTTTTCTTTTTAAATAAACTTTATTTTCAGGACTATTTAAAATTCACAGAAAAATTTTCTGGTTGGTACAGTTTTCTATGAGTTGCTGTTCACATACACATGCAACTCTTGTTTATCATTCTCATTCTCAGTAGTTTTACATGAAATTGATCACCTACTTTGATGTATCATACCCCTCAATTTAGGTTTCTAGATTTTTAGAGTACTCTTGTGGCATTTTATATTCTATGTTTTTGGGTGGGTTTTCAAGGGCATAACTCTATCTTTATAGTATGATACAAGCATCAAAGCTATCCTCAAAGGTTTGTTCCTTTGCCACTAGACTCTTTAAATCAATTCAATTATTCTATTGCTTTATCCGTGATTTCTTTCTTTTCTATAATTCCATGTAGTTGAAATAAATAGTAAATAACTTCTCAGTTTTGATTATTTTGTCTGAAAAATACACATAGATTGTGAAGAGTTTACTCATCCCAAGTGTTTATTTACCTTTTTAATTGATTAATTTTATTCTTTGACAATCCATACATCTGCGTAGTATATTCTGTCTTATTCTTTCCCATCTTCTTACCATCTCCTTCGTATATCTTTCAAACCTCCCATTGGTATGAATGCCTTACCTAGACTCATGACTTTGAGTTTTGTATTGTTTAGAGGCTCACTTGGTTTAACCAGAGCTGTCTCTTTTATTATTGTACTAGAACTATATATTGGAGCCTGCTGGAATTACTGGTTGATACGTAACTGAAGGCAGTGAGTCCACTTTTCCTGAATCTATCAGTGCTAGCTATAATAACAGTAAAGGAAGGGGCCCACTCAGACCTTCTTCCATCTATGCCTTACTGCTTAGGGATTGTATTCTCATGTAAACCCAGTACAAGTATGAATAGCAATTCCTATTATAGCGCCTTTGCTCTTGCTCGAAGATTTTTGCTTATGTCCATCTACTGCCTACTGTTATTCTATTGTTTAGATGTTCTAAAAATTGTCTATGAACTCACGGCAGGGCAGATTAACTGTTCTATATTTTGGTATTATGAGAAAAGATGCTACAAAAATATGTAAGTATTTCTCGATACATATATTTTCAGGTTTAATCACAATCAGGCAGAGAGTTATTAGGCCCTTGAAATTATGGCAAACAGTACTAACTCTTTAACAACATTTTAAAGAAATGATTTGTTTATTTTTGTGGGGAGCAGGGGTAGGAGATGGGCCTTGTTTCTCATCAAGTGCAAGTAGATAAGAGGATAAATTTTAGGAGTCATTTCTCCTTCCACTGTGTGGGGATTCTGGGGTAGAACTCAGATTACCATCCTTGGAAACAAGTGCTTTTCCTCAGATAGTTTTCTGATTCTACACTAGAATGTTTTGATTTTCCAGTTGGGAAATGCATTCTCAGAACACTTTTAGTAAGTTCATAATTGTGTTATGTAGATGTAACCAATCGTCTTTTTAAAATAAGAAACACAGAGCCAATGTAAAAGAGAAAGCCGAGAGGTCAGAGCTCAGAGATAAAATCTTACCTCCTGCAGTGCTCCTAGCTTCCCCGAGAGAGGGAGGTACTTCCTGTGTCCCTGTTTAAATAATCTTTCTGTTCTGCCTTCTCATTGGTTGTAAACCCAACCACATGACTGCCTCATCACTGCCTGTAAGTACCGCCCTCCAGGTCTTAAAGGCATATGTCTCCAATACTGGCTGTATCCCTGAACACACAGAAATCTACCTAGCTCTTCTAACCACCACGCTCTTACTATGGCTCTAATAGCTCTGACCCCAGGGCAACTTTATTTATTAACATAAAATTAAAATAACATTTCAGTACAAATAAAATATCACCACATTTCCCCTTTTCTATTTTAATAAAAAGAAAAAAGGCAAAAGGTTATAACTAACAAAAGAAAAACTATATACAAAAGTACAATAACTATATACAATATATACAAGTAACAAATACCTAAACGATGTCTAGTCCATTTGTATTTGACAAATCAGAGAAAATAATTGCCTTATCTATCCTATTTTAGTAAGTTCAAAATGTATCTAATTCACTTTCTATCCTAATTAATCTTCAACTATAACTAACTAATCTTCAACTCCCTCAGAGACCCAAGAAGGAAATAATATTAGCTAACAAAAATAAAAACAAGAAGTGCACAAAAGCAACTTCCAAAAATTTTGTGAGTTGACAGAAACAGCCAGCTGCCTGGACAGTCACCTGAGGTTTCTCTGCAGTGTTGGGGCATCATCTTCAGCCTATAGGCTTAGTGTATCTGACAGACTCATTTGTGAAGTAGGTTGTACACAAGGTCAACAGTTCAACCTCCATTTGGGTGAGAGCAGTCCATGTACCAGAAACACCTGAATTCCACTAGTGTCATGTCATGATTCAGGATTTTAAATTCTGGAAATTGTTGATGGTTTTTGAATTCAGCTGTCCATTCTTCTTGGCTGTGTATATATGGCTTCATCTCAGCATCCCCTTCTTCTCCACATCCCTCTATTAAATGCCAGTCTACTATTGAGAGGCGTGAGCTTTAGTTGCTGTTCCATTGCACAACAGAAGCCATCGGCCCACTGCCTGTTCAGCTGCCTTCAAAGAAAAGGGCACTGTACCTTTTCCAGATTGTGAAGGCGACTTCAGGGATGGTGCCATATTGTCCTGGCCTCAGAAGATGCCTTTTGATAAAGCCATAACCACACTTGTTTTGGCAGGAATCGGTAGTCCTTTGTTTCGTGTCCTGTCTGTCCATTTTGTCCTGTTGATACGAGGATACTTTGTTGTCCAGTGGCTAACTTTTGCCACAATGAAAATTAACTCCATATGCAGTTTCTTCAATGCCCATATTTTCTCTGAAGTAGATTGGTACTGCCAGGAGCCGACATGTCTCAAAAAAGAAAAATTTCTAAGTTATTAAAACATTTTAAATGCCATATTCTGTAGATCTCTGAAGGGTTTGAAGATGACCTGTCTAAAATACATCTGCTCAATTTTTAAAACATATCTAATATGACTACAATTTCTATTGTAATGTCTAACTACTAACTTTCATTTCTTTATATCCTAATAGTTGGTAATAATGTAAAGTATTTAAAACTAGTAATTGTCTTTTTCTTTTCTTTTCTTTCTTTCTTTTTTTTCTTTCTTTTTTTTTTTTTAAAAAAAAACAAGAACCTTAAATCTAATCTCCTTTGCTTAGCCTTTTTCCTAACCCTTGACAACTTGTAACCAACCCCCCTAAACAATGAAAATTATCCCAGACCCAAAACCCATTAAAAGAACCAAAAAAAAAAAAACCACCCGCCCCACACCACCTCTTTGGGAATGTGGGCGTCATTCTTAAAATTGCTTCCTGCTGGGTATGGGCGAAGTTATCTTTATCCTGAAAGAAAAATTTAAGTTAATTGTCAAATTCTAGGAAAGGTAACTATATCCTTCATTATTATCCAGTCCATGTGTATTGCCAAAGTTCAGGGTTTATCTCAAGTCCTTATTTAAGTAGTCTTTGAGACTGGATCATCTCAACTAGTCATCTCAAAATTGCTCTGAGCACCTTGTAGTTCAAAGCTGATCTGTAGATGATGTTTGTCAGTTTAGTGATATTATTATTGTCCACGTGGAATTGTTGTTGTTGTTGTTGTTGTTGTTGTTGTTGTTGTTGTTGTTGTTGTGGTGGGGCCCCATCTTCTTCCTGGAGATTTCAGTTGATGTTAGGCCTGGCCGTGATTTCCTGCAGAAAACTGATAAGAGACTTGAACACAAAGACATATATATGCAGCTAACTGAAGCCTTTTTTCTAGAATTAGTTAGTACTCTATATGACCATTCATATCTTAACAAAGTTTAAAATGTATGTATATATATATATATATCAATCTTGTAAATTTTGATATAAAATTTATACTTTAAGAAAAGTTTAAAGAATCAGAATAGAATCAAAGAGTTGAGATTAGTAATAGAATAGTCCCTTAATTAATTTGGCTTTTGTCCTGTCCCATAGCAGAAAATGGCTCTTTTATTCTGGCATGATACAGGGAGTTTGTATTTTCATTTTAACAACATGCTTGAGTTTAAAGAAGGAGAGAGCCATTCTCCAACTCCAAAGTCAGCTTTAAATTTTAATTGAACTGGGACTATTAGAAAACCAATAGTGTTAAATCTTTAGAGAAAAGCAGAAACAAACATTTAAGAAGACATAAAATTTTTTAGATAATATATACCCATATGCCATATACTCCCATATACTCTGTTTCCTGGGATAGATGATTTGTCCCTTTTCTTCAGTTGTCTCATTTGTCTTGTGTCCTTCAGATTCCTTAACCTTCATTCTCCTAAAAGACAAAAACAAAAACCTTCCCCCAAGACTAATTTTGGGGATGTTCCTTTTTGGCAAGTTATTATCTGATTAAATGAAAAGACATGTGTTATAGGTACAAGTTAGTTTAAATTGGATGTTCATGCTGGTTGATGAACTATGACCTCCTCTAATTAAGAGGTTTCTCTTGTTCAAATCGAACCTTTATCAATTTTGATGGTACCCACAGCTTATCTTCTCCTGTAGAAACAAAAGCAAAACCTCGTCCCCAACGTAATACATACCCTGGCTTCCATTCTGAGGTCAGCACATCCTTAAAGTATATAGGCTGATTTAATTCTGTAGTTTTTTCTATTACCCAATGTCTCTCTGCAGCTGTTGTTCCTTTCTCATTGGCATTCAGAAAATTCAAAGTTAATAGAGCATTATGCAGTCTATTTCTGGGGGTTTTTGTTACTCCTTTCTGTTTATTTAGCATATCCTTTAGAGTTCTGTTTGACCTTTCTATAACTGCTTGACCTGTAGGATTATGTGGTATACCTGTAATATGCTTTATTTTGTAATAATCAAAAAACTGTTTCATTTTAACAGAGACATATGATGGAGCATTGTCAGTTTTGATTTGTGCAGGTATACCCATGATGGCCATAACTTCTAGCAAATGAGTGATTACAGAATCAGCTTTTTCAGAACTCAAAGCAGTTGCCCATTGAAATCCTGAATAAGTATCAATAGTGTGGTGTACATATTTCAGTTTTCCAAATTCTGCAAAGTGAAACACGTCCATCTGCCAGATTTCATTCCTCTGAGTACCCTTTGGGTTACATCCTGCTGGTAATGGTGTTTGATTATAGAAGGAACAAGTAGGACATTTCTTTACTATTTCTTTGGCTTGTTGCCAGGTTATGGGAAAATCCTTTTTTAAACCTTTACTATTGACATGATGTTTTTTATGAAATTCTGAGGCCTCCAGCACATTTCCTACCAATAATTTATCAATCTCATCATTGCCTTGTGCTAAAGGGCCTGGCAAACCAGTATGAGATCGGATGTGAGTTATATATAAAGGATGACTCCTTTTCCTGATTGTATCTTGTAATTGAATAAATAGTGAAGTTAATTCTGAAGCATCAGGGATAAATTCTGCAGTCTCAATATGTAATACCACTCTTTCAGCATACTGAGAGTCAGTTACTATGTTGAGAGGTTCTGAAAAATCCATTAATACCAACAGAATAGCATACAATTCTGATTTTTGAACTGAATTATAAGGACTTTGTACCACTTTACTTAAATTTTCTGATTTGTAACCTGCCTTTCCTTGTTTGTTGGCATCTGTATAAAATGTACGAACTCCAGATATGGGTTTTTGCCGTACAATTCGAGGCAAGATCCAATCAGCTCTCTTTATAAAATCAATTCTGTTGCTTTTGGGATATTTGCTGTTAATTTCTCCCAAAAAATTACTGCAAGCTCTTTGCCAAGGTTCACTTTCTGTCCATAATTTTTCAATGTCCTCCTTAGTTAAAGGTACGACAATTTCTGCTGGGTCTATTCCTGCTAATTGACGAAGTCTCAATTTTCCTTTCCAAATCAAGTCAGAGATTTTTTCCCCATAAGTTTTTAATTTTTTATTTGGTTTATTTGGTAAAAATATCCATTCCAATATAATATCTTCCCTCTGCTCCCTCTGCATTAATATTCCAGTAGGGGAATGCCTAGAAGGTAAAATAACCAAAATGCAATCCAGCTTTGGATCAATACGATCCACGTGCCCTTCATGTACTTTCTTTTCTACCAAGGCCAATTCTTTCTCAGCTTCAGGTGATAATTCTCTTGGACTATTTAAGTCCTTGTCACCTTCTAAGGTTTTGAACAAATTAGTCAGTTCATCATTTTTTACCCCAACAATAGTTCGTAGATGAGAAATATCTCCAAATAATCTTTGAAAGTCATTAAGAGTCTGTAGTCTATCTCTCCGAATTTGCACCTTTTGGGGTCTAATTTTTTGTAGCTCTATTTTATATCCTAAATAATTAATAGAATCTCCTCTTTGTATCTTTTCAGGAGCAATTTGTAATCCCCAGCAAGGCAAAATTTTCTTTACTTCTTCAAACATTCTTTCTAAAGTATCTGCATTTGAGTCAGCTAATAAAATATCATCCATATAATGATAAATTATAGATTTAGGAAATTTTTTACGTATCACTTCCAATGGCTGTTGTACAAAATATTGGCACAGAGTTGGGCTATTTAACATTCCCTGTGGGAGGACCCTCCATTGAAATCTTTTAACCGGTTGAGAATTATTATAAGTAGGCACTGTGAAAGCAAATCTTTCTCTGTCTTTTTCTTGTAAGGGTATTGAAAAGAAACAGTCTTTTAAATCAATAACTATGAGAGGCCATCCTTTTGGTAACAGAGTAGGCAAAGGAATTCCAGATTGTAGAGAGCCCATCGGCTGAATTACTTTGTTAATTGCTCTAAGGTCTGTTACCATTCTCCATTTACCAGATTTCTTTTTAATAACAAATACAGGAGAATTCCAAGGGCTGGTTGACTGTTCAATATGCTGAGCATTTAACTGTTCTTCTACCAGCTCTTCTAAAGCCTGGAGTTTCTCTGTTGTTAAAGGCCATTGTTGAACCCATACAGGCTTGTCTGTTAACCATTTTAAAGGTAGAGCTGTTGGTATTTTTGGAAGATTATCAGTTGTTGTGCCCTGTTCCTGTATAATATGGATGGCTGGTGACCACTCAAAATAATGCCTTCTAATATTTCTCTCAGAAACATGTGCTAGTTTATGATTTGTTTCTGAGATTGGAGGGATTTTAATCTGAGTATTCCATTGTTGCAACAAGTCTCGACCCCACAGGTTCATAGCTATGTTAGCGACATATGGTTTTAATTTTCCTCTCTGTCCTTCTGGACCTATACATTCCAGCCATCTTGCACTCTGTTTCACTCCAGATAATGTCCCAATTCCTAACAGTTGAACGTTTACCTCTTGAAGAGGCCAAGCTGGATGCCAAAATTCTGGTGCAATTATGGTAATGTCCGCACCTGTGTCTACCAGACCAGACAACAAAACACCATTTATTTTTATCGTTAATTTTGGTCTCTGTTCATTAATAGAAGTTTGCCAAAATATTTTCTTTATGTTTTCTCCTGAATTTTCTATTCTCTCTGTTTCATCATCCTGACCAGCATGATTTATTCCAATAGTCATTTGGTTATTTAATCGCTCTCCAGAGCAGGCATTTCCTCTACAGCTGCAGGAAAGGTTTGAACTGGTTTTGCTATGGGGGCCTGCATGAGGCCCCTCCGGGAGTTTCCCGAAAACTGAGGCAAAGGATTACCCTGTCTGTCCTTTGTTGATCTACATTCGTTGGTCCAGTGTTTTCCCTTACCACACCTTCTGCATACTCCAGAAGGAAGGGGCATTCTGTTGCCATTGTTCCTTGAAGAAACATTGCTTCTAGGAATGACCTGTTTACAGTCCCTTTTAAAATGTCCTTGCTTTCCACACCCAAAACATCTAACACTCCTCAAACCTTTTGAAATTACTTCTCCTACCCATGTATCATCATGCTCATCAACCTCAACATTAATTGTTTCTCTAATCCAATCTTCCAAAGGTGCAGATCTTGCCCTTAACGGCCTGATTATTCTTTTGCATGCTGCATTCGCATTCTCAAATGCCAAAGCTTCAATTATTGCCTTACTAGCTTCTGATCCTGAGACCATTCTGTGTACTGCTGAAGCCAGTCTTTCTAAAAAATCTGTGAAAGATTCTTTTGGGCCTTGCATAACCTTTGTGAATGACTCAGGTTTTTTTCCTGGTTCATCAACTCTGTCCCATGCATTCAAGGCTGCCATTCGACATAAAATTACGGTTTGAACATCATATAAACATTGTGTTTGTATTGAAGCATATTGGCCTTCTCCAATAAGCTGATCCTGACAAACTTGTATTCCTTTATCCCTCCATTGTGTTTCTACATTTCTAGCTTCCTCCTTAAACCACGTTAGAAATTGAATTCTCTGGCTGGGTTCTAGAACAGCTTGTGCAAGGTCCCGCCAGTCCTGTGGTATAATCCTATTATATGTTGACCAAGAGTTTAACATTTGCTTTACATATGGGGAATGCATGCCATAAGATACTATTGCCTCCTTAAACCTTTTAAAATCCATCAGTTCAATTGGAGCCCAGATATTTTGTGTAGCCATTTGATCAGGCATCTGCTGTACAGTTACAGGATAAATTAAGGATGACTGTGTGAAAACGGGCTTTCTTTCTGTAACCTTATGATCCAAACTTGAACCAACTTCACTGTTAAAATTAACAGGTTTTTCTAAAGCTGTTATCCTGGCACTTAAATCGACTATCTTTTTAAATAGTAAAATGAGAATAAGCATGGTGATAAACTGTATAATTCCCATAATACTAATCTTTTCATATAGTTGTTCCATTGTCAGACTGCCTAAAATTTCAAAAACCCAATTTTCTTCCAATGTACACAGAAAACCCATTTTTTCCTTTATGACTTACCAAATCTGCGTAGAACAGTAGAAATCCGAGCGAATTTCAAAAGAGCCACCTAGTGTCCTAGGTGTGAATCCAGAGAGAGAGAGAGAAAGAGAGAGAGAGAGAGAGAGAGAGAGAGAGAGAGAGAGAGAGAGAGAGAGAGAGAGAGAGAAACAGAGACAGAGAGAAAGCAAGAGAGAAAGCAAAAGCGAAAGCGAAAGTGAAAGTGAAAGTGAAAGCGAAGGGGTAGCCGGCTAAAGCTTAAAGCCAGCCACTTGTTCCCTCTTGAGCCGAGTCAAGGCTTGGCTTTACAGCCAGGGGCCCTGTTTAGCAGGGCAGGCCTGAGCTGTTTGTAGCACTGGCTTTAAGCAAGCAGCTCACAGTCCAGCCTGAGCCCAGACCTGGGCCGAGACTAGGGAGCCGGGTGCTCCGGCTAGGGAGCCGGCCCCAAGCAGTTTTTAATGGATTCTTGTCACGTTGGGCGCCAGATGTAGATGTAACCAATCGTCTTTTTAAAATAAGAAACACAGAGCCAATGTAAAAGAGAAAGCCGAGAGGTCAGAGCTCAGAGATAAAATCTTACCTCCTGCAGTGCTCCTAGCTTCCCCGAGAGAGGGAGGTACTTCCTGTGTCCCTGTTTAAATAATCTTTCTGTTCTGCCTTCTCATTGGTTGTAAACCCAACCACATGACTGCCTCATCACTGCCTGTAAGTACTGCCCTCCAGGTCTTAAAGGCGTATGTCTCCAATACTGGCTGTATCCCTGAACACACAGAAATCTACCTAGCTCTTCTAACCACCACGCTCTTACTATGGCTCTAATAGCTCTGACCCCAGGGCAACTTTATTTATTAACATAAAATTAAAATAACATTTCAGTACAAATAAAATATCACCACAGTGTTATTCATTAAATATTGATAAAATTAGCAGATTTTGCTTTAAACAATATCAAGTTAGAGAAGATAATCTATGCCATTATAATCAACAACTCGTAAGCATTGCTCCTCTAAAAATGCAGAATGTGTGTGTCTGTCTCAATCCATGAATGATTGACTAGAAACACTCACTGCCAGCATTGTCAGCATCTTTCTATGACACAGGCTGTTGAGCCACAGTGTGGAACTTTTGCTCTTTTCCTGATAACTGGTAAGGAATGCCCTCAGAGGAAGTTGCAGAATCAAATAAACTTTCAACCTGCAAGTGGCTCGCCTCCCTTTTTCCTCATAACAGTTTTGGTGGGATTGTAACACAGTTACCTCAGAGTACAGGGGAGACGAGTAGTGAAATGCAACCTGGTGTCAAGAAAGTAAAAAATAGTCAGCCACGGTAGTAACTACCATTGCATTGAAAGGTATTGGTGTCATCATGACCATATGTCTTCAGTAAAACAGACTGAATTAGGCTCAAAGCTCTGCTTACAGCACATTCTGTAATTTTGTGAACTAAGTGTGATTACAAATGCATCAAATACTGAAGTCATGTTTAAATAATTTTCATAGACTCTCCTGCCTCAGGTGAAGTAGTAGAGAGATCAGTTTATTTATTCATTTTTTTTTTTTTGAGAAACGTAGCCTAGTCTCTCAACAAGGAGTACTGTTGCAAATATTGAGCTTAGTCAGATATTAGAAGATCTTTGCCTTCTAACAGAGGGTGAGGTCAATGGAGCTCTGTAGCTGAAGTTTTTCAGCTACAGAGCTTCTGCTCAATGGCACTTGACATTGTCTTTGAAAAAAGAATGAGAATACTAAAACAGTGAGGTATTTACTGTCCTCTTCTGTATTATAATTTCTGTCTCTTTAAAGACTGTATATTTGAAGTTCTGAAAAGTGAGAAAAGCTTTAGTTATGATCATATAGAAATCTTAGGCTAAGAATCATTTCTATAACATAAAAGACTATATTAGAACAATATATATTGATATTCATACTCTATTATGATATTTTCCTGTCATGAGGGGATATACCTGTTCTAGTCTAGATGATCAAATTTACTCAAACACTTCTTCATTGAGGTCAATCTATTTCCTAATCTAGGACAGTTATAGAATCAAAACACTGCAGTCAATGGCAAATTGTGTGCTTATTCTTCTCATTAAAAATACTTATAAAAAAGAAATCATTGCATATTTAATTGTCATAATATGCAAAATCAACCAAATGGACTAAATGATGAAAATTCAGTTGCCAATCATGGATGATTTTCATAGCTTAGAAAGGGCTCTCATAATTACATACTTTTTCCTGTGCAAGAGAAAACAGATTGTAAGAACTTTGCTGCTAATTGCAAAAATACAAAGTATCTGGTTGTTAGGCTGATTTGTACAAGTAATTATCTATCTATTTATTTAAACTTTGTATGCATAATGAATTTACAGGCGATAATAACCACAATTATAAATATAAATGAAGTGTTATAAATTATCATATAAAATACTAAGCTAGAGAGTAATATCTTACAGCTAAAGCTACATCTAAATAGCACAAACACAATGCTTGACATTTTGTTAGTTATTAAAGATAATAAATACATCTCAGTTTGTGATGAATTCTTGCCTCTGAATTTTCAGTGGCACATTGTTTTCAAGTTTTAAGAGAATAGTTAATAATATGAACAGTTTTATTATTTGCTTATTTTTAAATGAAGGAATGCACCATACCATTGAAAACTGTAAACTGAAAGAAACATGTAAGGTTAGTGGGATTGCTGTAGCATACACATACTAAAACGTTACTAGAGACTAACAAAAAAAATTGTCAAAATTAGTCTAAATAAAAGAAGAGTAATATTAACAATTAAAACATTATTTGACAAGTTGGCTTATTTGTTAAAGATCTTACATGTACCTATACTGAAACCCACATTCCTAGTTTCATATCATTTGTCCTAGTCCTCCAGAATGGTCAGTTAGAATCACTTTACATTGAATTTGTGGACTTATTCCTCCAGAATTTGAGACCTATTTGACTTTTACAATACAGATGTAAGCAGTTTTAGAATAATGTACTATCAATACTGTATATAAGTGTGCAGAAACATTTGGATGTATTATAGGCAGATAATTGAAAATATAGTATCTTACAATTAATCTTTAAGGTGGTTATTGACATTAGTGAACTATTTTAGAAGTATATTAGTCCTTATTCAAATATTTTTCCAACATATTCTTCTTGGTACTCTTGACTAAATAATCTTTCTTAGAGATCATAAACAACTTATACAAACACCCTTTGTTCATATGAATGTTCACATGTATATAAAAAAGCTCAAGCCGGGCGGTGGTGGCGCACGCCTTTAATCCCAGCACTCGGGAGGCAGAGGCAGGCGGATCTCTGTGAGTTCGAGGCCAGCCGGGGCTACCAAGTGAGTTCCAGGAAAGGCGCAAAGCTACACAGAGAAACCCTGTCTCGAAAAACAAAACAAAACAAAACAAAACAAAACAAAAAAAAAAAAAAAAAAAAAAGCAGCTCAAATTCCAAAAGCTGTGACTATTTACAAATGGTTCTAATTTTTTGGCAGTAGGGTTACATTGTGAAAGATGGGCTGTGTAGAAATGGTAGCAAGTGAACTGAGTTGATCTAAATAAGGTAATATAGGATTGGTTAAGTTTATCCTGTACTGTGCACAAAGCTATGTAAGATCATTTGTATATGAGTATTCTTCGGTAGAATATTGATAATTTGCCTGGGATTTTCAATGTACATGAAAGCATAGTTTGGTCATCATTGAATCTTCCCATCCATGCATATGCTGCATAGTAATATGCAAGTAGTTTCTGTCCTTTCACTCGAATTGGTCCATTTCATTCCATGAGTGTCATCACAACGTCTTAACCACCAGGCTACCTTCACTGCATCCAGCATAGCTAGACTTTATGAAATGAATGCCAGATTATTTTACTTCCTTTGCTACAGACTTCAGTGACTTCCCAGTTCTTTGACTTGACAACTAATGATCTTTTTTTCTGAGTAGTACTCCAGTATATTGTACCAACCACATTTTCTTTTTTTTAATTAAGAAATATTTCTCATTCATTTTACACATCAAAGATCTCCCTCTTCCCTCCTCCTGCCACCTCAGCCTCCCTCTCCCAACCCACACCCTACTCTCCCTCACAAGAAGGCAAGGCCTCCCATGGAGAGGATCCAGTAGAGGCAAGTCCAAGCCCTTCCCCCTGCCTCAAGGCTATTTGAGGTGTTCCATCATAGGTAGTGGGCTTCCAAAAGTCTGCTCATGCACTAGGGATGGATTCTGATCCTACCACCAGGGTCCTATCAAGCAGATCAAGCTACACAACTGTCTTGCCATGCAGAAGGCCTAGTCCAGTCCTATGCAGGTTCCACAGCCATTGATCCAACTTCCATGAGTTCCCACTAGTTTGGTTTGGTCATCTCTGCAGGTTTCCCCATCATGATCCTAATGTATTTGCTCATAGAATCACTGGTGAATACCCTAACTGTCATCACAGAGCTTTTCTCCAATGACTGATGGAAGCAGATGCAGAGATCCACAGACAACCCACCAGGCAAAGCTCTAGGTGTCCAGTCAAAGAGAGAGAAGAGGGATTCTATCAGCTAATGATATTTATTTATTTATTTATTTATTTATTTATTTATTTATTTATTTATTATTGGTGTTTTGAGACAGGGTTTCTCTGTGTAGCTTTGTACCTTTCCTGGAACTCACTCTGTAGCCCAGACTGGCCTCGAACTCACAAAGATCTGCCTGGGTCTGCCTCCCTAGTGCTGGGATTAAAGGTGTGAGCCACTACCACCAGGCTTCAGTTAATGATCTTTACAATCACTTACAGAGCCCCATCAAGGTTATTCTTGATTAACTACACTGCATTATCCCCTGCTATTATCTTGTTCATTTTGCATCAGCCATAAATACTCTCCTCCATGTACTTTTTCCTTGTTTCTTTGCTGAATGTTCCTTCTCTACAGATGTCAGCTCAATTAGAATTTTGATAAGCCTCCAAAAATAATGCTGAACACTGAGCAGCTTCTTCTTCTGATTTTACTTATGTTCCCCTCTTGTGGATTCATCATGTACTTGAATAATTTTTTATTTTCCTGTTATCTGGATCCCTACCTACAGGCATTATGTATTGTATCACTATACAAATTTAGTGAATATTTTTTATTATTATAACTTTAGTATCTAAGATTTCCTTGCCTATAATAGTAATTACATTTTTTAAAATTAATGAATTAAGATTATATAACTCTCTTCATTCTGATGATATTTTCTAAAGCAATATTAATCTTTCTCTGCTCCCTAATTATTATAACATAGGAATTATATACACTATGTCCCAAGCACAAGTTCTCAGAGTAATAGAATATTATTTCTTATAAACTGGTACATAACAAAACAAACAAAAAATATTCCTAGAGAAGAGAAAATAACAAAAAGTATCCCTCTGGTGAACCTGTGGAAGAATTCTAGGATCAATTCATGTATCATTTAACTAAATGAGGTTTTTCTAGAACTGAGAAAAGAAATATACAGCAATTACTTATCTTGCCACTTTAGTAGAGAGTTAAAAATTTCATGTTTATAATAAACTTAACCTATGCTTTCAACTGAGGCAATGCCATTTCTAATCATCCATAGAGACATCATTACACTTTCAGAACTGCTTTATTGATGTTTTTGAGATAAAATATTAGTTTTTAAATGCCTATAATAGTTTCATCCTTTGTACAAATCATGTCCTTATTCAAATGATCAATAACTCAAATTATTGCAATAATTCACTGTATCTAAAATTGGTTTACTCTTGGCATAGCTTTCTAATGTTTATTACCAGCAATTCTGATATTCCGATTTATGAACTCCATCTAAATACACAATTAATTAGCTTATAGGAAAAACAACTAGGTACACAAAAAAATCAGAGTGCATATTCATTGATTCTTTATTTTTATTTATTTTGCCTTCGGTATATCCACACAACATAAGTCATCAGAAAACTGGGGGACAAAATCTCAGGGATTTTGTGTCTGTTCTGACATCTCCATGGGAGTGATTACATCTAAATTCATGTTAGTAGTGGTATTTCCAAAGCTCAGAAATTCCTGCTGCTATAAACTAATATCATATAATAGACAAGACATTACCTAAAACATCCTAAGAAGAGTAAACTCAACACTTTCTTACTTATTTGGTGACAGAACATTAGCACTTGCCTAGACAATTTGTGAAACACACTCTATTACAAAGTGACTATTTATGACACTTTTACTGTAGACAACCAGGTTTCTACCACATATATTAGCATACCTACGTTGGTAAGTCATCTCACCATTTTGTTAAAGAATTCTTAAATATCTCTCAACCACATACAGAGAAGATTTTTTAAATTTAAAGCACTATGTATTTGATGCCAAAGCTAAATTGTAGATGGCTAGAGAGTAGGTTTGGAAGTTTTGTGCCCATTAATTCCTTGCACATACTTGTGCATACACATTTACTGGAGATATATTTCCATTCAGAAATTAAATATTACACTCAAGTTTACAAAATCAGTAGACTTAAATAATTTGAGTTTTGGATTTCTGATTCTAAGCCGAGTGATGATTGTGTATAACATCCTGCTTAGTGTTTAGATTATTTGAGGATCTGAAATGGAATGAACATATTCATATTTTCATCTCAGTATTATGTCACAAGAGCCTTCTCAAATATCTGCCTTTATGGAGTCATTGTAAATAGTCTTTTTCTCTTACCTGGGAAAAAGTAACTAAGTTAGTTGTTAATGATATCATTTGTTTGCTTGTTCTACTTCTGAGTTATTTTTATACTCTGGTTTATTTATTTTGGCACAGCCAGAATCACAGCTTCCTACACCATTTTATAAAATGTTTCATGCCTCATAACCTTGTTGTCTGCCCTAATTACAGTGTTCTTTAAAATAAAGCATACTTAGACCTCTGGGAAACTGCTTTCAAAGTTCTTCTTTTAAGTGTAATATTATTTTACTGCATTGAAGGTAGAGCAAATTTGTTGGTGAAATTCACATTTTTCCATGTTCACTGTTTCTATATATAGCTAAACAGTTTTTATACCAACTGTTATATTCTAAAGATTTGGCCTTGAAATGTGTGTAAATAAGTTCTGATTAGTCCTAAAGGAGTCTAAAATATGTCATTTTATATTTGGGAAAATTGGCATTAATCTAAAAAAATAACTTTATTGATCTTAGTGGTTATTGGCCTGTTTCTGAAATTCCATTCAATCAGAATTTATTAAATCAATCATAGAATCATATTCTCTGCATTTGTATGACACTTGTATATTTTACTTTTAATTGATTTTATTGATTAGGCTGCTTGACTGGCAAAATATTCCATTATCCACTCAGAAAATTTTCATTGATTGTCTAAAATGGAAAAATTTTGTGAGAGGTTTTGAACTTGTAAAGTTAAATCATGAAAATCTGCCTTCTTATGACAGTGTGTAATGACAAAGCAGACGGTACATCAAATACTTCATGGAAACCAAATGCTTGCTCAGTGTGTTGCAGATCACCACCCTCCACTGTAGTGTGTTTGCAAAGGAAATGAGAAGATCAGTGTAACAATAGAAAATTTGTATTAGGAATGCCAAATGTCTGGAACAGAATTTCCACATCATAAACTTGTCAAATTATAGTTTTTAGCTGAAATGAAAGTACTGTGTGTGAAAATAAGAAGATTTGCCTAGAAGGGTAGGCAGGGATCAGTGTATAAACAGCTTCACAATTTAAGGCATGGAGTTTGAATTTTACAATAAAAGCGAAGGAAGAGTAATGTGAATAGTACCTATAAATGTTGTTTTTTTCAAAATTTCATTGTTATGGTAGAAGGGATGTTGGATGTTTCTGTATTTTAAAAAATCAGGTATAGAGAAAAATGTGCAATTAAATGCATGCTATGTATACACACACACACACACACACACACACACACACACACACACACATAGCTGGGTAGTGGTAGCACACTTTTTAAAAATTCTGTTTTTTGTTTTCTGTTTTTGTTTGTTTGTTTGTTTGTTTTTTTGCTTATTGTTTCCTTTCTAAAGAGAAAGAAAAAAGCAACTGAGTTGGGTGGTATTTTCAATTAAAAAATGAAAGAAAAGAAAAAGAGGACATGAAGTTTGGTACAAAAAGAAATGGGGGAATATGGTGTGGATTTGGTAAGACCTGCAGGATAGAAGTGTACAAATGTGTTAAAGAACTAGTTTTAAAACATGAAAAATTATCTCAAAGACTTTAAAGTACTAATACTTTGAAATCTTTACGAAAGCTTTTATTTATTTTTCGGATGCAGAACATCTGAGTACACATAATATATGGTCATTCAGGGCTGAGAGACATGGTGGCAGATCATTACTTCTCAAAATTTATAGGTATTCAAAATAACTGAGGCTCTGCTTTGACCTATATTTCCTTCAGGGTGCCTAATGGAAACTGTTTCTATTTTGCTGATGATGTATCATGTGATATTGATTGGTCTGGCTCATGGAACATGCTGAATAAAAAGTTAAGTTACCCTTAACATGTCATCCTTCCTAATATACAAAATAGTTTAAACCTTTTCATTAATTTGCAGAGCAGATGGTATTGCTTTGTGTTTGAGAATGAACACTCTGTTCTTAGGGTGAGTTTGAAATCTCCTTTCATATTGGACTAATTGTTGAAGCATGAAGAACTTTCTGACTCTCTCTGCAAATGAGTTGCTTTATGTCTAAACTCATTGTCAAAGAGAGTTGAGGGCAATAATGATAATTAACCGTAGAAGATAGTGACTACTATGTCTATTTAGCAGAATAATAGTATTCAGCTTCCTTTTAAAAACAATTATTATATTGTCTTGTACATTATAGGGGTTTAATAATTAATTATTATTCTATTAATAAGGTGACAGTGGGCTTTTAATTTCTAATTTGGCCTGTGTTAATGCACTGCAACCACCAGCACATGTAATCTCATGATTTACACTGCTGTGCCAATATATATACAAAATAATAATTAAAAACTTAGATGTAACCCTTGTCTTTTTTCATTAGACACAGATTTTGCATCTAGAAATTAGTAAATGAATAACACAGTGCAATATCATCAAAGCATTGAATTTTAAATCACCTATTTAGGTAATTCTTTTAAGAATTTTATGTAAACCTTATGACCTTTTCAGACATGACATTTTTTAAAAGTCTGTATGTTTTCAACATATTGTTTCTAACAGAACACTTATCTGAGGCATTTTTTCTTATCGATTGATCAATCGATCCAAGGATAAATATATAGATAGATAGGTAGGTAGATAGATAGGTAGATAGATAGATAGATAGATAGATAGATAGATAGATAGATAGATAGATAGATGATGGATAGATTAATCAATCCAAGAATTGCTGAACACTTCAGCACAACCAGCCTTCCAACAAAGCACTACAATTTTATTTTTTGGATATAATAACTAATTAAATTCATAGTTTCTGATTTTACCAGACCCCAAATTGCTTTCTCTCCTCCCTCAGAGACTTTGACCTACTTAGCAGATTGAGAACTTTGTGATCTGAATCATACTCTTGCCTGACGGCAGGAATTCATATCCCTTGAGGACTT